>NC_071092.1:23263970-24463970 GCF_027358695.1 Spea bombifrons | reverse complement strand
TGTCCCCTGGGCCCCCTAGAGAAGCCACCCCATTGCAGTTGTGACGGTTCCTAGGGTCCCGGGACTTTGCTGGACTCTAGGACGTCGCTATTCTTGCGGTTGTGCAAGAATACCTGGAATAATTAATTCTGTTTGGAAACCAAACAAAATATTTATGTATATATAAATATTAACCCTTTAGTGACAATTGGCATGCCTGGCACCTCATGGAGTTAAAAGAGCGTAGAACGCAATCTTTGATTGCTTTCTTCACTCAGGTGGTGTTGCTGCAATGCCTCGACATTGAGAGAATCCAGCAACACCAAAAAAATGTAGTGGCCCTGTACAATCGCCCCTAGGAGCTGTCATATTAGCTATATTGAAAGACTATATGCTTGTCAATGATGGTGGCACCCTGCGGTTAGAAAAAAGAACTTAGGAGGTGTTCATCAATCAGCCAGGCTCAGCCAGGTTTGGTGAAGTGCTTCTATATGGAGGCATTCAGCAACACAAAAAAAGCCAGTGGCCCCATTTGGTCGCTCCCAAATGTGAACTTTTAGCCCTCAAATAATCAAACAAACCTATGGGTGGTATCCAGGGCCGGCCCTATAATGGGGCAGACTGGGGCAATTGCCCCAGGCGGCACTTTAGAAGTGCCGCCCCAAGCGCTTTTTTTTTTTTTTTTTTTTGAAGCGGAGGAGAGAGAGAGGGGCACCGAGTGGTTTTCGCTTACCCGCTCGGCGCCCCTCTCTCTCTCTCTCTCTCCTCTGCGGCGAGTCTCCCTGTTCGGTCCCGGTGCCGGCTTGTAATGCAGAGCGCCGGAAGTGACGTAAATTTCCGGCGCTCAGCATTACAAGCCGGCACCGTGGCAGAGCAGGGAGACTCGCCGCAGGACTGTTTAAAGGTAAGTACCGGCGTCGGCGGGGTTGGGGGTTGACGTTTTAAACTTCGCCCCAGGCGGCGTTAAGTCTTCGACCGGCCCTGGTGGTATCACCAAAAAATTGCTACCGCTAACATTAACAAAGGCTGGTGGTAAAATGCGTGCATGGAAAGGGTTAAAATATCAGCTTTTGAAATATCCTGGGATGTCTAGTTTTTCAAAATATATGGTTTGATGGAGGTGAATTCAATTGACCAACTTCAAAGATGTCCCAAATACCATATTTGCTCGATTATAAGACGACCCTGATTATAAGACCAAAATCTGAATATTAATTTATGAAAAAAGAAAAAGCCTGAATATAAGACGACCCTATAGGAAAAAAGTTTTACCAGTAAATGTTAACTCATGTAAACTATGTTAACATTTTTTTTTAATAAAAGCTATGATTGAGAAAAACATTTTGTTTTTATTTCCTTTTTTTTCAACCTGCCCCCCAGTTATGCACATCTGCTCCCTGGCTTGCCACTCTGCCCCAGAAATGCCTTATACCCCCTATATGCTACTGTGCCCCGTGATATGCCTTTTGACCCCTATGTGCCACTCTGCCTCCAGAATTGCCTTATACCCATATATGCCACTCAGGAGGGGGTTAAAAGGCATTTCACAGAGCACTCTGCCTCCAGAAATGCCTTATGCCCCGCATTTAACACTCCCTCCCCCTCCCTCCTCCAAACTTACCGGAGGCTTCTGAGTCACCGGTGCGTAGTCCGGGCAGCATGTAGAGCAGGGTACACAACTTCCGGTGCAGCCGGGAGGAGGTGCGGTTAGCAGCGGGGGTTGTCTGTGTCCATTGCGCAGACAACCCCCGGCTGTCAGACATCACGGGGAACTCCCCGCTGCTAACCACACCTCCTCCCAGCTGCAGCGGAAGTTGTACAAGCGAATCGCGTAGAGCTCTACACGCTGCCCGGACTAAGCACCGGGGACTCAGAAGTACCGGTAAGTGTGTGTGTGGGGGGGAGACAGGAGGATCCAGGTCCCCTGCATCGCTGCTGGGGATCTGGATCTTAGTCATATAGTCAGACCTAGTTGAGGTCTGATTATAAGACGACCCCTTTTATAAGACGAGGGTATTTTTCAGAGCATTTGCTCTGGAAAAAACCTCGTCTTATAATCAAGCAAATACGGTAACACAGAATGACCAGTTTTGAATTATTGCTACTTGTACTTATTGCCCTATAACTTGCAAAAAAAAAACATAAAAATATTGGATATTTCTAAAGTCAGGACAAAAAGTAGTAGATGAGTAAAAGATTTTTCAAATAAAAGAAAAAGTGTTTTACCATATTTTATATTTTTTTTATATAGTAAATTAGATTATATGATCAAAATAATGGTATCTGTTATGCGGGACCTAGGACAACACAGGTGATGCACCCACTATGCAGCGACGGTAGCGTATTCACAGAACGGAGAGTTTAGGTAGTAAGTCCAAGGCAAACAGGCACTACAGGGTCAGCGGTAAAGAAACTTAAGGTTCTGAGGTCGGGGCAGACAGCACAGGATCCGAGTCAATAAACAAAGCCAAGGTCTGGTACAAGAACATAGTCAATCAGAAACAGGAATGAACAAATAACGAGAACCCAGAGCAACACACAAGTGACTCGTTGAACGGGCACTGACTGACTGAGGAAGAAGGTTTAAATAGGGCAAAAGGCGGGAAAAACGGACAATGGGAAGCAAGGTGATGTCATTGTGACCGACGCACACGAATGGCATTGGCGTGATAAACAAACATAGTATCTGCGTGTGCTACACCCGCGAGCGCTGCGGGTGTACCACACAGGCAGATGCTGGGGTGGTCGAGCGCCGCAAACTTGTAGGTAGGTACAACAGTATCTAAAACACTAAATGAGAGAGAAGCTAATTTTAGCTTAACAGGAGTTCCACAAAAGTGTTAAAACATTTTTGTCCTTACGGGGCTAATGTAGCTATTCTGTCTGCTTAGGCTGAGATACCCCATAAAACCATTGCATTTTATGTGATCACATGTATAGTTTTGTATACTGCATATTAAACAATATTTGAGGTGTGTAAAGAAATCCTGATGAAATAATCTCTGTGCTTCAAGTAACTCAGTAATGCCTCATTGCTTTGTTATCCAAATGCTACGTTCCGGAAATAGCCTTATTGCTTCAGTCTTATCTTACACAACAGATAAATACTAATCCACTCCTTTGTGTGATGTATCTAGGGCACCTTCTGCTTCAGAAAAGCATCTTATTCTGTGTAATTTTTGTTTAGCTCAAGGAATATTATTGTAAACAAATAATCCTATTTAAAATAACATTTTTTGTTAATTTTCCTGCCTGCGCTAGTGTAAAACTGAAGCCCGCCAAAGGGCCCAGTGCCCATGCCCTGAAGAGCGTGAGCCCCACTCCCTGACGTGGCATTTTCTTTAAACTAGTGAGTTTTCTGTTGACTGTGAAAAAATTTATATTTATCTTCTATGGGTTGACCTTGCTTTCTTTTTTTTATCTGGTTTTGTATATATATATATATATATATATATTTGTTTTTTTACTTGTACAGCACTTACCTTCTCCTCATCCATGTAAGATAATAAATGTTGTCTAACTATTTTCAGGTGACCATTCATTTTGGGATTAACATTCTGTTTAAAGCAAACCAAACTTTACATTGGTCAATAAACCTTAATAAACCTGTCATTAAATGCGTAACAGCCATTTTAAGTTGTAAAAAATACAAATTAAGTGGCCGTTCTGCAAGGGGGAGAATTTGCATTTTGGTAAATATTGTATTCTAAGCTCAATAGGTATATTACCGTATTTGCTCGATTATAAGACGAGGTTTTTTTCAGAGCAAATGCTCTGAAAAATAACCCTCGTCTTGTAATCGGGGTCGTCTTCTAATCAGACCTCAAATGAGGTCTGACTATTAGACTAAGATCCAGATCCCCCGCATCGCTGCAGGGGACCTGGATCCTCCTGTGCGGTAACCTCAGCTGCTGCCGGCGTCTATCACCGAGCGCCGGCGAAAGTGCCGGCAGCAGCCGAGGTTGCATAAGCGCATACCTTCCCGGGATAGCCCGTCCACTGTGGGGAAGCAGAGCCGGTTGGGGAGATTCATCCAGAAGACCGGAACCCGGCGGTACTGCGCTGTCCCTGCACAGACCTCTTCAATTTTCTGGAGGAGGCGGGGCCTAGCGGGGTCACACAGCGTCATGCTGTAATCCCGCGGGAGCTGCAGCAAGCGCTGAGGCATCGCAGTGAGTGAAGTGGCTGAGTGAGTAGGTAAGTGTCTGGGTGGGTAGGTAAGTGTAAGTGTCTGGGTGGGTAGGTAAGTGTAAGTGTCTGGGTGGGTAGGTAAGTGTCTGGGTGGGTAGGTAAGTGTCTGGGTGGGTAGGGAAGTGTAAGTGTCTCAGTGGGTAGGTAAGTGTCTGGGTGGGTAGGGAAGTGTAAGTGTCTCAGTGGGTAGGTAAGTGTCTGGGTGGGTAGGTAAGTGTCTGGGTGGGTAGTGTCTGAGTATGTAAGTGTCCCCCTATATGCCACTCTGTCCCATGATATGCCTTTTAACCCCCTATATGCCAGAGTGGCATATAGGGGGTTAAAAGGCATATCATGGGACAGAGTGGCATAGAGGAGGGTATAAGGCATGCCTGGGGGCAGATGTGCATAACTGGAGGGCAGGTTGGTAAATAAAAGGAAATTAAAAACAAACAAATAGTTTACATGAATTATTATTTATTTACTAGTAAAACTTTTTTCCTATGGGGTCGTCTTATAATCAGGCTTTTTCTTTTTTTCCTAAATTAATATTCAGATTTTGGGGGGGTCGTCTTATAATCGGGGTCGTCTTATAATCGAGCAAATACGGTATGTAAGAATGGTGTACCTGGAACCTTTTCTGAAATACAGCCATCCTTCACCTGAAATGAAACTATATGGGAACTGAAAAAAAAGAGTTCACCCTTATTTGTAGCCTGAAGCTTATAGAAAGCCTAACGTTTCTATATAACCTAAGTATTTCTTTAATATTAGAACTTCAGGTTCAGGTCATAATGCTAGAATATTAGCAAGCAACATGAAATGAAGAAAAAAAAGGTTGATTTTACACAATGCTACTGGGTTTTTTTTCCACCTCAGGAAAAGTGAATACACTTTTTTGTTGTTCTTTTCACAACCCAATAAAACCTGTAAATCAAGCAATTATGCGCTGGCACCAGAATGTTATTACCGTTTAGTCCTCTGAATACTGGTAAGATCTTTACCAGCAAGTCTATACATTTCTATTTTCTAAACAAACACTGTGAATGCCTAAAGTAAAATATGCACGTTTATGTGAAATGATACCATATAATAAGCCTTAGTGATGTTATCAGGGTGTCTTGTGTATGTGTAAATACAATAAGCTGGTATAAACACAGCCTGATCTGGTTCTTGGTCTCTGACATACTGGATGGGATTCATTAAACCTCCATCTGCATAAGCTAACGTGGTTCAGAGACCAAATAACTTACCGGTCACGCACGACCCACAAAAAGCTTAGTTTACTTGTCCGAGGAAAACAGGTGTAAAAAAAACACCCAGTGAGCGTGACCCGAAGAGTTCCCAGCTTGTTACCTTGAGCACTACCGCAGATACTGTTGGAGACGAACAGTATAATAAGCAAAGTTGAAACATTAAGCAATGCGGTCCCCCTAGGAGGAGAACCCACTGAGGTTCCTCATTACCTCGGAACCCGTTAAAGTAGATCACAGTGCCAGGGATAAGATATCCGACTCGTTTCTTTTGCATTATGACCTCACAATTACATCATAATCTTTATCCAGTCTATTGTATTTTTTTTAAAAAAATTATGTTTTATAATACCGGTACATTAAAGTTGATTATTGCTCCGTAAGCAAGTAGCGATGCAGTGGCCAAGCTATGTAGAGTGGGCACCTGAATGAATATGTTGGGTAATGATGACATATATTCTAGTGGATTACAGCTACTTGAACCTGGTTGAATCAGTTGTAAGGTAATTATTGATCCTCTGTGCTTCACACAAAAAAACAAACAGTTATCACTTGGCTATTTTCACTTCTGTCACTGGGCTGTGTCACATGCTGTTTGTGTAGCATAACCACTGTACTACAACATTACGACCAGCATGGGTTTGTGGGATTGTTTATCGCCCCACTGCCCTCTAAAAGAGGAAATCTGTTCTAGGGAAAATGGAAGTGAGAAAAGTGAATCTAACGGACTCTCCTCTTTAAATAGAACAGGGCTAAACGGGAAAACAAAGGGGGATCCATATCTGTGTCGGGGAGCTGGTACAAAACAACATAACTAGGTGGCCATGGCTTTGAAAGGTACAGTACAATCCTATAACCTTCACGTGACCAGTACGCCATTAACTGACATCATCCCTTTACATGAAACTAGTTATACATACGCAGACCTACATTAGATATGAGCTATAGCCAGTCAATCAAACCAACAGAATGACTCACTAAATCATACAACTGTGTGTAAGTGAAAAATGCTTTATTTGAACAATATAAAATACACTTATAAAGGGACTTTAAAATGTTTCATAAAAATAAATACCATTCACTATATATATATATATATACACACACATACATTAGATTAAAAAACATTCAATACATGATATTTATAATGCAGACGACAAGGTACTGTGCACGTGTATCTGAAGGACACACAGAAATACACCTGAAATACACCACTCATTCCATATTTTAATATATCTGCCTTAACAGCTAGGAGTGCCACTCCTGTATCTATGAAGAGGTTAATAGCGTTAAATATTACTATAGCTTTGCCCTCTGGCTGCTAACAAAGATCCCATTGTTTGCATAATAAACACAGGGCCACATGGTTATAATGAGGATAATGTACGATAAGGCAACAAATGGTCGCCTTATTATATACCATAATTTGGTATTACTGGTATGATTGGTTAACTGTTTACATGTATGTAGATGTAAAGCAGGGTGATATGGAACTTGTCACATTCATAGAATTAATGCTAGGCTGATGGATGACAAGGACGGGTGGCAGAGCCCTTTCCACTAAGATGGCTGTAATTTTCTTCACATAGGGCAGGGTTAAACAGCAACACTTTGTCGATGGATATACTGAAACTCTTATGATCACGTAGGACAGCATGCCTATCCTACATATAAAATTAGACAATAATCAAATAGCATTAAGGGATTGCGTGGTGAGCATGTGAAGCCCATGGCTGGACGACAAGGTCCTCTAAAGGTATGGAATACAGTTTCCTTTACAAGGTTGGGTAGCCAAACTGCTAGCAAATGTGTACACTTACACTTTTTTTTCTAGTTTTCTTGTGAAAAGTTATCCACAATGTATGGATCACCCATAAAGCAATGAATTGCGAGCAGCGGGTTGTGTGATCAGGGGTAGTGGAGATTTGTGCGCACTCCGCACACCTAGCATAAGTCGTTCATACCCGACAGCTTTGTTAGCAGTTTGGCCGACACATTGTAAAAATGCCTTTTCTTTCTATTTAACATGCAGCATTTGAAACATTTCGTGGCAAAGCTCTAAATCAGAAGTGGGCCGATATTAGCACGGCTAAAGTAAGGGAAGGTAGTTCTCGGCAGATATTTGCAAGTGGAAGCCAGGGAGCGAGGGGTGATGCTCCATTGCAGAAATGGTCCATTTTTGACTATCATGTAAAAACAGTAGTACTGACCCAACATTGATAAAACAGTTACAATGCAAGGCAACAGAGAATCACAGACAAAAGTAGAGACATCATCAAGACCATTATCTGGCTGGAGTTTTGAACAAACGTTACTTCAGTTGGTGAGCTTGATCACTTATATTTAATTCTTTGAAATACAACTCTATCGCTAAGTTCAAACAGTAATGCTATTTTTGTCAATACAAAACATTTTGTTTATCCAATAGACAAACATAAACGCACATTTAAATTAAGCATTTCCCACCCTTTCCCTATAATCTTTAAAATAAAAATAATATATAAATATACATAAAAATAAAAGTCTCAAACATAAATAAAAAGGGAGCATTTGCTCCAGAGAGCAAGTACAGGCAACTGGGTTTACCAGAGAGGAGTCGCCTGGAATATTAAGGTCAATGGCACCTGTCTTGAGTGTTGTCTTTGATTTTTAAGCAGCTATAATATTAAGGATTTCTCTAGAAAAGAAGAACAGACTCACCTTATCAATCTCAGTAAAATTATTCTAGGATGTCCAGAGGACAACAAAGTACCGTGCACCATTATTCGAGTGGTATAAAGCATTTCCAAAAAGCACGATGGTATTTTTACGTCTAATGTTATGAGGATCCAAAGATAAAAACAAAGTGTATGAAGATGAAGCAGGTTACCAGTTTTGTCGCATGGTCCACAAATACTACTCTTTCTTCTTAACACCAAAAAACCAAACTACTACTTGTAACTCATATGCTCTTCTCTACCTTTTCCATTTTTATCCGACTGGACTTACACTTTCTGTATCATTTTTTTAAGCAAAAAACTAACCCCTGTCACCAGCTCCATAACCAGGCTTGGGCCTACATTTCTCACAGTTTCCTCTGTGTGCCTTTTAATTAAAACGTGTTTACAGACCAACATGTTTGGGTAGGATGGGTGGAAAAATCAATATTTTGACACACAATATCCTTTACCGATCTCCTGAATACCTCTCTATAACTGCCACTCCAAATTGGTTCAGAAACAGGTCTACTCTTAAAAACAACATTAAAAGGGACACTCCCTTGTATGCACAATAATGCATACGATAGTTAAGTGTCACCTGTAAATTGACGTATCCTCCACTTGCAATTTCAGGGGTTCATAAGAATCGCCACGCCACCAGGTGCTTGGCTTGCAGGAAATGTGTCCCGTTTACCAAAAGTATACTCGTTGCCAGCTCTAGTGCTGGCTTGTGTGAGATTTCTGAGACCCCCTGTGAGCACACACAGATAGAGCTCTCTTGGATTTAAATGGTAGCTCTTTGTTGCCAAAGGCAGACAGCAGAAGGGGAGATATGCTGTAACTTATTCTAAAAGTTAGATAACGCAAATTAAACTACGTTAATATTCTTTCTTCAGTTGTGGGGCTGTATAAAGCATTAGATTGTCCGACTGGACAAACCTCACATGTAAAAAAAAAAAAAAAAAAAAAACTCTGTGGAGTAATTGTTTCCTGGGACACTGAGTGAGCAAACTTTTTCAAAGCCTCATACTTCGCTTTTCTTTTTTCTCCTTTCATGACACACATTGTTTTTTTTCCCCAATAACCTATAGGTTATTATAAAGGTTATATTGCAATAAAACCTTAAACAGCTACCTATATCTTCAGCTTTCTACTGAGCTTCGACATTCTTTTCCATTTTTTTAAAAAAAATCTTTCCGCTACCTTCTTTTGTCCATCTGCACGTGACTACTGCCCTCCACATATATGTCCATATTAGTAATCCAAATTTAACATTGAATCCGTACATTTAAGAAACTCATCGTTCCCTGTGTTAAACGTATACATATGGATTGCCACAAAACTGGTACAAAGCTTCATAGTAACACACAGTTAGCACTGATGCTAATGAAAACTGGTTTTGTTTTACCCTTTTCTATCAGATTTCACTGCAAAAAGACAGTTGTTGCCCTCTGGAGTCAAGGTATGACCAAAAACATACATGAAAAACATAATTTCTGCTTAATCGTGACCATACATTCCTTGAAGGCTGAGTATTTCTAACTGGAAACCTCATGGCACACATTCTGACCTGCCATAAAGCAATGCACACAAAGACAGGGGTCATCTGCCTAGCCTGCATATAGCAAGAATGCACACCTATTAGAGCAGGCCAAAGAAGTCTTTTTTTCAATGCCCGTCATTGTAAGGCTGTGGTTTAAGAATTCTACTGCATGAATTGTAGGTATTGATGAGGTGAGATGGGACAGGAAGAAACTGGCAATGTTTCCATTGTTAGGAATAGGAGTTTCCTGAGGACTTGACGATGGTAATAACGCTGGTGGCAGCTACTTTAGCTGGAGTGATTGTTCCCCGGGACACCGAGTGCGCAAACTTTTGCAAAGCCTCATACTTGGCTCTCAATGCATCCAGCTCCAGTTTTATGGTTGAGTTCTCCTGCGCCAGCTTATCGACTTCCTGTTGCAGGTCGTTTTTTTGCTTCTCTAGTTCCTCCTTCTGTGAAACGCGCTTGACACGACAGCTGGCTGCATAACCCCGATTCTTCAGGGTCCTTCTTCTCTGTTTCAGTCTGACTACCTCCTCTTTGGATAAACCACGCAAATGGTGGTTCAGCTCCCGCACGGACATGGACATTAGTTCATCATCTGAGAGAATTGGTGTGTTCTCTCCCATTTCCCTTTTCACCTGCGTAAGTAATAGATTACTAATTAGGTTTCTGTAAAGCTTTCAAATACAAAAAGGTCAATTAAGATCAGAACGGATCAACAAAAATATGGATTATGTAATGATATAATGCACTGACTTTCAATAAGTGATATTGCGTCTGCATTGTTCATCCCAAAGAAGATCAATGGCAATAGTGGATGGGATATGATTGTAACAAATTTGGATTAATATTGTACATCATACTGCGCGTGT
The DNA here is from genome assembly GCF_027358695.1 of Spea bombifrons. Taxonomy (NCBI): domain Eukaryota; kingdom Metazoa; phylum Chordata; class Amphibia; order Anura; family Pelobatidae; genus Spea; species Spea bombifrons. The sequence continues at coordinate 24,453,451 of NC_071092.1, read as the reverse complement.
CCTATATTCTTAATGTACACTAGATTTGTGCGAATTTTAATAAACAAAATGTGCCCATTCAATTTGTATTGAATGTCCGAAAATGACGTGGGACCCCAACGAAACAAGTGAAAAAAAGCAGAGAGCTGCAAATTTTGCATAATGTCACTCACACTCTATGAAAGTATTCCTACCTTCTCCGGCAACCACTTCCGTTTCTACTTTCCCGCAGCTCCACTTCTTGTTCTTTTGCCTTTGTCCACTTCTCAGTGAACTAGGCCTTCCAGAACACTCAGAGGAGAGGGTGTGCCTAAAGACTCCACCCTATTGCAGAAGTGCTTCCGGAGGCCTGGTTCAAGGAGAAGAAAGAAGACAGAGGAACCAGAAGAGGCAAGTAAAAAGGAGACATAGAAGCGGTCGATGAAGAAGGTAGGGAGACATTGAGAGAGAACCACTGAGGGTGTGAGAGAACATGAGTGAGAAGTGAATGAGGGTGAGCTACAACAAATTTAGTTTCTGAATGGAAAAAGCCGTCTGAGCTTTGTCCGAACTGAAAGGGCAGGAAACAAAATTAGTTCACTGAAAACAAACTGAACAAAAATGAAAAAAAAATTGTCCAAGTCGTTTTTGGTCCATTTGCACAAGTCTAATCTACACTTTCATACTTTCAAAACACATGGCAGTATGAAGTGAATAATAATGGAAACACTTGTACATTAGAAATGTCGAACAATAGGATCCAGTGCTGAACATTTAGCTATGACGGAGACTTAAATCCGATTTATCACTTTCCGCAAATCCAATACACTAAATAAACTAATCCACGTTTACAGATAAAAATAGGCAAATTTATGCAATAAACCCATACCTATTTCATCCCATTATGCCTGCTCAATTGTATTTGCTGACTGTTGTAGTCTGGGTCAGGCAGACTTTGTAAGTTATGGGTAGGCAGAAGAGAGAGTGCTTTTGGACAGGAAATTGATTAGGTAATGCTGGCTCTGCCACATAAACAGTTTCACTGAAGTTAACATTTAGATATCTTAAAAAGAAAAACCTACACCAACTGTCAAACAAAAAGCGCAAGCTATAGATAGTTTTCATTAATTATTTTAGCTATGCAGCTGTCCAGTGTCATCCCCATGACACCATTAATAGCTTTTGCTGACTGAGCCTGAGTTCTAAAAGGATTCTGTGCCATTGATAAGGAGGGAATAGAGGTGGCTTCTTTGCTGAGCCTCTTTTATGTGCGCTCCCTCCAAATGCTTAGATGAATGCAATGGTAAGCATGGATGGCGGGTGCATTATGATCCGCAACCACTGACATGAGAGATCCACTAAAACCGGAATGCATAGCTGGGGGAAAAAACCCTTTAAAATCAGATGACACCTCAAAGCAGAAGCAAATTACTCTCATGGGAAGGTTCACTACCTTTAATGCCTTGGATGACAGTCCGTCAGATGACATTTTTGCCTCGTGGGTGTCAAGCTGTAATGAAAGAGAGCAGAAAAAAAAATTTTTATAATTGATGATTAATATATTTTCACTGATAAATTTACAGTGTCAGCAATCAGGATCTTCATTCCGCTAGACTGGGTTAAGATAACTGTGTGGAAACACAACATGTGCCATGTACACATTAAACATATGTGGACACTTCTAATTATTGGATTTGACTGATTCAGGTATATAAAATCAACCTCATAGCCATGTACTCTTCGTATAAAAATATCAGCAGCAGAATGGCCCATACTGCATAGCTCAATGACTTTCAGGGCGGCATTGTGAAAGGTAAGTGTTATTGTGAAGTAGAAATGAAATATCTAGAGGCAACAACAGACAGCAATGAAGAGGAAGGTCACCCAAGCCCACGGTACACAAATAAAAGTGCCATCCTCAGCATGAACACCAACTACTGATTTCCAAACTGCCTCTGTAAACCATGTCAACACAAGAACTGTCAATCAGGGTTTCCATGGCAGAGTAGCCACACACAAGCCTAGAATCACCATGGGCAATGTTAAGTGTTGACTGTAATGATCTCAAGCTTGCTTTCATCAGACTCTGGATCAGTGGAAACATTCTCTGGAGTGATACGTTGTGGTTCAACAACTGTCAGTCTGAAAGACCACTATGAGGTTGATGGATGCCAGGAGAATGCTGCCTGGTGTAAAGTTTGGCACGAGAGGGGTAACGTTCTGGGGCTGCTCTTCATTGTTCAGGCTAGAACTGTAGCTCTAGTAAAGAGAGATATTAATGCTACAGCAAGCAGTGACAGTCTAGATAATCCTTTGCTTCCAAAAGTTCAGAGATTGGTACTGAAGAACTTGCATAGAGCAACAGTGTTGGACTTCACTAACGCTTTTATAAGTATAGTTGCTTTAAATCCAAGCAATGTTCCAACAACTGTTTTGTTTTTTGTTATGTGAAGCATTCCAATATCCAATTGCAGAACGTACGATCTGGCTCTTTGTTTTTCTGTATCTCTATATCCCTCCCACTAAGTTTGGCTTCCCACCCACAATCTTTCACAACGCACAGCAGAAGTAATAACTATCTCCACCCCTCTGTAGTTAAACATTAGCCTACCGATCTGTCACAAGATGTTCTTCTACAAGGAAGTTACTTATGTAGCCACAGAAAATGCGGAAGCATTTAAAAAAACAAAAAAAAACCCCAAAAAACAACAACAAAAAAAAACAATACTACTTATTGTGTATAGATATTATATACCACCTTCATACATAATCTGTAATCACAATGCACATGTAAGACCCACAAAGTGTTCAAAGTGTTGTATTTTAAATAACTTTCACTAAGTAGTAGATTATTCACACCATTGTCCCCAGACCCACACATGCATTACCATGCTCTATAGGACGGTGCATCAAGGTATGAAACAAGAGGAGGACAACTCATTACAAAAAAAAAAAAAAACATCAAGCTTAGAGAAGCCCCTCTTGACAGGAGTAGGTCTGTAACTACAAGGATTGCAGTTCAAACATTTAGCTTGCACTGCTCCAAAATCACAGAGCCAGGTACTTGAAATATATTCTTTCGAGAGGTTGCAGAATCATGAAGACTTTGATATATTCCCCCTGCTCTAGATATGCCATGTGTGAATGTCCATGTAGGGACCTAGCAAACAAAGGAGCAACTTGGTGACAGGTGACGTGGAATGGACGAAAACTCACTTTAAAAGCGAGTCTGGGACTAGACACATCTCACGTTGTGGACAGCTCCATAGTCGGCTGGATGAATCCGAAAGGTTGATGAGGGTACTCTGTATTTTAGGAAAACAGTTTTCCTAAAATGTATCATGGGCCTTTATTGTGACTATGAAAAAAACATTCAGGATGTCAAAATGTAACATCACCTCACTAAAAAACAGCACTTCTGAGCAGTGCGATCGCCATGAGTCAGCGTTTTGTTTAAAATGAAAATAACTTTCAACGGCTGCTTTCAATTATTTAGTTCATTAGCGGAGTTTCAAAAAGAATCCTTAAAAAAAAAAGTCTCATAAATGGTTGCCCTCAAAAAATTGATGGTCTGCAAAACAAATAAAAAGGTACGTGTAAAAGTAAAGGCCCCTGTGGGATTCACCTGGAACCTCCAAGGGCCACAGGTTGGGTCCACTTTAAATAAAAAAAACATTGGAAAGCCAAGGGAAGATGGTGCTGACACTCCAGGCCAGACTGTTTTGTTAAATGTTATTTTCCAGTATTGGTGCCTGTTCTTTATCAGGACATGCAGACAGTTTGTGGCTTAGATGTAGTAAAGGGTTAGTTCCTGGCGGACGGCTTCAGGAGAGGTTCCGATTCCGGGTATTTTACGAATGGAATAGTGAATTCCATTATAAGCGTGGATCCAACCTCTACCATAAGTCGCATCCGGTATCATGCAGACTCCCAGTACAAGTTCAAACTGTTTTTCTATTTTATCTGATGTGCGGTGACTTCCTGAATCGACTTTAAGCTTATGACATATTGAGAAGCAAAAAAACAGCAAGACTTTCCCTTCTTAAATCCCGGGGAATTCTTCCTTGGCGTTGCGGTCAGGAGACTGAGACAAACTCCATAACAATAAACACACACACACCCCCCTCCATGTCAGTTACATACAGACAACTCCCAGGGAAAAAAAAAAAAACAGGAATGTTACATAAGGAATGTTACACACAACTCCGGAAGAAAACCAACATGACTTTATCTGGGAGCAATCAGCAAGAAACAAACAGTGCATGAGCCAGAGATCTCTCCGCTAAGCACAATTATTCGACTTTCACTAGCAATAGACGTTTAAAGTCACCGGAGTAAGCGTTGGGCATCTAGTAATGCAATGTTTGACAACACCCACCCCTATTAAAAACACAAACAAAACAAAACCGTTTATTGCTTAACCACCAGAAAAACAGACTACAAATGTTCTAGTGTCAATATAAATGTAACTTCCTAAATCCAGTGTATATGTGTGTGTGGGTATATGTGTGTGGGTATATGTGTGTGTGTGTATGAGTGTGTGCATGAGTGTGTGACATCAGTGCTGTTGACTGTACGGAACCACACAGCGAGCTTAGGCACGAGTTACTTACACACCGCAGGAGGCCCGTATTAATACACACACATAAACACACATACACACCCCAAATACAACACGATCTAAACAATGTAATGTGAGCCAATGCCAAAAATGCTAAATACAAGACATGTTTATATCACGGCCACCGGCCTCTAAATACAGCAAGGTGAATACACCATCACAGCGACAATCCCTCGGTGCCAAAAGGCCGGCCAGCTAGTGCGGGTAGAACCGGGATTAAACCTACTGGGAAACCTTATAATGATATAAAGGAATGTAAACAGCAATCTAATGTAAACACTGATCACAATGGTCTCCCTATGACCACATCGTACAAAGGGGCCAGCTTCCTTGTTGCCACCCTATAAACACGCTTGCGATAGGGCGATCGCGAGCCAGATCGCCCCTCTCCTTATTATTACACGGATCGGGTCCCACCCAGTCGCGAAGGAGACACTTCAAGAACTAGGGGTCTTCTTACCTGCTATCTCGTGGAATGGAGGGGCAGGGGGTCCTTAGCACTGAGCGCTAGCTGTAGGCGTGCTCGCTCAGAACTGCTGAGTTGTAATGTTACAGTTTCCTGGAATTACTCACTCACAGATTCCTTTCATTCATAAAAACACAGTCATGCACTTACGTCACCCGCGAAGGGCGGGGAAACCTCTGTCACATGATGGGAGTGGTGATGTCATGCCCCTGCTAGAGCTAGCTTAAAGGGGCCATGTCATAGGCCAGCTTGCATTATTTTTGTCATTGTTTTAGTATTGTCCACTTTGGCTGCTGAGAAATACTGTGTACACACTCACACACACACACATTATATATAAATATATATTAGTATGTAACATGGCATGTTATACCATTCCTGTTTTATTCTGTACATTCTTCCTGCCAAAGCACTGTATAGGATGAACAGCATAACTTAAAAGGTTTAGACAAATTATGAATAATAAGTAGTATCCCAAAAAGCGTCCACCAAGGAACAGTCCTTCTTGGCACTCACATGAGAGCTTATCGCAGTGCTCTATATTTTCTTATTATAAATAAAATACAATCTTCTTAATAACAGTTAGTCATAAAATCACACCAAAAAACAGTAAAGCCCCGCCCCAGGCCACACCTCTTATTACACCACCAAAATAGAAGCAGACTTCATTCACACAAAATGCATATGGTGGTGGTTTAAGTTTCTTTACTATTGGGCAGCAACAAATACAGCATTTAAATGTTTCAGGTTTTTGAATGAAGGGTTGTTGTATTATTTGAGCCCCCGAAAACTAAAACTAGCTCTGTGAGAACTATGATTTTGCGTGCAGGCTAGTGAAATTTCACTAATGAATCAAATCACTTGAGGACTGAGAAATTCAGACTACGCTACTACGTGACTGTCACACTTCCATAATTCTCCTGATTGTGCTTAGGTAATCAAAAGTAGTTATGGAAAGAGCCTGTGCGTCAACGACCAAGTGAAACGTATCGGATTCAATATTGACCTTTAAGCAGCCAGAGACAGACACCGAATGCTCCAGGTAAATCACTCCAATCAGCCTGCAATCCAAGGAACAGACTGAAAACACCTAATTGTATGAATAGCGTTTGTGAAATTTCTATGCCATAAACACCATTCCAGTTTTAATATGTTCTAAGACATTGTGTTACATTACGGATGGAATTTGACCATATTGGCAACTTGAATCCAATGTGCCCTAATTCCCTACTTACCTTTGATGCCACACAGTCACTAGAGGTTTACCTACCCCTGCAAAAAAAGATACTACTAATGGTTTCTTTAAGGGAATTCATTCTAAGCAATCACAATTAGCTTTATACCTTTTCCAGAGTTTTATGACGCAATCTCTTCTTTTCAAAGAAACATGCCGCTTGGAATATGGTACCAACTAAGCCTTCAGCATCCTCTTGCTCAGAGTCCATGCCATCTTCTTCTTTTCTGAAATGCTCTTCCAAGGCATTATCTCATGCACCTAAAACGACCCAGAAGGGCTCTAAAATAATTTTAAGCATTTTACCAACATTTTTCACGCTATGTACACAAAGGGTGTAAATAGGCTTTTCATTGTTGGAGATCTACAACAGTAGGACACATGATAACGTAGACCAACACAGAGCTAACCAAATGCTGCATCTTTGGTTAGCAGAAGACCTTTCAATGTGTGAATGATGGGCTTGTCCCCAAAAGGAGCCCACAGATTGGGTCCCAGCAAACAGCATCCAAAATAGGGAAACAACTCAGCTGTGTGGTTCTTTTCATTTTTTTTTTCATAGACCATGTATAACATGACAGTTTTGTGTAACCATTTATGTTTGATTATTACTAAAAAGTGTCTATATTATGAAAATATTTTCAATATTAGAGTAAGAGAGAAACAGTGTTATACGTTCCTGAATTCAATCTCAGGTTGGATTTCTTGGAGAGAAAACCTGAATCCAATCTCAGGTTGGTTTTCTTGGAGAGAGAACTTTGAGTACAAGGATTTTGATTTGACGTCTAATTTATAGATGGCACATCCACCTTATATTTCCTTGAATATAAATGCATGGTTCTGCCAAACCTCCCACATCAGATACCGGTGCTCCTTGCTCCTATAATCAAATTATATCTTGGTTTGCCAATTACCTTAGGATACACAATAAATTTATAGGAGCAATAACCTGCTTCCGGACTACGCCTAGCATTGACTTACTCAGTATTCTTGTCCAACTGAACGCCTTGTGGCCTACAAAGCCTTTATTATACCCATAGCACCCAATCTTTCTGAAATCCAGGTATGGTTGGTCTACATAAATATAATGATGACAAACCCCAAGGCTTGTGCTTCCTAATGATATGCAACCTAAAAGATAGGCGTTTGCCAGCTTTAAGTTTTTGACACGTCTTGTGCATCTACATCTCATAGCTTACTCAGCAGAAACAGCGCTGACCCGACAACCCCATTTTTTAGGGGACTGAGACTTTGGTCCCCCTAATTGACTCCTCGAACATTCTATATTTACATTTTCTCCCTTTGAATGTTATTAAAAGCATTTACCATGGTCAGCGGCTTTCAGGCCCAGACTGGCCATCTGGCAAACGTCCGGTGAGCTGGTAACACCGCAGCCCTAACCGTACCACCACTCAGGCAGCATACTGGTGCTTCGGCACGCAGCTGCCGGCAGGATACCCGCATCCACATGCTGCAAGATTAAGTGCCAGGCTCCATTTTAACCCCATGTCCAGCCCTGGTGGCACTAAAAAAAACCCCGGTATTTGTTTCATCACCCCTCTGATTAATCACGTGGGTAGCCTAGCACCATTACTTAATAACTATGAAGCATAAAAGCGATAAGCAAGTACAACTCTTAAAAATAATATCAATGATATTGAGTGTAATAGAAAAGTAGTGTTTATTTATGATGACATTTGTTTTATTGGATACATTTCACTCTGCCAGATACAATATGGTCAGTTTACAGTTAGTGCCCATATTGTTTATTAACCTGCTAAGTATACTACTTGCCTCACAACCTGCCTTATCATTTAACCATAATTTTAATGGTGACAATGATAGACCTTTTCATGTATACAAATCCTAGGGCACGTTTGCTTCAAATTAATTATATATATATTTTTTTGAGTAGACAAAAGGCGTTCTGCTCTTTCAAATCGTAGTTGCAAATGCGCCTTGCCACAACCATCATGGCGCCAGCAGTAGACGTTAACCACAGTAACACGGCTTCTTTTTCTAAGATTCGTCAGAGAATCGTTGCGCTGTATAATTTGCCACAACCAACATGGCTTCTACAACGCTATAATTCTTATTGGTTCGAAACACAGAAATCCCGCCTTCCCCTTACAGTGATTGGCGAGTCCTGTGGCCGAATCGTATTCGGGATGCCGCAATTGGCTATCTGCACCATTGGCATTTTAAACGTCAAGACAACGCGGAAGTGAGTGTCTGAACTAGGTGAGTGAGGGCGTCTAGAACCGACGATTTGATTAGTTAAGGTGACAGTGGCTTTATAATAGCATTCTGTGTGAATAGTACCGAGGGCTCGTAACGATCGAATGGTTTAAATATCTTATTATTCTTAAACATTTAAATTCATTTTTAAATGACCAAATCATAGTATTGTTCTCGTTGTGTGCAGGTGATGTACACTTGGTGTTATAATTATTTATTTTATTTAAATATTTGATAAGAGTTAAGGATAATGGTACAAGTTAATGATAATACTGTATTATTCTGAATGCAGTTACCCAGGCCTGGGGCTCAATCACCCCCAGAGTCTTTTTGTCCCATACTGCTAAAAAGTGCAGGGAATGCAGATTACGACACAGGGCAATATAAATAGATGAGCGCAGGTCATGCACTGACATACTGTTAGGCCAGTTCAAGGCATTGTGCAGCAAAGTAAAAAATGGTATCCCTAAGCAAAAATAGAGAAACCATATGGGATTTCAATACAGGTATCTATAAACTGCCTAATAACATAGACCTTAACTAAATCCCACACTGATCAAATGAATAATACATACAAACCCTGTAACGCAGGTATAGATCAACTACTCAACACGAGCAAGCCTTCTTCCGTTATAGATCAAATAAAAAAACACATGGAAACCTGGAAACATAACATTGCAGGTATAGATCAAATGAATAAGATACACAAACCCTGTATTTGCTACTATAGAGTAAATAAACAAAACTTGGTAACATAGCATTGCAGGTATAGAGCAACTGAAAAATCGCATGCAAACTCAGCATTGATGGTATAGATCAAATAAGTAATGCATGAAAACCCTAAATTGCAGGCATAGATCACAGGTTGCTCACACCAAAGGCCAGCCCTGGCACCCAACTTGAATGCACAGAACTTGCCCAACACCCATATTGCACCCACGCTGCAGAATTTCAGGTGTTGGTACCGGGAGGTCATATGCGTACCTGGGAACTTTTGAGCTCCGGGTAGCCAGAGCCTACTCGTGCGGGAGGCGGCTAGGCAGTGGCAACTTTAGAAACAATACATAAGGGGGGCACACAAGATACCACAGTCAAACTGGGGGGGCATTCATAATTTCCAAAAGTGATGTGCTATGGAATTATACTTTTGTTATTGGGATAAAATAATACTTGATCATTCAACATGGGAAGCCTGAAGCCACAATTGAGTGCGACTAATCCTTGAAATAAATATTATAACACAATAAATAACTTTTCCACTAAATGACTTCAGGGCCTTGAACGTTTTGTCCCCTGAAGTCACTACAACTTCAGGAGGGCATTTTATCTCTGGATAAATATAAATTAAATAATTCCTACTGTAAGTTAGGTGCCAGGAAACAGATGACCAAACACACACACCAACACAGGCTCTGTCACACCAACACCCAGACACACACATCAGGACAGGCTCTGCCACACCGACAACCAAACACACACACACACACACCAGGACAGGCTCTGCCACACAGACACCCACACACATCAGGACAGGCTCTGCCACACCCACATCCAAACACACACACACACCAGGACAGGCTCTGACACACTGACACCCAAACACACACCAGGACAGGCTCTGCCACACCAACACCTATACACACACCCGAGGACAGGCTCTGCCACACTGATAACTAAAAACACACAAACAGCAGGACACAATCTACGTCACAGACGTCTACATCAGGAAGGATTTTTCACGGTGCATTGTCGTTTATACCCCCCTTGTGTTTTTGCCCCTTGTGTATTGATGCCCCTGCTGCCCATATATATTAATATTAGCCCCAGTTGCCGATAGCAGGTATAGATCAACACATTAACACACAAACCAAGCTTTACATGTATAGATCAACTGATATTCACTTGTGATCTCAGCACTGAAGGTATATATCAAATAAACAGAATCAGACATACAAATCCTGTATTTGCAGGTATACAATAGTATATGAAACGTAGCATTGCATGTATAGATCAAATAAATACATGGAAACAGCATTGCAGGTATTAATCAACTGAATAAGACATACAAACACTGTATTTGCAGGTATACATAAATAATGTATAGAAATATATAGATATGGCTCTACAGAATAACGCAAAAACCCAGCTTTGCTGGTATAGATCAATTGGAATTCACATAAAAACACGTAATTAAAAGGTATATTTAAAACCCCCTGAATTACAGGCATAGATCACAGGTTGCGTCCACACTGCCCACACAGCAATCACACTCCTATCATACCCAGGCAACCAGTAAATGCTGGTACCTAGGCATGATGGGACTGTGCTTGCTGTGATTGCTGTTAGCAATCACACTCCTATCATGCCAGGTCAGCCAGTACATGATGGTACAGGGTGGCTGTAAGTGATGTGTAGACCCCATACTGCTGGCAGCATCAATACACAAGGGGGCAGCTAGCTAGGTTTCAGCATGTACTGGCTGACTTGGCATGATAGGAGTGTGATTGCTAACAACAATCAAAGTCCCATCATGCCTAGGTTCCAGCACTTACACATCCATGATATCACACACACACTCATTCATTCATATACTCATTCATTCACAGATTCATTCCCTCAATCACGCATACTCATTCAAACACCCTCCCCACCCCCTTACCTGCACTGCTTCTCCTCGATGCCGATCACAGACTTCAGCAGGGGGCGCGGCCTCCCTCTGCATTCTCTGCTAGCTTCCGCTTCCTCTAGGCAGTACAGAAGACCCTCCCACAGGTAAGTAGCAGGGCTCGAGGTGCGGCCCGCGTAAGATCGGTTGCCCTGGCTGCCGATCGTACGCGAGTCGCACCCTCTCTCTCCTCCGTATTAAAAAAATATTTAATTCCAAATTCGGCAGGGGGGCAACAGGGGGGGCAAGGATTAACCTAGGGGGGGCAATTGCCCCCCCTTGCCCCCCTGTAGCGACGCCACTGCGGCTAGGACAGCCCACTGACATCACAGGAAACACCCCCATTTAAAGGGGAAATGGCCAGAAGTGGGGCCTATCAGGACCCCGCTCCAACAACCCAGAGGATTCAGGTGCTTCTCCCAGAGTTCTCCGGGTCAAACCCGGAGAGTTTCCAGGTATGGTCATGTGACCCCTGATACTCTGAGTTTTGCATACAAGCAGGGAGCATGAGCGGCTGCCTGACTGCCCGTGCAGAAAGATGGCTGGTGAGGGGGGGGGTCTTTTTATCGTCCCAACCAACACCTCTGACGGAGGAGCCCTATTGGGTGTTGCGCCCTCTGCGGTCGTACAGGTTTCACACCTTTCTTTGCAATATTTAAGTTACATTAATAAACAAATTATAAAAAGCTCATTTTCGGTTCTGTAGCACGGGCAGGATGTACAGAGATCTTTTGTGTTTATTTTCTAAAGGGAGAGTTGTGATTGCAAATCTATCACATCGTTATTAATTACAAAGGGACAAACTGTCCCTGCATAATTCAATGGATGTGAGATATAACTATGTATTATACAAACACGAACTGTAGCATAAGTAACAATGCTCAGTGAAGTAAAAGAGTTGACATCACAGCCCTTCTATAAACATTCCTGTGAACTCTCCCTTTAGAGAAAAGACCCCAGCTATCTGGTGTAAACTGGAACTGATCCCCCCTCATCCCCTGTTTCTAAGCCATTGTAGGTGGTTACTAAGCAAACCAGCAAAACAAAAGAGCCTTTAAAGGAGAGTTGTGTCTCTCTCTTCACTATACTTTGAAGCGTCAACTTCATAATAGGCAGGTCTCACAGGTCCATCCAAGCTATTCCTGCAGCAGAAGCTTACAACATCTTTCATTATGTATAATGAAGTCAAGACGTTTAAACCACAGCTCTCAACTTTTCCCTTTGGGGTCCACAGAGGCTTTGGGTTTTATTCACTAAGTGGAGAGTTTGGTGTAGAGTACATTATGACGTTCCAAACACAGGGAGATTGTGCTGAAGGAGGAGCTTGGCTTGCCCTGTATAATGTATAGTTAACTCAGTGAGAGTTTCCTTACACGTTGAATTGTACATCCTGCTTGGCAAGCTAAAGCAGACCCACAGCGTAAAATAAACTTGATGTTGTTAAATCATAGGACAACTCTATGTTTATCAATAGATATATGTGATCTGGCCTTGAAATTGAGATTTATGTATAGCATGTGATGACAAGCTCTTGAATTTATTATTTGGACAATCTCTCCAGGAAAAGCGTAGCATGGAATATACACGTCATCAATTTACTACATTTTAGAAAGGTGTGTTAGTGAGAAGCCGAAAAGCAAACAATTCTCAGGCAAAAATATACAAATGCAATAATAACGGCAACGATCGTGTAGGAGCTTTACACATTTACATTTTTATTAACTTTAGTTCAAAAGATATAAAAACACATAAACAGAATTGTCTGAGAAGTACTACAAATGTTAGAAAAAACTTCTCTATCCACTTAGGAGAACACTTGATGTATGTGTCAGCTGTGAAACTGCATTCCATATGATCTGATGTGAATGTAAATGTTTCCATATTGCAGAGTCTTCATTGATGGACCTGTTTGGACGAATCTTCAGTACTGTCAGTGCCGTGAGCAACCTGTTCTCGAACCCCTACCGGGTACGGGAGGTATCCCTGACAGAGTATGCGCGCTGTGTCTGCCTCAGAGAAGATGGGCGAGTTTTGCTGTATAAGGCAGCCCGATTATGGGACTGTCTTCTGCTCAACCCAAATACTCCCCAGAATGCCTACCGGTAAGTGTATCGTTTTAGAAAACGTAGGTCTGTAGCACAGTGTGTAGTGTAGTGTGTTTCGTAACGAGCAAATAGTTTCCTTTCTGCTTTTTTAATTTTATTAATGTATTTACTTTTAGCCTGTTTCAGTTGGATGTGGAAACGGAGGCTCTGCAGCAATTCCAGGAACTTGCTGTTAAACTTCGTCCGTTCTATGAGACTGCCAGACAGGGCCTTCGCTTGGACACGGTGCAGCAACTTACCGATTGCTTGCGCAGCCACCCCAGTTGGTCCCTGGCACACGTGGCTGTGGAGATTGGTTTGCGGGAGAGCTTCAGACATAATGGTATTCTGAGGTATGCCTGACAAACTTGGTAATTTGTTTAATTTTAACATGTGGCATATTTATTATTAGTACAGAAATTAAATAATTTCGACTTCTAACAACAAGGATGTAGAAACAAGCATCATCATGGACAGGACATGGACTAACCATCAAATCCATCTCATTTGCCTGTTGCAAATAGAACAAACTAACTGGCACAAACTAAACATCCTGAAATAACTTCCAGGTCTAAGCTCTTGTTACGTATATTATTTAACACAAATAATATACTTATCTGGGAAACATAGACCCTGCAGACCAAGAGTGACTGCTGGGCCTCTGAGCCTTGAAGGTGCACAGGTAGGCTTCTTGAAGCTGTTACTGAGGACATCTGCTAATACCTTTATTTACTTTATTTATTACCAGGGATAATTATTAAATGGTTCTGCATGGTCATTGTCAGTGTATGCATATCTAGAAACACAAAGGTATTCCGTGTCAGTGTATAACACAAACACGAGAACATGGTGGTTCTCACGAACGTACATACTTTTTTCTTATTACACATAACAATGAATGGGACATGTGGAGAGAAAATGTGCCGTATCTACATCTAGTCATTTACATTTCTTGTTCACAGGAGTGTGAACAGCACAGAATGTGATGGCGGAAGCACCCCCTTGCACCTGGCTTGTAGGAAGGGAGATGCTGAGTGTCTGCAGGAACTGATAGAGGAATGCCATGCCCGGCAAGACATTGCTGACTCTAATGGAGATACTGTTTACCACTATGCTGCCCATCAGAATAATCCCCGCATTATAGAGGTGAGGGTGCTTCAATGTGCAGATCTGTGACAGCTGTGAATTGATTTCTCTGCTGTTACTGCATGGTCTGTAATGCTACCTGGTGTCTGTAACTCATGCCTCCTGTTTGTTCCAGATATCCTTCTACCCCAGGGCCACCGTTTGCTCAATCATCCCTCCTGGTCCCTGCTATGAGCATCTGTGCCTAAATTTCTCATTCCCTTTCCGCTGCCTTTTAACCTCCACTATTTATTAATTCTACAACTTTAGCAGCTATCTTCGTTTGTGGGTGTTTACGCTGTTTTGGGGTTTTTATTCTGCCACTAGATATGCTTTTATTAGTGTCGTTCCAACTCTGTTCCCTTCTTTATAAAAAAAATGTTGCCCCTTGGTCATTAACATACAGTCTTGGTCCCCGTTTTGATCTTTGCTTTCTTACTCCGCTCATTGCCATATCATTTTCTGTACTGTTTGGCCCGTGGCTCGTTGTGCCCTCTTTTGAGTGGGCGAATGCTGCTTTCTGCTGTGTGGCTAGATTTCTCCTTTAGTATGTGGTTCTCTGTTAACTTCTCATTGTTTTCACACTCTGTATTGACTCTATTGTTTGATTATCTAATTCTTTGCAACCTGATGCGTGTTTTACGTGCTATTTACTCTGTAGTATTATGTGCTGTCATGCGGATGACTCTAAACCAATTTTGTTCTTAGGACGACAGAGTAACGTGAACAATCTCTGTAGTTGTCTAGAGTGGCTTCCCATCTGACACTCTTGTTTACCCACTCAGATCCTGTGCTCGGTGCCCTCTGTGGGTGTTTCCCACCTGAATAACAGCAAGGAAACCCCACTACACGTGGCCTGCAGACTGGGGAAAGTGGACACTGTGCTTGCTCTTCTGCGTTGCCAGGCTTCCTGTGACATAATTGGGAAGGATGGTTACCCCATTCACACAGCCATGAAGTACTCACAGAAGGGGTGCGTTTTATTTCTTTAAAGTAAACGATAGCTGTCACTCCCTGTAAAGGCTGTAGCACAATTAAACTGAAGGCAGAAACTGAGCGACACATCTCAATGTTCTGGAGTTCATATAAAAATCTTTCACGTCCTCCGTAGTCTTCAGGGTTGGGTTCAGTGCCAAGCTTATTGTATTATTATTTCTACCTGTAGCCTCAGTGATGGATTACTACGCACCATTTATGAAATGTTTGATGATGTTAGTGGTTTGAATTCATTATTTGCAGGTGTGCAGAAGCTATTCTGGACATCAATGCGAATCAGGCCAATGCTGTGGACCCCCGTCATAAAGGAACCCCTCTACACTGGGCAAAGTCAGCAGAGGTAATTGGTCAACATCACACAGTACTTGCTTTTACTCCAATCTCAAGGACATTTACAATACATGCACCAAAAACTGACATGTGACACTGTTATTAAATAAACATATGCCTGGTTTATCATACACAGATGTTTTCACAACTTCTCAAATGTGACGCAAACATTTAGGTTGCAGCAGAAGCTGTCAGATAGTAGTAATATTAAAATAAAAATAAAAAAAACAACAAACCTATTTCGGATTATTTTATCATGCTGATTCTAGTACTGATTATTTTGCAGCACTTTTGTATCCACTAATTGTGGTTCCTGCAATACTGATCACATTGCAAGTATATACTCTCTCCCTCTAGAATTAATTTTAAAACATCATTCGTCTTATTAAAGCATCCATGCTGCTTCTCCTTGATCCCATCAGCCTTACACAGAAGAGAGTATTGGAGCTTCAAAGATGCAGACAGCAGGGCACCCTCAAATGATCCAGCCATTGAGCTGTATTAGTATGCCATTTCTTATTTACAGCAGCTGACAAACTTGAAATGTGTCCATGCGCAGCAAAATGACTTGTGTCCCTTATATTTCTGGTATCTGCAGATGGCTGTTCTCTTGATACAGCGTGGTTGCAATATGAATTCTCTCAGTAGGACGTCAGAGACACCTCTTCATATTATGGTGAAAAGAGACAGATTTGACTGTGCAATGGTCCTTCTGGTACACGGCGCAGATCCTAATGCCATGGGGGAACATGGTAATACGCCACTGCACCTCGCCATGAAGGTACGGCATCGCTAGAATAGAAGAGCCATGGCAAGAAACGTGTATTTCAGGTGGCAGAATGTCTTGTTTTCTTATTTGGGTTTCTTGACCTAGGAAACAAGCCCTAGCTGGTTCAGATAAGCGGAATCTACCTTATTAGGTGATAGCTGTATAGATGTAAGGAAGTGAGATGTTGCCATCTTCCTGTTTATGAAGCTTCTGTTAAAATGTAAACTGATTTATATTCTCAAAGGTTTTATCTATTAGGAAATGTCCCCGGCTTGAGGTGTCGGGTCAATGTATCATCCCAGTCACGGGGATTAATGTACCAACAGACGAGATTTTTTCCTTGCTAAGAGTAGATAAAGGACACAAATATCCGTTCAATTTGCCTCAATCCCATTTGTAATGGACAGCGTCGTTCCACTACTTTCACAAATATGCAATGAAGTACAAGGTAGCGTTTTAGTTATAAGATGTTTCAGTTTGGTCAGTGTTTTGCTGTTGTTTTCCAAAAAAAGTATCCCAAATGCCCAATTTTTCCAAGCAGATACCCCAAAAGTAAAATTTGCATCGGTAAATGTTTTGCTTTCGCACACGCACTTCATTCTGTCTGCTTCTTGTACGTTAGATTATTACACCTCATTAATTTGCAGTGAGGTAAACCTAACCATTTGGGTTTTACGTCTGAAACTTTGAATGATGAGACAGTCCAAAGTATCCACATTAAGAGAAGACCTCTTGCCTTTCAACCAACAAATGCTGGCTTCTTCTGTTTATTAAAGCTAATAGCAGTGTTACCGTACGCCTGGTGTTACACCAAGTCAGTACCTTAGGTGGACAGATACTCTGTTTGAGGAAACCGTGCCTGTAGATTGTAACAAAGATCATTTGTATTTTTACAGAAGGACCATCTAGAGCTCATCAAAGCCCTCATGGTCTTTGGGGCCGACGTGGAGAAGCCCAATGACTTTGGGGAAACACCCGGACTTATTGCTGCTAGATCGAGCAAAGGTGGTAAACCTATATACTTATTAGCTGATAGGGGAACTTCAATGCTGATATTGGTGGGAGGGAAAGATTCTGTGTATTACCTGGTGTAATATTCTGCATGTATTAAAGTTTATTTCCACTGCCAGTTATTCAAGGGCGTTAAATACTAATCACTACTCTGCCTTTATCAAAACAGGTGTCATTTTGCCTCTGCAGTCCGGTACTAATCCCAGATCTGTGCACTCACAGCATCGTTTTCTAGCCCGCTCCACGCACATCGCGTTTAGTAATAATCACACACAGGTTTTTTCTTTGTGCCGCTCCTCGTAGTAATGCTATATCTCCCTTGACGAAAACTGGATCATTTATGCATATGCTCTGTAGCTTCTCCTGTGTATATAATGTGTGTGTCTTCCCCTCGCAAAATTCAAAGGGTCCAACCGCAAGGTGATGCTCAGCATGCTTTGTAGCGTAGGAGCAGACCGCTGTTTCCCCCCCGACACCCAGCTCCCATCAGCTGATTCCTCCCCGGTCAGAGCACCCGCAGCGGACAGATCTAGAGGCATAGGTAACCATCTTTGTCTCCTCAAAAAGGAGGATCTATCCTTCTTGGATCATCTCACCAGTGGGAGCTCGGAAGATGCCTATCCAGACATCTTGTATGGTGCATCTGAATTAGAGAGTGGCAGCAGTCACCCAGCAGAATATATTATTGTATTGTTCTACACATGTTCCAAGACTGTTTTGATAACTCAATTAGCATGTGTTTTGTGAATGGTTCTGTAAAAGGGGCTATTTTAATAAGGTTTGTGCAATAGCTCTATTTCTGGCAATTCCATAAGTCTGAAAGACAGACTTGCTAAATAACTCCATACCTCATACAGATGGCAGTAATGTTTAGTGTCCTACTCTATGTCTATTGCAGTTATTAAAATAATGCAAACAGACATGAGCTCCCATAGGTGACCATGATATCTGTTCCTGGTTCTAGGTTTTCCTGTCCCCTCTTTACACCTCTTTGGTACACACCATCTTTTTGTAACCTACCACTGCTCCTTTCTTCCAGGCATCTTCTCTGTATTCCTCGGCCTTTGATGTTGGGACAAGTTTTTTTTTCAATTTCTTTGTGTGCTAATAAATGGATGTGTGTGTATCTGTTTCCGTATCTTCCACTGATACTTGAAATTGGAATATGTAATGCAGTAGCTAAATACATTGCTTACCATGATAATTATATTACTCTCAGGTCTTAAGATACCTGTTTTGCCATACAAGGCATAATGTGGGCAACTATTGCAAATAAAAAGGCTTATTAGAGTATAATGGAGTTTCCCATAGGCATGTAAATGAAGGTGGTGTGTGTGCGTGTGTGTTTTCCTTGTTGGAGCTGGTGTTTGATACTGCCCCATATGTGGGTTCCCTTGTTAGTGTTTAGCATTTGCAATAAATGTGTGAATTCCCTGGTTTGGTATGTGCCAAATGCGCATCAAACTGCTTTCTTTACTTTCTTGACATACAAAACCCTCTCTTCCTTTTGCTTTCCCTGTCTTACCTGGGACTGTCCCAGATTTCTCGTATTGTGGACTTTTCAGTGTAAGTGTATGTCTGTCGTTCAGGTTTTCAGGATGCTGTCTACATCTCCACTGCCCTCAGCAGCATGTTGGTGTCCCATGACAGCGTGGACTTCAAAGAAGATGGCTTGAGAGTGTAAGTTACACTTGCCAGACTGTGGTGTAATGTCTTAAAATTGTTTTGACCTGGTTGTGTTATTTATATATATAGTAGTTGGTTTTAATCAATTATCAATTTGATAATCCCTAAACAAGAAGCAGAAGGGAGGAACCAGCAGACTACATCTATAGAGAGGGGCTGGGTACAGATCTGGTTGACAAAGAATAATGATTGATTTCATACTAACTCTGACACATTTTCCAGGCGGGACCGACTTCTGTGTTTGGATGGTGGTGGGATTCGAGGCCTGGTTCTGATTCAGTTGCTCATTGCCATAGAGAAAGCAGCCGGTTGTCCCATCAGGGAGCTCTTTGACTGGGTTGCTGGAACCAGCACAGGAGGTATCCTGGCACTGGCCATAGTACACGGTGAGACAGAAAAACACATATGATAACCTTGTTACCCTTAAGCAGTTTAAAAATGAAAAATGTGTGTTGTATTAACATTTAAATGTTTTTTGCACTAATGCTGATAACACACGTTTTGCTAATAAACAGAGCGTTTACCAAATGCCGATGGCCACTTTTTTCTGGCAGCTCATTTTGCATATTTAAGTGCTTTTAACTTATTTCTGCAGGGACACTGCTATTATTATTGATTCTTTATATGTATTGACGTGCTTATGAATTTGAAAGATCCTTTACATGCCTATCTTAGATGCCTTTGAATATATGGTCACTTCAATATTCTGCTTCCATCTTAATAAATATAATAAATTATTTAGTTTAGATATTTTCAAATACCTTACAGTATGATGGAAAGATGAATTATTATATATATAATAAAATATTTTCAATGATTATTTTTAGAAATATACACGATATTCACATCGTTTTTACTTATCTGTCCTACCGTAGTGTTCTGGTATGTCGTTATGGAATCCTATGAAATAAATGCCTGTTTGTTTCTGTCTTCCATTGGTCTTGCAAGGAAAATCCATGGAGTATGTGCGCTGCCTGTATTTCCGTATGAAGAATGAGGTGTTCCGAGGCTCTAGACCTTATGAGTCTGGCCCCCTGGAGGAGTTCCTAAAAAGGGAATTTGGGGAGCAAACTAAGATGTCAGAGGTGACAACTCCCAAGTGAGTGTGAAAACTAGATCTTTGTAGATTTCAACATTTAACTTGTGCTACTTGCATGAAGCTTAGCAACACACATGTTTTCTCTGCATCTAATTCTCTGCACTATATTATGTTATTAGCTGTAAAAATCCTAGCCTGTGGCACTATGTCATTCTCAGAGGTACATTGAAAGTGATCTGAATTAATGTGTTTTGTTTATTAATAACTGTACTTTCTATGTGCCTTTCACTTGGTCCATCTGACTAGGGTAATGGTGACGAGTACTTTGTCAGACAGACACCCCGCAGAGCTTCACTTCTTCCGAAATTACGATCCCCCTGAAACGGGCCGAGATCCCATCTTTAAGAGGGTTGCTAGCTTTCATCCTGTAACGAGACCAGAAGGTAAATATGGACATACACTACCATTCAGAAGTTTGGGGTCACTTCTTGTTCTTGTTTTTGAAAGAAAAGCACATCTTCTCCATTAAAATAACATCAACTGGATTGGAAATCATCAGCAACCATCACTCCTGTGTTCCAATAGCACGTTGTGTTGGCTAATCCAAATTTACGCTTAACAGGCTAATTGATCATTGCCAATTTGCAATTACCGTATTTATCGGCGTATAACACGCACTTTTTTAACTAAAATTTGAAGCTGAAATCCTACCTGCGTGTTATACGCCGATAAATCCTAGAGCCAGTGGCGGAACTACCGGGGTCGCAACTGCGACCGGGCCCTGGAGTTCTGCCAGTCAGGGGGGCCCAAGGGGTGCCGAGCGGTTGCTGAAGACGACCGCTCGGCAACTCTCGGGCCCCCCTGACTGACAGAAATCCAGGACTCCTCTGCTGGTGGTGGCCGCCGCCTGCCTGCCTCAGCGGCGCCGCCGCCTGCCTGCCTCAGCGGCGCTGCCGCCGCCGCCTGCCTGCCTGCCTGCCTCAGCGCCGCCTGCCTCAGCGCTTCAACTCCTGTGTCGGAAGCGTGAGGCGTTTGTCTCGGGTGCCGGCGCTTCACGCTGGGCGCCGGCATATGACGTCAGACGCCGGCGCTCAGCAGTGAAGCGCCGGCACCCGAGACAAACGCCTCACGCTTCCAACACAGGAGTTGAAGGTAAGTGACCGGGGGGGGGGGTTAGGGAGGGAGAGGGGAGATCCTGAGAAGGGGGGTTAGGGAATGAGAGGAGATCCTGAGAAGGGAGGTTAGGGAGGGAGAGGGGAGATCCTGAGAAGGGGGGTTAGGGAGTGTGTGTCTGAGTGTGTTTGTGTGTGTCTCTGAGTCTGTTTGTGTCTGTGTCTAAGTGTGTGTCTTAGTGTGTGTGTCTGAGTGTGTGTGTGTCTGAGTGTGTGTGTGTCTTACTGTGTGTGTGTCTTAGTGTGTGTGTCTGAGTGAGTGTGTCTTACTGTGTGTGTGTGTGTGTGTGTGTGTGTGTGTGGTTTCCCAGATAGCAGTGATTCTGATGAAGTTTTTTTTGTTCAGTTTTTTTTGTTCAAAGAGGTGCTTTTTCTTTCATATTTGCCTTATAAGTGGTATAAATGTTATAATAAATGTTATAATGTAATAAATATTATTCCAACATTAAGTTCATAGCTTCCAAGTTAAAATTATTTTTTCTTACTCAAATTTCCTTGTTAAAATGGGGGTGCGTGTTATACGCCAGTGCGTGTTATACGCCGATAAATACGGTATGTTACACAGCTAGAATCATATTATAGGTTGGTTAAATAACAATAAAAAGCCTGGATTGGCTTATTCTTACAGGTACTCAAATGATGCGTGTTAAGAAGCTGAGCATTTTATACACAGAAGGCTCATATTTATGAAACTAAACTGATTTCTAGTGCTAAATGTGGAGATCAGCAGAAACACGTCATTGGATTCAAATGTGATATCGGCAATCTCCTTTGCATTCAGGAGTTACGTATAGAAAGGGATCTTATACTAACAAACATAATGTTCCTCTTGATTAGACAATTCCATTGGTTACTGTAGTGAAATTACCACAATTAAACTGCGTCAAAATCACTTTCAACACTTTCAGTTTTTTTTTTCTTTATTTTTTATCTTGATCAACCAAGAGTAGTTCAGCGGTGAGCTACTAAATGTGGGGAGTCAAGAAAGTGACATGGAAACCAATAAGCTTTTCCTGTTGATTGTTCCTTGTTTAGTTGTACCATGATAGTAATTATTTCCCCAAATAACTAACAACACTCTTATTTATAAAATGAACATACTGGGAGCTACAACGCCACGGTGTCCTATATGACAGCCTTAATGGTGAAGGACTGTTCACCATTGACTCCTACATAATTATTTCCCCTTTCCAGCAGCAGATGTTGAGGGAGAGGTAGGAGAGAGCTTGGAGGTGCCTTGGGAAGGTATGGATGGAGGCTCCCACTAATCCCCGCCTCCTTGTGTCCCCGTCTGGTTTGCATCTTTAGACAGGCGTTGGACAGTATTATTTTAGTGTATTTAAGAGAGTAGGGTGACAATAGCGTCACTTTAGTTCTAGACTTACAAGTATGTAGGTACATAAGTAGTAAGTAGGTACTTTAAGTCTGGATGTTTGGTTGCTTGCAGGTAGTCCAGGATAGAAAATCAAATAAAGCCTTATATGAAGTGGTCTGCTCTTCATATGAGGATTGCTTTGATCTTCTTACCCCGAGTACCTTCAAGCATCCAAACATCCAGACTTGTAGTAGCTAGTCTTCCACTGCTTTGTTCGCTTTTCGTATTGCTTAATGACCTGTGAATTACTATGCAAATTGGTTATACATCTATTTGCATATATTGGCATTCCATCTTTCTGTCATCAGTTATTCTTCTCTGTCTCATTATGTCCATTGGATGCTTCTTTTGTCCCTGTCTCTTTGTATTGCCTTTTCTGCTCCCCTCTCTTGCTATACCCCTACCGCTCCTTCCCACCGCAGAGCAGCTTGTGTGGCGTGCTGCCCGTTCCAGCGGCGCTGCGCCAACCTACTTTCGCCCCATGGGACGATTCCTGGATGGTGGGCTACTCTCAAATAATCCCACGTTGGATGCCATGACTGAAATCCATGACTACAACACATGCTTGAAGAACAAGGTGAGGTTAAATAGCACGTACATGTATCGTTTTAAATTCAATAGCCTTTAGAGTGTGTCAAAAGCTTTACAACTAAAAGACTCCCAAAGCCAAAGTCTCTAACTAACTAATCCTTGCATTCACTCTTTTTTTTTAATATTTGAAGGGAAAAGGTGACTTAGTGAAGAAGCTGAGTGTGGTGGTGTCGCTGGGCACTGGAAAGCCTCCTCAAGTCCAGGTCAGCTCAGTCGATGTGTTTAGACCATCCAATCCCTGGGAGATGGTGAAGACCGTGTTTGGAGCAAGGGAGTTGGGCAAGATGGTGGTGGACTGTGTATGTATAGATCTTTTCATATAAGTGCCATTTGTTTTATGGTTGGATATGGTTTCCAACTAAAGTGTGGATCCCAGCAGAAGCTATATGTTAACTAAATACAATACACATTTATGTACAGCATGTGAGCTCCAGTCCCCTTAAAACTATGGGGTAAATGCAGTAGTGTATTTACCTTGTGCACATTGGGATGGCCACCAACCCCTTCCTCCCTCGGTTTTGTGGCAGAGGGACTGCCAGCCCTTAGTCAGTCTAGGCCTAGATACGTCGCTGGCTATGTGCAGTTTTACTGTTTTTCTGATATAAATGTATTCTTGTCCTGTGAAGGATGTGTATGTAACCACATGTGGTGGTCTTTGGTGAATTTGGGGACAGAACAAGAACACCACTGCACTGAGCAAGTGACTTTCCATGTCCTGGATACTGACCATTCTATGGCAGAACCAAAATGAATCAAAAATTCTCCAGTACTGTCACTTTTCTGGGTACAGATACCACACAGACATGTGAGGGTTGTATTTGTTGTTTGTATCTCAGTGTGCACCCCACCATTACTATTTGATAACACTAGGCATTAAGTGACCCTTTCTGCTCTCAGTTCTCAGTATGCTATTGATTGTTTTACCGCAATTGACTTTCCAAACAAGATCTCATAGTCTAAAATTAGAGCTTCAGATACTTACATGTAATATAAATGTTCATGGAGAGTCATAGGAACTAGATTTGTGCAAATGGACCAGAAACAATTCGGTTTTTCATGACAGTAAAAAGAAACAACAAAATTCAGAGCTCTTTGCTTCATTATAGTTTCTTTATTTTTTATTTTTTGGAAATTAATTTGGAAATTTTGTTGATAATGAAATTTGTGTGAATCTGAATGCACAAGTCTAATAAAAGCATTACAGTACGATCCTCTGCTGCGTTGTCTTCCGAGCACCCTTTGTGTTTAATGCCATCCTCTTGTTTTTCAGTGCACTGATTCAGATGGGCCGGCTGTCAGCAGGGCCAGAGCATGGTGTGACATGATAGACATTTCATACTTCAGGTGAGACATAGCTCCTAGCACTACATCTAAAAGCCAAAGCTATAGTATTTGTATTTTGATATTACTAGTCTTGGATGTTAGTTGTAATATGCTTGCTTAGTGGACCAGCAACCCATAAATCACCATTAATGGTGGAAGTACTTCGGGAAGCAGGCAAGAAAAGAACAGTCAATGTTGGGGACAGAAAATATATGCAGGGGACTTCTAAGGGGCAACACAAATTAGTCATGTGCTATGAAATAAAAGCAGATAAGGGAGAGAGAGAGAGAGAGAGAGAGAAAGAAATGTGAGCCACGATACAGTAGAAAAAGGAAGAGAAATATTTGTCATCTGCTCCTGCAGGAAATTAATCTGATCACAAAGAGGAGATCAGAAGGGCAACTAAAGTAATATCAAAACATTTGACCTGTTACTAGTAGTCCTAGACTTTAAACAGCAACATATTCTGCTTACTGGTGAAATAAAAGCTACAGTTGGTTGCATAATAACAAAAATTAAAATCCAATTAATATGCATGGGCCAATAACAACATTATTTTATATTTACATAAATCAACAGTTTTCTCAAGCATCGTTGTGGGTGTTGTTTAGATATAACTTGTATTTTATGATGTATCCTTTTGATGGACCTACTTGCAGGCTCAGCCCACAACTAGAAACGGATGTCATGCTGGATGAGGTTAGTGATGCGGTGCTGGTTAACATGCTGTGGGACACTCAGATATACATCTACCAGCAGAGAGAGGTCCTGCAAAGGCTGGCAAAGAAACTACTGGAACCTTGAAAACGGCATCTGTGTGCATCCAAAGTGTACACCAGAGAGATAAAGGTACAGCAAACCTTTTAACCCCTACGTTGTTCTCTCCTCCAAGGCTTACACTTTGTAGGATGATATCTTACATCTTTCAGACACGTCTGCTTAAATAGCAGACTCACAAACAGCAGCCTGAAATGAGTCAAGAACAAAGTACACCGCAATCCTATATATTCCTTCTCTTAGCCATTAAGAGCACTGCAGATGATCTACTGGAACATTAACCATTCTCCTCTGGACACTGTCCTAAAGCAAGCATAACTTGGAATTTCCTGGGAAACTATACTGGAAACGACGTATCTTGTTCCCTATGTATTTCCACATTAACGGTTATGTATAAAAAGTGATTCTGGTGCAAATAATGTTATGGTTTGCTGTATTTACTGTGATACTACTACTAATTAGTGGTCAAGCTTTAATGATACTTTGTTAAAGTTTGTTAAAATATTAAGTTTTAAGGTATTTCTGTAGTGTGTTACCAGCTCTTTTGGGAAAATGGTACAAATCACAAAACAATCTAAGCACCTTAACTTTTAGATTGGTTGCCCATTTCAATGCTCTTTGTATAATTATTAAGTATAAAAGTAAAATAATATATAAAATAATGTAACAACTGTGTGAAAAATGCTGTGGAAGAGTTGTTTTGGAATTTAGACCACATGAACTCATCTTCTTATGTGGAGAACAAAATGTCAAGCACATAAAAACCATAATATATCTGTAGTATTTTTATCCTGTTGAAAAATGTTTTCTTCACAGCTCTCATGATATGTTTGGTATCATCTAATTCTTCCTTTGCACTTTCACAAGCGATAAAACTTAATTCCCCTTGCCTACTTAAAATGAGAACATTTTACTTTTAATTATCAAATTTCTTTGGTTCCATCAAGTTATAGACATGGTTGGTTACATTATATATTTTTTTGTTGGGAAATTAAGAATTTTAGTTTGATTTGTCCTTTAAAACAAGCACTCATGGTTGATGGTCCTCACATTCAATTACATAGAATCTGACCACAGCCATTCAACTAATCTAGTCTGACAGTTTTACCTGATTTAAAGACTATCCCATGCATGTTTGAATTCCCTCACTGTATTAGTCTCTACCACATCTGATGGGAGGCTGTTCCAATTATTTATCTTGTCTCCTCTCTACTGTTAATTTAATATATTTCATGATGAGAGTGTGCGTGCTATATCTATTCTACAAATTCCTTGTATATCCAGGAGAGGATTAATGTCCTAAAGTATGAAAAAGCCTACCACTGCTGTTTGTATGGAAGAACATCTCAGAAAGTGACCAGGCTTGGGCAGAATCTTTTTGATCCTGTAGTATGGGACGTGGATATCCATGAATTCTTCACATCAACCACAGTAGAGTGTGTATATGACGTGCTTAGGCTGTATCAATTAATTCCATGCATGTGTAGTAATTTTATTTAAATTAATTGAGTTTCCATGGAAAAATAACAACTCTTAACTGTGGTTAGGTTATCCAATATACCAGTAATACAATGGAATGGATGAGTGAGACTATTGTCAACATGTTTAATAAAAGAACACTTTTGTGGCTGATATGGCTTTGTTGTTATAGACAAATGATCCCTGGGGAATATTTCCCCTCATTAATTTATCTGAAAAAGTGATGTCTTGGGATAAATAGACTGTGTATTGTGTGTGTTTGTGTACTCTCCACAGATGAATGGGACCTTCAAATCAGATCTGTGACCCACTGAGCTGTGGCTAGGCATGGATTCCAGCAACATTCATACTTTATCATACACAGAGTGTCTGACTAGTTATTGAAAATTAAAATGCAAACTATTTGCAGTATGATGAGCATACTCCTAACGTTTAAACAGCTCAATTAATGAAAGGCAGATACTTTTGGTCATCTAGTGTATGTGGACACCCTTCCTTATCATTGTGTTTCAGCCACAACCATTGCTAACAGGAGTATAAAAGCAAGCACATAGGCAGACATCTTCATAGACAAACATTGGCAGTAAAATGCTATCTGGAAGTCGGATGGATGGTTTGGCGAATGCCAGGATAACGCTCCCTACTTTAATGCATAGTACCAACTGTAAAGTTTGGTGGAGGAGAGATAATGGTCTGGGACTGTTTTCATGGTTTGACCCGGGCTCCCAAGTTCCAATGAAGGTAATGTTAGTGCTACAGCATAAAAAGACATCTTAGACAATTGAATTCTTCCAATGGTCTGGCACCAGTTTGGGAAGGTATCTGTTTCAGCATGACTGTGTTCCTGTGCACAAAGCAAA
Organism: Spea bombifrons; assembly: GCF_027358695.1. NCBI lineage: Eukaryota > Metazoa > Chordata > Amphibia > Anura > Pelobatidae > Spea > Spea bombifrons. The sequence continues at coordinate 24,425,652 of NC_071092.1, read as the reverse complement.
GGTATATAAAGACATGGTTTGATGGGTTTGGTGTTGAGGAACTGCACAGAGCCCTGGCATCTGAGATGCGAAGCAGCAGAGCCCCCTAAGTGGAAGGGGCTCTCCTGCTTCGCATCCTGGCTCATCCAAAAGCTGTGGTGTTTCTCTAGTCCCTCATCTTCGAAACTTCACCTTTTCTTGCGGCGTACATCAATAACGTCCACGATCTTGAGTGCTCCAACCCTGGTGGCGTTACTGTTTAGTTAGCTCAAGTGTATGAGGACCTCTGTGACGAAGAGTACGTTGGCTTTTTCATATTAGTAATGGAGATACTGGGTGTCCATCCTAACTCTGAGGAAAAAATTGACATACACAGAAACAAATATAATTAACAAATATTGCAGTGGCAAGGGTTTGCACATAGATAAAAGTCACCAGACTAATAACCACTGACAACAGTAGCAAATACAAAACAGATATAAATGACTAGACTAGACAATGAGCCATTCTTAATACACATACAAGTCATCAAACTTAAAAAAAAAACATCAAATTTGAACATCACATTTGGACACAACTTCTAGGAATAGTTGGTCACACTGAGTGCAACACTGTCCAATAATAGTGCAACAGTGGATGGGTGTATATGGGCAGCTGTGTGCGTATGAGCAGGCGTGTGTACATGGGCAGTGTGCATATGAGCAGGCATGTATATATGGGCAGGCATGTATATATGGGCAGTGTGTATGTCAGTGTGTATGGGAAGGCATGTGTAAGGGCATGCACATATATATGGGCAGTGTATATGTGTGTGTATGGGCAAGTGTGTGTATAAGGAGTGTAAATGCATGTGTATGGGCAGGTGTGTATAAGGCCAGTGTATATGTGTGTGTGGGCAGGCATGTGTAAGGGCAGTATAGACAGTGTGTGTGTGTGTGTGGGCAGGTGTGTGTATGGATAGTGTATGTGTTTGTGTGCATGGTCAGTCATGTGTTAGGCCAGTGTATGAGTTTGTGTGTATATACGTGCATGCATGTGTAAGGGCAGTATATGTGTGTGTGTGTGTGTGGGCAGGCATGTGTAAGCCATAACATTATAACCACTGACAGGTGAAGTGAAAAAAACACTGATAATCTTGTTAGCATGGCACCTGTCAGTGGGTGAGATATATACGGCAGCAAGTGATTATTTCATCCTCAAAGTAGATGTGTTAGAAGCAGGAAAATGGGCAAGCATAAGGATCTAAGCAACTTTGACAAGGGCCAAATTGTGATAGGTCAAAGGATCTCCAAAACAACAGCTCTTGTGGGGTATTCCCAGTCTGTAGTGGTGAACCACTGACAGGGAGGCCAAGGCTCATTGATGCACGTGGAGGGCGAAGGCTGGCCCGTGTGGTCAAATCTACTGTAGTTCAAATTGCTGAAAAAGTTAATGCTGGTTCTGATAGAAAGGTGTCAGAGTACACAGTGCATCACATTTCTTACATATGGAGCTGCATTTACATGACATGGATGGCTAGGTGCATCACTTACCTGGAGAACACATGGCACCAGAATGCACTAGGATGAGAAGAAGGCAAGCCGGCGGAGGCAGTGTGATGCTTTGGACAATGGTCTGTTGGGAAACCTTGGGTCCTGCCATTCATGTGGATGTTACTTTAACACGTATCACCTACCTAAGCATTGTTACAGTCCATGCACACCCTTTCATGGACCCAGTATTCCCTGATGGCATTGGCCTCTTTCAGCAGGGTAATGTGCCCTGCCACAAAGCAAAAATGGTTCAGGAATGGTTTGAGGAACACGACAATGAGTTCAATGTATTGACTTGGTCTCAGAATTCCTCAGATCTCAATCCTATAGAGCATTTGTGGGATGTGCTGCACAAACAAGTCAGATGAAATGTAATCAATTGCAAAGTCCCTCTTTGCCATGAAAATGAACTTAATCCCACAAAAACATTTCCACTGCATTTGAGCCATGGGCCAGCTGACATCATGTCAGTGATTCTCTTGTTAACACAGAGAGGGGAACAAAACATCGACATTTTGGGTCCATGGCCAGGAGACTCCCCAGACCTTAATCCCATTAAGAACTTGTGATCAATCCTCAAGAGCAGTGTTCCCTCTAAGCTGTGCGCTTGTGTGCACGCACATAGCTTTCAGAGAGAGCCCACACGTCAGAAAATCGTGCGCACGGCACCCTTCCAGAGACGGACAGTAATGTCCGGCGCTAGAAGAACAGGCTCGGTTGGGGAGATCAAGGATCTCCCTCTAACCGGCTTAAAAACAATCAAGGGAGTAGGAGGTCTGTTAATGCAGACCTCTGATCCTGCTCCCTTTCGATGCACGCGGCTACTGATGCTGTGCGTCTGGATTTGATGTCATATCCCGACCCACAACACTAAAGCCACGCCCACCGCCTTCACTGCACCGGAAGGACAGGACACACAAGAAGAAGGGGAAGAAAGAAGAGGAGGAGAAAAAGTGACAGAGAAAAGGTAGGAAAGCATTCAGTGAGAGTGGATTAGTAAATGTCTGAGAGTGTGTTATGCTGTAGTTTATGCTGAATGTTTGTGAATGAGTGTGTGTGTGTGATAGCATAGATGTGTAAGTGTGGGGGAGGATAGCATGGCATAGAGAGGCTGTAATCACATTCCTATCATGCCCAGGTTCTAGCATGTACTTGTTGCCTGGGCATGATAGGAGTGTGATTTCTGTTAGCTAATAATATATATTAATATTATTATTGCATTTTCTGTACAATGTTGGTGTGTTACTTACTTTTATAGCATGCCAGGGCGGATTGCAGAGGTCTTAAAAAAAAAAAAGGGTCAACACTGCAAATATTGACTCTTTGCATAAACTTAAAGTAATTGTCAATAAAAGCCTTTGACAGAAATGCTTGTAATTATACTTCAGAATACCATAGTAGCATCTAAAAGCATATCTAAGAAAACTGCAGCAGCAAACTTTCTGAAGACCAATATTTGTGTCATTCTCAAAACTTTTGGCCACAACTGTATGTGAGTATATGTGTGTGTCTGTGTTCAGGCTTGTGTAAAGGCAGTATATGTGTGTCTATTCATACTATTACTGTTTTGGTCCAAAATGAGTTATTCCCTAAAACACACATTTAACCAGGGGGTATTATTTAGTTTATTTTTTTTGGTGTGTGACGTTTAATGTATTTTATTAACTAGTGATATGCTATATGCTGGGATTTAATGCTCTGGTAATTCAATTGTATTTGGAAAAAATTAAAAAAAAATACATATATATCGGTATATATATATATATATAGTGTGTGTGTGTGTGTAAAGCAAGGGAGCTGGCCTATTATATTGTTGTAACACAGAATTTTTTATTTTTTGGGGGGGGATTGAAAAGCCTAGGTCTTCCCCTTGATGACACGTTAGCCTGCTGAGCATGGACAGGAGCCTCATGGGTTCAATCCCAGGAGACCTAGAAACCAAAAAACTACACCTGCTAGCTACTCCCCTAAAACAAAAGTGTCCTCAGCATTGGCAAGTCCTAGTGGTGCAGTGGCAAGTCAGTTTTGGAATTTAGTGATATAATCTGCACCATTATGACCATGTTGAGCTAATTTATGTGGGTTGGACAGATTGGGCGGGATTTTGGGCCAGTGGGTGTGGTTTTAAATTGGTAATTGATAGCTGTGCTGCAAAGTGTCCATGGAATTTTCTTTTTCAATCGCGGGAAACACCCCCATTTAAAGGGGAAATGGGCAGGGAGCAGCGCGTGTCAAGAACCCACTTCCGGGACCTGGAGGATTCGGGTAATTGACCAGGAGAACCGGAGAAGCAGTGAGTTCCCAGGTGTGGTTGTTGCGCAGGTACATGCTGGTCTGTTAGCTACTACAACCATGGTCATATAATTTTTCCCATTAATGGATAACTAACATTTGTGAAATCCCTCTCCTATGTTCCCTTACGCTGAGGGATATCTAGATGGTTACATATCATTCATTAGCTCTGACAGGGAAGGATCTGAACTAGTAAATTAACTAGTAAGAAAAAACATGAGGGCCCACACCCTGCCAGTAGACCTCTGGTTGGTATGTATGAGAAACATGATTTTTCTTTCTGCTAAAAAGACTGAATAGACAATGCTTTATTTATGATGGTCTTTTTGCATGAAGAAGTCTAAGCACACTGGTCTTGAAGTCAGTTTTGGATCATTTCACAGTAGGAGGGACAGACCAGGTGTCTCTATCAGCTATTCCTAGATAATCAAGAGGTGCACTCTTTGTCACAGCACTTTATTAAGCTCCCGGGTGTATTGTTACCTGCATGATCAGGTATCATTCTGCCTAGTGAATTATTAAACCTGCATTCTCTTAACTCACCCTGTGATCAACGTCCAAACTCCGCTGCAAGAAATAACTTCTTTTTCCTTTCAGCTCCAGAAGTGGAACCATGTCTCGAGAAATGGATTCCATTTATTCATCCACTATTGGAACTTATAAAGTGAGTCCCCCTCCATACCTCTGTACTAGCTATGTACATACAAATACTGTTATTCCTAATAGATGTTTCTGGATGTATGCATCATATTTTAATCTTGTTGGGTGTGACTGTTTTGTCTTCTTTGTAGTCAAGAGAATGGGCAATGCCACCTAATTTTCAATAATTCTATAAAGTAGCTTCTATGATTCTGACTTGTATATTGTACCAGGTAGCTCTGCCATAACTGCACACTCTATGTATGTTTCTCTTGCAGAAAATTTTAGGGCAATTTAATCCAGCTCTGGAGAATTTAGTGTATCTGGGTAATAATTACTTGCAGGCATTACACGGTAAGTCGTCATTTTGTCATATATTTAATGCTGGCTGGCCAGAAAGCTGGAAAAGCTCTTGCAATGTACATACTTGCATAGTTTGTGTAATTTGCATTGTAAATTAAAGTGCTATACAATGTAAATCAGTCCATAATCTGCCATCATAATACAGATAAAAAGCAAGATAAAAAGGGTACATGCAGTGAAGCTGTTTTTTCCCTGTACCCGTGTATTAGTATAGGGAGAATGACTGAAAAAAATGTTCTCTTTGACTTTTTTCTTTCTCCCACAAGCTTTCTCACTTGAGTTACTTTTCTTTCTCGTATTCAATCTGTTATACGGCTCCCTGCTCCCAGACTTTCTTTTCCACTAATGTCCTCTCTGCTTAGATATATTGTTTCCATCCCTCTGAGCTAACTTTCTCTGCCCTCTGTTATCAGACATCTCTGGCCCACATCTGGGACTCTTTCATTCATGCACCTATTATCATTATTTTTTATTATTAATATAGCCCCAACGATGTATACAGTACTTCTCACAGTACATATATTTAAAGGGTTTGACAAAACTAGAACTGACAAACAATTACATAAAGTAAAGAGGGTCCTGCCTGCAATCTTACAATGTTTGATGTATTTCTTTCACTGGCTTTAAAATGATCTTCTGTTGCACATTTCTTATCCGACTTCTCAATTTGATATTTCTTTATGTGACTTTCACTTTCTACAATTTAGTAGCGAAAGCCCTGGCCAATTATGTGATCAGTGTTGGATTTGTTAATCAGTTGGTAACATGACAACCATCCTCATTCTGTGTCAACGTGCGTATTGGAGTGAAACCAGTGAGAGTTAATTTCTCCGTTCTAAGAACACAATATATTCTAGATTTTTATTTGGCCTCACATTATAAACATGCAGCATAAAGTATGAAATCCTTCGCCCCATACTGTGCCACCAAAGAAACTGAAGTATGATTGTCCACATAACTGATCGACCAACAGTTATGATTCTGACTAGAGACTAGGAGAGAAAGAATAAGGTACTAGCATGGAATATTCATAAATTCTCCACTATTCTAGCACTGTCTGAAGTTGCAGAAACATACTACAATGCCATTAAGAAGATTGGGGAACAGGCCCTGCAGAATGCCACATGCTATGGACTTGGTGAGTATATTTGGATCTAGTATCAGTTTACCAGATGCTGTTGATGCCAGATGTATTGACATGTCTAGAACTGGAATTGTACCTGTGATATATTAAAGGTTTTATGGAACACAATGATGTTATTTTAGTATATTGTCATTACCACTAGCATGCTGTGGCATTGGCAGAGAATCGTGCTTCCAATGCTCTCTGTAGAGCAGAGACTCTGGCTTCCTTGGACATGGGCAGTGCAGGTGCTCCTGACACCGCAACCGTAGAGGTGCAGTTTCGTTTCAGTGGTTGTGATTTTTTGTTTTAGATCAAGAGCAGAAGATAAACCCAAATATTACATTTACATAAATCATTTGACACACATTCCAATGCATATTACTATGATGTTTTATTTATGGAGGGCAGTGATTATACTTTTACGCAATAAATCAGCTGAACTAATATGAACATGGGGACAGAAGGACGTGTATCTATTATTTGATATGTAATGCAATGTGACGTGATGGTGATATTTATAGTTAGAACTGAAGTAGGTGTATTAAATAACAAAACTAATTACAAATATATATTAATATAAGATGGTAAAATAAACTTTAAATTAACTTCAGTTATTCAGTTTTTTTTAAAAAAAATTGGAATTTGGCAGTCATGCCACCTCTTTTGGAAAAAATATACTGGCCTTTTCATGTATAAAGTATATCTGCGATATCCTCAGACGGTTGGGTCAGAGTGTCAAACCATTTATGAAAAGGTTAATGATGTCATAGCCACCATTCTATGCCTCAAGATGAAGTCTTTTTACCCAAATGGAGATGAAATGTTTCAATATTTCGGACACAGTATATTTTCACTATTTGTTGACAAGGACACACAGCAATAAGGGCAGAATACAGTTAATCCATGCAGGGTATCGGATATTTGTTCTGGATTATGTATATTCTAAGGCGGATGGAGAATGGCACATTAATTAACAAAGGGAACTGACGATTAGTATGAGGTGGTTGTAAATTAGCTACTGGGTGCTATCGTATGTATACAGAGAGAGTACTAGAAACTAATCCTGGATACTGACTATATATATATATATATAGATAGATAGATAGATAGATAGATAGATAGATAGATAGATAGATAGATAGAAAGAGAGCTAGAGTTTAGCACAGGGAGAACAATGTCAGGCTATTAAATGGCCATTGATGTAGAGCCATTACATGTGATTAGGTTAAGATGGGAACGCTATCTGTGTGTTCAAGGAGGCAGCAAGCTAGAAGGCCCAAGACTTGCGTCATTTGCTAAATCACCCAGGAAAGTTCAGGGTCTATATGAGGAAAGTATCATGTTTCATTCCAAGCTTGCATTATTACTTACGGAGTGCAAAATATTACATTTCAAGGAGAGGGAAATGCAGGGCTTATAGGAGTACCCTATAGATTTAGTCTGCTGTCCCTATTGAGCAAGACTCCCCACAGCCTATATTTGTTACACCATCCTCTATTGTTTAAATCTTTCACATGCTGTGACAAAAGCAAAAGGGTCCCAAAGTGCTGTTCATGTTCTATAACGGTCAGCTTCCAGCAGTCTTCCAGTCTGGAGTTTGTCTTCTTGTCTTCTTCTAGTTCCATCCATAAAGCATGATTTGTGTCAATGATGGTGTCTATAATTTGAGACAAAACTGGCAAGTCATCGTCAAGTGAAGCCATATATGCATTATGCGATATGTGTTAGAGTGTTTTTACAGAGTTAGAGCTAAGAATGAAAGTGTTGGGTGTGGAATTCCCAACTGTTCAAGAACCAGATAGCAGTATAATTTATAACGATCGAGAAATAGTAAATGAATGAGTAATAGGACAGTATACATAAGATATCTGGGGAGAGTTTGGACTTTGGAAGGAGATACTCATTGTGTCCAGAATTCAACCTTACCCGGGCACTGAAATGTAAACCAGGATAAATAAAAGAGCACTGTGATTCTGACAGTACCAGAAATAGGTGACCTGCGCTAAGAAATACACAACATTTTCCACATTAACTATTCTAGGTAAACAGTCAACACAAGTGCATGAAAAAGAAACCAGAGGTGTGCGCCCTTGTCCAAAAGGCCAACATAGAAAAGCTTTATAAACTTCCAAGACTTCAGATGGAAGGAGATTATTTCATATACAAGAGACCTCTGTAGTCTCAAAAGCTTGTATAACTTTACATCTTTTTCCATGTTAGCTTCAACTAATGACTCTACTTTCTTTTGAGCTAATATGACATCCATTTTTATTATTACATATATATATAATAAACAATCACAAACACATATAGTCTATAATCACCAGCAGATTCCATAGCGCTATTACAGAAGAAAAGTATAAAAAATTAACAATGGCATGAACGCATGTTAAGACATACTAGTACAAAGGAGAAGAGATTCTGCTCTTGTGAGCTTACACGTCTATTAGGAGGTTGAGGGAGAATGAAACAGCAGGTGCTTGGGCGAGGATAATTTGATTGTAATGAGAGTAACATGGAGGAGTCAGCAGCCTGGCGTTCTCGATGGTGGAGAGGGGGAAAGATGATTTCTTCTAGAATGCGGGTTGTGCTTATTAAGTATGTTTCTCTGAAAAGAAGAACCTTGAAGCATAAAGAGCTAAGAAATTAAAAGTCAATAAGCAGAAGACGGTGGAACCACAAAATCAAATGTGCTGTGTCCGTGCTCTTCCAGTAGGGTGAGCTCTAATCTCAATGTTCTGAGCAGTTTCTAAACTCCCGATTTGTAGCGATTGTGCAAAATTATGAATTACAAGAAAAATAAGGATTCAACAGTAATGAGGATGATGTTTTAAATTTTACATTTCATTACAAAAGTGTTAAATTCAGCTCAGTAGAAGGAAAAGTCCGTTCACTCGATAAACCTTTCATTTCTGGTGGTTCAATTGATTAGTTTTTTCACATTTTCCAGTGGGGAGCATGGGCCTGTTAGGCAGAACCTCTGGCCTTCCCTGACAGGGAAGATGAAGACGCTATTAAGGTCTATGTCATTATATCTCTGTGGCCTTCTAGTGTCGTGAGGTGGCTGTTCCAGTAGGGTGGTGTCGATTTGGGCACCAGAAATGTTGCAGGGGTGCATACCACTTATGCTTTTTGAAATCCAAATCCTTCTGCTTTTCTTTCCTGCCCTGATGTTTCTTTTTTCTAGAACGCATAATGTTTGGTATGAGTGAATTATGGTGTTTTCCCCTCTTTTTCAACAGCCATTGAAGTAGGTTTTGACAAATGCGCATTCCAGTCATTTGTCACAAGATGAAAACGTATAATGATAATGTGAATCCAACAAAATAATTTCTTTATGTGTTAAAGCATTTGTTTTAACTGTAAGCCTCTACCACAATCATTTGAAAGTACAAAGTATAAGTCAGATAACCGGATATAACAGACATATGATTAGTTTGAACTTTGATCAAGCATTATGACTATCTTTGACTTTAACTAAGTAGATGCATTAACACAAAGTAACGTCTTAGATGTATGCCCATGTTATTTCATGTTCATCCTTTTTTTAGTGTCTTTTTTGGCAATAGTTACCTTATAAAACATTTTCTGTGCTTCTAACTTCTATGTAACGTTGATCTGGTAATCTTATTTTGATTGACAGAGAAGTCATAGATATGAACCATTGGCCTCCAAGAATTTTGAAACTCTTGAGAACTCTTTGTGGTCTTTTTTTTTTTAAACAGGGGTAGCATGAACAAGCACTCATTGATGCATACCTGCCCAAGAGGGACAGTGGTGTTTTAGGGGTTATAGTTAGTGGTATGGTAAGGCTTTATCCAAACTTTATTCTATGTGAGTTTTTGACTTGATAACTACTATAAAAAATGTTTATATGTAGATAATGAATAAATAAACAGCACAAGGTACTGAGTCTTGTAACTAAAATAATAGCCCAGGGAGGCGCTTCTAGATTTTGGTAAGTCATTCAACACTGACCCTAATAGAAGACTGATAGAATAAACTAGAGTGTTTGGATGTTAAAATATTTGAATGGATAAGGTGATGGCTGGAGTGACAGGGCATAGAAAGTTGTAGTTAGTAGTGTATGTGCAAAGAAATGTTTTGTGTATAGTGGGTTATCTCAGGGATTGGTAACGGGACCCATACTTTTTATTATTTTTATACCGATATTTAGGTATGTCTTTTTTGCAGTTGATACAAAGGTCTGCAACAAGGTAGACCTTCCTGAATAAGCCAAATGGCTAACGTAAATGAGAAAATGGTTGAAAGTGTTGCAGTTGCAATTCAAAGTTGATAAATGAAAAATAACGCATTTGGGATGTATAATATGTCATTGGGGACACTGTTCTGTCAGCGACAACAGATGAGAGAGACTTGGGTGTAATTATTTTGAGGAAGGTAAAGGTAAGCAGGCAATGCAACAAAGCATTGGAAATAGCAATCAGGGTGCTGGACTGTATAGCTAGAACCTCTAGCAGTAGAAAGACGGAGGTGTTTATGTCACTTTTGACACAAATCTGTCAGACCCCCCCCCAAACGTTTTGGAGACCCATTTCCAGAAGAATATTAACACTTTGGAAAGAGTCCAGAGGAGGGCCACAGAAATGATAAATGGTTTGCAGGATAAACTAAGGGGTCTTAATGTGTATAACTTAGAGGAGAGAAGAGAAATGAGATGTGATCTAAAATTAGAGGATCATATGCTTATATGTGATGTGAAGTTTTGTTTTGTACTGAGAGGGTGATACATTTTTGGAATAGCCGCCCAACAGTATTATTAACAAGCAGTGGAGGACTGCATATTGCAGTGGGGGTCTCTGTTTCTCAGAATTCCATTGGGATTTGTTATTTTACATGTCTGTTAACAGATGGCAAGTTGGAAAAGGTTGAATACCCCTGGATGCAGTTATTGCTAAACCCTGTCTGATTTGACCCTGAGTCTTAGAGATTTTACATCGATTCTAGGGTAATGATCAAATCCTTGTGGTCACTGAGCATGAAACCAACTCTCTCATATTCTTGCCAGTTGGTATTCTATATGAGGTCAAGGTAAAATTCCTGAGGTCCAGGAAGTTATTTTTTTTTATTTACTTTTTGTTAGTATTGGAAGAAGGAGGAGAAGAGGCCATACAGTACTTCTCACTTTTGATTCCCTTAAGCAGGGTTGTATAGCCCTGTATTTCAGAACCTGTGATCAGCTAGTAGAGGAGGACATCAGAGATTCCAGCAGGTCTGGATAGACCAGCTGGGATCCTTTCTAATGTATTCAGTGCTGATAATAAGAGAATGCACTAACACATCGGTCAGCACACAGGTAGCAATGCTGGCTTTGACTTACAGATAAAGATAAAATAGCAAGGATGTACAATTATAATTGGTCATTTGGGCCACCCTGCTTAGGCGATAATATTATTTCCTAATGACAGAAATGTGTTAAAGCTAAAACCCCTGCTTGGATAGAGGTGACAATTGAGTATTTTAATGATTTTCATAATAAGCATTATTAAAGTAACTTGGTTTCCATTACTCTATTACTATACCATAATCTTTGTGATGACCTGTTAAATGGTATGGATATTGCTACCTAGTATTCAACCTAGTTACTCCATCATAGGAGGAAACTAAGTGTAGTTTTTTTCTTAGTCTATGGTCTTATAACGCAAAAATGCTAATTCATTGAAGTTTAACAATATTAATATTTCTCAGGTCAGCTGCTCATACAGATGGCTGATAGCTGTAAAACTGCAAGTGCTGGGTTGAATGTGGTGGTAAGTATTCTAGTGTTTTACTTAAAGGAAACCAGGTATTAAGTCTTAACTTGCTGTTGGATTTCTTTATGATGCAGCCACTGATGTCATGTGCATTTTAGTTGTGCAAAGGCTGATGTGTCTAAGCTACATCTGGATAGTATGAACCCCCCCCCCGGGCTATTTTTAAATAGAGATCTGTAGTGCATGGTCCAGGAGCTCCCTGCTCGTAAGGTAATTCATAGCGCTTTGTACATACAGTAATTGTGATGGGAAATATATGTTCCCCCTTAAATAAAAAAAAAAAAACAAATTTGTGACACATCTTAAATTCTTTACAGGTCATCCAAATTAAAATTTTAAAGAACATAATAATAGGCTGACGCAAGTTATAAAACAGAAAACCAAAACCATGGCTGGCCTGCCACAGAGCTAAAGTACTTTACATATATTGGTAAAAAACCATAGGAAAGCCTAAAAATAGTTTTTTCCACGTACTTTTGTTGACGAACATGGAAATTCTAGTTGTGTAACAGTTACATGCAGCAATTTGATTTCTTAGGGACTAATGTATGGTATTCTCCTGCACACGTCTGCAGTCACGTGGCAAAACACTACTGAGAATTGTGTAGAATACTTCATGTCACACAGTGGCGTAATTAATGAGACTGAATGGAGTCTAGCATGGGGCACCGGTGGAATCTGTTCTGGGAGCACCTGGGTGTAACCTCTAATCCTAGTGAGCCATGAATAGAACAGTGTAAAGGAGCTTTGTGCTGTCTCAGGCCCTATTACATCCTGCTAGGCTACCAGGGACTCCTCCAACATACATCTGTGTCCCCTCTCAGGATGGTATAAGAAAAAGAAAAGGGGGTTCAAACAGCATAGGTATAAGATAAAGATGGAGGTTAAAGAGGACAGGTATAGAAAAAGGAAAGTAGATTCAAACAACAATGGAAGAGGTCCCAACAAAAGCAGGGGGTAATGAAGCCATCAATACAATGTCCTACAAATCAACAAAATAAATGTTATATATTCTCTGTTTAGTTTCAGACATTACATGGCGAGATAATACAACAAATGGACAAGAACACTAAGTTGGATGTGCAGTTCATACACGTGAGTAGCGGATTTACATGTATGTACATATATTGTTATCAGTGATGACAAATCATGGCCAGCCCCGTGATGCAGGGGACTTCTGAGGGAGCAGAATGGGTGGGGGACATGGCCAGGTTTTTTCTTGGGGAAAAGTAAGTATATGTGTATTGCAAGCTACATAAGCACGCTTCAGCCCATATACAGTGTCAGTGCGGGAGGACTGTGCCTCATTTATACAGCAGTGCTGGGGCAGGAAGTCGGCAGAGAAACAGCCCACTTAGGGTGTCAAAAACTCACTCTATATTGTTTTCTCTTTATTGTTCCACCTATTTTCCTTACATATGCAGGGTACTTTGCAACTACAGGGTAATTCCTGGAACCCCTGTGATTTAGCCTTCCTTGGCTGTATTTCACTTTTAACGTAGGTACATATCGTTGTGTCTAACCCTTATTTAATCCCATATTCAACAGGACAGCCAGACTCGCTATGAAATGGAGTACCGCAGCAAAGCAGCCACTCTTGATAAATACATGTCAGATGCCTGGAGGATGGAGAGACAGAAAGATCGCAAACTTAGGCAGATGAAAGTGAGCATGAGTAGACAACATCATTTGTTTTATTGTACTGCTCTGTAATCTTATTCTGCATTTCTCTTCTGTGTTTTCACTGTTTTGCTATTTTTAGCTGTATTTGTAAGTTTACTGTCTGTCTTCCCTTCATCCTGTATGTTTCTTCTTTTGAACAGGAGAATGTAAACATGCTTCACTCGGACATGCTGTCGTTTGTAAAAGAAAGTCAGAGAGAGGCAGAACTGGAGGAGAAGCGTAGGTACCGGTTTCTGGCTGAGAGACACTGGATGCTTTGCACCTCCTTCCTACAGTACCACAACAGAGTAAGTTGTCTACTCTAGTACATGGCAGCAGTAAACATACTTGCAAACAAACAAAATGCAATACTTAAAGAGAAACAGTCTAATGTACCTTATTACAAAAACACTAAAGCCCCATTTATCCAAGCAGACATTTACAGAGTGGATAAACGTTTCCCATAACTAATCTTTTAGATGTAAATAAGTATGGTATACATGTTAAAGCATACCTCCCAATTTCTACAGGTCCCAAGTCCCCGAGCTCTACAGCGGGACAGAGATAGAGCTTGGCATCACAGCAGGGTAGAGTGGCAAAATTAGCACAGTTGGGAGGTATGAGGAAGCTTGAGACACTTTTTCAATACGCAAAAGCCCTTAAACTTTTGTGGATGTGATGCCAAAGCTGAAAATATAAACCCAAAAGAAAATTTTGACTGCAGGACCAATGTGAGAAACCTAGGCTTCCTGTATCTCCTGATGACAACATCAGGGTGTGTCTCTGTACGGAGAACATGAATAGAAAGGGATTCTAGCACAAAGTTTAGAAAGTTGTCTCATCACCATCGCACCCAGTGGAATGTTCTTATCAGTTCTTGGTTGCTGTAGTGATGACACCACTTCCAAACTTTGCATTAGAACCCATTGTATCCATACCCCTCTGTGTTTTTTGAAAATTCTAAAAATTGAAACTCTGAACAGAAGTTCCTTTAAAACTTAAATGGCACTTTAAAACCTCCAGCATTCACAATCACATGCAGATAGCTCAGCCATTGCCAAGGGTGATTGCACAGATGTCCAAAGTGACTCTTTTAACAAATGTATCATTTTCCTAGTTGTAGATAAATGCCACTGAGGTGAGTTTCCATTGATAGAGTATATGGACTATCTGCTAAACTCTTTATGAAATGTCTGGAAACTCTAGAACTAAGTTCCCATCCACAAATAAGTTTTAATCTATTTGTCTCAGAAATGATGAAGCCCTTTATAGTCTACGATACCTTTTTAGCAGACCAACATTGCCATAGAATAATGTGAAGTCCTATATGCTTCCAGGACTTCAGAGTTCCCTTTGAGTTCCTATCAAGCTCATCCTTTATTCATATAAACACTGAACTGACCAGGGTGACCTGCATTCAGTTTGGAAAGACTCCATATCTAGCAATTCATTGCATTTTATTCATTACCCTTTCATAGAGAAGAACGAATTTCTCCTGAGCTGTTTAGGAAAACCTCTGAGATCAGTGCTTCTTCAAACTCAATTTAACATAGAATACAGTGTTTATAATGGGATTTGCATACATATAATGTTTGTTTATGCTTGCTACTGCTGAGGCATCAGATCATGCATTTATGACCCTCTCAATTCACTCTTAATATCTATATTACCTTAAACGATTTGACTAACATGTATGTATGTACAATGAACGTACATTTAAAAATGGATACATATTTTTTTAAAGGTGAATTATCTGTATTCTAGGCTCAAGGTGTGCTTCAGGCACGTGTACCATCATGGAAAGAACAGATTGATGCCAGCAGAGCAGAGTCCCAAAACTACATACCCAACAGGCCCACCCCTAATCCAAGGGACTCAACTATGGTAGGAAAATGCATTGGTATACATGTTTGTGTGTTCACACCCATCAACACTGGGATGTGTCCACTGATTGAATAGGTATGAAGCACCGACCGGTTTCAGCGTGAACAAACACCCTTATCGAGGTGAACCATTATGGTGAAACCGGTCGGTGTTTTCAGAAATAAAGAAAATAACTGCTTTGACTATTATCCTGGCTGATGTTCCTACTTTTTCCTCATCCATGATTGAGGGTGATACATTTGTATCCAGTGAGTACCTACTCCTCTGTCTCCCCTGTCTCTCTCACTGAAAGCTTTTTTTGTATATTCATTGTTGCTACCTATAGAGTGAAGTCCACGTTATAAGCAGCTCCGTGATCCTTTGCTATATATATTGCTATACTTTGCTATACAGATATATTTGAACAATACCACAAAATAAGGTTATTAATAATAATATTAATGCAATGACCCAGGTTTAAAAATTCTAGAGCTAGAAGATTGGCACGCACGTGTTTCTTAACCTACTGGCCATATTGAGTTATGTCACGGGTTTCTGTGCTCTGGATGTATATGCAGTGGTCACTGTGGATCCTTTGTTTTGGTGGTTAAAATTCTTGAACTGAGTTGAACAGAGTTCAATATAAACAACAGTTCTGCTGTAAAATGTGGTGCAGTCACTATAGCAACCAATGGAATGTTCATGTTGATAGTTCGGGTTTTGTCATTTTGTGCAGGAATTGCATTTATAGTCCTTCCAGAAATACAGGCATAAAAATTACTAACTAAGCCCAGAAGCACAAGCAGAAAGATAACATACAAGCAACTGTATCTTATGACATTCCACAAGATTATTCAAAGAGGAATCTGGAATGGAAATGTACAACATAGCAAATATATTTTACTTGTTCGAATCTTTAAAAAGTAAAAAGTGATTCCTCACTTTTTTTTTTTACTTTTAAAGCTTTAAAAAACAGCCTATGCTATCTATGGAGGATATGTCAGGGCAGAGGAAGTGGCTCATTATTCAGGGTTTGCCATCAACCCAACTTTTCCTTTTAAACCAAATGTCCCTAAACTATTGGTCATTTCAATATAAACATTAGCTGAACAAAAGTATGTGGACACCCTTCCTAATTATTGACTCACACTTCACTATCTGGAAGTCTAATGTACGAATCTGGTATAAGTGGACACCAGGAGAACATTCCCTACTGGAATGCATAGAGCCAACTGTAAAGTTTGGTGGAGAGATAATGGTCTGGGGCACCAGTTTTGTTTGAACATGACTGTGCCCTAGTGCACAAAGCAAGGTATATAAAAACATGATTTGATGAGTATGTTACAAAGGAACTTATGTGGACCCCAAAGAGTCCTGACCTCAACCCCACTGAACACCTTTGAGATGTATTGGAGCACCAATTGTGAGCCAGGCCTTCTTGCCCAACATCAGTGCCTGACCTCACAAATTCTCTACTGGCTGAATGGGCAGGGATTCCCACAGAAACACTCGAAAATCACGTGAAAATAGTGGAAGGCTGCTGTAGCTGCAAGGGGGGGGGTCTATATTGATACCCATGGTTTGTTGGGTGTCCAACAAGCTCATATAGGTGTGATGGTCAAGTGTCCACATATGTTTTGATCATAGAGTATATATACATATATATATATATATATATATATATATATATATATATATATATATATATATATATATATATATATATATATATATATATATTGAAAGAGCTGTTTGTTGTTTGTCTAATATGAATGTTTTAAATCAGTTTTCTGCTGCCCTTGAATGCAAATGAAATGTACAGTACATATTAATTTGCATGTAGTACCAGAATACAAAGGTTCTTGGTTCATGTATGATGGTTACTTAACTATTTTGTTACATGCAATTTAATTGATGGTAGTTACATGGATGTGCATATGGTGATGCAATGGAAAACAGAAATGCATATATATGTTTTGGAGTATGTTAACGTGAATCTTTGTGGCTGTTTGTGTATACAGGTGACAAACTGGACCACAGTTATAAAGTGTAATTCTGTCCAAGAACTGGTCTTTATATATGTGTTTTATTACTTCATACTTGGAGTACTGTCCCTGTGTTATTTCACTGTCTGCAATGGCCATGAAAGACATGTGGATTAGCAGATAAAATACATGTGTGTATAATGTTGTGTCCTCTCCAGACTCCAAGACCTGGGGACGTCTTGCCCACATTGAGTCATGGGCCTAGCGCTGCAGATCAAAGTGAACGGAGAGGCCCAGCACGTTCTGACACTGCCAGGAGAGGCTTGCCCAGAACACCATCCAGTGGTGAGGAGTATATCTACCAGAAGAATGTGTGCATGACCCACGTTTCACTAGCACACCTGGGAACTGGTTTGCCCAGGTGTGCCTTTGTGGCAATGCTTTTTGATTCTTGATGAAGTTTTTAGTTAAAAGTGTGCTTATGTAGACAAAAGATGTAGCGTTTAAGGTTTTACGATATCTTTTAGCCTTGGACCTTGGATTAACACTGACACGTCTCTGGATTTGGGTGTAACCCATCCCCACAGTTTTTTTCACCCCTTGCCCTTTATTGATAAATGGGGGTTAGCCACAGCTCCAGAACCTGGCACCCTCATCTATTAGCACCTGTATGGAGCAGAAAGGGACAAAGCTTCCTCTGCGAATTTTAAATGGATGCTCACTAGGCAAACAGCATACACAGTTAGAGCTTCATGTCTATTGGTGTGCAGTGATGGTTAATGGTTTACCCCAGTCACTGTGATACAAAGTCTACAAAATTGTTGCGCATTTCCTTCATTCTCTCCTCATATTATAACTACCGCCTAAAGTTTTTTAAGTGTGCCAAAAAACTTTGGATATACAAATTTGGACCATCTAGGCATTTATTTGGAAATACATGGGTCCTCTGTTCAACTCGGCCTTGTCTCTGTCTGTCTAGGGTCCCTGTCAAACTCCCAGCAACGCACTCGTTCCAGTTCCTTTGGAGAGGTGGCAGTAGCAGCAGTGGCAGCAGTGGCAGCCAATTCAGGAGCCAAGAGGGTTCAAGCTTTAGTGGACCACAACACAGGTGGAAACCGGACCCTGCTCCAGTTTACAAAAGGGGCCGTGATCACAGTACTAGTGCCGGAGGCGCAAAATGGCTGGCTGTATGGTAGACTGGAGGGGCTATCCGCGTAAGTTGAATAGATTTGGCCCCTGTAGCTGTATTAGAGGCTGCGGTCATGGCCACAAGTATAATTACTCCCACAGCATTTATGCTGCTCAGAGGCACACTAGATATGATGCCATATCCAGCGTGACGCTGACTGGGAGACGTGCAAAGACTGGGCCACAGTGATATTAGAAACTATGTGTTTTTCAAATATATATAAAGTGCCAAGATTTCCCTATTCTAAACAAAAAACATTCTATCCTGAATCCAACATGTGCAGTGTGCCCACAAATGGCACCATGAAATATAGGAATATAGGGCTGGTTTTCAATTATTTCCACGGCTGGTTTAAAGTTCCTACTCGGCCCTGTTAGTCTGTCAGTTCTAGTTTTGTCATACACCTGGAATGTGTATATAGTAAGAAGAGCTGTGTACATTATTTATGCTATATATATATATATATATATATATATATATATATATGATAATATATATGATAATAATAAGAAGACGACGAATTCATCCAAAAAGCATTTGTGATGAGAAGGCCTGGCTCGCAATCAGCTTTCTAATTCATCCCAAAGGTTTTAAGTGGGGTTAAGGTCAGAGTTCTGTGCAGGCCACTCAAGTTCTTCCAACCTTAACTCATTAAACCATGTCTTTATGGACGTTTATGTACAGAGGCATAGTCATGCCAGAACAGGAAAGGGCCTTCCCCAAACTTTTGCCTCAAAGTTGGAGGCATGCAATTGTCAAAAATGTCTTTGTATGCTGCAGCATTAACATTACCATTCACTGTAATAAAGGGGCCCAGTCCAAACCCCTAAAAACAACCGCAGACCATTATGCCTCATACACCAAACTTTACAGTAGGCAGTATCCGGTAGATAAAGTTCTTCTGGCATCAGGAAAACCCAGGTTCATCCATAAGACTTCCAGGTCAGTGAAGCATGATTCACCAGTCCAGATAACATGTTTCCACTGCTCCAGAGACCAGTGGTAGCGTGCTTTACGCCACTCTAACCGATGCTTGGCATATCGATATTCAGCTTGTGTTCATATGGCAAAGGTGGCATCCTATGAGAGTGCCATGTTTAAAGTCACCGAGTTCTTCAGTGTGACCCATTCTACCATCGAATGTTATACACCTGTTACGAATGGGTGTGTCTGAAACATCTAAACTTAATAATTTGGAGGGGTGTCCCAATATTTTTGGTCATAGTGTAAGTGGTCACCCGACATGAGACATAGTAATTTGCAACTTCATTGAACTGTTACTGTACCAAGGGCTGTATAAATACAAGAAGTAAAGTAGCCATGTTTCATACATTTTTATTAATGCCCCTTTTGGAAACTCTCACTTATATTTGTCTAACTCCTGCCAAGACATAAACGGCACATGCACAGAAGTTTTGGGATAAGCCTGTTTAATTGATTGTATGACAGGTTTTTACTCTGAGGCAAAGAAATGTGGGAAACTGATGCAGGGGGTTTTGAATTACGTTTTGCAAGGAAAATGAGGTGGATGTAGAGATGAGCAAGAAATTGATTGTGGGTGAACAACCCATGTGTGTGTGTGAGGAACATTCTGAGGTTTGAATGATCTACCTCATCTACATAATATTAGAATATTAAAACCACAAATTACAATAGTATAAATTATAACCATTTACCGTATTGGCTCGGATATAGGCCGCCCCCGTATATAGGCCGCACCCTAAAAGTTTGGTGCTTTTTTAAAGAAAAAGTTTTTTTCTTTAAAAAAGCACCAAAAAAAAAAAAACATGCTGCCACTCTGTCTCCCCCCCCGAGATATGCTGCCACTGTCCTCTCCCCCCGAGATATGCTGCCACTGTCCTCCCTCCCCCCAAGATATGCTCCCACTGTCCCCCCCTAGATCCCCCCGAGATATGCTGCCACTGCCCCCCCAGATATGCTGCCACTGCCCCCCCGAGATATGCTGCCCCCCCCGAGATATGCTGCCACTGTCCTCCTCCCCCCCCCGAGATATGCTGCCACTCTGCCCACCCCGACTTACCGGATCAGACTCCCGGGTGTTTTGCGGGGCCAGCTGGGGGCATCTACGCAATACGCGTATACAACCGGAAGTTGTATACGCGTATTGCGTAGATGTCCTCTGCCGGCCCCGCAAGACACCCGGGAGTCTGCTCCGGTAAGTCTTGGGGGCAGAGGTAAAACGCATCGCCCGGACGGTCACCGGCTGCGGCGATGCGGGTAAACAACCCGGAGGCTGTTTACCCGCATCGCCGCAGCAGGTGACCGTCCGGACGATGCGCTTAGACAACCTCCCGTGCCGGCACCCCCCCCCGTGGGAAGTGCTGGCAGGGGAGACTGTCTGAGCGTATCAGACAGTAGGATACAGGTCCCCTGCACCGCTGCAGGGGATCTGTATCCTAACCCCGCTGCCTGCCCGGCGCCCGGGACTCCATGTCCCGGGCATCGGGTGCTAGACCCCGAATATAGGGCTATATTCGAGCCAATACGGTATATCTGCAGCAGTTTGTATGTGTATTAGTGTGACTCTGTATTTTTTTTATTCCCAGGACTGGCTGGTTTCCAGAAGCCTATGTGAAATCGGTGGACCAGGATTCCAGGTAAAAAAAAAACACTGGATTGGTTTATTGAAATGGGAGTGACTCTAAAGAAATGCAGCACTGGTAGAACAATCCAGTAAAATGTCAACTACAGAGCTGAAGATAAACCAATAGTATGACAATACATCTATTGTGTTATTCTTTCTAGCTACAGTTATACTAGATGGGCCCAGTTTGATATACATTCTGAACCTTATATAGGAAAATGTTCATTGATCAATCAGTGATAGGATCAAGGTCATATATTTTAAGAATTCTGCAGTAGACCTGCTAAGTTTTATGCATGTTTGGACAGGGCCCTCCTCATCTGTTGTTTCTGTAAGTCAAATTGTTATGTTATATACTACTTGTTATGTCCTGTCTACTAAATATCGGATAGCCCTATGAAATATAATGTTGTTATATAATAATTTTATTAAATGGCTCATGGGCTGACCCTATGGCTCTTGGTGCCCTAGACAAACTGCAATTTGAGACCTCTTCTAGCTGCCAAGTTTGGCCTTGGATCAGGAGCGTAACTCGAAACCACAGGGCCCTGTGGTTCAACAGCTTCAACAGCTGGTCTGTGCCATCATTGCCCCCAAACAACTTATCTGTGCCTTCTTGCCCCCCAACATACACTCTGGCACACATATGTAAACACGTTTACACAAATTTCACACATTTACTCATATTCTCACACACACAATTACGCATCCATGCCCATGCACACACACACAATTACACATCCATACTCACACTCACAATTACACATCCATGCTCACACACACATACACGCAATTACATGTTTGCCTTCTCAACCGAAACTTCTATAAACTATATCCATGCTCACATGCATACATACATACATACATACATACATATATACATACATCCCACCTCCCTCCCACCCCAGCTTACCTCTAACCGCTCTTGCAGCTTTCTCTCCGGCTGCTCCCACACTTTGTGAGCAGCCTCAGTTTCACTACGGGGTCACATGACGTAACGTGACTCAGATACGTTCCTGTCTCCCCGTGCCGGTTCAAAATTGGTTAGAAAGGGCCCTTCCGACCTGGAGCATGGGCCCTGTCGCAGCTGCAACTATTGCCCCTGTAATTACGCCAGTGCCTTGGACATGGATAATCAAAGCAGGGATTAGATGACTAATTATGGGCTGTCTTGAAAAGGCATTTGCTAAACCATGCATAACCCGCTTAGGTTTTCAAGAAATACCACTGTCCCTACAGGTTATTTGCTCTGCGCAGTGCACACAGTACAGGGGATCTCTTGGATGGACCCGATAACTTCCCACAGCCAGATTACAGACCAAGCCCTAGGGACCAGGGCCCTTCAACCCCAAACAGCCGACGAGGAAGCGAAACTAGCGTGGCACCTCCACCCCTTCCATTAAACAACAATGCAGGAAAGGTAAGGCACCAGAATATACCTATATTGAAGAGTTTCTGTGTGAGGTGTTGAAATAATTGCAAGACAATGTATTTAGAGCGATTTTGGGGGAAAGTGGTAAAACTGGAGCAATGAGAAACATTCCATTTGGTTGCTTTGGTGCCACTTTGCACTACAATTACTCGGTAATTGTGCCTGCAATATTTTCCAATCATTCTCTAGTCTACAACAGCATAGAAGAGGTGTTATAAAACTCACTGCTTCGCTCCACCAAGATAAAAGTTGCTACTATACTATTTACTCTACAGGCAGCATATCCAGACTGGCCATCTGGCACACCGGTCAAATACCCAGTGGGCCACTGGCCTAGATCATCTGGCCCTCCAGCAGCAGATTGGGTGCTGCTTCACGCGGCCAGCACTTGGATATGCCCGGCTGCATACTATGCGAGCATAAAAATATGTCAGGCGGCCGCTGGCCTTATGGTAACACCACTGGCACAATACACTTGCTATGTTACCTTAAAATGCTGTTTTGCCCCTGTTTTGTGTCTCGATGAACAGATTATTTAGAGATTCTTTTTTGCTGTTGCTACAATTTTCTTGTTTCCTAACTCTCCTTCCAGTCACACGCTGAACGTCACCCCTCTTCTCTCCTCAGCAGGGCCCCTTTAGCTACATCCTCACCTCCATGACCCCTGAGCCACTCTTCTGGTGGATACAGGATGACAGCTCTGACTGTTAAACCGTATGACAATAAAGCTTTAGCCGGGCCCTGCAGGGGAGATCCCACACTGTGATTGGATAGTCTAAGGAGAGGGTGGGAGGGCAAATGATAGCGTATTGGCACAATGTGGGCACACCCATTGCAGGGTGTGGTGAGAGCTGTGTTGGTGTGTTTTGTGTGACGCATCCTTACGACTTTGGTGGGTTATGTGTAAAAAGTGATCACATTCCAGGCATAAACCTCAATGTAATAGATTAAAATAAATAAAAAATAAGACATGTACTTTCTAAAAATCCTTAATCCTTAAAATCAGGCAGCAAAGGAACAAGGAAATGGGTTACCTGGCTCAAACTCCAAGAACTTTGCCCTTTCCTAGTATAATATACACAGAAAGGAATAATTCAGTACTAACAAAATATTCTTGGAACATTAACAAGCTGAAGTCATTAAACGGACAGTAATGTCTAAAGTCTATTGCTACAACATGAAGGGGGTTACCCAAAAAGTGAGCCTTATCTGCTCTTTTGAACAGAAATCTTTAGCTATATTTATAATTAAGACATGCCACTTGTAATTCAGATTAGATTAAATACATCCAAACACGTACATGAAAACCCAGAGCTCTTCCCTTCTTGTTCCACATGAGCAATGTTGAGCTGGAGAAGTGGGGCTATGTACGAGGCTATGGCTAGTCACTACTACAGCAAAAAGTAGCCAGGACCACCCATGCACCGGTAAAATGAAGTATTGCCCTGGAATCTCTAATCAGATGCTACACAATACCTCCAGGGCAAATCCGATGAGGTCCCAGGTATGCACATAAGCCCTACATCTGCCAGCACATTGTCATGAAATGTTACCATCGCTCTTAACTACCTAAGCAGTTTAAAATTATAGATAGATGGTGGTGTGCCTGTGCTCTGAATTAATACTTAATACAAAGAACCCTGTATTTCTGTGCTATTGTTTGTTTTCACTCTTTTGTACCTGTTCTTTCCAGAAGGCTCCAGCTGGCACTCGTGGAGACCTGTTTCCCAAGTAAGTTAATTACTTGTGTGTCTCTCTGTACCCACCTACAAGAGAACTAGATTCAAACAATTATTCATTATTATCTCTAATACCAATTAAAAATAATAAGAAACTACCCAAAAATATATATGAATAGTGAATCAGATTCCATAAACTATAAGTTTTTCTCGTGTCATGTGAGCGCATGTAACAGGATATTTGTCAAACTGCTCACAATTTGTTTTAACACTTTTTTTCAGGGGAACAAATCCCTTCGCAACTGTGAAGCTCCGTCCCACTGTGACCAATGATCGTTCGGCTCCTCTCATACGATGAGACTCTAAATGTGAAAATGCAGCTTGGTCACGTGTGGTCAGCAGACTCGCAATCCTGTCTCATTGAACTGGATCTCAATCCATCACGGAGTGTAACCATAGAAGTGTCCCATCATGTGTTTACTGGCTGGAGACTTTGCACATAGATTAAATTATCCACTAAATGTAAATAAACACTCTGGCCTATCTATGACCTAATTACAATAGTTTTGTTTTTGAATGATAGCTATATGTTACTTCTATAACAGCTGCTGCATGCTGAAATGAAACGTGAAATCCGTGATTTATTGTAATTAGAACCCTTGTAAATATAAACATGCTCTGAAAATTGATCCAATTGAAACAATATATGAATCTCTTCAGAATAAATGAAGAATAAACCAATTTGCACAGACAGTGCGTGCATTTATTCTGGCTTTTGCATACTTACTTTCAAAAGAGTTTCTTTTAAGCTGATCATTAAGCATAATTGAACCGTTACAACATACAGATTGCCACATGACATTTGGCATAACTGCAAGCAACGACAAGAAAATAGAATATCATTTTTATTTTATGTTATAATATATATACGCACAGCTTAATAACATCCAGGGCTATTCCACATAAATCTAAGCAACAGATGCAGTTGAGACCAGTGGAATGTTTTGGCTGAGTGCTGCCCTAAGTCTGACCCCGCCACTTCCCTCAACAGTCACTGTCCTTTCTTCTCAGGGCCGGGATATGATGTCATATATCAGTGTGCACCAAGGACATACAGCACAGGACCTGAGGACACTCAGTGAAACATTAACCCACCCATCTGGGGGCACTGAGCATTGCATGTGTCCTTCCTGAAGTATTCAAGGAGCCACTACCAGACATATGAGAGCTTTAGCTTTTGGATTGGCCAACACTGGCTTGGCTAGTCTAACCCAAATAAACAACAATTACATAGTAAACCAAGTGGGACATTGTTAAAGCATGGGCAAGATTCATCAACATCATATCCAGCCTCTACCCCTTTCACATAGTACTGCTTAGATACGTTTCATTCTTGGTCTGTTTCATGGGCAATATAATAAAGTAGTGTATCTGACATTAGATGATATGTTAACGACGCCTTTCCATGTCCATAAAACAAACATTAATTGAGCTCTCTATACAATACCAAGTTTTAAGAAGCTTTTTTGGTTTTTATAGGAACAATATGCTTGTGCAGATTAATGACACAAACTGTTTTACTTGATTTTACAAATTACTTATTCCTGGGAATAAATTACTAGGAATTGTGTTTCTTGTGCAACATTTGGTTATAAAAGTTATGTTTAGCTGAGTAGGTAGAACGGCACATTTAAATTGCTAGACTTTATGAGTAGCTACAAAGGTGTCCTTGAAATTTCTTTATTGCTCTAAAGGTTACAAGTTTCTAGATTGCATTAATGTCTTCTGGAGTATGACCTATTTCCTAAAAAACACACAGAATTTTTTTATAATCATTATTACCATTAAGCTTATTTCTGGCAACCTTTATGAAGGTTGGAATGAGAACAACATGAGTACGTAAAGGGAGTGGGCTTCAGTGCAGGACATGAAATGATCTAGTGCTTGACAAATTTTGCCACAGATGTATTTAAGGTAAAATAGTCAAAAACAACTAAATTAAAAAATTGGAAACCATAGTTTCAAGAAATAATTCTTTTTAATTTTTTAAACCGTTTTTATAGCTTTTTCTGTTGCTTTAACAAGGAAAATAAAATGTATATCCACCTGGTGTTTACATTGATGTCCGGTTATAAAAAAATGTGTTAATGTGTTATAATAATTATAGAAAATACATCAATATAAATTGCATCCAATATTCTCATACCAATTGTGATCTCCATAGCAATACTTTTTTTATTCTATTATGTGTGGGGTGTCAGTTGACTAACTGGATGCTGCTTTTGGCAGCATAGGGTGTATTTCAGGTCATATTCAGTTTATGTTTTTATGCACACTCAATTGCAATATTGACAGATACAGTTGATACAATGACAAACTTGCACATATTCCTGACAATATCTCTTACCACTTGTGTAATATAGCCATCTTAAGGCAGCCCGTAATGTTGGTGATTAAAGGAACTGCTGTTCCTGTAATGTTCTGTGTGTGGCTACTTGGTATTGTTCCATTTTCGGCGTGAAGGCTTCTTCTGGCTTCCAATATATTAACCTTTAATATCCTGTTGAGAGAAATTATTTTATTATTATTAACTGGTGCGCTAAACCTAATTTAACTAATGGTTTGAATGGTTGACTCTTAATTACAACGATAATCAAATTCATCCACATCATTTTGTTTTTGCTTTTACAGCTGCTGTTGATGTTTTGTTGTTGCAGAGTTTCAATCCACTACGTACCTCAGAGGTGTATTCACTAAATTACGAGTCTGCATTAGATAAATACCACCTTGAAATCGCTATACATTAAACAAAAGGGCCAACATCAGTGAGTACCTCCTACAATAAGCACTGAGTTGCCCCTGCCTAATGCATAGTTAATTTAGGACAATTCGTCAACGACAAAAGTCAAGAATTCTCTCAGGGCCAGCTGAGCTTTTCTTGCAGGAGAAGCTCACCCAGGAGCCTCACTGAACCCAAACACTAATTTTGTGTAAGCATTAGCCAAATGTTTAAGACAGGTTATAAAGCAGAGATTAGCCTTCTGATCAGGTTTTCTTCCTGGCATTTAGTCATTTATGACTAAATACAGGTAACACAAGAGGTGCTCTGGAGCTAGGAGATGTCCTAGTAAGCTCCCCAAGATCGTTATGGCATTACTTTACATGCTATCTTGGAGGGTACAGTGTGGAATATTCAGAGACATGGAAGCCTCCATTTAAAATGAAAAACAGATGCAGGCCTGAACTGGCAATTTGGCACACTGGACAAATGCCCAGTGACCCGCTGGCCATCGGCACCCCATACTCACCCATTCTTATGCTCCAGTGGTCAATGGCAGGATATGCATGGCCGAACACTACATGAGCATAAGAACATTACATGGCTATATGAAATATAACAGGCTAAATGAAATATAAATGCATGGAGGTTGAAGGCAACACATTCCAGTTTTTTGTAATAACTAATGTTTTACCAAAGTAAAATTAGTATCACCTTCTAATAATTATTTCTGATGTTTTAAAACAATGTATCACGCAGAACAGAAGTACAACTTATGAAGGACCTGAAAAGTGACGCTCCGCTAATAAGGTTTTGTCACATCACACATATGCTTTATACCCTACTCTGTTAGTTTTTTTTTTTCATGTGTGTTGTTGTTTGGTGCTTTCACAAGGGGGCACTGATGTATTCAAAGACCTTAAAAGACATATCCAATAAACAGTGTTAGAGCTTGAAAGGGTATGGGAGTAGAAAGCAAGGGATCTGTAGAGACCAATCCCTATGAATACAAAAAACAAAACACTGGAGCAATGTCTTCACATATACCGTACATATTATTTTCATTGCCTCAGTAACACAATAAAGTAGTATAAGGAAAATATATAGGTATCTATATAAAAATAACCACCTGCATTCCATAAAATTGCAATTCTTCCAGGACAAAGAAAGAAAATGACTATGGTTGGACACTTTTTAGCAATATTGGAGTCACAACCAGCAAGCTCACAACAGAAACCACATTCACTATCACAGAAATTCTGTAGTAATCATGAATTTCACACTTTGGCAGGGTTCCCATTCTCTGCCTTAACTCACCATTGAACTGCATACCCTGGCTGCTAAGGTGAAATGGAGTAATGAGGCACTGGTGCACCATGGACTTTCTGATCACCTCAAAGATGAGATTGCAGACAGAGGCCTCCCAAATGATCTAGAGACCCTTATTGCCTTTGTGGGTGGGATAGATCTCCGTCTCAGTTCAACATGACAGAAAAGACTCTTAATTTGGTCCCCGTTCTTCACGCACCGAAGTTCCTACTCCATCCCAAGAAAAATCTAAACAAATTGGGACCACACACATGTCCAAGGAGGACGAGGCCTACAGACGCAAAGAGGGAGTTTGTACTGTAACAAAGAGGTCACTTTGCCCAAGTTTGTCCACAAAAGCTGGGAAACTCCAGCACCTAGGAAAGACAAGGGGCCTAACCTGGGTGTAATGTCCCCCAGCTCCAAAAACATTTGTCTGCATTTTCCTATTTCTTTCATTTTGGCTTGGGACACTGCATACTACAGCCCTAATCTACTTCAGTGCAGATTGGTACTTTATTGAGTATGCCTTTTGCCACCTTCACAAATTACCCTTATCACTTATCAATGTGGAAGCCATTGATGGACAGCCACTGCACCCAGCAACCATTACTCAAGAAACTGTGCCTCTGTGCACTGTTGTAGCAGTATTGCATTCTGAACTCTGAACGTTTGGTAAGAGTTTGAAAGTGATTTCAACCCCCCATCCCAGTCGAGTTTGGGTTTAGCTGGCTGCAGAATCACAATCCATTCATCCACTGGTGCTCTAGACAAATAACTATGTGGCGGTGTCATTGTTTGGATTCCAGATCCTTTGCCCCTCCTAGGATTACAGTAAAACAGTCGGTCACCCTGGGATTTCTGAAACCTCGTCATTCATCACCAGAGGATTTTGGTGGCCTACATGGAGAAAGGATGTTACAGACTTTATCTTGACCTGTCAGGTCTGTGGTTCTACCACGGATGTTGCACAGTGGTCCTTTAAAAACTGCCTACTCACAAACAACCCTCGTCACATCTGACTACTGACTTGACCTTATACTTTTCAACTTTAAACCAACATACTACCATATTAACAGTGGTGGATCGTTTGACCAAAATGGTTCACCTGGTGCTGCTCTGCAAACTACCATCTGCCCAAGAACTGGCTATGTATTTTATTAAAGAAGTATTGCGACTCCACGGTTTGCTCGTCTTGGATTGCAGCTCTCAATTCATCTTTCAGCTCTCAATTTTGGAGGCCTTCTTTCGATAAGCTGGGCAACAAGTTTTCCACAACTTATCATCCACAGACCAACAGAGCAGCAGAACAAGCTAACCAAAACAGTACTTATGGGCCTTTGTACGTTCTTCCACTTGCTGAGTTCGCAGAAACCAATTTGATCCAAGATTCTACCAAAGTCTCGCTTTTTATTTCGCATATGGTTCACACCTGACAACTCTCCCTACTGCAATCTCTGAATCTGGTGCTTTTTCATTAGATGACCATCTGGAACATCTTCACTTAGTGTGGGCTTCTGTACACACGGCATTACGTGTGACATCTACTAGACAGAAGGTCCAAGAGGACCGTAGGCGACGGATAGCTCCCACCTTTCTACCTGCGGGCAAAGGGTAGCTATCTACTTGACATCTTAGGCTCAAGGTACCATTCATGAAATTAGCACCTAGACTTATTGGTCCTTTTCGATGGATAAATCCAGTGTCCTACAAACTATGCCTATGGGTCTATGTTTCTGAGGGCCTTTCAGGTCTCGCTCCTGAAATCCTTTACTTGTAATCGTATTACCAATATAGACTGCTGAGAGTGAAGAATTTGAGATCCAAGGTATCCTTGATTCACATGTTAACAATACCTGGTCCACTGCAATGTTTATAATCAGAAATAATGATCCTAGGTCTCTATTTGATCTTGACATATCCAGTTTGGTTCTGACCCAGCTCAGATTCAAATTTGGCTCTGACACCTTGGTAGCCTCAGATCTTGTTTTTGTGGGCCTGCCTCTGGTCCAATCTCTGCTTTAAGGCACCAAATCTCTGTTGACCCGACACGGACTGTCGCAAAACAGCGAACATTTAGCAAGCCTCCTTTGAGAAGTCACTTACTCATAGAGTTAGTTGGACATGGTGGATGGGGGTAGTTCTCAAGCATCCTTGTATGTTACCCTAGTAGACAGCTAACATGTTAAAATGACATATGTTTGAAAAGAAAAACATGGTTCATTATCTGCATAATGGAAGCTTAGTGTTTTAGTTTTATGTTAAAAATATAATGTACCAGTTTGATGTCACTCGAGGCTGGTTAGAAGTTTAGCACTTTTAGGTGTTTCCTTGTTATTTACAATAATGCATTAGTGTCATCATTGTGTACTGTATTTAGGAAAATTGTATAAAATACCATAAAAAAATCACCATGTAAAATCGCACATTCGCTCAGTAGTTCTATCTGTTGAACATTGATTCATGAAGATCAGACTAGCTTTAGTTTGATGACCACAAATATACTCTAATCTCTATGTTTCTGCTTGTGACATTTGTGCACCAATATACGGTAAGTATTAGTTACTGTAATCCAAGACAAAATATTCAAAAACATATTTAGTATTAATGTGAAAATAAATAATTGAATTCCGGAACAGAAATGTATGATGAGGCTTGGCATTTAAAAACATTACAGAGTCAGATATTATCGCAATATAAAGCACTGCCCATTAATATAAATGCACATTACAACATGGCTCCCTCATGCATAATTGATGTGGGGGCTTCTTAACATGCTGAGTTGACCTTACAACCCTACTGCCAGAGGCTTTTGGGTGATAAAAGGACAGAGGATGAAAGGGGACGTAAGGATCTAGCTTCCCCCAGTCACTGCTTCTGAGCTCCTATTGTTCCTGTCCTACAGATGCCCAATTGTTTCAGCCAGGCAGTGCCAGCCAGACAGCCACATTCTAGCCTGTTCCCTTACTCTTGTTATCTCTAATATGATACTTATCACCTCCCTCCCATCATGCCTGCCTTCTCTAGCTCCTTTCATCTCTCCTCAGCCCCTAACTTATCAGTGCCCCAAGTTTAGAGCTGACAGTATGCATTATCATTCTATACTGTTAACTGCAGAGAACCTATTACTTGAATTCAGAAAAAACTGACAGGAGTTTCATCACAATACAGAGGTGCCTAGAACATCACAGGAGACAAAATTATTTATACTACAAGTCCTCTAGTGCTAACTCTTGAATATGTTGCCCCTTTACGATCACATTACAAAACTAATGTACTGTACATGACTTTCACTGCTATGTGAAGAGCAAGTAGTGATGAGGTATTCACGAAATGCAACTGTTCAAGTAGATACCATAAAGATACCCTACAATAGCCTCAGAAAGAATGGCAGCGAGATATGGGCCAGATAGAGGGTCTTGCCCTCCAAAGCAAAAAGACTGAGGAGCCATAGCAAATGATTAATTGGTTATCATTCATGGAGTTCATTTATTTCACAACTTCTATCATAACTTGATTACTAATCCATTAATAAAAAGTGGTACGGTTGAGAGATATTAGGGGAAGTTTTATAGGGGCCTGGCTAGACAAGGGTCTACACTAACCTGCTTTCTGATCACAGTAACCATTGTGCAGTGCTGCAGAATATGATGGCCCTATAAATCAAAAAAAAAACTGCCTTATACTTATCACAGTATGAAAGAGGCCAATTTTCTCCCTTATATACCACCATTTTTTCCTACCTCTCTTCCATTCTATGGTCCATCCCATTTTACTACTTATATCCAATAACTCTATTTTTCAACAATATTGATAAATTCAAATGAAAACTAAATTAAGTCAACCCCTCATATTTACCCTATTCTCCTAGGAGGTCAAAGGTTGTAACCCTCAAAGGTGATGGCCAAATTCAAAAAAGTTAAAATGTGGAAATTAGGGTGGAAAATAGTTCTGAATTTCTTGGGACATTACTGCAATCTCTAGATCGATGTTGCATTCAGGGAAACCTTATTCTGGGACTGGGACCATGGACAACAGCAGACTGTAATAGATTGTGAAACTTTTGGGTTGACTAGGACTCCCAAGACTGGAATCCACAACAGTCACTGCACCCATATGTGAGGTTGCACTTTTCCATTTTGGTATCAAAGTCCTGCTGTCTGATGCCCCAAGGGCTCCCCTATTTTCAATAGTAAGCTAGGGGATGGTACATCAACCCATGGTGGGAAAATATAAGGCATTACAAGGCATTATGCAGATAAGTGAACAATTTATTTGATCTTGTTAAATGTTTTTGTCCATTCCAAAACAGGCACTGTGTAGGCAGAGGTAAATTACAATTCTGCTACCAGGAGATCCAAAATACAGCCAAAGCAACGAGTTGCCATAACCACCAATGCATTTACCTTCTGGGCTACCCTAGGCCTAACCTAGGGCAGCGCTCCCAGCCAGCCCCTCCTTGATGAAGTCTGTACTGCCTTAAGACACGAAGCACTTGGATATGACATCATATCAATGCGCTTTTGTGCCTTAAAGATGCTTTCTGATCTAGACTATGGGGGCTGTGCTGAGTCCGCATAGCCTCCATAGTGTAAATGGGCCGGTTGAGGAGATCAAAGATCTCCCCTGTAATCTGCCCATTGAGCAGCAGGATACTGGGGGCCTGGTTGGCCAAGGGCGCAATCTGACCCCGGTTTGGCTGCAGGGGGACCGCGGACACTTGACCTGCCACCCCTTTGACCCGTCACCCTATGAGTAGTCCAAGTAGTCATGGGCCCGTGAACTTGAGATTTTCTATGGGGACAGTAACACATTAATATTAAAAAAATTTCATCTTCCAAACTTGGCCAATGGGATCTGGTGGAGCCGCCCATGCAGCTTACATGAAAAGCTTACTTAAATATCCATATTGTAATTTTGCATCACAGTATAGCACTCTGTTGACAGAATGTCTAACTACAAGAGCTAGTTACCCTTTAATTAGTTCTGGCCCCATCAAGACAATGCAGAGGTCACCTCCTTGACAATGAAGGGATTAAATCACCAACTCAATTGATTATAAGCCCCTAAAGGTCAGAGGTCAGAAAGGATACAGATCCTGTCAGTATTTTGGTATAGGCCTAGTAGACTCAGTGATACATTCAACAAAATTTCATCCTTCATGTTAGAGCAACCTAGTCCTGCTATAAATATACAGAACAATAACAGTTTTAGATATGTCCTCAAAAATATATGCACTATTTCCACTGGCTTTAGCTATAGTCAGGGTCCTCCTGATGACGGAAGTGCATACGTTTTTATGCTCAAGGAGCTGCAGATGTGTGTGGGCTTTGTCGGACAGCTGCCCACCAGACATTTTCCCAGTGTGCCAGATCGCCAGTCTAGGCATGGGCATAATACACAAAGACATAAAAAACCATATGTTTAATATTTTATGAGCCGTGTCATGGAAAATAAGGCACTGTGTAATTCTGTATATAAAAAATACAATCACAATCACCATATAGTTGTGTGAAAAAGAAACTACACCCTTTTTGAATTCTATGGTTTTACAATCATCTTTTCCTTTGCAGGTCTAAAAATTAGATAAATGCATTGTACAGTGCTACGGGATTTGATGGCGCTATATAAAACAACAAATAATAATAATCAGGACTGTGGTGGATGGGTGATGATTTCAGCTAGTTTTGCAGCCGCAGGACCTCGGAACCTTGCATTCATTGAGTCAACCATGAACTCCTCTGTATACCAAACACTAGAGTTAAAAGTGAGGCCATCTATCTGACAGCTAAAGCTTGGCTAAAATGTAGTCATGCAACAGGACGATGATCCCAAGCACCTCAGCAAATCTACAACAGAAAGGCTGAAAAAGAAAAGAATCAAGGTGTTGCACTGTAGAGCTGTGTCTAAAAAAATGCCTGCAAATGAATTGATGCAACGTCGTAAAGAAGAGTAGGCCAAAATTCCTCCAAAACGATGTGAGAGACTGATAAAGTCATACAGAAAACGATTGCTTTTCACACATTGATTATCCAATTTAGCTTTATTTTTAGTCAATAAGTCATGACACAATGGAATATATCACATGTTGTTGTTCATCTGAGGTTTGTATTTAGTAGACTTGGGCGCAGGCCAAGTCTTCGTGTTCGTCTTCATGTTCATGTTTGTGAAAAAAAAACCTTCTTATGTCACAAGTATTTGCCCGTTTCCGTGTTCTTTTCGGGCAAATAGTCGTGTACGTTCTTCGTGTTCTTTTTTCTCATCGTTTTCTGCCGTTTTTTTTAGTGACGGTTACTACGGGGTTAACGCGGTAACAGTACGCAGGAGCTTTGGTGCCAGGATTTAAAAGGTCTGCAAGAACGACTCTATTGGTCGCCGGCAGGTGGCTCCTCTGGCATCAACCAATGAGGAGATGCTGCCCAACTCCTGATGCCGAAACTTGGCCTGGGGAGACCATTGGCTTCCGTGCCAGGAGTTAAAGAGTTGCCCCCGTTAACCCCTGTGATGCTAGAAGGAAAATTAGCTAGGAGATATTTACGAAGATTCTTTGTGTTGTGCGTCTTCGTTTTCCTGTATGTTTACCCACCGCCACATTAGTTTATTCGTATTCGGTTTGAACAACGAAAACACAACATTTGTGTTCATTTTCATGTTCTTCCGAATACAAATGCACATCTCTAGTATTTACTTAATTTTTAGACTTGCTAAGGAACAGATGATTGTTATTATGTCCTGATATATAAAACCATAGAATTCAAACAAGGTGTGCATTCTTTTTCACATGACCGTACATCAATGTTGCTGAGGCCTTTCTTTGGTAAGCAATGTTTCGTTTACAAGTGCACTTATTTCATTTTCGGGACTGTTGTGGCAGCACTGAGAATTCCATGGCATCAGTCTCACCAGGAAATAGCCAGTGACCTAATATAAACATCATCCTTAACACTGCACCTAACCACATTTAAAACTCTCACTGTCCAGCAACAGCACCCAACACTACCCTGTTTATGCTATCTCCCAACCCCAAATTGTAGATGTAATCACTAAACGTGGGCAATCCATTTTTGCTCCTACGTGAGAGGTGGGTTTAGCTTTGTTACAACGTGAGAGGAAGTGGTGAGATTCCTGAATCGTGTTGGACATTAAGTTATATATGCTATATTTTA
This sequence comes from Spea bombifrons, assembly GCF_027358695.1. Taxonomy (NCBI): domain Eukaryota; kingdom Metazoa; phylum Chordata; class Amphibia; order Anura; family Pelobatidae; genus Spea; species Spea bombifrons. The sequence continues at coordinate 24,390,279 of NC_071092.1, read as the reverse complement.
TGCATTTTGAAAAAATGCGTTACTTTTGTGAGTGAAGGTTTAATAAATTACATTGTTTTAACTTTTAAGCAGTGTTACGCTATTGTATGTTTTGTATCCTTTCTTGCATGACTTAGGCAAGTCCAAGTATCCTTCCCTTATCAGTAAAGAACGACACAGGACAATTTAATTTGGATTGAGAAGGCCACAGCTTTTATTAACATGAATTATGAAATAAGTTAACATAAGTGGATAAATAACCGTACACCATAAATGGAGGGAAAGACTCTGGCAAACCTATCACTCACGGCCAAACCAGCCCTAAAACACATGTTCCTTTAACCCCCTAGCCGCCGATCACCAGCTCAGAGGGCCCACTGTACAAACCACTTAAGTACCAACACCTGCTGGATAGCCGTTGAAGTGACCCCATTACCAACGCAACCAAATATTAACCAGGCCCGAGTCCCCCCCCTTTATTTATCCACCCCTTCACCGCCAGAACACAGCTGTGACAGGATCCCCCAAAAACCCCCACCAAGTAACAGGGCGGGCGGGCGGGCGCGTCTGACACAAATTCGGCAGTTTAGTGAGAGAAAGAGGCTGATCCACTAAGGTCTTGCCCATTTATACCCTGAGCAACACCAAAAAAAACCCAGTGACCTTTCATTCACCCCCTGCCATCCTGATTATCACCTGCTGCTTAAAGTTTAACCCTGCCTTGGTCAGGCTGTACTGCCCCAGTCATGCAGCCCTTTTAACTATTCGTCTTCAGGGCTTCCATGACTTAGGCAAGTCCAAGTATCCTTCCCTTATCAGTAAAGAACGACACAGGACAATTTAATTTGGATTGAGAAGGCCACAGCTTTTATTAACATGAATTATGAAATAAGTTAACATAAGTGGATAAATAACCGTACACCATAAATGGAGGGAAAAGACTCTGGCAAACCTATCACTCACGGCCAAACCAGCCCTAAAACACATGTTCCTTTAACCCCCTAGCCGCCGATCACCAGCTCAGAGGGCCCACTGTACAAACCACTTAAGTACCAACACCTGCTGGATAGCCGTTGAAGTGACCCCATTACCAACGCAACCAAATATTAACCAGGCCCGAGTCCCCCCCCCCTTTATTTATCCACCCCTTCACCGCCAAGGAGGACAGTTGCGAAACCTCAAACTGACCGACTCCCCCAAACCAGTAAGGCCTTCTCAATACCATCCTGAAAATCCGCGCACAGAATATCCAACCCGATATCAGTAAGATGAACCCCATCTTCCCTCAACAACCCCGAAATATCACCCTCGAGGGAGTGATGACGAATCACCACACCCCCATTACGGGCTACGAACCGAGACATTGCCTTATTCACCTTTACGCGAGCCTTGTTCAAGGCCGCCGGGGACCTAGCCATCCGCCAAGACGTACGCTGAACTATGTCGGACCAAATAATGATTAAACCTGGAAAACGTGACCACAACCGCAACAAATCCGACTTCATATCCTTGATTAAACACCGAATCGGAACCAAACCCAAGTCGTTACCCCCCACGTGAACCAAAAGAATGCCGGGATGACCGTCCCAGCGGGACCTCCGCATCACCTCAGACAGAACGCCAAACCACACCATACCACGGACTCCAATCCAGTGCAGCAAAGCCCGTGACCGCGGAAAGCCGAGTTGCCTCCCGCTGGGACGAACATCCGATCTCCTGGACGCCCAGTAAATAAACGAGTGTCCCAGAATCCAAACAGACACGGCAGGACCTAAGCAAAGAGAACAGAACCAACAGAGGGGGTAAGTTACAACAAATGAGGGCGAACATAAGAGCGAAAACGACGAGACTCCCACCTCCCGATTTTTTTAATAACATCCTCAGGAAGGCCCCAACGAGACGCCTCCGTCGCGGCCCCAATCCGAAAAGAATGCGAGCTGTACCGCCTACCCGACAAACCCAGAACCCCCAAAGATTTACGGAAAACTGAAATAAATTGAAACCTTGAAAGAGAGGACCCATCCTCATGAATCAGAAGAGGGGCATCCAGATCCGACGCAGGACGGACCCTCAAAAACTCCCAAAAACACGCCACAGGGCACATAAAAGACCCAGCCAGGCTACCAAGGGCAACCTTAAAGCCCCTGCCAGCCCTATCCGTCTTCGTCCCCCACAACCAGAACTCCACCGAGCCATCAAAACCGGTAACGTCACCCAGTAACACACCACCCCGGCGAGTCCTGCTAGGACTCACCAACTCCCCGATCCTACAGGCCCCAAAAAACGCCCAAGAAAAAGCCAACCGGAACAAGGAAGATTCATAAGAAGACATACATACTGACGACAAAACCCCCCCCAGAGCAAGTAACAATGACAAGGACACCGGTACCCGGTTATCCCGCCGAAGAAAACCCCTGCGAAAACCTTTTAACGCTTGCTTCACCTTAAAGGACTTCGTAACATCAGGAAAGTTGAAATACTTAAAACAAAACGCCAAACCTGCCATTTTCCTGGAAATAGAAGAGAAAGATGCCCTGCGAACAAAAGCCAGGCTAATAAACCAGAGAAGCGCGTCCTCGTCAGGAGGGCCCGAAGCGCTCATACCTGCCGAAACCAAAAACCGGACCCACTCCTCCCATACCGCAGAATAAGCAGACCACGTGCCCGGAGCCACAGATCTCCGGATCAGCTCGTCAGCCCACTGAAGACCAAATCCCACATCCTGGACGGGAAAGGAGTCCCTTGACGGTCCGCCGTCGGAGCCAGCATTCGGAAACGGTCCCACCCTTGACTGCGCCACGCCAGCCTGGCCAGCCGCAGGTCCAGCTTCTGAAGACAGTCGGCTGGGCAACACACCCCCCAACGCTCCATCCTCCTGCACCGACTGTGCAGAGGGTGCATCCACCGCTGTGTCGCCAGGACCAGGAGCGCCAGATGCCCCAGGGTGTGCACCAGAAGGACCCCGAGACGCCCTCCGAGAACCACCAGCCACAGGGACCCCCCGGAAACACCTGCAGACACCGGGCCTCCCGAGGAAAGTTCCGCAACCGGCGACAGTCTCCCAGCCCGGCCTTGCCTCTGCGTCCGCGCCGCCACCCGGGCCGACCTGCCCGGCGGGTTAACCGGCCGAGTAGAGCCATGGCGTCGGTCCCTGGAATCCCTCCGCGCCAAACCACCAGTCCGCGACGAAACGCCGTCCCGCCCAGCTGGAGTCGCTGCCCTGGCAGAAGACGAGGTCCGCCGACGTCTGGGCAACGCCGGACCAGTGGAAACTCCTTTAGAAACAGCTCCACCCCTCCGCAACGGAGGTGAGCACTGCCGCTCCCAACTCCCGCGAGAGCTGGAACGGGAACGAGACCGGGACCGCGAAAGCACAGCCACGTCACGTGAGAGCTCGGCATCAGGGGACGAGCCAAACAAGGAAATGGCAGGCGACGCACAAGGGGACAGTCCTGCGGCGGAATCCTCCTGCCCACCGGAAACATCCAGGCCCCGTGAGCAGCAGGGGGCAGGACTGGAACGCCTCGTGGCTGAAGAAACGCCAACAGCCGGCCTCCTCGTAGAAGCAGCGGCCGAAAGACTGAGGCGCTCAGGAGGTCTGGAAACTCTCCCACTGGAGGCCCGACGAGGCCGTGGAACCGGCAAAGAGACAGCAGTCGGGGCAGCCCTCAGCAAGGAGTCAACCTGGAGCTCCAACCATTCGGCACCTTGAACGGACGCCGCGGCCCGCAATTTCGCCAGAGCTTGCTCCATTCCAAGGAACACAGGTAAGGGCGTCCGCGTCTGACAGAAATTCGGCAGTTTAGTGAGAGAAAGAGGCTGATCCACTAAGGTCTTGCCCATTTATACCCTGAGCAACACCAAAAAAAACCCAGTGACCTTTCATTCACCCCCTGCCATCCTGATTATCACCTGCTGCTTAAAGTTTAACCCTGCCTTGGTCAGGCTGTACTGCCCCAGTCATGCAGCCCTTTTAACTATTCATCTTCAGGGCTTCCATGAATGGAGCCCAATACATTCTGTAGTGATTCCACGGTTTTCTATGGTTGATGTTTGAATGCAGTTGATCCACTCCAGGAAAACCCAGGAATGGATCAACTGCAAATAGGGAAGTATTGTTTTGATTATACATCATTATTTATAGGTGATTTTGTACTTGTAAATCAGGACAAGTATGTATTTCACATGTTGATGACCAGTATTACCATGCAACATGTTGGATGTATAAACTCACAGAAGCAAATCAGTACTGCGCGGAAGCTGTAGAAAAAATGCAGTGAAGTAAGAATGCTTTCAAAAATAGACATGTTAATAGTTTATTTTTATCATTTAACAAAGTAAGTGAAAGGAAGATACATCTAAATTAATTAAATATTTCATGTGACGAGCCCATGCCTTCAAAACAGAATTAATCCTTCTTGGTACAGTTGCATATGTTTTTTAAGGAATTCAGCAGGTAGGTTGCGCCAAACATCTTAGAAAACTAACCACAGTTATTCTGTGGATTTAGGCAGCCTCAGTTGCTTCTCTCTTTTCATGTAATCCCAGACAGACTCGAAGATGTTAAGGTCAAGGCCTTGTGGGGGGGCATACTAAAACATACTAAAACTGCTGAAGATAATAATAAATTTGGCTGTATGTTTGGGATTGTTGTCATGCTGCAGAATAAATTTGGTGCCTCCCTGATGGTATTGAATGATGGATAAGTATCTACCTGTACTTCTCAGCATTGAATAGACCATTAATTCAGACCAAATCCCCAACTCAATTTGCAGAACTGCAGCCCCAAACCTCAACCATGCTTCACTGTTGCCTGCAAACATTTATTCTTGTGCCACTCTCCAGCCCTTTGGCAAACAAACTGCTATAGCCAAATATTATCAGTCAATAGCACCTGTTGCCATTTTTGTGTACCCCAGTTCCTATGTTTTTTTGTGAATAGTTGAGTTGCTTGGCCTTGTTACCACGTCAGACTTATGGCGTTTTTTTGGTGAAGGTCTTCCATGAAGACTTCTGACCAGACACCCATCAGAGTAGATGGGTGTACCAGAGTTCCACTGTTTTCTGGCAATGTCAAGCTAGTGGGACTGCTGGACATCTTCCAATTGCTAAGGGAAGTAAGCATTATGTGTCTGCACTAAGTATCCTTGGCCAACCACTGGGTCTATGGTCCTCAACATTGCCCATTTCTTTGTGCTTCTTCAAAAGAGCTTGGACAAAACATCTGAAAACCTCTGCCTGCCTTGAAATTTCTGCCTAGGAGATGCCATGGTTATGGCTTTTGACATTAAACTGTCTTCAACAACTTCACCTTGTTGTTGAGTTTAACTGTTCCTTACCCCAGTTTTGTTCCTCCTACACAGCCTTTTCTGTTTCAATTAATGATTGTGTTCCAACCTCCATATTAAATTGATGATCGTGAGCACCTGTTTGGTATTATTGTAAATCATACAACTAACTGAATCCTTGAATGTTTACCAGTGTATCCAGAAGAATTTATGCTGTTTTGAAGGCGAAGAGTGTTCACACCAAATATTGTTTTGATTTTTCTTCTGTTCACTTAATTTACATTTTGTTAAATGACAAAAATAAACTATTAACATGTCTCTTTTTAAAAGCATTGTTACTTTACAGAATTTTTTTTTAACACCTGCATAAAACTTCTGCACAGTACTGTAAGTCCCACAAAATAATGGCCAATAAGGCTGGGAGAATACGGATTTGTTATTGACTATAAATGCAAACATAGGCAGGTGGAGGACCTTTATTATTTACTATAAAGGACAAACTAGCAAAACTATATAAGCTATGCTAGTTACAGATTCTCTTCAATTGGGATACATAAAAGTCTTATTGGCCCTTTCCTGGGATCCCGTTTATGAAAATGCAGGGCACAACTGGAGTCCTTCCTTGTTTACAGAGGCTTTAGTTTGTGGATAATGTCAATGTATATGCCCTTGCTTCATTATTCATCTGGATTCACATACTAAAACCATGAGCCTTCTTAAGGATACCCCTAACTAGTCTCAGATGTGAGTTGTAACTCCATTTGTTATATATACCAGTGACAAAAACTGATGGGGCAGAATTAAGCAAGAATGAAGTGTGTAGGTATTTCCCTGCAGTCAGAGTGAACAACTAAGGTTATAGGCACGTGGCCAAGGTGGAACACCTGTAATTTATAGTGAGAAAACTCAAACAATGTCATCTTTAGACAGGGTTTGAGTAGAACGTCTAAAAAGGTAAACAGCATGGCTGCATTACTATTATTCCTGCCGTGTATGATTATCAACACTAGCACTAATTTACAAGGTGTGTCCCCAGAAGGTTGCTTCTTCTCACTTGTCATTTAATTAGCTGAGGCATAACAATGTGTACTTGGGGATGTTTGAGTACATATAGAAAGGTAACATTTAATCAGAGTACACATTGTAACCCTAGGGTGAAACACTATGTACATAGAAATGAGTACAAAACTACTGCAAGGACACTATGTACAAGTTGTAACACTAAAACATAAAACAATGTAAACATAAAAGTGCTACCATGTGTAAAAAGGCAAAACATACTGTCCTGGGCAGCCTTCTCAATACATAATGCATATTAAATGATTTTCAGTAGAGGTGTAATACAGCCCCCACATCCTGCAGTGAATGTGATGACGGTGGACCAAGATCTTAAAGAGTCTCCAACTCTCCATAGCTTATCCACGCTCTCTCTAGTTGGCCCAGGGGACTACTCGCTCATGTCTCCTCGTAGCGGTTCCAAATTGTTCAGAAGGGGCCCTTCTGAGCTTAGTTAAACCCTAGCTAGACACATAAAGGTTTATGTGTGTCAGATAGTACTGAATAAACAATACTTTTCCCCCAAATTTATTATTTTTGGGGTTTACATATTAACAGTGCTTCAGGTTTCCAGATATTACCAAAACAGCCCATTCCTAACAAAGTCTATCTTATAGTATGGTCCCTTTTACTAAAACATTCTTTATTAGACTACTTACAAATATCACATTGCAGAATTATGTATTCATTGTATAGCTTACATGTTTATTTGAATTGCTCAGTAGCACACACCAACAATATACATAGCTCAATGTACGGCATCTGTCATGGTCTGTAATTCTCCTTTACTGGTTCCCTTCAGCCTTTAGATACGGAAATACCTTGGTCAAGTACTAGGGGCCAGTACTAATCTGCAACATTTTAGAGCTCCTATGACCAATGACAAAAATTAATCTGTCCCTGGAGTAGGAGCATAACTAGAAACCAAAAAATAAAAAATGGCCATGGGCCCCACAACTTTACCAAGCAACATGTGCCTCAATGCCACCTCTGCCCCCAAGCAGCTGATTATGGCCATCCTAACATCCAAATAGCCTGCCTGTGCCATCTCTGCCCCCAGCTTGTCAGTGCCCCCAAACAGCTTATCTGTGCCATCTTTGTCTAAAACAGCTAGACTGAGCCATCAACGCCGTCAAACAGTTTGTCTGTGCCACCATGGCCCCAAATAACTTGCCCCTCCCACTCCAACATACACTCTGGCACACATATGTAAACACACAAACAAATTACACAAGCTAACACACACACACTTGCTCATACTCACTAACACAGATACACATTTATTCTAACACACACTCCCTCTCACACCTCCTGTGCTAACACACACACCATCTCACACCACTTACACATACCTGCTCACATGCACACTTACACATCCAAACTAACACACACTTATATATAGACATTCATGCTCACATACACTTATACGTAGACATTTAGGTTCACATACACTTTTACATAGACATCAATGCCTGCATACACTTTTACATAGACATTCATGCTCGCATACACTTATGCATGCACATTCATGCTAACATACATGCATACATATCCCCTCTGGCCCGTGCCCGCTTACCTTCACCTGTCCTGCAGCCTTCTGTCCAGCTCTATGAACAATCCCTATGTCTCCGCTGCATTCTGTAAAGTAACTAAACATCCAATATCTTCTGTCACTGGCTTTTGTATGTGATCTTTTCTAATGTTTAGGAGAGTAAAAGGGGTCAAAACTGCCACCACATATGAGATATGCATTTGGCCACCTAGGCCAGCTTTGCTCAACGACATGATCAGCAGCATTCCCTCTTCAATGCTATATCACCTGTGCTTGATCAAATGCATTCCAGTTATTTTCCGAGATTGGACTAGGGGGTCAGAATTGACAGGGGCCGGCACTCAAAGAGTAAAGCAATTATGCTTGATTTCTTACCCATTCCCCATGGCTGCAATTAGAATCGTTTCACTGAGAAAAAGAGTTCCTTTATTTTACCAGAGATTGGTGTCCACGTCCTCACAGGCAGCATTGCACTGTTTACTGTGTGAATATATACAAAGTGCACATATGCACAGGCATTCACAAACACTAATTACTTTTGTAATCATTGCTTATTATCAGGAACATTCAAGGCATTTGTTAAATGTAATTTTTTTGTGTCATGATATTCTAAAAAGAAACAGCCATTAGCTTTATGTAGTCTTAACTCATCAACTTAAGTCTTTATAATACTGCTATAATATTTAATCATTGCTTTCTTTAATAGCATGGGGAAAAATGACATTCTAACAGTTTAACCCTTCACATTTGCATATAGAATTCTGGGACCTAATCTTATATAATGCTTAGAATTTAAAGATAAGATCGATTATTTTTGCTAAGAATGTTTGTCTTAGCTGTCCCAAGAATGTGATAGTAATACTGAATGCCAAAGAAATCAGCAGGTGGAGGCCTGGATATCACAGGTCACCATGTGGCTACTTCACTAATCCTCCAGATCATCGACCTTCATAAGAGAAACAATAATGCCTGACTCCTTTCCTGTTGTCCTCTTATTGCAGGGCAATGTCTGAATCACCCATGGGATCATGCGCTACATATTTCATTCTTTCTTTTTTTCCATATTTATTTCCTTCTTGAGCTTGACAGTGAGAACATTGCCATTAAAAAGCAAGGAAAGGGAGCCGGGGGCCTTGTGTCCCGCCAACTCAGATGCCGGACCATGAATGGATTTCCTTGTTCTCCAATATGGGGAACCAAAAAACAGATGAAAGCAGGCTGAGCATGTGACCTCACTGAATTTAATTTAGCCTCACAAGCACCCCTGCCCTCCCTCACTCCCTTTCCATACCCCATACAATAACCCCTGCTGAATTCCTTCCATCTTATCTTTTTTATTTTTTTTTCTTGTTGTTTCATACAGCTTAGTTATATTATTCTGATCAGTTTTACTGATATTTAATCTGATCTTTGAACTGATTCACAACATTATATTTGAAAAAAATGTTGCTTATTATACACGCTCTAATATGAAAATGTTGAAGTATTACTATAACTGTAAAAATGTCAGTTCGGTGTCTTTCATTAACATTCAGATTCCTGTCACTTGTTAAACGCGTCATTGTAACGGGTTCACCAAGAGAGCTGTAGTAACTCCCAGAGATCACCCAGATGTATCCTCCTTTTGTCCCCGAAATCACTTCCAGCTCCAGCCACCATGCACACCTGATATGTGTACCCAATAAGTAGACACCACTACTTGAGTACAGCAAGAATGGACATTTTATTGATCAGAATATAGCATATTTATCCACATAAACATCAAGACAACAGCCAGGTTTTAAACAGAGTAAAGGTCTCAATCACATCAGTACATAATTGAATTACATCACACAAGATTAAGACTTAACAGCACAATTATAAAATTAACTAATTTAAGGTGCAGGGAAACAATGACTATGGAAGAGGCCTCCTATGGTGTGAGCAGATAGTCTTAGTACTTTTCAACCTGCCTTTTTACAAATGACCCCCCACACTTACCCCACAGGAGGAACCATGGCCCAAATGCCCAGGCTGAATGTGGGCAAGTGTCCACGAGACTGCAACTCTCAGGAAGGGACTGTGTCTGGCCCAGCAATGTAGTTCTGTCACAATCATAAACTTGATATTCTGTCTAGATCAGAAAACGAAAAGATTCTGTATAATGTATTATGTGACAGAATTATTATGTATGGATACTGTGGCCCACAGCGGTATCTCCCTCATTCGGAAAAATCTAGGCAGTAACTAGATTGTCCTTTCATTATCATCTTATAATGAGTGGTATTTGGTTTGAATATTATGTGTAAAAACGGATAGAGTTATCCTGTGAAACGCCATGGGGTGGGCATGTCCACGGATTATGGAATAATCAGGTTTCCCATAATCTCACTTTGCAAGAGCGTCTAGGAGCAATACATCTGTGGTTTCATCACCAATCAGCAGCCATGTCTAGGTAGTGACACTAATGTTATCACTCCATTGGGTAACGCAGCATCACATGACACAGAAATTGCTGCTAGATCTATAGTCAACCAGAGACACAAGGTGTGAGAACAAATCAGGGACTAAGAGCATAGGCCAGCAAGCAGGCCAGGTGAGTACCAGAGAGTCACTAAACAGGGAACTAGACAAAGTAGGGAGGTCAGAAACAAGCCAGGTGTCAAACCAGAAAGTAACAGAATGCACAGAAGCTCCACATCACACAGGACAACTGCAATGTCTCCAGTGCTCATTTCCAGTCACTCCCTCCCCAGCAAGACCCTTGTGGAGCAAATCACAGCACCCAGGAATTAGGTGCGCCTGTATTCCCCTGGCGACAAATTACGTGCTAGTTCTACAGTAGAGTGGAGGGGTGTCCACTGAGCTGGTCAGGAATGTGCTTTCAAGTGCTCCATAGATTTGGAAATGAATGGATCTAAGATTTCCTCCTACATTCAGCTGTTTAGATTTTCTTTTAGATTTCAGCGCCAGTGCAGGTGAATTTGAGAAAGACATTTTGCAAGATTCTGTATCTTTATAGTGAGCAAAAAAGCCCTCTACTGTACAAAGCAAGCAAAATAATATTATGCCAATATCAACATGGATGTGGAACAGCGTGTCAAATAAAATGACCTTGCTGGCAGGTGAAGCATTAAAGATTTAAAGAGGCCACACACCAATTTCTGGTGCGCATGGCAGAATTAAGCACATGGACACCTGTAGCCAGGTGCTCAGTTGTGTTAGTGCCCACACTCTGAATTATCACCCTGTCAGTTTAGCTTACACCTGACCAGTTCCTTGTTGATCTCATTACTCTTTGGCTAGTTCTGACTTCCTGTGGTCTTTGCTGATCCATTTGCTTTTTGGCTATTGTCATTGGGTACCTGGCTAGGTTTCTCCTGGCCCCCTGTTACTGGTTCTCCTAGTAATTTCCTATCCTCCTACAAGTAGACTTGTGCATTCGTATTCAGGCAAACATGAAAACTAACATGAAGGGTGCTTTTCGTTATTCAGCCCGAATACCGAACATACGGTAAAAAGGTATACGAAGATGAAGACACACAACACGAAGAATCTTCGTGTTCGTCTTCATTTACTAATCTCCCTGGTCCCTTCCCCATCTAGGCTACCTTATCTACGCAGCACCGCAGGGGTTAACGGAAGCAGAAATCCGTAGGTTCACCGTCAGGAGTTAAAGGGTCGTGCGAACAACTCTATTGGTCGCCTGCAGGGGCCTCCTCTGCCATCAACCAATGAAATACAGGTGTACAGACATTTAAAATCCTGCCGCCAAAGATGCTGTGTATTGTGTAACCCCTTCTACAAAAAACGAAGAAAAAAACGAACACGAAGACTGTACACGAATATTCGCCCGACCCGAACACAGGAATGGGCGAATATTCGTGGAATACCAAGATTCCCCCCCACACACGAAGACAAACACGAAGAGTTGCTCGGTGCCCAAGTCTACCTACAAGCAGGGCCGGCCGAAGACTTAACGCCGCCTGGGGCGAAGTTTAAAACGCCACCCCCCCCGCCGACGCCGGGGGGAGCGAAGTTTAAAACTCCACCCCCCCCCGCCGACGCCGGGGGGGGCATTTTAAACTTCGCCGACGCCATAACCCCCCCCCCAGTACTTACCTTTAAACAGTCCTGCGGCGAGTCTCCCTGCTCTGCCCCGGTGCCGGCTTGTAATGCTGAGCGCCGGAAATTGACGTCACTTCCGGCGCTCTGCATTACAAGCCGGCACCGGGACCGAACAGGGAGACTCGCCGCAGAGGAGAGAGAGAGAGGGGCGCCGAGCGGGTAAGCGAAAACCACTCGGTGCCCCTCTCTCTCTCTCCTCCGCTTCAAAAAACAAAAAAAAAGTGCTTGGGGTGGCAAAGTGCCGCCCCTTCTAAAGTGCCGCCTGGGGCAATTGCCCCAGTCTGCCCCATTATAGGGCCGGCCCTGCCTACAAGTGGTGTGCTGACTAAGGAGTCCCTTGCTAGATTCTGGTAGCTGTCTGTATCCAGGTTCTGTCTGTCAGTCTTATGGTCTGTTGGGTGTCTGCTGAGTTCCTGCCTTGTTCAGTCCACCTGGACCAGTGTGTCCACCTCTGTTGACTCTCTGTGCGCTAAAATCCGGTAGAAAACAGTTCTTGCATAAAGGCACTCAATCCTTGATCTTGTTTTAGATTCAATATATCTTCATGCCTATTCCATGCATGTTTAAATTCCTTCACTGTATTAGCCTCTTCCGCTTATGTTGGGAAATAGTTCCACATAACTACCACCCTCTTAGAAAAGTAAAACATTTAATAAATTAGCTGAGAGCCTGTTTTGTGTGTATCTGTGTATGAAGGACTCCGAGAAACACTACAGATGGCTCTGCAGAAAACTCTATGCCCTAGCATGAGCGTGTAAGTGCTGATGTGTATATTAGATACGGGGAGGGGGTAATGGAGGGAACAGGTCCCAGCAGAGATTGTTAGGACTAATGTCCAGACCTTGTTAGGAAATCTGGAAAATTAACTAAGATACTGCAGAAGAAGTTCCTCACCTACCTTTTCCTTTTGCATAGACTTTCTCTGGTAACACACATGGAGTGTCAACGAAAAACCATGGCACCAAATGTGTTGTGATAAGTTTATTTCCTTTTTTGCTAAAAATGCCTTAACCTATTCAGGGAAAAAAACACTTCCTAAGATTGTCACAGGGTGATGTGAAATTTTCTTAAAGAGCATTCTCTTGTATTGAGGAGGACTATTTCTTCTTCTCCTGACCCCCTAATGATTGTTTGTCATAATCCTTTCCTCCTGCCCCACTTCCCAACTACCCCTACCATAAGCAGGTATCATTCCTGCTACAATCCCACATTTTTACACCCTTTTAACAAGTTTTTGACATGAATATGGTTCTGTCTGTGTGTGCCGTATTTAAAATGCATGATTGTTTTCAAAGTTGTAGGTGTCCTATTGCTTTTATTAACTATACATGCCTGTCTATACTTGGTGTACACTTAGTTATGCTGTTGATGTCCCTTCTGCGTCACAGTATGCGGTGTATACGATATGTATGTTCTGTCTTGGAATAAACGTAATCAAGCTAAACTATTACTTCGACCACCTGGGTGTGTGTTCGGCATTATCGCCAGTTTGCCCATTGTGCCTGACAGCCAGCCTGAGCTTTTATGAAGGGTATTTTAAGCATGGGCATTTTCATCATGGTCAAACTGATGACCCCCTTATGTTCAAAGACAGTCTGGCAATGTTGTGTGAAATTTATTTTTTTATGTTTTCCAGCAAAGTATACTTAATAAGTATCTTGGGTCACCTTGTCCTACATCGCATTGGAATGGAGATGTCCTTTGGCCTTAGGCAAGTATCATCTACACATTGCCTCAACCGCAATGTGATTTGCTGGCTTTTCCACATCATGCATATTGCTGGGGACAATAGGCTTCTTTGTGGCTCATGGAGTGAAGTACAGAGGGGTGTGCTCAGAGGAGGTGGAGAGGAGGCATAACTAAAAGCCCTCAGGCTCTGTTTGTAACTAAATACAAGTTCCAAGGCTTATCTACAAAATAAGTTGGCACTCTCCTGTCCCTAACTTTAACTGTTGCTGTTTTGGAACAAATGTAAATGTCAGAACACGTTATTCCACTAGATGCCATGACACATTATTCCACCCCATGGTTAGATACCTAGCATGTTTGCTCTGCTACCACTTACCCTAGGTATGTCACTAACCTTCACCTTTCACCTGTGGCACCCTATGTTGTTACTTTTTGTTGCATTTTTTATTTGTAGTATACCCTACCTTCCCGTCATACCCCTTGATACATACCCCAATCAAATCAACCATATTTCCAGTATTAAAAACAAACAAACTAATCTGCAGTATAACAGTAAAAGAGTGTTTGTGGCTGGATCCAAGCTTTAGTTTTTTAACAAAAAACTAGGCCTGGCCTCTTTGTACATAATACCCATGCTGCCTGAACTAGCCTATGATCACAAAACTATAATTTCTTCTCTTTACTCAACAATTTATTGGCCCTGCATGATCTTGTGTAACCTTCAGCACTAGATTTACAAGTGATCTGTTTTTCGCATGTTGGCTAAGCATGCCAGGTAACTATTAGGTAAGGTTATGGCCAAAATGCGACATCACTTGCATTCTGTGCCACTGGCATTGAGGTTCACAAAGGCTGGAGTTCACAGTTTACCTTGTAGCATGTCTGTGAATAGGATTTATCATATCATGGGTTCGGCGCTTGGTGGCAGAATGACACAATGCGATGCTTACGTTACATTTCGGCCCCCCTGCTCCCCAGAGTGGAAAGCTACCCATCAAGGTTAAATCAGGTGGAAAACAATGAAACGGATAGAAGGAGCTTGTAAATAAATACATTGGATTTGCCAAATGAAACTAAGATCCTGGCATCTCCTTATCCTGTGGTCCCGAGCATCCGTCTCACACGGTGTCAGAGCTAGAAAACAATTACGCATTTCATTATGCCTGCTTCCGTCAGACAGGCTCCTGGCTGTCATCACATGGTGTCCTTGGCAAATGGTGGTAAACAAGAGAAATTTCTCCCTGGGGCAGATTATTAGCACTTCTTTTTTCCATGCCCCTGCCCAATTTCTTGCTGTCACCCTAAACGTTAATCCTTGTACTACACACTATCTCCAATATCAGAATGTAACATTTGCTATGATTTGGTGCTCCGATGGTTTTGGCTGCTCATCTTCAAACGCACAACAAGTGCATATGTAGCGCATGCTGAAGGAATAAGTCAAACATATAACAAGTGCAAATTAAATATTATCGTTTGTCATCTTCAACTCATCGCTCTTCAGAATTATTAGAATTAACACTAGGCTGCCATAGAACTTGAGTCATTCTACGCTTTCCTAAGGCTCTCAGACACACTTAAAAGTTCTTTGAAGTCAGTCATATAATTTATGGTCAGTTTTCTTAATTTGAGGCTAGTCTCATCAATTTTCATAGTGTCATGGCATCTGAGTCACAGTCAAACATGCAAGAGCCAGCATTGTGGGTTTAATTATATAGTATGGTTAATTGATATTATTAATTTAGTATGTATTACCCTTCTGCATCGGTAAACTGAAATGACAATAAAAACTGACATTATTATCCAATACCATCTATAGTCATGTACACAGGGGTTCATAACGTTCATAGTTTTCATCCCACAGACAATACGTTTTGTAGATTTCACTTTAAATAACTGGAAACTAATTGGAGACATAGTAAATACATACTTAAAGCTTTTAAGCTACGAGTGGCCTTTAAACTATCACTGACATTTCTGGTAGAAGATGCCCTGAAGCAACACCTCAATAACTCAAGCACTAAGTCTTCCTTTGGCGTGTCACAAGATTCAAATACTATCCAAGATGAATAATTGTCAATTGAAATTATGTGCCAAATACCGTATATATATAATATTTATTTTTTTCTGGCGCTACGTCTGTATATGACCTTCCCTCCCTCTATATTATGTTCCTGATGACATTATGAGATTACTATGGGTAGCCATGTTTAGAGACAGTCCAGCAGCCAATGATCCAGAATATGCAGTATTGGAATGCAGATCTCCATCATGTCTAGAACAGTTAAAGAGGAGAGAGGGCAAGCGGGGAGGGGGTGCCCAGCTGCAGTCTGTGGTCCTGCAGAGAATGATGTCTTTGTCCCTCTCTCTTCAAAGATTACATGGAAACTCTATTCACATAGCCTGCAGCTGCAGTCATCCTCGTAAGAATAAGGGGTGAATAAGGAAGGGGGTGCTGTTTCGGGTACAAACAAGTAGAAACTATTAATCAGTCTCCCAGCTGCATAACTCATTAAAAAGGGGGAAAATGCAGTCTTTTTTATTGCTATATAAAAAAAAGACTGACTTTTTGTTTTAAGTATATATTTTTGTGTATGGCATTGCTATAGAATGGAAGGAGCCCTAATATACCGTATATCCTATTGATATATTGGGTAGTAAAATAGTATTGCTTCAAATGTACTAAATAATGTCACAGTTTACAAAGTACATAGAGAGAGGATAAAGACAGTGGCGTCTCCAGCAATCATACTTGGGGGGGACATGGGGGGACAGGGACAAATGTAGAGCGCAATTATGGATATGTATAAATATATATATACACAAATATTTAGAAAATATTTATAAATGAATAAACCTCTATGAAATATGTATATCTGCTTTAGACATCCCATTTTAACTATATAATATGTATATAAGGACTTGCCCCAGCACCCAGATTTGCCCAGATTGTATTCACAGGACGCACCAAGATTGGACACACAGTGGTCTCCTCTCAGAGTCGCAGGTCTCCTCTCAGTCAGTTCTCGTCTCAGTCTGTCTCACACACCCCTTATTCATTCCATACACCTTAGGCCCAAATCAGCAACAGTAATGGATAGACTGTCCAAATATACACATCTATTCTACCATTACAAATGCCTGCCTATAAACAAGTTAACCCATACACATGCACACTCACACTTGCCCACACATAGACATCCTGGCTTGGCCTTGCATACATTTTCTTGCCCTTAGACATATTTGCTAAAAACATACAAACACTTTTAAAACACAACCACTCTCTCTTTCCCCTTTCTCACAATTTCTTCACTATATCATTATCTCTTGTGTTTCAGTCCCTCTCTTCCCTTTCTCGTTACCTCTCCTGTTTCTCTCCACATCGTTTCTCTTTATTGCTCTGTTTTTCTATATCTCTCTCTTCTTTCTCTTTCTTTCTCCCCTTCTCTTTGATCAACCTTCTCATTATCTCTCCTTCCTTGTATCTCTCCGCTTTCTTTTTATCTCTCTTTGTTCTATTTATCTCCCCACCCTTTCTCCTTTTCCTCTTCACCTCACTTCTTTCCCTATCGCTCCCTTTCCTGTTTACCTCATCTTTATTTTTCTTTTTATTTCTCCCTTTACTCATTATCTCATCTCCTCCTTTCTCTTTATTTCTCCCTTTTCCCCTTATCCCTATTCATATTGCTTCTCCGTCTCTTTATCTCTCTTCCTTTCTGTTTATCTCTCCTTTCTATCTCTCCCCTTTCTCTTTATCATATCCTGGCCCTCGATGATGTGGTGGATCAAGAAGAAAAGGGAGAGGGGGGCTGGCACTTCCCTGGTGAGTAGTGTGGCTCACTGTGGGAGGGGGAGTGTCACTCTAGAGCTGGTGGATGGGATCTTGACTGACGGCCCTATAAAACCCCAGAACACACTTCATTCATGACTTAGATATTGAGCTACTAAATTGGTTCTGCTCCCCAGTTCCTTGTGTTATTAACTACAATCGTCGATCAACTTCCTGGCACCTGACCTTGGCTTTGATTACTGGACTATTCTAATATCTCCTATCCTGACCCAGCCTGATTATCGTGTTGACCCTTTGCTGCCTGGACTGACAGGCCCTTCTGGTTTTCCACCCAGTTATAGGATCCCGACATGCTCCCAACACTCATTATCTTCCCCTTCTGTTTCCTTTCTTTCCTCATCTCCTATTATCTTTCTTTTCTCTGTTCCGCTTCTTTCTCTATCTCTCCTCCCTCTCATTATCTCCTCCCTTTCTCCCTATCTCTCCTCTTATTCCTTATCTCTCCACCTTTTTCCAATCTCTATCTTAATTCTCAACCCCACCCTTCTCAAGACCTCTCCCAGTTTTCGCCATCTCTCCTCATTATTTTCCCTTCTGTCTATCTGTCTCTCTCCTTCACTTTTTGTTTTTGTCTCCCTGCTTCAGTGCACTGCACACAGCCTGAATTCTGAGCGTCAGGATATGACATCAGAACCCGGTGCTTGGCATTAATAACTGGCATGCACTAAGAGACAGCAGAGATCTATGATCTTCCCAGCTGGCCCTGCCCCTCCGTTGTCACCAGCGGCGATTCAGTTGGCACTGGATAAAGAGATGCATGTACACAGCTACATCCATACAACTGCACAACCAAGTTAACTTGAAAGTGCCAATAGACTCATTTACTTTTTAAAGACACTTGCATGTCTTTAACTTGCATGAATTATGTCTAATTTGACTTTTATAGCCAAAAAGTACTAAATAGCATTATTTAGCAATCGTAGTTTAAACACACTTTCGCTACAGGGCATTTTGGGATGTTCCTGATAAACAGCTCATAATATCTTGAGCTCGAGTAAGTAATGGATGGTTAACTCAGAGGGCTACTTAAGTACCCCAGCAATTACCCTAATCTCCCTAGTACCTTCTTGTAAATGTGCCTCTTCTTCCTGCCAATAGCGCCAGCCCAGCCTTGGAACTATTGTTCACAGTTATAAAACGCATGCACGGGCAACATTAGGAGGACCTGGGAGCAAAACACTTTCATGGTGCTCGCTCCCATAGGGTCACTTACTATATTCTTTTCCAAGCAGTAGCAAAGCAAAATGAAGACCAAATGCATGTGCTTTACATACCATGCATCTCGTGTACTCCTAGGCATGTGGGAAATATGTAAGAGGTTTATATGTTAATGTGTTATTTTTTAATAAAAAATGTATTGATGTTTTAAAAATGTACACTGTTATACAGGCTGCACACTCACTACTTAACATTGTAGCAGAGTGTCATTTCTTCAGTGTTGTCACATGAAAAGATATAATAAAATATTTACAAAAATGTGAGGGGTGTACTCACTTTTGTGAGATACTGTATATTTAACAAGATAAACTGTCCATCTATAAGGCAATTTCATCTTGTTCTGTTTAAAAAGTAATAAATAAAGCTCATCTTTGCATCTACCAAATTTGGCTGGTAGTTGTGTATTCCACCAATATGCCACCTGCTACTCATTTCACCTTTGTTGCCAAAATAAAAAGATGGATACATTAGATTTTTTGGGGCATGTCAAATTGAAATTGAAAATATAACTACACATTTTTAGTGTACAAAATGCATGTATGTCTTAAGGAAAATTAGACATGCAGAGATAAAGATAAGTATGAAATACTGCAGACATGGTGTGACACAAATAATAAGAGGAAAAGTGATAAGTTGGTGACCAAAAACTTGGTCATGTAAAACCTCAGTCTACTCTTCAGTTCCTCCTTTACAAACGCCTCGGTAAAATAGCTCCTAGATCTTTAGTGTACTGAGGCATATTTGCCATTTTCTACCAATTTATCTGGCATTTTATTCAACAATCATAAGGCGTTACTGTCTCTTTAATAACCCACCACATTAATCTTTAGCATGACTATAGGGTTGAAATAAATAAGGTGACACACATAGAGAAGGTGGTAAAGGATGACTGCTGGCCACCAACATTTTACAATAAAACAATAAATGATGTTTCTCATTCAATTCTTTTTTAAGTTCTTTTGGGTAGGTATCATAGCACCTGGCAGTCTGTATGAGCTGTTTAAATGTAGGTGGCATAGATTGTCTCACATTGAGTAACTATGGGGATTGTATAGATGTCCAGGGCCAAAGCAGCTTATTGCTTCCACAACCCTTAAAATCCTGTGTCAGGTCTATTGGGAGGCAGGATGGACCTCCCTTTACTGCTCCTTTTCTGGCACTCAACTGTAATATCAAATGCTGGCAAAGACAATGACAGATTAAGTAGACCACAAGGACGGGCACAGGAATACAATCTTCTCCCATTCTGGGAAACGCCATTGCTCCTGCCTAACAACCTTACTAACAAGCAGGATTCTTAAATGTGGTGTACTCTGACGTTATGGAGAGCTTTCACTTCACCAAGAAAAGGTGAAAAAGATTTCCGTGAAGCACATAGGGACTAGGTTTGGAACTGTGAGTACCTCAAAATGCATTCTTCAAAACGGGAAAAAGGAAAAATAAAGAAATTACTTGAAGCTCTCCTCCTCCAACATTTCCTGATCCAGCCAATCAGCGACGAGAAATTGCTCCGATTGAAATCAAAATCTACATAGATGCCTGTTTACAGAGTTGGAGCTGACTGATCGTAAGCATATAACGTGCATAGAGATGTATTTGGCTGCAAAATAGTTGGAAGGTAAGGTAAACCCAAGCGTAAGTATGCCTGAGGACATATAAGTGGACAAACATAAAAAAAATAAAACAACAAAAAAAGATACAAATAAACAGAGCAATAGGGGTAACTCTGGTCCAGAAAATTGATCTTATGATAGCAGTTATTTTAATTATTCAAAGTTTCATTGATTGCAATGATAGTAAGGAACTTTGCACCAAAATCACTTTTTAGACATTACCCCCGTGTTTCACTTTCATAGACTTTTACACACAGTTACGATAATATTTACACCACTGATTTCCTTTGGAACCAAAGTTTTGCTCCAAATGAAATGTTTTCAATTAACACAATTATTATGCTGATTGACAAACAATCAGCATAACAAAAAGCACAAAAAGCTATGGGTAGTTTCAATAAATTATTTTATATATGTAGATCCCCTATGTATAAACGAATAAAAATATATATACACTATAACAAAAGTATATGGAGTGGAAAAAACACATAATTTCACTACTGAAGCTGAGAGTAATAGGAAGGTTTAAAACACGTTCAGCAGATGACTGGTGAATGTGTACCATCCATTTAAATCCAACAAAAGTCACAAAAAGGAGCATGGAAAGGATCCACCATTATCTTAATTCTGGTTATTCCTTTTAACCGTATGTGGAATAGAAAGTAAAACACCTGAAAACTCCTGGTAGTAGCCCAAATGTCCGCATCAGAACAGCCAAGGGGGCAATTATCCCATCCACCTTTGCCGCCTTCCTTGACATTTTTTAAGAAAATTCTAGTAAAATATTGTACTTGTCAGTGTGTAACAATGAAGGTAGAAACACATAAGGGATGAAATGTATTTCATACAAAAAGCAAGAAATAGGAAATATGTTTCAGTTAATTAACAGAGACAATGCGTTTAAGCTGTTGGTCATGAGCAAGTGCTAATACTTTTATTTCCCTTTCACCCAAGAAAAGCAGCTAAATGCCCCCACACACCAGGCAGGTTAGTATAAATATGTGCCACTTGTTTTCCCCATTACAGCTGGTGAGTGTAACTAGTCCTCTCGTCCACACAATGGGGCATTGATAATTTGCTGCGTGCCAGCGCTCTGCCCCCCTTCACCCCAATCTCTGCCAATCGGCCTTTGCTGTCAACAGGAGAAATCAAACAAACTGGAGGAGACAATGGAAGAATTTAGCTCACGGGGTGGTGGGGAGAAATGTCAGAGTGGTGGAACTGCAGCTGTATGACCCTACTTAGTGCCTGATGAAAGGTCGCAAGAGTTAACCCCTTCATATCTATGAATAATTGCAAACTTTTATCAGATTGTCTGATTTAAAAAAAATTATGTGATAAAAATGCAAATACTGTCATCCTTCTGTCATTCTTCTAGAAAAGGCTGTATATAACGAAGCGCAGCTGGAGACCCAGTTTGTGACAACCACAATGGGAGGATTCAGATGGATATTAAGTATATGAGAATCAATATATATAAATACTATTTTTTTCAAAAACTATAAAACGGCATAATATTCCCTATTTCGGTAAAACTTAAGAAGAGCTCCATTTCTTCTGTTAACAATGTTGACCACCCCTAGTTCTGTATTTTATAATTCATACAAATGCAGAACAAGGGGTCCTCAACTAACAACACAATTTTACTACTGATGCTAAGAGTAATATGAAGGTTTAAAGCACATAGGGCAGATTACTGTTAAATGCGCACCATGCATTCTCACCCAACAGTTTAATCAACAGGAGCATGGAAAGGATCCTTCCAGGGGCATAATTAGGAACCATCCATGCTCACACACAAATAGACATTCATGCTCACACACACATGTGACATCATGTGACCCCGATTTGCTTCTGTCTCCCCGTGACGGTTCAAAATAGTTTAGAAAGGGCCCATCTGACCTGGATAGTTGTGGTCCATGTCGGAAGGTGCCTTTCTAAACTATTTTGAACCAGCACGGGGAGACAGGAAGAAGGGGTCTCACCAGGCCCCTTAGAGGCACGCCAGTGGATCCATCTGAGATTCTTACTATAACTTTCCTCTAGAAGGAATCTTTGACATTCCATTTGTTTTGCCTTGTATGGTATATTATACTATATTATATAGCTCTCACTAGTCTATTTTATTGCTTTCTTTGCCCAGACATAGCATAAGTCTGACATGAGTTAAATAAACCATTAACAAGCATCATTTAGTAATGATGCGCATGGACGGGGACTATAATCCATTGATTGATTGAGTTACTTTCTTCTGCACTCAAATGATCAGTGGCATGAGCCTTTCTAAGTATGCCTCAGGACATACAGATAGACAAACACATACAAAACAAAAGAAGACTAAAAAACAAGATACCAATAAACAGACCAATAGGGGTAACCCTGGTGCAAACAGTAATGAAATGCCAATTTGAAAACATTGAATTACATTTTAGACACAACCCCCATGTTTCCCTTTTATAGACTTTTATATACAAATATGATAACATTTACAGCACAGATTTTCTTTGGAACCAAACTTTTGCTCAAAATGAAATGTTTCAAATTAAAACACATGGGCAGTTATTATATAGAATAATATATGAAGATAAATGATTTGTATTTGAAGAGCTAGCTGGCTTAAAATGTGAAAATGTATTATTACATATTTCCAATAATTAAGTGCTCTGTTTCATTTAAAGCCTTACTGACTGTAATAACACAGCAAAAAATGTTATTTTTATGTTTCTGAAAATTGGCTTAACCCCATTGTAGTTTGTCTTACACTTTGTGACAGCTCGGAATGCTGTAGGGCCACAAGATTGGAGCTGCAAATATGGATTAGTAAATCCACAAAAAGAATAGACTTTAAATTATATTATTATTTACTAATACAAAATGATGTAAGGTGATAAACCAACGCATTAAAGGCTTTATTTTTTATAAAGGACAACACAGGGGATTGTCCAATTCAAAGAGGGTATGTTTCTACACATGTGATCATTAATGTGTATGTAAGCAATAATGTCTATGCCTAAGTGTATGTGAGCATGGATGTCTATGTCTAAATGAATGTGAGCATGGATGTCTATGTCTAAGTGTTTGTGTTAGCATATATGTGTTGTGTTTTTCTCAGCATGAATGTGTATATATGTGGCATCAGAGGGACTGTGTGTGTTAGAATAAGTGTGTATTAGCACGTGTATGTGTGTTAGCATGTGCAAATTTGTACGTAAGAAGACACGTATAAGATGTTTGGTTCAATGGTGGCACACTTTTTTCTTTTTTAGGTAAGGGATGCCTTGTTGTATGCATGATTAATGTTGTGTTTTTATATGTTTGCCTTTTTGTATTTTATTCTTTTACTTTAAAAAAAAAAAAAAATGTTTCCACTCCTCTCTAAAATAGTCAGTGCACCATAACTAGGGATCCCATGGATCTCTTTTGAAACAGGGTAAACCCTTATTATGACATCTTAAGTGCAGTACACTATTTACTTTTTTTTATAAGAAGGAGAAGCTTTTATTTTCTACCCATACTCCTGCAAGCTGTCACTGAGCAAACTGCAGGAGAGACTCCTTTCCTGATCACAATGTAAAGGGTGATGTGCAGCAGGAAAACCTGCTGTGAGTGCCAAGTGGGTTCTCTACAGATCCTTTTTGGGCTCCATCAGAATAAGAGGATATCCTGTGACATCAGTGATGACATCACCAAAAAAGGAAAAGCACTGCCCCATTTGATCGCTCAGCTTGAGATCATACATTTTGGCCCCAGCTACCATATGGGAGTTCATGATGTTTATTGCACCAAGTGCCAGGATATACCACTTCACTTTCCGGCATTATCTGCCAAAATGTTGTGACACAGTACAATATCCTTCAGCATTAGGCAATATAAATACATAACTGATTGGGTACTAAATTAAAGTGGCACAACACTAAGTCCTGGGGCCCTAAATTAAGTTGTTTTGATGAGCCCTCTCCCATCTATGTATCCAGTTTTGGATTTAAATGGCTGTGTTTTGGAACATGTTTAAATAACCACAATTTTGCTTAAAATATGAGCCACTGGCATATTCAGGTACCATGTGTTTGCTCTGTACTTAAAAGCAGATTAAGAGAGTGTTTAAAGCACCTCTTCTGCACCATGAAGCCTTGTGGGCACACTTCATCATCTAGGCCTCCCTCCTCAACAGGGAGTTTTTGCATTGCGACCCTTCTTTAATACTCTATATGGGTTTTTTGGCCTGGGTACCACACTACTGAGAATATATCTAGACGCAGTGTAAAACTGGCCTGCAGCTGGTAACAAATAAGCTCAATGTAACATTTCATAGTCTACAGAACAATGCAATAAAACATACATTAGAGTAACTCCATTTTTTGATAATACACAGAAGATATGTCACTATTATCATTGTGCGATGCACTGTAATCCTGCCCAATATCTTAAACTAACACAACCCATTATGCGGACCTCCCAAAATCCCCACTTTATCACTTAGCCTATGCACATTCACATCAGCCTCACCCATTACGGCCCCTGACAGCTAAAAGTCAGCACTTGTTCATCAAGCCATTTATTAATTCCAAATTCAACTATTCTACGTAAACAAAGACCTTGGGGACACAGCTGCGCAGCACTATCATGCATTCCTCAGAACCCCCTCCTTGTCCTCAATCCTTCACCCCCCCCTTCCCACTGTCCTTTCTGTAATAACCAAAATGGCTCAGCGTTTTGCCCCCAGGCTCTGAAGGGTCCGGAGTATTTCAGGGAGATCTGATCAGGATGGGTGACACAAGAGATGAGTCTGCTATGAATTCATTGCTAGTAGAATGGGTCCCTTGTTCTTTCCAGCTTCCTACAGAATTACTGAACTAGAAATTATCCTTATTAACCCTTCCTATAGGGAGACTTCAAGAATTTGCCTTAAATAACAGACAATATGTACTTAACAAACCCTCAGAAACAAAATATGTCTGAAAATATGTATTATTTCATAACTTTTAATTATTCTCAATTAATGTTACTTTTTAAAAAACAGTTTTTTTTAACTGTTTTTGCTGGCTTTCTATCATAAGAGAAAAGGAAGAAGATCAAACAATGTATATTAAATTGGCATTTGTGTTGTATACACTAGATCATCGACAATATTAGGGGTTTAGGTAAACTGCAGCGGCATTAAATATTCAAACTATATTAACTAGCATTAAAAAGGACCTGCCACCAGCAAGTTTCTTCTGTAGCAAGGCCAAATTATTCTTGCCTAATAGTTAATACAGTGATGGTGACTTCAACTACCCTACAACTAACTTTTCATGAATAATGTCAGATATACTTAAGAAAATCACAGGTTTCCAATTGCAGAGCACACAAGCATCTCAACTCTATATCTACTTACAACCGTAGACTGCAACACAGCATTAAGTCATGCAACTTGGATCCTGAATCTAATGCTGTTTACACAATGGTCATCCGTTTTGGGAGATTTTACTACATATTTGCCTTCACTTTCAGAGTATTTTTCAGGTTTATTCATGAAGTATCCATAATCATAAATGTATTCATGACTTTTATGTCGTTTTTAGAGGTTGCTTAAAGTTCTTTGGGGTCAGCAGGGTGACCATAAATAGTTCCATATGTAGAGCAGGTGTTAGTAACTAACTAAAAGCAGATATGCTGACATATGTAATTAATTCCAGATGTCCAACAGGTGCTCTTCTCCCATCTATAGCATGTGCTGCCAACACAAGTCATGTCCACATGTGATGTGTTGAGAACACTGCAGATGGCAAACGGTAGAAAGCAGCAACGTATGTGTGGCACACATGGATAACACATGTGATGGTAGTATTATGCACATATTTGCACAGATTTATTGTCTCAATAATTTGCTTTTGTTACTTCCCTAGTACAGGTAGGACCAAACAGAAAGACTAATAATTTGGAATACTCCATCAAAGTAATCTATACTAATCTACTAGTGGAAGAGGCCAGGGGGTGCCAACATGTTGGGTTCCAAAAGCAGGACACCTGTGAGGCATGACTTCAGTGTCAAATAAGTGATTATATGCAATCAGCAAACACACTGCTTCCCCAGTATGATCTACACATGTGTGAAGCTTTTGTCTAATCTTAATAGATTAGGTCCTATCAATAACTAGTTAATCCAGACACCCTTCATTAAATGTATATGCAATTGCTGATCCATTCACTAGCTGCTTGAGGACTAGCTGTTTGTTTAAGTAAGATTATGATTAAATCATTATAATGAAATCGAGCTGCATGCCTTAACAGGTGACGTAGTTAACAAATAGAAATACGACCAGTAAGTGTAATGTAGAAGCCCTAACCAATACGTACAAATGAAGTGGAAGATCAAGTACAAATACAAGTATCCACCTTGGTTTATGAAAAGTGATCATAAACGGGACAAAAGGGAAAATCACCTTCTGGATCCTGGGGATGTCTTAGCAAAAGGTTCAGTTTCAGTTTCATTAAATTGATATTATTGCATTTGGACTTCTTTTCAAAAGGGAATACGATAACGCTACAGCAAAAAATGTTGTTCAAAGGCACTTCAGAGCAATACAATACAAGCAGGACATTTGCTTCTAGAATAGACCTTATGATAACATCATACATAAACATCAGAGCACCGATTTCATAATAGATTTCCAAACAACCAGAAAGTTCAGAAGATGACGTATAAGAAAAAGCACTAGAACTTTCAGTGACACTTTTAAGTCTCAAATGAGATAATTATATTAATTTGCATACGAAATGATTGCTTTCTAATTGCTTCCTTTACTTTGCTGCAATGCAGAATACTTTGGCACTTTATAATCCTATAATAAGGAAATCAATTGACAGAATTAATAGTAAAGTCATGAAATACACCCCAGATATTCTGAATAAAAAATGATTTTAAACAGTGTTTGAGGTTTCAGTGAATACACTATATGAATAAAATTCCACCATTTTCATATTAAAACTTTTAAATTTTATTTTCTATAGCACCAACTTAGTAATGACTGCTTTAGTGTTACATGACAAGTGTTTATGGAGAAACGATGAATAATGTAAAATTTTACATAATTAAAGAATGTTTTTCTTGGGTGGATATTTTGGAGCATTTCATTGTTTTAGGAATTATGTTTCAAATGCAGTTTTTCAGTTCACCAAGTTAGTAGAACTGCACCTTTAACACATTTTAAACCACCTTGTAGCAATTTGTCCTGACTTTAGATACATTTTCTACATATAGCTTGGAGCAGGCATTATTTTCAGACCTATATAAATGTGACAGATACACACCTGTACGATTTGATGAAGATAAAAACCAAAGATAAATGTACATTGTAGGTGTAAAATGGCATTGAGTTATCTATGTTTCTTTGCGATAACAGATTTCTATTAGAATTTAGAATGTGTATTTATTTGTTAAATACTTAAATGCCTGGAAGTACGAAAGTAAAAAGCGCAATTTTGGAAGAAGTTGTAAGGGTTAACAGCAGGTGGATGCTGATAAGGAGAGGATGATCTGTCCTGCCCCAGCCAGGATTCTAAACTCTTTGATCACAGACTGAATTTAATGGGACCAGATTAGAGACTCTTCACCAGGAAAGGAATTCTACTTACATTTTTTAACCCTTTCCTCACAAAGGTGACAAACAATATTAATAATTTATAAAGCAACTTACCTCTCAGTGCAGGACAAGAGGAACATGCAGCAGATAAATAATAGACAATGTTAGATAAAATGATTAAGATGGCCCTGCTCAATTTAGCTTAATGCACTGTGCCATATTCAACAAGAAAATACATATGCGTAGAACAAAATCAGATTCACTATTCGCTTATATACCTTA
This sequence comes from Spea bombifrons, assembly GCF_027358695.1. Lineage (NCBI taxonomy): Eukaryota > Metazoa > Chordata > Amphibia > Anura > Pelobatidae > Spea > Spea bombifrons. The sequence continues at coordinate 24,362,080 of NC_071092.1, read as the reverse complement.
AGCATGCATATTTCTATAAACTCAAATATGATTTCTGCATTTATATTTGCAGCTACATGTATGCCCAATAAAAAGAAATTTGTGTTTAACTGTAGCAAAATCACTTAATCCTTTCTCCAAGCAATTGTAACTCTCAGATATATACGTCCATGTAGCTATCATAAATGCAGATTAATAGATGCATAAATGCAAATTACATGTAGTGCCCTATGTTAAGGGTTCTGAAGCTCCTCCCCTGCTGGGGACTTGGAGGGTCGAAGAGATTATCTTAATCCTAGCCTAGGACCCATCTTTCAGAGCCCGCATAGGGAGGACCAGCAAGTTTCCTTTACTGTCAGAGACGCACATGGATGTGCTCCACAACCACTCCCCCACCCTCCCCTACTTGCCCAGGACCCTACACACCCATAGACATGGAAGAAATCAAATCACCTGGCTCAACACACACCATTCTCATGGAAAGCTGAAATTAAGCATCTAACAAAAAACCCACGAAACATATATATACATACATTGTTAAACATCACTAAGAGGAATCCATATAGTGTCACAATACTTGGACATCCTTCGCCCTCACAAGACATAAATGGTCTTCAGTGTATGAAAACAGTCGGTCATCTCCATTCATTAGGCAGAATCCATCAGACAAATGTACCATCTCCAGGACTACTCAGATAAGATAGGAAGGCTTTCCAGGTCTGGGTAGACTCGTCTGCTTTATAAGTTATACATGTCCAGCAGTAACACGGCCTGCCACCTTTCAGGGAATAAGATGTAATATAAATAAAGTGCCGGGACTGAGAAAAAGGTCTGGCCCTGCAGGCAATTTGCTTATGCTTCCCCCAAGCTTGCATCTTCTCTCTGACAGCCTTCGGCAGAGCCCGAAAACCCTTTATAATAACCAGCTCTGTCCCCCTTTCATATCACATGATTTCGGTTCACCTGGAACGAACAAAGAGTGTACACACAAAGACAAGCTGAAAATCAAGAAAAAAAAGATCCATGAGCCAGGCCTAGAAAGATATTCAGTGTTTTCAATCCCGAGGAGGGAGGAGTAGAGGGGGAATCTGTATCCCTTATCAAACTTTCATTGCTCCTTTTTTTTTTTAAACACAAGAGTTATTGTGGAGAGTTTTTTAATGTCCCCTTTTTACTGTATGTAAGATTTCATTGTGCAGGCTTCTGGCCTAGCCAGGCTACGCCAATAAGGCAGGACAATGGAAGGTCTATATGCAAGCGGCCTGCCGTAAGGACAAAAGCTTGCGTTGTCTCTTAGGGGGGGATGGGAGAATGCTCAGGTACCAGAGGGGTGAATATAACTGCATAAGAGGTGAGGATCCAATTGAGAGAGATTTGGAATCAAGTGTCATTTAACCTTAAATGTCCACTAAACTTAAGATGGTCCAGTTAACTAGCTTTCCCTACTTGTCAAGCTAAGTGGCAGTAGGTCCCGACAAAGTGACAGGACAGTGGTCCTACACAGCGTGAAGGTGGGTCATGCTCACACTATTTTGACTATCATTAATCCCCAAAGTACAAATACAGGATTTTAATAATGGACCATTTTTATTACATAATGTTTCCTTAAGCAGTTTATTCACTAAAGTGGAAAGTTTGCAGGTTGGTATGTAGGAGAGTTTTACCTCGACATCACTTTGTATTATGAAGAGCTATTACTTGACAGGTTTCTCCTGCAGGAAGGGTGAGCTGGCTCTGAGTTATGAATAGTTCAATTATTCAGGAGACTTTCGAAAACTCTTACCAACTCAACTATACGTTACACGCGACCAAACTCTCCTTGCAGGAGAAGCTCTATGTGGCTGGACTTTCATAAAGCATATGAAGTCACTATGATTAAACTGCAACTTTTTGTAAACCCTCATTTTATTTTCTAAACACATATTTATTGAAATCTGTGGAAACTCCTTCCCATTAAAGAAGCATCTCTCTTGTACGCCCCTCTCACTGAAAATGCAGGCATCTACCAGAGCCTTGAAAAGGTGGCAAAATAATTTCTCTGGCCAGACGACTATTGCAAGTTAGTCTTGTTGACGAACTGCCAGTCGTATTCAGGTGACGGTGTCTCACTGTCAGGGAAGCGTCCAATTTGCTGTAGAGGTACATAACCATTGCAATGTAGATTAACTGAAAGTCTTGTAGAAAGCTGTCTTATTCTGGGACCAAGTTCTTAACAATTTTTTTAACTGTTGTAAGTAACGTGTAAATATTTCAGATACAGCCCCCCGAGTCTCCTGTTCAGAGTAAAGTATTTATGTCTGTAAAATGTGACTTTTTATTGCCTCTCCCCTGGGAAGACAGTTACTGATTACAAAGGTTTTTGTCTCTTAACAATTACACAGTGTGTTTCAGCAGTTTCTCAGATGAGAACATGGAACCCTAAGGCTATTCGTTGCATCCTCTGTCAAACGTTTCCTCCTCCAGAACATACCTATGTAGCCTCACCGCTTGGCATCTCCTACAACAATACTGTATATGCAGGACACACATACACACACACTATATGCACAGCTTTGTATCAGTGTCCTAGATCATATGTGGAGGCCTTGCTCTTTTTTATTTTTGTTCTTTTAATGATTAGTGTAAAAGCTACAATTTATAGCAGAGTTTTGGAAGTGAGCCATGGGCTTTTGCCTAGTTTTACATGAAATTCTCCCGCCTAAATTATAAAGGCTATGTTTTTCACCTTGATCATAAAAAATCAGTAATCTAGGTTAGCATTGATAAGATTTGGTTTTATTTCATTTTCCTCAAATTTTTGTAAACATGGAGGGTGTCATTGTTTTCAGTCATGTAATATTCTGGGTTACTTTCCCTCTTCAAACCTTACAATAAGCTGATTCTTTATGGCAATGCTAATTCTTTTATCCATAGACTTTCATAGACTTGCAGTCTGTGTGATTAAGACTGAGCCATTCTATTTTTTTCACAAGGCAAAGTGATGAGTGAGTGACGATAGATAAGATAATACAGCTAAGAAGCATAAAATGGGTAATACGCAGGCCTTCATTTGCTTTGCCATAAACAATCTACTAAGTGTGGTATTTGAGTTAGAGAATGTAACTAAAATATTACATGGCCTCCAGGTCTGCAGACAAACTTTACTGGAACAATGTGGCACAAAGTCTAGTTCTCTTCAGCGCTACACTACATTAATATATACAGCACTTTAAAGAAAAATAATGAGACATCTCCACTAATGATCACTTTGGTTGTCTTTCATCTTAAAATACTATCATGTTCACAGTGTTGCTACTGAGTAATGGATGATTGGAGGCACTGTAATAGTTTTTTTTGGATCGACAATGGATAGCATAAAAAATATAAAAGAAAAATGTCTGAGAGTCGATTAACAAGAGGGCACGTTTGTAGATAAAGAGGAATATGAGGATAGTATAACTAAACAAAGAGTAGTAGTTGCACAAGGCCGCTATTCACAAATATCAGTAAAATACAATATGCCATTAATTAAATATATCAGTTCTTTAACTGGCTTTCAAGGTGAGCTAAGCAGGGAAACAGTTTGAACGGTTATATATATATCTATGTTCAGTGGTGTGTGTTAATGTATGTTTTTTTTATTATTACAAGACTTCATTGTACTATAGCAGCGTGTAAAATCTGAGGATTAGAAAGTAAGAGATTCAGGTCTGGATTAGAAATCAATGAATGAGATGCTGTGTCAGTAAGAGTTGAAGTTCTGGATTAGTTGTGGGTGCTGGGTGTGCTAGCTCTACACTGTGATATCCAATTCTGGAATGGAAATTATTCATTTCCAAATGGACGAAGAATGGATTTAATAATGGAGGACTAGTAGAGTGGGTATGAGATAAATATACATTTATGTGTGTACATGTAAAGTGATTTTGCGTGACCGAGGAGGCATGTTGTATGTGTACGAAAGAATGTACATTAGCTCAAGATACAGCTGGATAAATCTCCATTTTAATAGCAGGAAGGATTTGAGTTTATTTTGACTGATAGAAGTCTATGGGTTAATTGAAGATTGAAGAGAGGTAATGTTCTGGAATACCAGTGGGTGAAACTTCTCAGAACAGAGCTGGAAAAAAACAGTATATTGTATATTTGTCAAATGTAGTTGAGGGACTACCTAAACATCATTGATTAAGTACGGTATTTTCTAAAAATGAAAAAAAATTCGGCAACACCAAAAATCAGCAAATGGGGTTTAAATTCTATTTTAGAAAGAGGGGGGTCTTGTGTTTTTTGTTTTTGTTCAGTTGGCAGAAATAGGTACGTTTCGCTCTTAATTTCCACCCCCTCCATCTGTGGCAGCCAATCAGATGGGCGGTGGATGAGATGTAGTTTGTTTGAGAAAAGCTTCGCCTTAAAGGCATGGGGAGAAGTGATCAGGGCAGCGAACAGAGCATCATTCAGATACGAGAACAGAGGCTCTATTACTGACACAGCAGTGAGCCAGCTCACCTCCTACCACCAAGACTCAATAGGTACGTCCTGCATTCCCATTTTTCCAGTCTCTCTTTTCTCCCCATTTCTCTGCAATTTGGAATATGTTTTATTTCACCAGAATATTTTTGGTATGCTAAATCAGATTTCTTCTTTTAACCAAATTATTTTTGATTCTCTTTTTTAACTTCATTGACTACCATATAGTTAACTATATTTTTACATCTGAATTATAAATATATATTCTACTCTCTACTAATATATATATATATTCTATTCTACTAATTTTCTCTGTATTGTTTTCTTTTCTTTTACCTATCCACTCACTTTTTGTTTGTTTTCTTCTGACTTTGTCTTTTACCATTTTCTTTTTAGAATCTTTTCATCAAATATCTAGTTATATACACTTTTAGTGCCAGCTCAGCTCTTTCTCCTCTCCTAATTGACAACTCTATACTAACCTCCCCTTCTGTTCTCTCATATATTTCAAATTTCTTTCACTTATCTTTCTTTTTTTTATTCCTTTATTGCATTTTATTATTCCACATTCTCAATTTTTATCTGTTTTATAATTTTTGTCATATTAACCAATAGATAAACATGGTTGACAGTATTCATGTTAATTTGTGTTTTATTCTAAATGTATCGTTTATATATATATATATATATATATATATATATATATATATATATATTATATACAGTATATATTTTCATTATCGACACTGCAGATGTTGGACCTTTATAAATAGACCTATCTTGGGGTCAAACCTTTCCACATTGTTCTAGACAACAGTCTTAATGGCATTACTCTATACTTCATGGTTTGAAGAGTGACTACAGTTAGTTTACATGTGTATCTTCTATATAAGTCACAATCTATGGACACGCAGCACTCACTGGTTAATTGTGCTTGTTGTTTTCTTATTAATGCGTAAATGGGAATGGACATCATACCAAACCCCTTCTATTTTTCTACCATTCCTGTACAATATGCTGTTTAATCCCAGAAGTCCATAAGATGGTTTTAGAATATTTAAACAAGTTGTTGGCACATTCTCATTTGTTTTTGAAAAAATGGAACATACATTTATTTCTTGGTAACTAAATCTTAATTTGAAAGACGCACTTATAAACTTGTAAAACAGTCAGCGAGGTGCTCTGTGTTTAGACTGGTGTATAAGCTGATGTTGTTAAACTTATATTTAATGAAGGGACTTACTTTGTTTTTATATTCTGAACTGAACAAGCAATGGGTGAAAAGTAACATCTAAGCATAAAGGTGAATTATTAAAACCCCACGCACACAATTAAACAAACTTCATCGATAGCTACCGAGATGTTTTGCATTCTTCCCAGAGAGATATATAAGAAAACAATTTTGTTTCCATTTTGTTTTCTTTTGTTTTTTTTTTAAAGAGATTTTCTCTTTAAATCGGATTCTGACATTATTATATGTGTTGTTGTATTTTACATTTCAAATTAATTTGAATATTTTTATTTCATTTTTGTTATTTGTATTATTTTTCTTGGGTCAATTGAAAATACTTCTGCGGTTTAAGCTTATCAGCTCCTAAAACTAATAGTATAGTGCTACCATCTTTCCCATTAGCATCTGAGAACCCTCTTAACCTTGGATAAAATACTTTTAAAAAAGACTAATATATTCATCAGCGTTGTATATTGAGGCACAGCAATGATTTATACAAGTAAACTAGCGTTGCTTAATTTCAGTGTCTGTGGGATCAACAATAAGGACTTGGATGTGGTTGTAGTCAGTAATGTTGCTCAAGCAAATCCTTTACAACAATTAGAATTTGAATAAAAATCCCAAAATTGATGAGCTAATACCAGGGGTTAGCACCAAAGTATATAGATGGTAGACACTAATTCGCACTTGCTGGTCTTCATGATTTGAAGTACCTCCATTGGCCGTGGGTTTTCTCAAGCCAAGCCACAGAGAGCTGATATATATCGCTTGTCCTACACAGACAAACACTGTAATTTATTAAACACTACAAAACATCATTTAAAAACATATAATCAGTGAAGAAACATAACTATATTTTATTAAAAAATGGATAGTTTTCTTCTCAAATAATCTGTGATTTGCCATTGTTTATTCACTCTTTGTAAGTCAGTTTGTCCATATGCAGTCATGTTTGTTATGACAGCATTTTACCATTTGGCCATAAGGTCAGATTTTCAATTGACCAACTGTAGTTTATTTCCTAAACATACATATGATATTGTAAGTCTTTGAACTCCTACCACTTCACATTAAACCAAAAGGAGGCAAATACTTTTCATCTATAAAAAATTTAATTAATCTAGAAATTTTCCAGTAAACTTTTTTAACATGTTTATATTTTTTCTTTATTTTTTTTTCTCCTCTTGAAGTACATAATTAGGAGTCTAGGACTAAGAAATTTTCTTAAGTTCATCAGATAGTGTTAGCATAACCTAGGAATATGAGGAATGAGCTGATACCGGGACTTAAAGTTTTAGCAGTTTAATAGTCCGACAAACACTTTAAGTGACATGCTAACGGAGGCAAACAAAAGTTTCGAGTAAGACTTCTTATGAAAAACATTACTTTTGAAAGGGTAAATATATAGTGAATTCTGTGACCTATATTAAAAAAGGGGGTTATTCCAACTGAGATATGTCAGTAAGGAAAGCATTATTTAGGGTGCTAAAATATCATTAAAGAATTAAAAACTTTCCTCTAGACTGTGTGACTGCGCGCTCGCCATTTCACCATGAGAAAGGTATAAAAAGCTTGGGAATCACGGCTAAGCTCTGAGAGTTCCCAGATTTAAGTATAAGAATAATTAATTGATGTTTCACAATCCCACTACAACCCGTCCATACAGAACTATTTTTATATCTCTTCCTTCGGTCGTTTATAAAACTTATTTAGAGTTCTAAAAATCTGTGTAATAAAATGTTTTTTTTTATGTATTGTTTAAAGCATTGGGTTTAAAGTTTTCCATTGTTTAAATTACAGTTTTTAAACTACATTTTAACACTATAACATAAATGTAACATTTACTGCTGGGGGAAAGAGCCATTTACTATATTCATATAAAAGTAATTGAGTCCATTTCAGTGATCAGTTTGAAGCAAGAAGGACAAATTCCCTTCTAATTTGCCATCAACTTTATGTATATGGACAATCTGGAGGAAAAAAAAACTAGGATATTTTAGATATTCAGACGGGGACCATAAAATGTACTTGTTTCATGAAAAGTAATTATTAAGTCAAATTGTTTATTTTCATTTTTAAACATTTGTACAAAAATATGTTATTATTATTATTATTATTATTATTATTTCAAACTCTCCAACCCTTTTTAACACATTGAAACAGGATTAGTCTCTTTATGAATTTACTGTTGTGAGGATCCTAATTACATATGTTTGGAGGAAAAGTATTAGGAAGAAAATGCAAATTATCCGGCTCAGTCATTGCTTGGGTTTTCTTGAGGGAGTGTATCACTTGTAGAATTTTAGATAAGGATGGATTTCTATCTATTATTTGATATCTATTCTATCTATTATTTGATAAACTCCTCTACCATTTGTCGAGTGAGCTAGTTCACATTACTGTTAACAGCCTAGGTACTGGGTGTAAGAAAGTGTTGTGTCTTTTTTTTTTTGGGGGGGGCTCTTGTCTTAATGTTTTTGAAGACCAAGTAATATGTGTTATTTCCAATGCTTGACATTTAAATGTGGCACCCTAAAAAAAGATGCTGCTACATATAACAGCATTACACAAGGGTACACTTCATTTTAAGCTTCTAAAAAACAAAAATATATGACTCTCAAGGTAATTGTATTACCCATGCTCAAAATGCCACTGACTTTGTTTCCCATTCCAGGTTTAAATCCAGACAACATGAGTGATGATCAAAGCCTGTCTGAGGTTGAGATGAGCCCTGTAGGATCAGAAGACACATCTCTGACTCCAGACCCAATGCCACCTCATGCCCATTCCGGCCCAGATGATGATGAGGAAGGAAAGGTGAAAAAGGAGCAAGATTCAGAGGATGAGAGGTTTCCAGTATGCATTCGAGAAGCAGTTTCCCAGGTCCTTAGTGGCTACGACTGGACGTTAGTGCCAATGCCTGTGAGAGTAAATGGTGGCAGTAAGTCCAAACCACATGTTAAAAGGCCTATGAATGCATTTATGGTATGGGCACAAGCTGCACGAAGAAAGTTGGCTGACCAGTACCCACATCTACACAATGCAGAACTAAGCAAGACTCTGGGCAAATTGTGGAGGTAAGAATCCTTAAACAACATTTGCTTTACTTGTTTATTGGAAACAAGTATTGTTACTTAAAACATAGTAGTAGTGATAATGACCTTCCATTTAACACTAAAATACATTTGTTTTGTATTACATATGTATAATTAAAACCACAAGTATATAACCAACTCAGGTTAGTATCCAAATGACCAGTACTGTAATTTACTTTGATATATGAATCAGATTGAAATTAGAAAAAGGAGAAAACTCATGAACTCCCACTACTCTTTAAAAAGTATACTTTCTCTTTCTGTTATATTTCTAAACCGTGATCAAACTGTTTGTTTTTTTCTCCCCACAGGTTGCTCAATGAGAATGACAAAAGGCCCTTTATAGAAGAGGCTGAGAGATTACGAATGCAGCACAAGAAGGACCATCCAGACTATAAGTACCAGCCTCGCAGAAGAAAAAATGGGAAGCCTGCACCTGGAGAGGGTGATGGGTCTTCTGAGACAGAGGGGGGTGCAACGTCCATACAAGCACATTACAAAAACTCACACCTTGACCACAGACACGGTTCCCCAATGTCTGATGGAAATTCAGAGCACTCTACAGGTATGTATTAGAGATGCTACATGGAATAACACGCTACCAATAAATCATAAGCAAATAACAAAACATAGTTATTAAATTATTTATAGCATTTTGGAAATGGCAATACTGGGAATCTGATATTTCTTTCAAAGTTCCCTCTTTCTGGCTACATCTATGCATAGTACACCAGTCTTATCCAGTTGGCACCTATGTTTCTTAGTACGTAGTTACACCACTTTTCTACTGTATTGCTCCATGTTTTTCATCTTACCTTATGCCTTTACACTCTAGGTCAAAGCCATGGACCTCCAACTCCTCCAACAACACCCAAGACAGAGCTTCAGACAGGAAAGGCTGATAATAAGAGGGATGGATCTCGCTCCATGGCGGAAGGAGGGAAACCCCATATTGATTTTGGAAACGTGGATATAGGAGAAATCAGCCATGATGTCATGTCCAACATGGAGCCATTTGATGTCAATGAGTTTGACCAATATCTCCCACCAAATGGCCATGCTGGTCACCCAAGTCACATTGGAGGCTACACTTCAAGCTATGGCCTTACCGGAGCTCTGGCTGCTGGCCCTTCTGCTTGGGCTCTAACAAAGCAACACCCTTCAGCCGTGGCAGACTCCAAAGCTCAGGTGAAGACAGAAGGCTCAAGCACAAGCCACTATACGGAGCAGCCTTCCACATCTCAGCTGACCTACACCTCTTTGGGCTTGCCACATTATGGCTCAGCATTTCCTTCAATTTCCAGGCCTCAGTTTGAATACTCAGATCACCAGCCTTCAAGTTCTTATTACAGCCATTCCAGCCAAGCCTCCAGCTTGTACTCAGCTTTCTCCTACATGGGTCCCCCCCAACGTCCTCTCTATACTGCAATCTCTGATCCCCCTAGTGTGGCTCAGTCGCATAGTCCCACACACTGGGAACAGCCCGTCTACACTACTTTATCAAGACCATGAACCAAACAGAGAAGTAAACAAAGGAGGGACATCTCTCGGAGAAAAACAAGCTCCGACTTGGTCCTCCCACAGCTCAAATCCCAGGTAGAATCCGGATTCCAAGAGCACCAGGAAACTATAGTCGTTTTCTGCAGGCCCATGGGAAAGACGGTGACTGGGAAACATGGGCCATCTTTTCTGATAAAACTCCAGTGTAAAAATGATGGGGGTAGCATAGCTGGTTAATGAAGGGATGGGGGAAGGGAATACAGATTATACACAGTTTATGGACTAGTGTCTCCTAAACAAGGCAGGAAGATGCAACATCTGCTTTGGTAGTGGCTTTGTTCGGGTGTGCAGGAAAGTCCGCAGAGATTTGACTATGCATAATCACTGGCTGCTGAAGGCAGATGCACCTCTGAAAGTCGCTTCTAGTACATTGACATCCTTACCCAGTTTACCTGGTCTGCTAACTTGTTTGATATAAGGGATAGTTCAAACATCACTAATCAATTTAACATTGTTTGGAATTGAATTCATCATGTTGACTTGTCCACACTGTAGTAAAATGCATAGTTGCTTAAGAAGGAAAACATGATGCAGTTTTTTTATTTTAATCGCATTCCTTTGACATGGAAGCTGATCAAACAAAGCTGCATCTAATAATTCCTGACATATGAGAGCAAGAAGATAAATGGTTATTCCTGTCATAGCACTGACATTATGCACTCCACTAATTGTACTGGTGAGAGCAATATGGCATCGGTGTCAAATGAATAACTGTTGGGTGCACTAAGGTAGCCAACAATTGGCTTTCGTATTCATCCACAGTATTGTGTGATGCTCATGTACCTCTCTTGAAAAGAGCAAGATGGCGGTTTTCACGTCTTCATCATGATATTGTGCTGTCGTTTATTCTGAAGTGACAACCACATGTTTATTATAAATACTTGGCTGTGACAAATACAGTTTCAGGTCTACAGAGACAGAAGTCAGATGGTCCACTTATTGTGTAGTCATGTATATACTACAAGAAATAAGATCTTAAGGGAAGAGAAATTCAGAAACATTTCAGGGGCTGTCATTTATGTTGACAAAAGGAGCAGGTGCCCAAAGCTCTGACAAAAGGTTCACAAAAGCTAAAGTACAGTATCTTTTTTGTTTGTCTAGAATATGGGCACAGTTAACTTCTAAGCATCCACACAACCTGTAAATAGATTCTTACCACGAAGTCTGAAGTGGAAGAAACAGTTTTCAAATATTATCGAGTGAATGCCCCTTTCCACACACACTGAGCGCTAACTATGTCCCTGTACATGGCTAACATCACCAGCCCGGCTCTATCACCCTCCTAGCTCGCATATGGAGAGGGATGAGTAGACCCCTGGGCTAATTTACATGGGAATTGCCCAGGTATGTCCGCATCAAGATCATTTTTCTATCATGTTCTACACTGGCCTCAAACAACAAAGGGTGAAGTAATACAGATGTCAAAAACTGTGCTACTGCCATGTTATGATATACATGACTCCACATAAGTAAGAAACGTTTTCATAGTACATGTTCTTAAATTCCGTAAGGTAGCCATTTTCAGCATCCACATGTTTACAGCTGACGTTTTCCCTTACATGACATATTATGGCTACTCTAAAGTATGTTTATCAGGATGAAAAAATGGAAACAGTAAAGGAAATATGTAAATATAAAAATATATATAATTATCTTTATATATATATTTTTGTTTTGGACAGAGGTGGTGGAGACAGGTGTTTTTAAACCAATAATGTCTCGGTGGAATTTGATGTTAACCATTTTTTTTTTAATTTCAGGTTTTGATATGAAGAGGGACAGAAACCTATTAACCCATTTGGGGTTTACTCTTTGATGCTTTGTCCTATGCCCAAGTTAACCCCAGTGTATAATAATAATTACCCCTTCCTCCATCAGTGTTTATTCAGTTAGAGAAAACGGTTTTGTTTGTCTTCCCTCTCTCAATATATGTAACTGCATCTTTGTTATTTATGTAAATATGCTTTTATCTTATCTAGTACTTGTCATTCTTTTAACTGTGCGCAAAACTTATACAAAAATATATATTAAAAAATTAAGTCAAATGCCTTCTTGAGTTATGGTTATTTTTATTATCATTGTGTTTCTAGCCAAAGGATGGGAGTGACACTAGGGTTACTGGGAGCTGTGTGCAGGATTTCACACACTCTCTCACTCTAACACTATAAACTAACACACATCCACACACTCTAACACTGTACACTAACACACGTTCTTGTCTTGCACAGAGACAATCTTCGGAGCACCTTGCGCTATAACTGTAGAGTAGTGACACCTCCCATCCCCATCTGAATAAGTGAGCATTGTTTGAAGAATCTGTACTGTGTGAGCCTTGGTAACAGGGGTGCTTGGGTGCAGTCAACTTCTAGCTTAAAGCAGAGGTGATGAAACTCTGGCAGCAAACATGTATGTATGTTCTACACACTCAGGTATGGCAGCTTGATGAAAACATGGATAAAATGGGTAGAAACAACATTTGTTTAAGAAACCGTTAACAAGGACTTCGATCAGGGAATAAAGGGATCAGTCACATCAGAACTTTGAATGTAGCAGATTGTGTTTGCTTCGGTATTCCTGTACTTCCGAACCACAATAATGTTCCACTTAGAAAAGCTTTCTGTTTAGTTTCCTTGTACGATGTAGGTACGGCTATTGGAATGCAATCACATGCTTCCAATGCATTCTCCATCCAGGACAGACGTCCCGAATGATGTGCTAGTCTGGTTAAGAGAATAGAGTGAAAGGATTAGTGAAAGTATCGCCCTGTCGGGCACAAAAAGACTTGAGTAATTTTATTTTTGTGAATTAAAAAGACGTGTCTAGCCAACACACACTAATAATATGTGTTGAATCTGGATAAATGTTAAATGATAGTTTTCTTCCCCTTTCTGAGTCATGATTTCAAAAGTATACTATAGTTTTTTAACCCCAAACAAGATTTACAGTTTTTTCCAAATGTATTGGACCTAAAAAAAAATTGTACATGTAAATTCAATCTAAATCAGATTACAGTTTCATTATGCACCCATATTTATAGCTGCTGTATTTGGGTCAATATAGAAGAGTAAAAACCCTTTTATTAATTAAAAGTGAAGAGAATGATTAGTGACACACACAAACCTTGTGTGGTGATTTTGCTACTGGTGTGTTGTGGTTGAATGCAGGTGACTTTATTAAGTATATCTTTAAATAATGACAAGTCAAGGTTACCTTGAAGATCGATATCAGAGCCACGGTTACCACATTTGTCGATTAACTAGATAGAGTCAACATGATTGGCTATTAAAGGTTTAATATTTAAAGAGCTCCCCAGGTATGAATAAGAGTAGATAGGGCATTTCAAGAAGACGACTTGAAAAAGGTGAGAGGAAACAGAAATGGTTAAATATGGTGCCCAATGTGCCTCCCAATTCCAGCCCCTCCCCTGCAGTCTCTGGTTCCTCATGATCATATCATAGAGCGAGGAAAACAAAGACCCCATTTAAAGGAGCTCTTGAGAATTTGACCCCGGAAAAGCCAGAACTGCTCCTGCAGATTTGCACACAAAGCTTAGTCTGCACGGATGAAATTTCACATCCCCAATGTGATTAAGAGATTCTGCTGTGGGACGCTGGCCTGATTAACTAATTAACCCTCCTGGTCCGTTGTTACCAGCAGGGTGATCAGGCGGACTTGTCTTGAAATCTTAGTAGCGTTTTTGCAAAAGAGCCTTTAATTTAATTTCCTAAAACTGGATGGCTCACGCAGTTCAATCCAACCATGTAGCCAGTGACACCTTTCCTCACTATAGGCCTTTGACCCAACAAAAAGGGTTAAAACTAAGGCCGGGAAAATCCTTGTGACGCCACAAGTATATCTCTGTTTAAGAAACTGATATGGAAACCAAAACTTCCTAATAATCTGACTCTTGTCAACACGCTCATTTTTCTGTTATCAAAGAGGATCTCAGGCAGCAATTACATTACAAGGAGTAAAATCACAATGAGGACTTGTTTGCACCTTAATATATGACATTTTCATGTAGTTCACTGTGGTCATTATCTAGTCCCAGGTTTATTGATTCTACAAATGATGGTGACCTGAAGCATCTGGAACCCACAGTGTCCATTTAAGAATATCCCCAAGCTTTCCTTGTGGTTATTGACAAATAAGAAATTTTAGGAGAAAATGGGGGGCACTAGCACATTTTTTTGGACAAATACAGTCACAAAATCAGTATTCCCAACCTCAGGAATCCATTGTGGTGTCTTGACCAAAAAAGGCACATTAAAAACGTGTTGGCACCACATAATTCAGACAAGCATCTTGACAGCTGCTGATGTTGCCTGCTATTGAATTGTAGTGTTTGGTGGTATTTAGTGTAACAGAAAAGGGTATTCTAAATGCTATCAGCGTGCAAGTAATACCAAGCCGCCGCAAGGTTTGGCAGCACAGCAAAGTCTTATACGTATTAAACATAGACATTTTTTTTTTTTAAGATATTGGCCGGGAACCATGAAGCACCTGTAAGACAGCCAGGCTATTTTGTGAAAATAATACAGTAATAAGTTTGGCATCTTCATGAAAGCTGGTTAAAGATATGTCAACCATTTTGGGACTTATCCACAAAAACAGTTGCAAGTAATGTGCAGTCGAATTAGTGAGGTGACATTTAAGAACACTCTTCACATTTACTATGTGTTAACTTATGCAGAGCCAGATCAACCTCTGTAAATCTTTTGTAAAGTAGGGTAACCCCATCAGCTAGGGTACATATTTAGATTTTATGTGTTTCTGACCAGCATGAGTAAACGTTGGCTTTCATTGTGTGGAATGTATAACCAAATAACTGATTGCCTTCTGTGAGCTTTACATCCCACATACTGTAGGGGGAGCGAGCACTTTACATGTGCCGATCTGCATCATGTGCACTGTATATGTATCCTGTGAAGAACAGCTGATGTGGTCATCCTATTGCAAAGTCACTTGTTAACACCCCTTTTAAAGAATACATTCTTCCTATAACTGTATTTACACCACGCATTTTAAGCCAGATTGCTGTCAGGGAGGATACAGTATCTACAGTGGTACCCGGACTGCAAAAGTATGTTGTGTTAAAATCCCACTGTGAGACAATGTGGCATTAGGCTCGTGTGTCACAGGCTTTAAGAAACACTATTTTGATGATTATATTGCCTTAGCACACCAATTAGTCCGCATCAGTCCTACCAATGTGTATTTATGTGTAAATGGTTATATGACAAAATCTGAACTACAACTAACCAAGCAAGCATGCGTTTAAAATAATAAAGTTGAGATATATTGTACAGTTCATTTTTGGCATTGAAGGGGTTAAGTCTCTAAATTAAAACCTTTGCCCTGTTTAGTAAATCATAATCCCATTACTGAGTCAGCCTCCACTGCAAGTAAACTGCTGGGATCATGTAAGTACTGGGAAGAGCATTAAAGCTGGGCCTGGAGACAGGAATGCTACAACCTGGCTACAAATATGTGGGTTTAGTTATATGCAGCCATGGCACAAATAACCATCACCATAGCAGGTAACGGCAATGTTCTAGATTACATTTTGAGTTAAATACCACATTTAAATCTTGAGCCAGAACGGGTTTCTTTAAACCCCCAATAATGTTATAAACTTGAAGAGGACGTTAAAAAGAAGGAAGATACATAGCAAAGGATGCCGGAGTGCAGTAAGAACAACTGTAGAAACTTCTGAGAAGTCCTATACATGTCTCAGTACATCTTCTCAAACGTTAAACCCTCTCCGACTTGCAGTTAATTGTCGGTGGGGGCTTTGACATGCCCCAGAGATTGAAATCTGTCAGCGTTGACTTTAGATCAATTACAGCTTTAAAAAAAAAAAAAACATAATTGGACGCCACACTAGTTTAAAAGAAAAGGATTTCAGGACGTTCTCAAACCAACATGGTTCTTCATATAATTTTAGAATATCCTGTGCTAAAGAAACACTTGATCTGCTGCAATAGAATATTCCAAAATAAAATAAATACAGACAGCACTGCCCATTGATCTCGCGTCATATATATCCTTAGAAATTATTTTCAAATGATCAGGTGTGATGGCTGGTTCACACTATAGGCGGACATATGTACATTTAGCACATCTGTCTCGTTTCCTTTCTTTCTTGTTACATGGACTAAACTGTATGACTGTCTCACTGTCAGATGATATTCACAAAATCATATGACTGTGTTTTTCCATTGATGTCAGATGACTTCTGTATTTGTATCAGATGACTGCGGGTCCCAGTATCATATGATTGGATGCGCTTCTATATTACACAGCAATACATGCATCAGACATGAGTGTTTCTACCACGCTGAAACACTGTTAAATGTGGCAAGTTCACTAATATTGAAAATGTGCCATGATAGTTTTAAAGAGCACTATTGTCACAAGTGTGGCAGGGTTCCTCAAGTATCATGAAGTGATGAACCAGGATCTGAAATGGTCCCAGCCACATCTGCATACATATTGACATACAATACATATCTGATAATATGCTCTGCATTGTACAATTATCAAATAAACTATATCATTCTAATATAACCACTGGAATTTCTGCTATTAGTAGATTAATTAAAGGAGCGCTGAACATGTATTTAAATACTCCTTAAATGATTGTTTTCTAAAGCATTTCAATAACTATTAAGGTACTATATTGACTTACCATTTTATTTCAACTCCCTGATACACCATCGATTATTAATGGCCACCACCAGTCAGCTTCTTCTGGTACATTGACCAAACTTGACCTGCATAACATACAGTAAATATGTGAAGGTTCCTTAAAAGTCATCCCACCATTTTTACTTGCAGTAGACTTGGTGTTGGATCTTTATAATACATAGTCAAATGAGGAAAATCAAGTGTTCCACCATCCTATTACGGTAAGTAAAAGCCAAAAATGCCCATAGATACATTTAAGGTTTATATAAAGGTAACAGATGTGTATTTCAAATATATCAAAAGTTCAATCACATTAGGTATTTCATGAGAGTTGGCTTTAGAATCATATAATACAAGACAGGTTGCAACACATGATAAAACATGAATCCTAATTCTGTCTAAAATATATCTTATTTTGGTCAAGTGAAAACATTCTTATCACACACATGACAATTTCATATTTCTACTCTGCTGTTTTTAAATGAGCTGATACATTTAATACATACTTGGGCATAATAGGCAGGCTTAATTTAAAACTGAAGTCACTGGAAACCTTGAGAACATGTTATTTTGCACTATTAAAAAATAAACTAGTAAAAACTAGAGAGCTAGTCCAGGCCTGCTCTCTGCTGCTTGCTCTATATTTGTCTCCTTACATATTTAGGTTCCAAACATTCCCTAAATGCACCAACTTTAACTTTTGCCAATTATTCCTAGTTGATCATTATTCCTAAATTACCATATGAGTGTACAGCAAACCGGTGGCAAACAAAGTGTTAACTACTCAAAGTTTATTTTTTCACACAGTGGTAGAATATTTTGTGTTTGGGGGCTTAAATTCCTGTAATGCCCACGCAGAGTACAATGGAATTTTTAGTCGAGCAGGGCTTCCAACATCTTAGCCTTCCTAAAGGGAAAGCACAACTAGAAGCCAGCAGCTCACAGAGGCTTTACTGCGGCATCTGCTGTTAATGTGAACAAAGCCACGCTATACTTCCTTCTGCAGAAAATGTTAAAGGGACACTCCAGCCATCACATACATGTAAAACACACCACAGGAGTTACTCACCTAGATACACCTACCCAAGGGTTGAGACCAAATGCAGGAGACCCAGGACTTCGACGATCCAAGTAGTGTGCAGGCTCGGGTAGAGGCTACGATAGGTAATGAGTTGAGGTTAGCAAAACAACTGCTGGACTCACAAAGAATGTTAATATGGTTTCTTCTTTGGTGGTAGTGGTGTCACACACTACAAACTGTCCCTTTAAGCGGATTGTGAGTGTGACTTTAGGTTATTCATGGTTGCATTCGCATTTTACATGTTGACCGGCAATGTGAAAGAGCAGCCCTGTGAACGTATACAGCCCCCATACTGCAGATCAGCACATCACACCTGTCAATAACACCTGAAATGTACATGTACACAAAATGGCCCATACAGCAACCCTAGAACCATGTCAACTTTCCCCTCCCTTTTCCATGATGTCCATCTTTTTATGTTTGTTGGGTATAAGTGTCACAGAAATATAATAATGACAACTTTTCCCATATAATATCCAGACCAGTCTTTAAAGAAGCAACTAAATCCAGTTCACATATTTACGAAGGATAGGGTCGGATTTCAATCACCATCAGCCAGTCATACAGAGGCACTACCCTCTTGGCTCAAAAATGTAACAAATACGACTAGGACCTATGTGAAAATGCGAAGGGCTTTGGACCAAATCTGAGAAAAGCTCTTGTATCGCATCTCAAAGAAGAGCCCTGCTGACTGAGACAACAAAACAAGGGGCATGCGCAGCAAGCTGTTTTGTTGCCCAAATGTCTGTTGAACTATGTATAGGACCCAAGCGTCTATTATTTGTCTCTATTGTCCCAGGAACAAGAAAAGGCAACTTCCTACTAGAGCCCTGCGCGGGACTGGTTTTTTAATCCCGCTCCCGCCTCCCAATGCAGTCCTCTACTTCCTACTAGCCCCCAAATGGTGTTGAGTCTGACACTGGATTTGTCAGAACCTCTGCCATAACCCCCACGTGGTTTCAAAATAAATAAGGCTTATCCATAGAGGACTTCTAACTGCTCTGGTTTTCCCAGTGACAATCCATTGAAAGATTCTGCCTTGGTATTGGAAGTTAATGCTTCCGAGGCAACCAGAACTTGTCTTCTGTAGTTTTCTACAGGGGGCTTCTAGTTCATCCCCAAAGCAGAAGCCATCAACAAAAACAAAGTCACGCCCCAGAAATGTGAATCTACTGACCATGCCTGAAGCCAGACTGTTCTTCTGCATGCAACAGGGAGTGCAGCAGTTCTGCCTAACATTATGACACTTTAACTGATCCACAGATCTGCAAAATGGGAGGCATGCTTAAGGGGCAAGGTTACCTTTTTGGTAGCTTGACCACCTAAGGATACTCCTTACGGGTTAACCAGAGGGCTGCATCTTTTTATCTCAAAGAAGAAGAGTTTGTTTGTTGTATGTGTGCTGCCCAGTGCTCCTCCACCCAGTGCTGTAATCAGAAATTTTCAGGGCCATGTGACTATCCTGGACATAAGACAAGATCAAGGACTGATTAAAGTTTGAATCTTTACTGCAGGAAAAACGTGCAGACTAGATGGGCTGAATGGTTCTTATCTGTCATAGAATTTTATGTTTCATGGTCTTAGTCATGGCTTTCTTAGGAGCATCCTTTGTCTGTTGGTAATCCACACGTTAAGGGTCTGATAAACTGATACAAAAGAAAAGCGCCAAAATATCACACACAGACATGGGTGAGTGGAGTTACCAGGGGCTTACCTGGGCTGGGTAAACAGCTTCACCATATCTGAAAGCAGGCACAGGGAGAAACAGATGAAGCAAAATAGCAGACATAGCTCCATTGAATTATTTAGGGGAAAAGCTTGGGAAGGCAACAAAACTTGCTGGATCTTTAAATAGAAAGAAAAAAATTGTATATGTTGCAAAAGCAAGCAGAGTGTGCAAATGCACAAGATCCAAGATGCCAGAACTCCCATCTCTTGAGAACAAAAAGATTATCTTGCAAAAAATCAAATCTTAGTTAGAAAAAAGGGACATTTTTACCATAAAAATCTTTTTCCTTGGCCCATGCGGCAGCCAAACCTAGGGTCATATCCTATTACGTTGTATAAGACAAGTGTCAAGCTGAAACCTCCCCTACCAAGCCTATAAAGAGGAAGCACAACCCTTCTATACCTTGCGTAGTAATGAGACGGACACAAATAGGTAGATGTAAAAAGAGTTTAATAATAATGGGGAGGGAAAATTACACCTAGGGATGTAGCATGTCATGTGTTGGTTGGGTAGCCAAAATAGCTGCTTGAAGGATGATGTGACCAAAAGCTGCTTCTGCTGTGGCCAGAATGTCTAGCTTGCAGCATCTTGTACATTGGCCCATGTTGATGCTTTGCAGATCTGGTCTATAGCAGCATTTTTATGACTTTTGCATCTCACACCTTGTTCTTCTAATACCTCTCGTTCAGCAAGCAGTCAACCTGATCCTGTTTTTTGGCTTCCCATACAAAAGGTATTTGTGGCAGTATCCAGTACTGTCCATTGGACAGTAGAATAATCTCTGTAAACCAGGGTCTTCTTGGCCAAGATGGAGTGATTAAGATCACTTGGTCTTGTTCCAACTTGACCTACCAGATGACTCTTAGAATCTAGGGAACAGGGGGGAATTAATAGGCTAGTTTGGAGTTCCATGCTTCTGACATTGCGTCCAGAAGATCTGGGTTGTCTTTTTTGTTTAGTGAACCAAACCCAATCACATGGCAGCAACTCAATGCATTTAGGCATGTTAGATGTGGTCTAACAAAGCATCAGAATGGGGAATAAAGTGGATTTAAGTGACTTTGAGCATAGCATGATTGTTGGTGCCAGACAGGCTGGTCTGAGTATTTCAGAAACTGCTGATCTACTGGGATTTTCACGCACAACCATCTCTAGAGTTTACAGAGAATGGTCTGAGGAAAAAGAGAAAATATCCAGTGAGTGGAAGTTGTGTAGAAGAAAATGCCTTGTTGATGTCAGAGGAGAATGGGCAGACTGGTTCGAGATGACAGAAAGGCAACAGCAACTCAAATAACTCATACAACCAAGGTATGCAGAATACCATCTCTGAACGCCCAACACGTCGAATCTTGAAGCAGATGGGCTACAGCAGCAGAAGACCACACTGGGTGCCACTCCTGTCAGCTAAGAATGGGAAACTGAAGCTACAAGGCTCACCAAAATTGGTCAATGGAAGAGTGGAAGAACGTTGCCTGGGCTGATGAGTCTCCATCCCAGCTAAGACATTCAGATACCAATTGAGCATCATTTAAATGCAACAGCCTACCTGAGCATTGCTGCTGACCATGTCCATCCCTTTATGACCACAATGTACCCATCTTCTGATGGCTACTCCCAGCAGGATAATGCACCATGTCACAAATCTCACATCATCTAAAACTGGTTTCTTGAAGACAATGAGTTGACTGTACTCCAATATCCTTCATAGTCACCAGATCTCAATCCAATAGAGCACCTTTGGGATGTGGTGGAATGGGAGATTTGCCTCATGGATGTGCAGCAGACAAATATGCATGTGGACCAAAATCTCTGAGGAATGTTTCAAGCCCTTTGTAGAAATTATGCTGCAAAGAATGAAGGCAGTTCTGAAGGCAAAAGGGCGTCCAACCCAGTACTACCAAGGTGTAACTAATAAAGTGGCTAGTGAGTGTATGTTGCCCAGTTAAATATGGACTGCCTTTCCCAGTACACTCTCTACATTTTCTCTCATCATCCTGCTATATTGTAGAAAGCTTATAGTTCTTGCAACGTGTTTCTTTGGAATCCACCTTGATGAACAAGTCGCCTAGCTACAAAATGATAAAAATTGTGAGATGCTTTTGTTATTTCAGGAAAGAGCACTTGTCTCTTCCTCGGCTTGGTTTATTCCTGTAAAACTGATTAGACCTGTTGGGGTAAAGCTGGTTGGTCCTTTCTTCTGGTCTGCTTATTCTTCTAAAAGAACAAAAACAAGTATGCGACTCCAGTGACTGTTCTGTTCCTGTGGAAGAGCGTTCTCTCCTTCTGACACCTTCTTTAAGGTGGGTATAAAGGTAAGAAGTGCCTTGTGTTGAAAAGCTGAAGCAGAGTATGTTCGTCTCATGCAGCCTTCTGTCCCTCTATCATTGGCATCCTTCAAGTCAGAGGGATCTTCTACCAGTATTGTAGTATGCTTACCAAGACGAGTAATAGCTATATCAATTTAAGGTACACTATTCACTCCTTCATTCTCAGTTCTTTCAAGAGAAAAGCATGTGGGGAACTTTTTGCTCTTTAAGCAAGTGGACTTTAAATAGACTGTGTGGAACCATAGGATCTCGAGTAGATCCTATGGTTGCAGATATGGCTGACCCTCAGGGACCAAACAGTAAAACAGTAACATCAGAGATCACATAGGGCAGAAAACATGAATCATTAAGGGAGAGGCAATTTAAAGATTTGTTCCAGCCCTGCTTTCTCTCCTAAAATATCGCAACAGCATGTGAAACATTGTTAGAGCTGGACTGAACAACAAAGGCCATATACCGTGTCCAGCTGCACCAAACATTAAATATGTTATTCTAACTATCTCTCTCACTGCTTCCAATAAGTAGGTTAGAGGAGTCTTAGAGCAGCTCTTTGGCTGCGGCCAAGCTTTCCATATAAAATGGAAATTATTTACTTGTTACATTAGTATTTTTATAGGACCAACCCCTGAAATCATACTAATACAAGAAGCAGGTCTCTCTGTACTTTGCCTGGGAAAACCTTTCATATCCTAGAATCTTGTGAAACCTTCACTCTGGGCATAACTGTCTAACATAGCGCAAACCAGATTTTTATTAATCCAAGATCCACGTCTACGGCATATATATTTTGTCCAAACATTTGTGCTGGGGTCATGGCTGTGCAGTAACCCAGGTGTGACAAGAACGTAGCAGCAGACCATGAATCTGGGAAAACAAAGACCAGGATTCATCCAGTTTTCTGATACTCCTGAGAAATTTGTCCCCACCATAAGTATTTCCATAGCAACAGGTGCAGAGGTAGGAAGACACAATGGGCTCTCTGTTCTGCCAAATACAGGTAAGGAACAGAGGTGGGGGTTTAGGAAGAGCTTGGAAGAAAACAGGTGCGTAAATTTTCTTTTCATGTGCCTGAATCTTCATTAAGGAGATTCTGCTGACAGATTATGATTTGAAAGTAATTTCTACTCTCCATGTGGTCAAGGATTTTAAAATCTTGGCAACTTTACTCATATTTGTTCCTGGTAACAACTGGAACCTGTTAGATCTTTAACAAGGACGACAGGCTTTGAGAATACAATCACCTGTACTCTACTGTCATTTCAAGTCTCGTTGTATATAAATCACTGCAAATTATGAAGTTATTAGGGTTTTTGGATTTTATTAAATATCATTTACATAAAAATATGAAATTATGTACAACAGCAAGAGTCAGAGTGGAAAGGATTGGTAAAATCAGTAACGCCTCAATGAGACGGGGAAAGTCGGATGGCCTCTTGAGGTGTCAATCTGTAATGATGAGTTCATCCACCCCCCAGTCTTCATAACTGCCATCAGGCAAATAGCGTCTGATGATTATAGGAATCTTCCTGGCTCTGTGGGAACAGAAAGCATCCTTATGTCATAAGCTAATCAAACTGAATGACTGGTAATGGAAAGGAGGTGGGGAGTGTAATGAGATATCCATGTAACACCAATGGAAAGCACTGCATGCCAGAATCCACACAACCCTATGCAGCATATATTTTTTTAATAAAACCAGTAGTAACAAAATGTGAATTACTAAACTATACCCATATGTGATTTCCATTTCAACATTGTAACTGAATCTGCAAGAGCAATTGATATATCAGAAAACAAGAAAAGTGTTCATATATGAAAGGTAAAATGGTGAGTATTTCACCACAAATTCACACATCACATCCCAAAATGTTAATTCTTACTTAAGCTCCTTCATAGCAATGAGAAGAGGGTCAGTTTCTCCTTCCAGCTCCACCATGACAGGTGCACACATCCTGAGAAAAGATTGAGAGAGAGACAAGTGAGCATCTTCTAAACTACTACAAATTAATAGGCTAACATCAGAAAGAATCAGAACAGAACCATTTTCTCAACTGCTTGTCTCCACAAACAAAAGAGGCGACTTCAACTGGGAATAATAGGATGTGTCCGTTAGTGTTCTTGTGACACCTTGTGGTGGATTTAAGACAAAGCAAATCCGTTGCTTTTGCCAAACCTTTTTTATTCCAGAAAACTTAATTCGCCTATGGCATGGCGGTCAAGTCAAATTTTGCAATATACTGTAGAAACCCTTCATACATCTACACAGAGATCAGCTTTTATAAGTTCCTGCCCTAAGGATCTGTACAGTTACCCCTCCCGATTAAGCTTTCACGCCTATTTTTCATGAGCATTTCAAAATAGCTTAAAGGTGAGCGAGAAGGGAAGACAACCTCGGGACAAATTATCTATGCTAGTTTTGCTCGACTAGACTATCTGACCTTACATGATGTAGTCATGAGACTAAATATCATTCAAAACTGTTGTACCAATTGACAAACAAAAATCACAGATTGTTAAATGATACCAAAAGATGTGATGGCATCAGGCATTTAAATAAAAAAATGCATTTTAAGCTACTCTGTTGCGTGTGGCATTATGTATGAAAGTGTAACAAGAGCAAGAGTACTATTTTTCAATGTTAGAGGTTTGTGCAAAATCTATCATTCTCTCTCAGTAAATATGCTTGTGTACCCCACTTACGCTATCTGTAGAGCCCTGGTTCCAAGCACACGTGCCCTCTCATATTTTGTCATATAGTTGGTGGTAATACGTTTCTGGTTGGCTTGTTGGCCCTCTCCAGCAGGCAAGATTGCTACGTTCTCCTGGTCCTCCTGTAATCCAGAACAGCAAGATGTGAACTTCTGAGGTCCATAACAATGAAACTAAATGCTCCATATTAATGTACAAGTGGTACAAATCCATTTCCCTTCCCTAGTCTCTTCCCTGTCTCATAACCCTAAGCAGCTGTTCAGTACCATTAATTCCCATCACTGGAATTCTACATTAAACCAATACCCTCATCACTGAAGATGGAGTTTGTGCTCTTCTTTCTTCTTGTCCAACCACATGTCCCCTGGACCTTTGTCATCTTACCCAGGTACTGGATCTGCCCCATCCTCCTTATACGTGCTACAGTAACTCCTATCTTGAAAAAGCCCTTCCTGGACCCGACTGGATCTGTCCATCTACCGTAGAGCTGAAACAACGAATCGATAAAATCGATAATCGATAACGGAAATCATCGATAACGATTTCCGTTATCGATTAATCGAGTGATCAATTCGTTGTTGGAGCACTCGGCTCCTTTTACTTACCTCCGCGAGCGTTCCCCGCTTCTGCTACACGCTCTGCAGTCTCCGCCTTCTTTTAGCTACGTGACGGATGTGACGCGTTCCGGAGGTAAGTATTCTTCATGTCTATGTGCACGGATCGCACAGAGCCACTCGCACAGAGCGAATCGCTCTGTGCGAATGGAGCCACTCGCACAGAGCGGTTCGCTCTGTGCGAGTGGCTCCACTCGCACAGAGCGGTTCGCTCTGTGCGAGTGGCTCCACTCGCACAGAGCGGTTCGCTCTGTGCGAGTGGCTCCACTCGCACAGAGCGGTTCGCTCTGTGCGAGTGGCTCCATTCGCACAGAGCGGTTCGCTCTGTGCGAGTGGCTCCATTCGCACAGAGCGGTTCGCTCTGTGCGAGTGGCTCCATTCGCACAGAGCGGTTCGTGAGTGTGGGTGCAGGGCAGAGTGGGGGTGGGGGTGCAGGGCAGAGTGGGTGCAGGGCAGAGTGTGAGTGTGGGGGCAGGGCAGAATGTGGGGGCAGGGCTGGGTGCAGGGCAGAGTTAGAGACTGGGTGCAGGGCAGAGTGGGGGTGGGGATGCAGGGTGTGAGTGTGGGTGCAGAGCAGAGTGGGAGACTGGGTGCAGGGCAGAGTGGGGGTGGGGATGCAGGGCAGGGTGTGAGTGTGGGTGCAGGGCAGAGTGGGTGCAGGGCAGAGTGTGAGTGTGGGGGCAGGGCAGAATGTGGGGGCAGGGCTGGGTGCAGGGCAGAGTTAGAGACTGGGTGCAGGGGCACAGTGCAAAGTGCTGGGTGCAAAGTGCCAGGGCTGGGTGCAAAGTGCCAGGGCTGGGTGCAAAGTGCCAGGGCTGGGTGCAAAGTGCCAGGGCTGGGTGCAAAGTGCCAGGGCTGGGTGCAAAGTGCCAGGGCTGGGTGCAAAGTGCAAAGTGCTGGTGCAAAGTGCTGGATGCAAAGTGCCAGGGCTGGGGCAAAGTGCTGGGTGCAAAGTGCTGGGTGCAAAGTGCCAGGGCTGGGTGCAAAGTGCTGGGTGCAAAGTGCTGGGTGCAAAGTGCTGGGTGCAAAGTGCAAAGTGCTGGGGCAAAGTTTCTTGAACAGTAATAGTCCACCTCTTTTCAGAATGTTTGGGGTTATTTTGTTTCATAAATATTGTGTTTGGGTTCTTGTACTTTGAAAATATTGTTTTTTATTACATCATAACAAAATAAGAATGTTAATGTAAATTTTAAGTTGTTTTTTAACATCCAGTTCATTAAATTCTTTTAAATAAACGAAAAATTTGCATATTGTTTTTTTTTATCCGATTAATCGATTAATCGAAAAAATAATCGGCCAACTAATCGATTATTAAAATAATCGTTAGTTGCAGCCCTAATCTACTGTCCCATTTCTTTACTCGCAGTAGCCACCAAGCTCCTTGAACAAGCCATTTACTCAACTGAGTTTCTTTACGCCAATGTTTTACTTGACCCTTTTCAATCCGGATTCTGCTCTTTACATTCTACTGAGAGCGCCCTTACTAAAGTTACCAGTGACCTACTCTATACCTTTCTGCACTGTGGAGGACAACCTACTAAAAAGTCTTCACGATCTTGGGCTCCATTGCAGTGCTCGCTCCTGACTCACACCCAACCTGATTGCACCTTTGACATGCCCTTTTCTAGTAAAGCATCCCCTCAATTCCCTTTTCAGAGTACCCCAAGACTCCATTCTAGGATCCCTTTTGTTCTCAATTCACATTACCTCACTTGGTAAACTGATCTCAACTTTTGGCTTTCAATACCACCTGCAGCTACTGTACTTGTGACCGACTCTTTTTACTTAGCTTAATTTTCCAGCTCAGGTGCCACTACCTCTTTTATTAAGCAATCTTGGCAGACGTCATAATCGTAATGTAGTCATCTCAATACTTAATTATGTTAGGGTACATGTATAAGACGATGAAACATAAACTACACATTTGTGAATAAATGGTTCATTTACAGAAACATATTCTTATAGCAGTTGTGGCTAACCAGAGTATATGAATCAAGGAGTTACTAGAGCAATTTTACACCAAAGGGCTGAACTTGGAATAAACTAGCAGAATACTTTGCGACCTCACTAAAGAAAAAAACTTTATCAAGACAAAACTGGGGAAATTATGAGGGAGGTCTGCATGACAGATCTTACCTCCTCTGCGTGATCCAAGTCATCAAGTCCCTCATCCTCTTCAACATCATCAAAATCATCTCCATCAAAGCTGTAAGAAGAAAAATAAAAAAATACTTAATTTTAATCACATTTATTACTACTCAAACCTGACATGCTGAAATGGCCACTGGAACATTTGTCAGAAACAACAAGGACTTATTCCAGATATTTCAAGTCTACTTTTGAATGTGTTTGCTCAAGGAAATTGTGTTGAAGATGTCCACCTAGCTCTGAGACCATTTGTAACACTAACATCCTAAGACAAAAAATCAGAATAAGTAATGGTCTCCCAGCATAGGGGTAGAGGTTTATACAGAGAGGGAATCTGAACATGCACGGGATAGGCATACAGCTATTCTGAACATAAGAGGCTGACGACTGGTTAAGGTTTGAGTCCTTTTACCAGGAACAACGGACAGACAACATGGGCCGGGCCGTTTTTATCGTCTGTCAAGTACTGTTTCTGTGTGTTAAAAATTCATCTTACTGTTTGAAAGGAGGAATTTAGGTTCTAAATTTGTTAATGTGTTTTACCCAGCACCGGTTTCATAATGAATTAGTTCTCACTTTGTGCAGGCATATCATGTAGTGCCATCTTGACACAGTTGATGATGGATTAAGAGAAAACAATGGGAGCCTTGACCTGTTTTTGTGGTTTCACCATAATGAAGCTTCATACAACAGTTTCCTTCGACCTGAGCAACCTCAAACAACCCTTATTGAATAATATATATATATATATGGGTCAGGGGTCACTTGCACGATAAGCCACATGATGAGATTAACTAGTATCTGGGCCAATGGAAGCTGGCCTCGCATTTCACAGCCAATATTATTTACCATGTTAACAATAAAAAACCTCCCCACTGACAAAGTGTAATTACAAGAGATTTCCTTATCTCAGTTCTAATGCAGCTTATTATATGTATGCTGACCTGCCCTGTCTGTAGGTACCACAGTGTACTCATTTTAAAAAGATCCGGCCCAAACTACACACCAAACGATTAAAATGCGCTTTCATGCCCCGCAGCCGTCGTTTTTCTTCACTACTATATCATTTTCGGTCTAAAAATCGACTGTACCGTAAAACCGTCACCTCAGGACACTAAAAGTGTTACCGGTTTTATATCAAAAAGCGTCCCGCGGTTTCCGGCCGCAGAGTTAAACGCGGCGAGGTTTGGGACTATCACGGTCTATTATTACACGCAGGAAAACAAACCCTTCGTCGTGGCTAACAAATATTTGCTATAGACAATGTCCCCCGTTATTTAAACATGCTCACTTGTCCTCGTTGTCAGACATGACGACTACCGGCTCCTCGTTGACGATTCAAGCCGCCAATAAACGCAGCACACTCTCAGTTCGCACGCTTCTCGCTTACGGAAACTGCGTCACATGGAGACAGGAACCGGAAGCCCGCAAGTCCAACCCATTCCTTTGATTCTGTTTCTATGGAGACAGAAAACTCTTGAATATACCGAACGAGCTAGGTGAGTTGCCACGCTCTTTGCGGAACTCGCAGACTTTGTTTATGTTATTGAAATTCTATACTGTATGGTACGTTATATGACTAATTTGTTGTTATTTCATGCAGCTTGAACGGTGATTTTGGTTTCAGATATTACCTTATTTTACACGAGTCTGATACCAGTACGGTGAGAATAGTATAATTTGAGTTGTATTAGGAGTCAGAATTTTATATTTATTATACTAAACAGCCATGGGAGGGGTAGGGCAAAAAAGAGAGTAAATACATTGACGATCCTGGGTCACCAGAACATTTGTACTTAAAGTCCTAATTTCCAGAGGGGTTCTAGAGCAGCAGGGCTTGTAGGGAACATTATCTCCATCAGGATAGTGACTGCTCTTAAGCACCTCTTCATCACATATGCAGATCTTCTAGATTGTAAGCTCTTGTTTCTGCAAGTCAGGTTGGTATATTTTGCACTATTTGTAAAGTCCGGTTAGAGGAGATGTGTTATATAAATATTTAAATACATAAAGTAATTTAATAAACCTTTATCTCAAATGAGGGGAACAAGAGGTCATAATCTAAAACTAGAGGGTCAGAGGCTTAGATGTAATGTAAGGAAGTTCAACTTTACTGAGGGTAGTAGGTAAGAGGGACATCCTCCCAGCAGAAGCCGCAGAATCGAATACAGTGAGGGAATTTAAACATGCATGGTATAGGTATAAAGGTATACTGAATCTAAGATAACACCAAGGACTGGTTAAAAATAGGCAGACTAGATGGGCCAAATAGTTTCCTATAACATATACATAACTTATCTGTACTCTGTACTTCTTTCTGATTGATTATATCTATCTATATGTTTGCAGGGACCTCATCATGTCTCTAAAAGGTGGCAATGTCAATGTGCAAGTTGGCGCTGGATTCTGGAATAGCGCAAAGCCAGTTCAGTACAGCAAAGAAACCCAGGAGCTGCTGCGAGGTAATTCCAGCTTTCTCAGAAAACAAAAATATTAATTCAAAGCTTGGGAAATCACAGCAAGAGAAATTAAGAATGTAAAATATACAAAGATAAATGCATCTTTAAAAATGTTACCTTTTTATGTTAATACAAGTGGAATTATGTATTTTAAAAGTTCTGTTTGTGTAAGTTGTCACAGTACAAAAATAATTAACCTTGGTAGTGTTAAAATAAGATATATATATAAGACACCCTTTACCAGCCATAACTACAGAATAACTTCCATACCAATCCTGGTGACAAGTTTGCATTTTGAGACAGGAGGCATATTAATAGTATTGTTCTACGTAAATTGTACCTTAAAGTACATCAAACGAGTCATTGCATTCTTCCATTAGAAAGCTGAAACTTTTTAAGATTTAGTAACAATCTATATGACGGTTGAAGTTATGCACACAATACATTGCCAATTCAATCTGTGAGTAGCTGGGATATAAAATTGGGAATATACACATAGGAGCTTAACTCTAAAGAGCAAAAGAGGTGACTGGTTGTGCGATCAATGCCTGGTTTTCAAGAAGATGAGAAATGGGAGCCAGTTCATGTCAGAGTGTTGTCATAGAGCAGGGGCGTCCAACCTGCGGCCCTCCAGCTGCTGAAGGACTACATCTCCCGTAATGCTCTTTCAGCTAAGGGCCTGGCTGATGAGTATGGGAGATGTAGCCCTGCAGCAGCTGAAGGGCCGCAGTTTGGACATCCCTGTCATAGAGATTGGACAGTAATAACAGAGCTAGAACATATAGAAATAGAACACATTATGCAAAAAACTAGAACTGTTTAAAAAACAGCACAGTATTTAAAATGTATCTTTGAATCTCATACAAAAGTGTTAGGCGTTTGTAATCTACTGGAAAGCATCTTTCTCATTTTGATTGAATGGCTGATTTTGGTTGTTCGTGGCTAACATGTTCTTTTTTGCTTCTAGTCATGATGCAAGAATCCAAGCTCACAAACTTTCAACAGCGTCAGATCAGGGAGCGATTGCAATGTATGTATGTGTTTCCCTTTGATTGTAACAATCTGGTATTATACTATCACATAATCCGTGTGTCCCTCCTTTGTCCTGGGCTGCGGCATATGACAACGCTCTATAAATAATATAAAACACAGTTGCAAATGTTTTCTTGCTTACATGCCCCGTCCACATGATCATGTCCCACTTAGATGAGGCCACATATGTTCTGAAATGTTTGTCTATAACACATTAAAAGGTGTATTGGAGACTGGACTTTCACCTTGGGTGCCCATATACTTGTTATTGCTTCATGTGACTAAATTATACATTTGAAATAAATGTCCCCAGACAGTATATCACGCATATTGCATTAATGGGACTCTTGGACTTGATATATAACATTTACATTGTTGAGTGTATTGCGATGAGGAAGACTTAATGAGAATGTTCTCTTTGTGAAAAATACCAAAATGGCTGTTTATAGTTTCCCTGTAAGGTGTGTTGTTACCTCTAAGCACATCCAACTCGTTCAAGGGCTTCAGTTGGGTTTTTAATTTCCACGAGTACCGCTGTAACCAGTATATAGTGGAGTCTCAACCTACTGGTTAATTTCCCCCAAAAATGTTGCGTATGACTGTTCTGTATTGAGGACAATAAAACTTGGGTACTCATTGGCACATTTCTTTCATCAGGTGGAGATGTATTGCCCACCCAATGTCATCCGAGCTCTAGCAATAGCGATCGTAAACCTCCATGTGTCCCAGCTCAGCGGCTTAGTGCCCGTGTTCTACGTGCTAGACCCAGCTTACGTCCTGCAGAGCAATGTCGCGCAGGAGATGCTTATGATAGAGATAAGTTCCGTCCTCGTCCTACAAGTAAGTTTTTATTATAGGTGGTTAACGTAAGTCGGCTGGCTCAAAATCCTTAAACCATGTTTAAAACTAGGCAGAGCCTTAAAAGACTTATATGATGTATTAAACATACATGGTGATGTCCTTCCTCTGGGTTAAATATGGAGTGTAATGTAATAATAATAGTATAGTGATCCAAATGTTTTTGAAAGAATATTCCGCATTGACTAAGTAGAAACGATTTGCTTTCCACAGGAGATCTAAACAAAGAAAAACATAGATTGCAAAACATCATGGCCACTGGGAAAGACCTGCCTGAGACAAAGCATGCTTCTCCACAGGTGGAAGAGGCTGTGCTGGAGGAGAAGGACAGATTTGATGAGTGTAAGTATAATGCAAACATGTGGAAAGGGCGAGGATTTAAAGTATGTATTAACTAACCACAGTTTCCTTGCAGTGATGGCAGAAATCAAGGAAAGATGGGAGTTCTTGACAGAGATGGAAGCCTTGGGCCGAGGAAAAGAATATCACAATATCATCAGCACAGAGATTTCTCAGGTATAGGTTTTATTCTAACTGTTCCATAGGTTAGGTTTAATGTGAACCACCAGCGATGCTGTCTGTGTGACTTCATTATAAAGTTATATTATTGGTTCGCACATAATATAATGCAGGTTATGATTTAGTTATTGATTGCAATCCTGTATATTGTTTAGAGAGGAGGTATAGAAAATGACACCCAGCGTTCTAAACAATATTACCTTTATATTGCCTTTTTTCCTCATACAGAAACTGCGAGAAATGGAACTCATTGATAAGCAAAGAAGCGCGGAACTCAGGGATGCATTAAAGCTGTCAGAGAACAAGAAGCCTGACCAATTCTAAAAGGTTCCACGTGTAGTTCTCACGAGATACCTCACTGCCCATCCATGGCACACATTATTACAAGGGTGGTCCACCAAATGATTCTTCGACTCAAAATCATTATTGTATATAATCATTAGGAGAATGGCTAGTTTTGCGACCTCTGACATTACAACTTGGAAAGTAGTGATGTGTGTCTGTATTGGAAATCATCTCTAAATGTCTTGACGTCTTTTGTGTCTTTTTATTTATTAAACAGTAACAAGGTTCAGTAAGTATAAAAGTAAGTGCAAAATACCTACAATAAGTTCCCTTGTTGTCATTGTAGTGTTGTTCTACCAAGATTGATAACACACCTATAGGTGAAAACAAACATAAGGTTGTCATTAGGTTTTAGCTATTGCCGGTATTCACAAAAAAACTAAAAATAAATAGGGCAATAGAAGCCTTACAAGGCTCTCTGCGTTTCAATAAATGCAGCTATGTGTAAGTGACTTTTTTGTAAGATCTATTTATTGTCTTTACATTATAGAAAAGAGATACGGCAGCATACATCCGAGCAAGTGACTATTATGGGTAAAACGTAGACAACGTACAAGTTTTTATCTTCTATCTGCTGATATTAAAAGTACTCTGTATTGCTATATTTTCTGAACTGAATTGTGTTCTTCCAGAGACTCTAATATATTAGACGATTCAGAAAAATGTTTCGGTTCCTTTTTGGCCCATTTGTTTTCTGGAAACTAATTTCGTTCCCTGCCCATACGGTTTGGCCGTTCAGGAGCATTTTTGATTTGGGGGCAAAATTTGTTGCCCGGTGCCAGCATTCACTCTTACTCACTCTCTCACACTCTCATTTTTGTTCATTCTCTCTCTCACACTCCCTAAATGTTCCCCTACCTTCTCTGCCGACCACTTGTGATCTCCTCTTGAATCTGCTATCTTCTTTCTTTGTCCGCATCTCTGCGGACATAACATAGCGGGAACTTCCACCAAAATGGCAGCACTTGTGCCATCCTCTCACCGATCCTCCAGTCTGGGAAGGGGATGCAACCGAAAGCTCCAACTGAGGGCAATATGGCGTGCTTGCGGTGACTCCCCAATCCTCCGATTGGGCGTTTTTTATTTTTAAATGGGTTGATGTGGATTACAACTCCCATCACCTTCAGCCAAGTTCATTATAAAGGTGATGGGAGGTGTGGCCCACAAAAGCAGGTACACAAGAAAACCAAAATCTGGAGACGCGGCTGAATAGATTGTGGTAGGGTTATCTGCATGTAATATGTGCAAACTGTCCTATGAAACATGGAAAGGTTTTGCTTTCCAAATATATATATATATATATATATATATATATATATATATATATATATATATATATATATATACACATACCTTTGTAGGGATATTTTGAGCTGGTGAGCTGCTAAACAGTCTCACATGAGAAATAAGCCTCTTATTTAATTATTTCATTATTTATTTATTTTTAAAAGCAAACAGACATTTTCCATTTTGTGCCCCGTAACTTCCAAAAAAACGCATGAATATGGGGTATTTTCAAAATCGAGATACTTACATTAATGGTGGTATTTTTCTGGTATTTTGGTCCATTGGGGACAATTATCATAGGAAAAGATTAGAAAAAAAATGTTTTTTCCCAAATATTTTCATTATTTTAATGTAGTATTCATACTAAATGGTGGATTATACTTCTAAAAACATGTATCAACAGAAAGCTCTAACTTCCCTATATATACACAATATATAATTTGGGTGCACGAAAAAGTAAAAGGAGAATCATGGTTAAAGAAACAATGTAAAAAGCCCCATGTTTTTGGCTACAAAATACCCTCAGTAAAGAGTGTGTACGTTCGCACGGATGTTAGCTATAATGTTTCTCATGATTTTTTTCAAGAGCCAAATCAACCTCCGGAAGCGTGAAGCTGTCCACAGCGATCGACACCATTCAGTAACACACACACAAAAGAAATACTGTACTGCTTTTTTATTTTGTTCTGATACAGAAGGCTCTCTTCAAACAGTTACAAACAGTGCAATAATTTAAACATTGTAAAAAATAATCACAAACAGGCACAGAGCATGAATAGTAACAGAGAGAAGTGGCAAGGTGCACCACTGTGCGTGAGACGTGGTGAAAAGACAGGGAATCGGGGCTATGGCCTGATAGACTAGTTCAGGGGCGTCCAACCTGTGGCCCTCCAGCTGCTGCAGGACTACATCTCCCATAATGCTCTTTCAGCTAAGGGGCTGGCTGAGGAGGATGGGAGATGTAGTCCTGCAGCAGCTGGAGGGCCGCAGGTTGGACGCCCCTGAACTAGTTGTTGGAATATTAAGCAACTTTGGCACATTACGAACATGCTGCAAAGGCTGATTAATAGGCTGGGGACTCATTGGGAAATGACATTCATCAACGTCTATCATATCCATCACTATTTACATAATGCTGCCCCACATATATTTTGTTAAAATATAAATCCTTGCTATCTGGTTTTTTTTTTATGACTGCCATTGATCCCAAACTGCCCGGCAAAAAGGCAGAATGGGAGATTTTGTGACAGTGATACATAAAACCTACAAAAGTGAAATCTCCCCAGAAGGTCGCCTGTCGAGTCTGAAGGTTAACGTGACAGAGAGACTCCGTCTCCATAGCTCCGTCATAAATAACACATGGAAACTCATTGTTCATATTGCTCGCTGGCAAATTCATTTAAATTATGTTTAATCATTTTCCTAACCAGCTGCAACTAGAGGGGGTCCACAGATCCTGCTCTAGTTGAGCTAGTTTTAAAACAATTTATAATTATATATATATTAAAAAAAAACAGTTGTCTTAACCAATACTGTTGCAACAAAAGTCTCTTAAAAACCAATGTGAACATTAGAAGTGAAGGCAGCATTTTATATTATAAAAGTGAATGTGCATAAAAGTATTAAAGTAGTTTCCTGGCAAGCGATCTAAAGGGCATTTTGGTGGAACCTGGGTCCATAAGCATCTAGGTTAAGCCATGGATGTAAACAGAACAGGATCCCCTACAGCAGACACATTTGCTTTGGAAGCAATGTTTTTAGTGGGACTGAAGGAAGGAAAAACAGCAGGGCTTAACAGTAGCCCTTATACCCCTACCAAAGACCACCCAGTACTAGACTGTTTGTGCCCTCCTAATATTTATCCCATTGCTCCTCCTACACAGTCATTTCTGTGAGTAACAACCAAATACGTTCTAGCCCATGACCCCAGCTTCCAAAAGGGATTTAAAGCCACTCATCTTCCTCTAACTGCCCCACTACCGCCTACCAGCTAGAGGTAGAAGAAGGAAAGCTTGCTTCAACAGCTGCTGCACGACAGTCGTCCCTAAGCACCATCATATGAGTGCTAAGTTCAGAGAAAGTCTTTCAAAATTGAAATTTTTAATAAGATTATACATGATCCATAAAACGTATTTAATTTCATTAAAAAAAATAAACTGGAAAGGTTCTAGGTTCTAAACTGGGGCAATAGTGCTAGAACAACACAGTAGGTATTTCTAAGGTGAAATATCGGGCAGTAAAAATGTCCGACTGATCAGGAACTGGAAAAAAAAAAGTAAATGGAAGCCATGTAACATTGCATTTCTGATATGAAGTTCGATTCTCTTACATCGCAGCTTAGAAAACCAGAGTGGCTGGTAAGAATGTGATTTGGCTACTCTTGATACACCATAGTGGCCTCTTATAATTTAACTCTTACTATAGTGTCTACAAAAGCAAACACTTCAGCAGGCAGAGCTTTTCTAAATTAGTAGCCTTGTGGCATTTATGTAGCCTGGTTTGTATGACAAGAAAAAAAATCAAACCTAGTGTGTAATGGAAAAAAGGGCTGCCAGGAATGGTGCGAGTATGGCTACATGTCCATCCTTTCTTCTGCTAATGACCTAATCTACCTTTTGGCATCATCAGCCAGTTCTCTGTTTTTGACTTTTTGGCTCTTTGGTTTTGCATCTTGTTTTGGAGAAAGAAGCTTGAGAACCTTCATAGGTTTGAATTTTCCTTTTCTCTTTTTTTGTGGATCAGCGTGGAAATCTAGAAGAGAACATGAAGGACATGAATAGAGGGGAAATACCAGAAATGTGATATAAAACTGTGCAAGGGCAAATCAACAAGGGGAGTGACGAGAGATAGTCCCATAAGATGCAATACAAAAAATGATGAAGATAAATTAGACAAAGTTAGGATGGGTGGAGATGGACACCAGACAGACAGATAAAGATAAGTAGGACATAAAACGCAAACGATGGGGAAAAAAAACCCAAGAAGCTTTAAGGAACCATGAAATAAAAAAGGCAAAACATTTTTGTGCGTGGTTGATGTAAGCAGTGGTCTGAAAATTAGTTAATAATCCCTAATTTATTTCTAATCAGACTCTCACACCCAGTCATTTACCTTTCTTTTGGATCATGGCTTCTAGGACTTTGTCTTCTTCTTCCTCCCTGCAAACATAAACAAAGCTTAGGTGAAATATGGAACATATAAAAGGTACACAGCGGTAGAGACAGCAAAGTTAGACCATAGCTAGAAATGTAGACCCTTTTTATCGGTCCTTAATATCACGACTGGCTAGGGACAAAACCCTGGTTGGTCATTGCCTGATGGCACGTCCCATGTACCTTGCTGCTTGAGCAGTAGATCCAATCATTTAGGGCGGCTGCCAACTGCATACACAATAGGCCTTGTTTTCATTAATGTTAACTAACCTGTTTCTAAAATGTCATACACAGTGAGAAATAAAATAAAAAAATAAACAAAAATATGTTCATCAGTACAGTTTTATTTCACTGGAAGCAAAATAACAGAAGCCAGGATAAAACACAACCTTCTTTCATTGGCCACCAGTCATCTTTCCTATACGCAGGACTGCCATCGGGAGTCCTGGAGCCCAGGAAAGACTTAAAGCTTGGGCCCTTATTTCCCTTCCATGAGCCCACCCAAATCCATCCCAGTGTTCACCCATTACCCCACCTATGCTCCACCCATCACCCTATTTTATTATCCTCCTATAAGCACACAGTATCTAAGCTCACCCTTGGTCATATAAGATCACATAGAGTCGCTCTAACACTATACACTTACATACACAAACATTTCTCCTCTCCTTACATACACATGCCAACACTGCAAACTAATACACAAACTAACATACAGACTCACAGTAATGAAATGCAGTTACACACAAAATGTATACATATACACACACACTATATATATATATATCACTACACACACTAACACTACTCTCCCTCCTGTGCAGGCATCTGTGTGGTTGAAAATAAAAAAAGTCAGTGTGGCTGGGAGTAATGTGTGTTTACATTTTGTGTGGCTGAGAGTAGTGTGTATCAGTTCTGGCAGATAGTTGTATGTGTGCTTGATTGTGCATAAATGTGTATTCTAAGTGTCAGAGTACTGATCCTCACTAGCAGGCAGAGAGACCACTCTAAACTAACTTAGAGACCCCCAAAAAGGGCACCAATGGTTCTATAACACCTATAATGGGTTCCAGGGGATTTGTAATTACTAAATTAGGTTGAATGGCAGGGCGAGAACAGATGATTGATGGTGCTTTCAGCCAATTAGGGGCTCTTGAAAGAGCAGATAGGTACTGGTTGAACCACCTTGATGACGGCCCTATATATATTTAATATATCACATGTTCCTTATAAAAGATAGAGCGCATACCTCTGTCTGTCTTCATCCAGGCACTTGACAATAGCATTCCTCTGCTCGATAAGTGTTACAAGCTCCTGCATTAGCACTTGCTCTCGCTCCTTATCTTCATCCAGCCAGTCCTTCTCTGCAGAGACAGACATGAACTCAGCAACGGGCATAGGTATGTGTTCCATGTATGCATTAGAAAAAATCTGCACAGTATTAAAGGGACAGTGTATTGTCCAACACCTTCACTATAGAAGAATGCATATTGGGATATGGGGGAATCAGCAAAAATGCCCCCATGCAATTGCAAAATAGGCAACATGAAAATGTAAAGGTGCCAAGTAGAGAAAAAAGCTCCTAAATTCTTAAGATGAAAGCAATCTGCAATATCACTTAAGATTTTGCTCAGCATTGTGGGAGACAAAGGCATAGGAAATGTTTGCGTCTTTACTGCGACATGCTGCCGATTTATGACTTCAGATTTACCTGGTTTATTTAAGAGACAGCGAAGTTCATATTCTACATCAGCCTGACGCTGCTCCAGACTCTGCTGCTTGGACCTGGGTGATGAAGATAGACAGTGCTTTGTGGAAACATCTACATTCCACAGAAAAGTTCAACAAATGATGTGATCTTCAGTGTAGCACATGCTGATTCATGTTCATGATACAAGAACTTTTACAGACTTGGGTTTGATCAAGAAATCAAATGGAACAGATAAGTGACCAAAACAAATCCTAAATAGGATTACTGGCTTATCGGCCTAAATGAAGAGGCATGTAGGGAAATGAAGATGGCACAGGCTGACATGATCGCAAGATGCATGTGGGACAAATGTGATTACACTGGTTTAACATGATCTCAGCTTGTACTCTACAGCCTCTTCAGCTTGGCTCAGTACCCCTAACACTCTAGTTTGTCATCTGAAGCCCCTCTATTAATAAGTTAAATGACTACCATATTGACATAATTAGAAGCCTCGCACACCCATCCCCCTCTCAATGTGTCATTCATAAACTGAATGTACAACCTATCTTCAGAATTTATCAAACCTAATTCACTGCCAATAAGATTTTAATTTCCAAATGAGTTCAGACTTAAGGGTATAGCTTTTACTTGGGGCGATATGTTAATACTATTTTTACAGGTGAAATACAGGGTTAAGAAACATAGATACTCACGTGTATACAAGCTCAGACTCTCTGCGCACTAGTGTGTGCTTCTCCTGGATTAGCTTAAACCATTCAACCAATAAACTGTCCTCCTCTGCCTCTGTGGATGCAAGATTCAGTGACATAGCCATTTCTTCATCTCTTCTTCAGAAACATGCTCCCACTATCATCTACTCACCATTCTCCAGCTTCCGTAACCGGTGCTCCAGCATCACACCTCGCCGTTCCAACTCATCGAGACTCACCTCTATCTCCTCCATCTCCATCTGTATTTCATCTTCCGGGATGTAGTCATCAGCCTGTACCTGTGAGTAAAGGAACAGAGATTAGAGAAATAACGCTGACCCTTTTACTTCCAGTGAGAAATACAAGACCTTTCAAACAAATTATCATGCTGCTAGAGGTGAGCAGATGACATTTCACAATTATGTCAATGTTTTTCAAAGTGAAGCTAAAGAGGACGTCCCATATTGATCGCACAAGATAACAGAGCAAGAAAAAAATAAAGAAGATGAGCTATCTGCAGCCACTATTACTCAGTGTATGTGCCAAAAGCAGTCCACGTCAAACCTGTAGAGTGCCGGACGCAATCTCACCTTCCGTTTAATGAGGGGAAAGCCATAGCCTGGCGCTGGTGGACGGGAAGGCTTTGGACCTCTCTCTTTGTTGTGTTTGGTGGGAGAAGTGATGGGTGATGGCTTTCTGTTGAACGGGTTCTCTTTGCATAAAGGCTGTGAATGTAAAACAGAAATATTAGAGCTAGAAAGTATACATGAAGATTTCCTTATGTACTTGACAGTGTTGTGTAAAAGGATGTAAACACGGAAGCGCACGTAGGCTGACTGACGAGAAGTCATCCATTACTATTACCTTTGCTGAATGCTTGGCATCTGGAGAATGTGCTGTGCCTTCTGCTGGTTCCGGTTCAGGACTGGCAACAATTGGTGGCTGCGGAGCTGGCCGGCTGGGACTAGCCCTTAGGCTGTCATTAGAGGCGCTCTTTTTTCCTGGTGAAGTGCTACCCTGTGTTTCATTGGCATTGGCTAAGTCACTTGGTGAAGAGATGCTGGTGTTGGTGGACAAGTTACCAGGAACAGGGATATCGCCACTAGGCTGGCCCAGGCAGGGCGGACTACTCATACTTTGGGCTGTGGAAGGTGAATGAATGGTTGGCTCAGAAGAGCTCTTCGAGACGCTTTCAGCTTCACCGTTTTTACTAAAGGCTTCAGTTGGAAGACTCTCTGTGCTAAGGGCTGGGGAAGGGCTGCCTGACGGGGGCTCAGAGTGAGATAGGCGAGAAGTCATGAGACCAGAGTGTTGAGCTTCGGAAAAAAAAAAAAGTAGAAGAAAGAGGTGTCAATACTAATTAAAAAGCTATTTTCAAAAAACTAAAGTTACCTGAAAATGGCAAAATAGAAAAAATGAAAATTGGGCACAAAGTAGCAATTTTATTTAACAGTTAGTAATAATTTTGTATCGGTTATACAAGACAACTGAATAAATGATTTCAGGATAAGAACAAGACTTTTGATTCTCCCAGCCTACCTTGAAGGAAAAAAAAGTGTCTTAAAAAATACAGAAGTTGCAATAACTTTATTTTTATATGGTTATGATGCCTACAATGCACTACTGTTAACTAGGACATCTTCAGGGATGGAAAAACTGTGCTTTCCTGAAAGAGAGGATGAAGAGGCAAGGCAACCAAAGCTACAGACAGCATACATAATGTCAAAAAAGCAAAGACAAAAGAGTACATGAAAAGCCAATACCCGATAGCATGAACATATGCACAAGCCATTGATTACCTTCAGCTGAAGCTTTATGCAAGAAAAGGCATCAACACAGCAAAATAAACTACAGTCCCTCACAGACAGTCCCTTACCCAAAGGAGAAGCATTAGGAGCTTTTGGTGCTGGTCGTTTGCGGGTTTTAGGGCTGCTCGTTGGGGTGATTCCGTACCATGGATGATTTGGCTTCAGTGAATTCTCGTTTGTCACATCATCTTCCTCTTCCTCATCCTCAAATGGATTGTAGGGTTTGGGTTTTTCTGAAGGGCTGTTTCTGTCAGTGTCTTCTGTGGGTCCACTGGTCTTTTCGCCCCCATTCTGCGTTTGCGCTAAAGGCGGAGGGGGAGGAGCAGCTCTTTTTTTAGGTTCTGCTGCCGGTACTAATGCAATCCAAGGAGGGTTTTTCTGCCTCTTCCCGTCTTCATCCCTATGCAACAGATATCATTGAAAGAGGGAACATTGAAATTGCTACATGATGTGCGGACAAGGCATAAACCAGATGTGATCACGACGAGATCAGATAACTATTTTCTCTATAACAAGACATAAACATTTCATTTGAACCTCAACGGACTTTCATTCAGTTCTCAGTTACAGGGTAATATACTGGAATCTGATTAAGACATATGCTGTTAGCATTTTTTTCTCCCTGCATGATAGTTATAGACTATTTAAATAAGTTTGTTTGTGTTACTTGTTTCCTGACAATCACCTGTCAGAGGACCTCTGTCTCCCTCTTGGTTTTGGGACTGGTGGAACTGGGGTCTGCTGTTCCCCTACATGGAAAGAATGAAAATAATTTTGTCAATTAGACCTCAATTTCAAACTGTCTCCTGCCTGTTTTCAGTCTCTTAACTGCTCACCATTCACAAGACTGGTTGGTCTAGCTGGGCTCCGTTCTGCTGGGGTTCTTGAACGAGGCAATGGCTGAGGAGCCACATCACTTACTCTTCTAGGAGCTGGCACTGGCCGGGAGTCTAGAATAGTTTCTGGGTCTGGTAGAGGTTTGTTGGGAAGTGGAGGTTTTGGTGGAGTACGTGGCTTAGGAGGGGGCTGAGTGGTCTTTTGGATATTATTTTCCTCTCCAGACTCAGGGCTGCTAACACCAAGACGTGCACGATGATGATGGGTGCACACAAAGGTGCCAGTCTCGGGTCCAGGTCGGTAAGATCCAGGAAGTAGGGTGCCGGAACATTCCTTGCACCTGGGTATAGGTGAATGTGAGATGTTACATATAATATAGTAAGATGGATCAGTTATACAGACCATGTTTTTGGGAAAAGAAAAAGGAGTAAATAAAGAAAGCAAAACCAAAAAAAAAGAGTAAATAGAAGAGAACAAATACAAGTGGAGAGGATGGGAGGGAATGCAGTAAAGAGAGAAAAAAATCAAAACACTGATTGATTGGATGTATCTGCAAATCAACTTATTTTCTCATCATAGAACCCGTGTGTGTGGATGTATATATACACACACACAATATATATATATATATATATATATATATATATATACACACACACAAAGTGAGAAGAATAGACTGTGACAAGAAATGTGGACGCAAAAATACCTAAAGCACTGGCGATGATACAGTTTACCGTCCACCATGTATCTCTGTACCAGATGAACGTGTTGATGGCACAGTACACAGGTGCTGCTTATGGACATTGGAGTAGATGAGCTGTTGTTGTCTAGATTGCCCTAAGTAAAAGAAAGATGGTGGTTATTACTGGTTATTATGTCATCTGTAGATCAGACTGCCTGTGCGTAAGTCAATTTTTCAATGTATTTTCAGATCATCATAGGATGATTGAGAACTCAGAAATGGAAAATTGGAAGAAGCTCTGCTCATTGCCCAAAGCCACACAATGGGCACACTGAAGGCGTTTACTAAAAGGGTATCTGAATTCAAGCTTAATCCTTGTACATTTGTAACAAGGTATGATTTCCTTCAGATTGCCTTGCAACAATACATGCAGGCTTTTATTTACATACTACAAACTGACACAAATACACCTTGAATATTTACCTCAAGGTCAGTAAAAGCAGGTAATAACGGTTATGTTATACCACCACAACAATTATGGTGATACCCACCAATGATGCATAGAACAGTGCATGTTTCAGGAAGAACATGATAGGACAGAAGAAAATTGTACAATTAAGTGCAAAAAAAGTAATAGTAAAGTCTTTTCAAGGAGAGTTCAGCAGATATTCTAGTCAGTCTAGACTTCTCTCAAATATTGGTAAAGAACAGACAGATTAATTCTATGTTTTCTTCCATACAATGATTGTCATCTTCACCACCCGAAATTAGACAAAAACTGTTCTCTGAGCATTCACTAAGTGCTTATAACCTTAAATGTGATATTAACCAGCATGGTAACGCTGCTGAACTGTGGAAGAAGAAGTACCTGGGGTAATGGGTCTTCAGTGAGTGTTTTGAGAGAGGGCTCAGATATGGATGTCTGTTTGAACTGAGGAGCACCTGTGTAGGAGATAATACAGAGGTTATTATCAGACAAATGACAACAACAACATAAGAAGCTTTCATCTACAATTTTCTCACCTGGACTGGAATTACGGAAATGATTGTAGTATTGGGAAACATAGGTCATAATACTCAAGCGGTCTGGAACTTTCATGGATACCATGTCATCCGGATCCAGAAGAGCAGGGATGCCCAGTTCACGCTCCGCCACTTCAAAGGCCTGAAAAGGTACATGAGCATTAATTTAAAAGGTCAAATTAATTCATTAAGCTACACTTTTTGGTAAAGTACCACCACTGAAGACAGAATGGAATCTGCCCATAAACCTATTCGGGGAGGCTACAATACTTAAAATAACGGGTTTAGTCAGAAAAAGCATGGCTTCTCTATTTTGGAGAAAACTACCTCATAAAATAGGGTCAAAAATATTCTTCAAGATGAAAATGGCCCAAGCCCCCCAAACCCTTCTAGACATGGACCATCCAGCTAGGGGACTGTGTACCAGATGAGGTCCAAAGGCTTTTGTGTGGCCCCTGTCTGGTTACAGCATATAACACAGATTTGAATTCTGATGAGAATATATGTCTATCTGTAGAGTTCAACTGAAGCCAAACAACATTCAAACGCAGCTATGTGGCAAGCTTATGTACACAGCTGTACTTGCTATGGATTTGTTAAGTTTCATGTACATCATGTAAGAACGGCTTATTATAAACATGACATTATTGGTAAAAAAAACGCTGAAAGGATCATCTCTGACATTCTAAGACCTCATT
Source organism: Spea bombifrons (assembly GCF_027358695.1). Classification (NCBI taxonomy): domain Eukaryota; kingdom Metazoa; phylum Chordata; class Amphibia; order Anura; family Pelobatidae; genus Spea; species Spea bombifrons. The sequence continues at coordinate 24,317,368 of NC_071092.1, read as the reverse complement.
TACAATCAAGGAGAACATTTTGCCAAGGTCAAGACTGAGGCGGGAAACGGGCCAGTATGTCAGATACTGGAGTATGTCAAATACTGAAAGCCTGACATTTACAAAGCTAAGGCATGTTTAACGCAAAACCGTCTTGTAAAAAGAAGCACTGGAAAGAAAATCGTGTAATATTTTCTGTACAAACACCACACTGAGCTGATTCCTTATGGCGATGCTACAAGGTCTGATCCCAGTTACTAGGAATAAAAATATGGTAGGAGTTCCCATTTGAGGGAGTGAGTAATAATCAAGTGGAAAACGACATGTAAAGCCACACAATCTCGACTGCATGCTCAAGTGACAGATTCTGCAAATAATTATGTGAATCACAGATTGTGAGTAGTTTGAGGGATTCGCTGTTAAGAACATTGCAACCAACACATCGAGACGTGGGAGGACAGGAGTATGAGTTTACTACCCAAATATCATATGAGAACCGACAAGACGTTCTATCATACACCACTGTACTTATATGACTTCACCATGTTTATTTGATAGTTCTTTCATATCAGTCACTAACCCACAGATAACTAAATCATGAGCACTTATTGTGTTGTTGATGCCAACTGCAATACTTTAAAGAAGCAAAGTCCAACTGGCATCAAAAATGACACATCAGCAATGTACACTGTATAAAATATTACATATATGTTTTGGTTGTAAGTAGGCAAGCAAATGTATGGGTGAGAAATCGTGCAAGGTAGAAAGAAGGCTACAGAAGGTAATGACAGATAATGACAACCAGTTGGGCTGTGTGAGTAACCAGGATGCTCTCTTTACATTGCACTAGCACGATGTATAGAGAAAGTCTCACATGCTTTGTGGACGATAGGTCCTCTTTAAAAGCCAAATTATCTCTTTGGACAATGCAAGCAGCATCCAAAACTAAATTATATGTGTATAATAACCGAAGATTAAAGGTATAGCGTACAGATGCGGACATGTCTATACACATTTAATTAAAGTGTCTGTGATGCTTTAAGGTGCAACAACAGAATTATTCAGAGGGTGATAGGGAAGTGACTCTTCTCCTTCCGATACACACCCAGATGGCTGCCACAATCCAAACCTGTCTTTACAAGCTCTAAAACTATTTTGGTATTCCTTCAGATGCAAAAGCTAACGCCTCTCATAATCACATACGGATGGTGAAATACCTAAACAGATATATATATGAAAATGTAAGTTTTTCATTAAAGGGACACCCCAACCATCAAATGCACTTTAATGCATATGACAGCTGTTTGGTCCTTTTTAAATTTTCTGGAGAATTCCCCCAAATGCATTCGCTCCATTCCCCCATCTAACTGCCGTGCAAGAGATGGGTTTAGCTGAACACAAGAAACACTCACCTCCACTCCGCTCAGACACTTGTGCGCATGTGCATATCTGGGAAGTCTCGAGGTTTCGTCCGGAGACTCCGGGTGAAGCGTTGTTTCTCCCGGTCTCCGGCTCGCTACAGGGAAACTCCGGGTGGCCAAGGTGGCATCCCACAAGGGCAGCTCCAAGTAGCCAAAGCCAGTATGCGCATGTATGGGTTGTGCAACACTGTTGTGGACCAGTGAGTTGGACCTCTTCTCTGTCATGTAAATGCTTCATTTACATGACTATTAAAGTACTTTAATATGAGCGCTTCAATAGGCACTCTTCTTTACAGGGGGTGTAAAGTGCGGCACGCTTTCCTCTTAATATATGTATCTACACTTTCCAAGGAAAGTAGTGTCTTTATGGCAAGTTTCTATCTGAAATATATTTACTGAAAATACCACCTGCCAGTCCGCATACACTTTGGACTTCTAGCAGAGGGAACGTTTTTACTTTATACACATTTAGACCATCTGTACTGAAAATATACTAATAAGGAATTGAGTCAAGTACAACACCATTTCTAGTACTTAGTGGATCAGTGATATATCCTAGACCTAACCCGAGCATCCTCCATTAGGCTGGATTGCAGGACATATAAAATGGCAATGCTGTTGACTAGTTGCCCTGGTAGTTGGCAGTAATAGAGGTTGTTCTTGACACAATGATCGTTAACATCAGTGTTTCCTAATGGAATGAACATAGCCAGCCGTGTGCTGTGATGAAATACGAAGAACAGGTTATGCCACATTAACGGCAAACAAAAACAAGGGAATATTAACACTTAATTAATGCGCTTTCACTTTAACTCAATGTCTTCTTGTTATGGGAAAAGCAGCATTTAAAGAGTATAATGATCCATTTTTGGAACGCCATTCTTTTAAAGACCTGCAGGCAGCATGGTTACATTGTAGCTGGAAACGGCCTATTTTTAATGGAATATCTTCATAGCAAGTTAAGTTTAAAGGGCTAATTAATGACTAGAAAACACCTTTGCAATTAGAAAATGTCCTTGTCTATAATGAAAACAGCTAAGTGACCCCCAAACTTTTCTAAGGTAGTGTGTGTATATACATAGCAGAAACTTTGGTAGCTTGCTTTCTTTTTCATTGACTTGGCTCATCACTTTCTGGTTATACAGCACCATAAGTCACCAGCGAGTGCAAGGACACGTACATTATTTAAAACATGGAAAACACAAAAAATCAAGATGAGGTCACATAATTACTTCTGCCTCACCAACGTCTCTTTTTTATCAAATGACACTCAACCAGATTCTGCTGTTACAACTCACCAGGCGGTTGTTCTCAAAGACGTTTTCCTTGGACAGGGAATCAAAGTCTCTAATGAAAAATGAAAAAAGAGACAGAGGAAGAAAGGTAGAAGTCAGTATGAGAGCCAATGCAGATTGCATGCAGAAGTTTACAAATCTTGCAATTATGGGCAGTACATGGACTGCTCCTCCTGTAGCTTAAAAGCGGCACCAAGGAATGTGCTTCTCCCTGCCAAGTGTTCTGCAAACAGGAGTCTGATTGTAATTGAGACACCACGTATGTAGCATGGAGGTTTAAAACTCCAATAATCCTCCTTTGGTGAGGATAACAATCCATGAAAGGTCTTTCTGACAGGTGGGATATGTAGCAACTGTGCCGAACCCCACGACAGATGGTAGGACAGCGAGGATGGAGAGGGGTGGGCTCTTTACTCATTTCAGTGTAGTTTTTCACATTCATCACATTGTTATAAAATTGTCATTAATCAAGCAGTATTGTACAATCCGGTCCCGAAAATGATTTACAAACGTATAATAATATCAAATGTTTCCACTTAAAAAAAAAAATGTTTCCATTCCCTCAAAAACTTTAACCCTGTGTCCCTGCAGAATACAAGATACCGTTTCTAGGTTCACATGCGAGAATTAATGGGATCAACAGAAAGCATATATAATATATACTATTAAAGGGGAACTCCCATTGATGTGCTGCTATATACAGAAATGTAGGTTAGCTTTGAAAAAAAATGGTTTTCTCTTTATTTGTTACAATAAATTTTGTTTTATCTGGAAATCTGGAGGCTGCCATTGTTGACATTCGTGTGATGTGTAGGGTGACTTTCCCTGCTCAAGCACCACACTGGGCTGACTCTTTATGGCAATGCTAATGAAGTCTGTTCCTCCTTAGGGTGTCTGGCTGGGGGATTAACAATAAGATGCTGTTTCCCACAGGTAATACGATAGGGAGTCAGGGTGTTTGTCTAGCAGATAGGGATAAGATAACAGAACGAGAACACATACAAACGGCTAATATGTAGCTGTCTGAAACATTATAAGAGAAACCAGAACTGTTAAATAAAATAAAAAAAATAAGGAATCAGAATATTTTTAATCTGATACTAATATTACTAATAAAAATCTAGTGGGAGTTTCCCTTTAAGTATTGCTTCATTATTATTATTATTCATAAATAATAAATATTCAAGAAATATAAATATTATCCCAAAAAGTATTACCTTGGTAACTGGATAGTTTTAACAGATCAGACTAACCAATCTTACAAACATCACATAAATCAATACAAATGAAGGTTACATTAAGTAAATATTTACTTTCCTTCCTTCAACACTTTCCTGAATATAATATAAATATAATTTCACGTTTTTGCTAGTTACTGTTACATAAGATGCTGTTTTAATAAATCACAGTAAATCCTGTGCCTAGAAATATAAAAAATTTTTTTTGCCAAAATCAGGTAATGAGTGTTTTATAGGTAATCAATATTCTTCTTTATAAAAAGTTTTTTATAAGTTACGGAGGAACACTAAAACACCGAGTGATTTTGTCCAATATACTATTTATTCGGTAATATGGTAACTAACAAGTTCAGATCAAGCTCAAACATGCAGTAAACCTGATGGAGTCCATAAATGTGATAATTTAATAATAAATTATCATTTGGGATTAAAAGATGTAATTTATGTTTTATTGAATACACTGTATACAATACATAACAGAGCCACACAATATTATGATATATTAGAAAAAATCAAAACAAATCTTCGTGTTATTGCCTGCTGTGGGTATGGATTGCAAGCTCTTGGGAACATTAGGGGTACTTACATGAGGTCTGGTCGATGGCGATGAATGAGGGCGCAAAAAGTCAGCCCATCACGGAATGAGGAGCAGAGATCGGTGACCTGCACCCCTGGGTAACCCTGGCATTGCTGGGCGCACCACTGCTGGAGGGCACGGGAGGCAGACATCACTACTGCCACCTGCAGGCTGTAAAGCGGGGGCAATAAAGAAACAGAAGAAGTCGGTGTATATCACGGCGGGAGGTGTAACGCAGAGCACCGAGCAGGCTACGGGAGGTCAGTGAAAGTTATTGGGGGCGGGGGCAGTAAGCGGTATACTGGGGCCTAGCAGTCCCCGGTCTGTTACAATGGAGCTTCCTGCTCCGGAGCTCCGTCCTGTCGTTAGTAACAGCCCCGTACCTCTGCCTGTGGTTCCGGCGTCTCGGTTCCGGGCCCGGGGTTTCTTAGGACCTCTCCCCCCGACCTATTTCGCTGTCTCTCTCCCGGGCGGTGTCTGCCGTATCTCGGCGTCTCCGCCTCTCCTTGCCTGTACCTCCTACTACGAGGGTGGGCGAGCTCTCCAGCAGCCAGTACTGGGCCACCGCAGCCGGTAACGCAGGGACACAGCAGCCTCAACACACAGCGTGGGGCCAATACGACACATCGTTCACTACGGTATATGTCAGAGACATTAAGGGCAGTGAGCAGAAGCAAATCCCCAAAAGGCAAATATAACTATAAATATATCTTACTGTCTCTGTAGATTGATCATCTGAATGAAAAATTAATACTGGTGATCTACATCGTTAATGAATACTGAGAGATACTGAAATTCAGCTTGTGTAAATAATATCAAAATAGGGATACTTTGGGAAGCTATGTTTAAAACTGGAAAATCAGCGCAGAATCACTTTTATGACTGGATCGTATAGCGACATTTCAGTTGAATTGGAGCGTTTGCTGTGATTGTGCATACTGCGACATCTTATTTAATGTAAAGGTGCACATACTGGTTGGAGTATACTGCACTGGTTGGAGTATACTGGTTGGAGTATACTGGTTGGAGTATACTGTACTGGTTGGAGTATACTGTACTGGTTGGAGTATACTGTACTGGTTGGAGTATACTGGTTGGAGTATACTGTACTGGTTGGAGTATACTGTACTGGTTGGAGTATACTGTACTGGTTGGAGTATACTGTACTGGTTGGAGTATACTGGTTGGAGTATACTGTACTGGTTGGAGTATACTGTACTGGTTGGAATATACTGTACTGGTTGGAGTACTGCGTGCCCCCGTTATGATCTCTATCCCTCTTTATCTCACTGATAAAGTCCCTATTTTCTATTGTCTTCACTAGTGTCTTCAGAGTGCTCGGTCCACATGAGGCTATCAAAGAGTTCTACCGCCTGAAAACTCACGCAGAAAGTTAGGTTGTGTGAGAAAGATCCATTATTGCTTCTTGTAGGTGACTAATGCCTTTAATCACACTCCCTAGTACAAGTGTCCCCCTTCGACATTTGATATGTAGGAGGTATAGCGTAGGGTGAATTAATATCAAAACCCTTGATAGCCTGATCTGGCGTGTTGGAGAATACTAGTATAAGGCAAATCACCTATTCGTTTACCCCCAGGCGATGGATAGAAGTTAATATAAACCCTGTCTTCTACCAAAACTTCACCCTACGCCTTTATTTTAAGGCCTTTATTATCCAGACCACTACAATCTCCTCTCTGTGCAAAGCGGCAGGTGGGAGGTTGGAATCTCAGATATGCCAATGTGTCTCTACAGAATATTTGTGTATTCCGATCCTCTGCAACTGCATTTTAACCATTTCTCATAAAAAAGGACTCAGAATTTAGAGAAAACCCACCATTAGGCACAACTGTGTTCGGCAGATAGCATCTATCATTCCCAGCCACTCGAAGGCCTATCTCTGGAAAGAACTACAGTAATTAATATAGAGAAGGTAAAAAAATGGTTATCTGGGGTATCTAGTTTGCCTTTTTTTATACGTCGTTACCGGACCAAGAGCCATACACTGTACAGATGGTCTCACCCTTCCTCAGGTAGGCTAGAACGTGAAAACAATGTTTCCTGGGAATGGTGGAGACAGAGCAGACAAACTGTACCTGCGAGATGACTTGCGTTACCCATGCTTTGCTGATGTCGAGATCATCCCTATTGAAGCACAAGTCTGTATGATGTCATTATGGTTCATTAGGAGTACTTACTGATGCCAAACCTAGTTTTTCCTGTTGGGAGAGACCTGTCAGAAGAATAGTGTTGTTGTTGAATAAAAAAGTCGTCTTTTACTTATAGGAAGGCAGATGCTTCAGTGGCCATAAGCAGAGAGAATCAGCGGATCCTTTAGGAAGTGGTAAGAATTATGGCGATCCCATGGTGGGGGAGGCATGTGTGCCTGCCATTATCAGTCAGTACTTTTCCTAAAATGTCTGCTCCAAAGCCTGTTGTTGTCTACACTTGACGAAGAAGTCCTGAGATCTTATTGCCGTGGGCCACATGAGTCACTATTTTGGAAACAACATGCGAGTCGTAAAACACACCAACAGAGCTTGCTAGTGAAGTAATGTGGTCATTTCATACAGCATGGATCACTGAATATGTGAAATGCCAGTACAAGTGAGGTCATATTTTGTTCTCATTTAGAGATCTCACTGAAGAAACTGAATGACAACAAAGGGGTTCTATCTCAATAGCATTAATACCATCAGCCGATTACTATAAAACAAAACAATCTTTAGCGCCTGTCATTTTCACAAACAAAACAAATTCACCATCTTTGGTTTACAATTGCATCCTATTCATCACCATCCTGAGCATGGTGGAAGCGCATCAGCAAGGGATATTATTTTTATTTATTGTTTTATATAGCGCCATCAAATTCCATAGTGCTGTACAATGGGTAGGCAGGACATAAGAAGTAGTATATAACATAACAATTTGACTTACAGAAACAACAGGGGAAGAGGGCCCTGCTCAAAGGAGCTTACAATCTATCCCTGATACCCTGTCTTGATGACTATTAGCTAATGCATAAATGGCACACAAGGCACATGGTTAAATACATAGAAGTGGATAATACATCAGGAGTGTCAGATCAGAACACTTTAAAAAAAAAAGCCATATCTGAGAAGAGGGACAATCTTCCTCAAGATAGAGGAGGCAAAGCGTCAGATTTTTTTATGTTTTATAAACACAAAAGTTATCACATAGACCATCTTCCTGGATCTTATATCATCAACTATTTATAAAGTCACTATTCTGGTCTGGCTTTTTCTCAGACCATGGCCTGCGATGCCCTCTTTCGATTGCCTTTATACAGACCACATAGTGGTTTGGAGGGATCATAGTATATTGTATATAAATACAAGCACTATTGACCAATTCAAACAGATGGTTGCACTTATAGTATTTCCTTATCGACTTTTATTTACAGAAATAACAGATCTCTAACTGGGTCATGATTGATCAACTTAATGGTTGTAGGTGGTTTAAATGTCCATTCGTCTTTTCCAAACAGTAGTATTTATGCACCCAAGATGACTTCTTTAAAGAGTACAGCTGGGGGAGCCTACATGACAATGAGCCCAAGGTGTGGTTTACCAAACGTGGAGGAATATCTACCAGGGCTGAGCTGGCAACAACTCCTCCTCTCTTTTAAGGATGTTGGTCCAGTTTGCCCACTTTTATCAAAAAGTCAGAGTTCAAACTACTACTGCCATAACTCCCCTTCCAACTCTCCATTTAGTGCATAAACTTCATTGTGAGCAAGGAGGGCTGAATTCTTGCCTGGGTCTGAAAATGTGAAGGAGGGAAGGCTTGCACATAATACACTCGACAGCGGGCACCCATTCTTGTACTGCAATACAACTAGACGACAAAGAACGCTACACCACCACCTAGGTCCGACAGTAGCCTATTACTAATAAATCCATGCTAGAGCTTTCCCTCCATCCGCCTTATGTTAACCCAGCCCTGATAATGAAGAAGCGGCAAAATGTTGCCCCCTCATGTATGTATCCTGTTTTTTGAAGCTTTATAATTGTCTGAACACGTATCGTTATGAAAGCAAGGTGACACTTGCACAAAATAAGCCAGCGCTATGGAAAACACCACCTTATGCGTTCTGGTAATAAATAATTACAGAGGTAATTGGCAGCAGGTTTTACTTGAACATTGAAAAGCCATAACCACCCCTTTGCATTGTAAGGGGGTATTTTACAACCCTACAACCTTCCAACATTTTAAATGTCCAAGTAGGCAGAAATGTGTTTACCTTCTGCGCTATGTATTAACCCCCAGCAGCCCCCTCTGCTTATTAAAAGGTGCCTGTGCCTTTAAAGACACAATTCAACAAGCTAGGCCTCCATAAAACATTTGTATTAGGATCTATCTACTTCCATTTTTCTATTTCTAATCCATGGATATGTAATTATGTTAATTGTCCTATCCTAGTCCCAAAGGAAGAAGCTCTCAAAGGCTGGAACCTCAGGTGTGTTTTCCAAGATACTGCTTCACCTAACATCTCTCTTTGAGAGAGTTTCTTCCTTTGGGACCAGGATAGGACAATTAAGCAGCGTATCCTTGGATTAGAAGTAGAAAAAAGGCTGAAGGAGATACATGCTAACACAAAGGCTTTATGGCGGCTGAGCCTGATGAAAGGCTTTACATAACGCAGAAGGTAAACACGTTTCTGCCTATTCGGACATTTAAAATGTTGGAGAGTGCGAGCTGCGCTTACGATAAGGGCTCAGTGTCAGGTAAGAGGGAGCAAGAGTGTGTGAATGAATGTGTGTGTTTTAGCATTTAGTGTTAGAGTGTCAGGGGTAAGCCTATGGCTAGTGCCACCTGGGAGGGAGTATTAGAGATATTGAGTATGTCTGCATGTGAAAGTGTATGGTGTTAGAGTGAACGTGTGCAAGTCAGTTTCCTTGTTAGTATGTGTTAGTTACAAGAGGGGACAACGAATAAATACTGCACCTAGACGTCTAACCCTAGGCTCATCCCTTCCCAAATTGTTAAAACTGTATTAACATGTAACACCATCTGTGTCCCTCAATTCCATCCCCCAAACAAGTTATAAAAAATAATAAATGTCAGAGCGTTCTGAACACATTGCAAAAGTAAATTTGCAAGGAGGACTCGCGTCGTGATTATACAACCATGTGTAAATTGAGATTGTATGCAGAACAGGTGCAGTGTGGGACGTAGCTGTATTTCCCCCTCCACAATGGTCTTTGTTTTTGTGTTTTTTAAACTTCGATCAGTATAAGAACAGCTGCAGCTTTCCCACAACACAGACTCACACAGCAGATAAGAAATAGCCACTTGGCAGTCTTTAAATGGGGAAAAAAAATATCCAGCACATGAAACATGCTACTCTACAATTTGTAGCGCCCCTTGAGACTGGAACGTCTGACCTCCAGGACCACGTGTCTATGCTTGCCATTGCTCATAGTCCAGTACTCTGGAATCTGTTTACTATATCAATACCGAAAGTTTTTTTTCAACTGCAAAAAAGGGCACTGGAACCATCGAATGCACATTAATGCATACGATAGCTGCGTGGTTTCTCTACATTTTCTTATTGATCCCTGCAAACTCTGAAGAATCTCTATCTTTGCTCCTTTCCTCAGCTAAACGACATGCGGGAGATGCGTTCAGCTAAACATCTCCATGCAAGCGAAATAGCTGCCACTGGTGGGCTCCAGCACTGCCTCGGGGAACACATCTGGTGGGGGTTCAGACCCTGGCCGGCATGTGTGGAAAGCCGCCAATGCATTTCAATGGGTACAGAGGATGATGCAACGAAAAAAAACCCTGATACTTTATTGCATTATGCAGCAAGAGAACATCTTCCTTGCCAGACACAATAGGCAGACTCAGATTAGATTGTTTTGGAGTGGGGGGCACAGACAGAATAAGATTTTAATTTTACACACTTTGACATGCATCGTATAAACAAGCTCTTGTGGGAGACACCGGGTGGCTTAGTATTCTGCATTACTGGCTACGGCTGAGAAACACAAGTCCTTAGGTGCAAACACATGGAAAAGCCGTTTTGTGACATTTGTGAGCAAGTCCATGAGCCACACTGGGTAGCAAAGAGCTACATCAGCATAGAAAAAAATATTACATGATACAAAATTCTGTGAAGGGTACTTGGTAATGTTTGTACATCACTAAATGTAGAATAACAGTGGAATGGCACCTTTAAAAATGTAATCGGAATTTTGATTCCCAGTAGCATGTAAAACAAATGATCACATGCTACTACATACTTGAATAGATAGGGGGATAATTTTTAATGAAATACAGTAACTGAAGTCAAATGAAATGTAAAACACAAACACGCAATTAAAAAGCAGACAGTTCCCTTGTATAGCAAGTCTGTACTAAGTGGGAATGCAGATTGAGGAACATCAGTATGAATGCTTCAGTCCTGGAGTCCTTGGCTATATCTCAAGCGCTCAAGGGCAAACAAAAAGAAACTCCTGAGATTCATTATTTTACAGCGACCCGGGTCCTGATTCCAAGACTGGTAAGGAATAGGTTTCCCCACGAAATGTTTGTCACGCTTGTCCTGCAGTTTTGTTTCAGTAATAAATGGAGAAGTAAGTGTATGTAATAGCTGACGCACAAAAAACAAACACACTGTTTCTTGGTATTTTGCTAATTTTTATTAAAAGGTTTTTCAGGTCTCTGGATATCGGCTCTCCGATGCTGACCGCTTTAAATTCACCTTCCGCTCTTATAAAATATTATTCAATGCTGCTGCCTTCAAGGTTTCTGGCTCATCTTCTTGAGGGTCTTATTCAACTGTGAAGAACAGGAACAGTTATAAGCAAAGCAAATCTTTCAGGATTCTTCCACTTTATTTAATCTTTTCATGAGATATGCACACAAACTACAAATCAAAGCAACAGCATCAAGTAGGCTTGCATATGCCAATTTTGTCACAAAATGTGGAGGGGCCCCAACAAAGCAAACTAAAACAAAGCAGAGAGCTCGGAAATTTTTGTTTACATTTTGCCATTTTTTTCTGTCACAATATAGAAATTATTCTCTCCGTAGATCAGTCTGCATTATTCTGGCCTTGTGTAGTACTTCCACGATAGGGTGGAGCCTCAGGACACCACAGAGACAGCCTCCCCCTATTCCTCCAATCAGGGTAGAGGTGGAGCCTCAGGACACCACAGAGACAGCCTCCCCCTATTCCTCCAATCAGGGTAGAGGTTGGGTGCCAAGGCTCCACCCACACGGAACTATTACACCAGGCCAGGCCAACACTGGAGACACAGATCACCAGAGAAGACAGGAAAAAAAATAAAGGAGAACATGAAGCAGAGACATAGAATGTAGGGAGACAAAGCGTGTGGGTGAGAATTTCGTTTCCGAATGGGAAAAGCACTTTGAATTTCGTCTAAACAGAGAGGACGGGAAATGAAATTTGTCTGAAAACAAATGGGCACAAGTTTCTCTGATTACACGCATACCAGGTATAGAGGAATTTATTATTGCCATCTACAAAACTAAGCTACTATCAAACTGATTTACAAACAAGGAGAACAAACATCCAAAGTGAGAGCTCTAAGCCATTTGACTTGTCACTACTTGACCCTCACCTCCTCAAATTTGTGGATTTGTCGAATGAAGAAGTCCCCATACCGCCGAGCTACTTTGGTATCAGCAATGTGAATCATGTCCTGAAAGAGAGAAATCTAAAGTTGTCAATCATTGGACCAGCTTTAAACACCTATACAATGGTCAGGTAATGGCTATTTTAACTTTTATCATTCTGTAATAAGATGGTTACCAACGAAGAAATTTCCCAGTGAAAGACAATGCTTCATAATAAAACTGGTGACACTAACTCGCCTAACAGAGGGCAAGGAATCAGACATTCTTTGTGTACTTATTCTGCATCAAATTCCTTCAGTGCAATTGAGGATTTGCATTTTTTATGGGTCCACCGCAGGAATAGCTGTTAAGACATTACATATAAATGGTGGCCGTCTGTCTTTTCTCTCGCAACCCAATTGTCTTTATAACAGAGTGCAGAGATTGTTTTTATTCATGTTACGGTTAATGGATTAAGACAATGGCCGGTCCAATTTCCTCACAAACTCTATTGATGCGATTTGTTGACACTCTAAATACAGTCAGATAACATTGTGTTACACAGTTACCTAAATGCAAAAACAAACAAAAACAATCTGATGTAAAACTCAGTGTGCAATGGAACTACAAACATAGGATTTCAGATGTTCTGGAATCTGCTATCTTTAATTAAATATACCTTCTACCAGATTGAAATTACTAAAAACCGGGGAACTTTTCAGGTTAGGGCCAAGCAATGCCACAATAGTTTAATTGCTAAGAAACCAAAACAGGTTAATAATTAGACTTTTGTCACGTAAACACTGATTGCCTGTTATGATATAGATGTGCTACACAAACTACACAAACGGGGGTAAAATTATGCCACACTTGATATTCTAGTATCTGTTGTCAAACACCTCTAGGCATTTATGGGGCAACAAAAACATGCTGGCGTTTTCTGTAGGGTTGCAACTAACGATTATTTTCATAATCGATTAGTTGGCCGATTATTACAATTAATCGGATTAAAAAAAAAATTAAATTTAAAATAATTTAATAAAAGTAACGTAGGACGTAAAAAACAAACAGCAGAATAAAAAAAAAAATTTGATAAAAATGCATTTCTTGTTTTTATTTCCCAGCCTGCCCCCCCCCCAGTTATGCACACTTGAGCCCAGGGGCTTGCCACACTGCCTGCCAGATATGCCACGCTGCCCTCCGCACATATGCCTTACATACCCTATATGCCATATACCCCCAGATATGTCACTCCGTCCTCCCAAGGTATGCTTTATACCCCCCCGATATGCCATAGTGCACTCAGATTTGCAGACAATACTTTTATAAATAAATACAGGGTTAATCTTCACTGCCCCAGGATTTAGATTCCCCTCAGTTTGCCCCCCTTTACCTCTAACTGCACCTTAAATTAACCCTCAGCATTAAATTAACCCTGAAGAGAAGACCCCATTAACCACAACTGCCCCTAAATTAACCCTGAATACCCCATCAACCAAAACTGCCCCTAAATTAACCCTAAACACCCCATCAACCACAACTGCCCCTAAATTAACCCTAAACACCCCATCAACCACAATTAACCCTAAACACCACACTAACTATAACTGCCCGTAAATTAACCCTAAACTTTCAGCAGCCCAAATATACATTTTTCTGATGAGTTCTTGAGCTGCTTGGTCAGTATAGGAAATAGGCGGGGCCAATCGGCACTTTGGCCCGCCCCTTTCTCCCTGTCCCTCCTTGCAGCCAATTGCCAGTGACTGCAGGGAGGGACTGGAAGAAAGAAGTGGGTGGGCCAATCGGCAGTGACTGCAGGGAGGAACTGTAAGTAGGAGCTGCAGCTGTGAGTCGGACTAAATGGATTATAAAACGAGGGATATCTTTCAGAGCATTTGCGCTGAAAAAACCCTTATTTTATAAATTTATAAAAATCGATTCAACTAATCGATAATGAAATTCGTTGGCAACGATTTTCATTATCGATTAGTTGTTGCAGCCCTAGTTTTCGGTAAAGTTTATATACAATGTCTAAGCATCACCAACGTCTTCAAATCAACTGGGTTTTTTAGCTATTCCTTATACTGAATTATTTTCTAGACATGAAAAATGCCATCTAAATCACAACTAAAAACTTAAAGTTCTACATATCAGATGTTGGTATTTTGTAGGTTTTCCTCAATTAACGTACATGAAAACTGAAAGATCATTTTGTCCATTATAAGAAATATCACAATGAGTCACCTTATCTATGTAGAAATCTACTTCTGAAGCAGACTGGAATTCACCCTCCAGAGCAGAGATTCCACTGGTCCAGACCAAGTTCTTCATCTTGTGTTTGAAGACCAGCAGTTGAATCCGGAACTCTTGCTCAGGCAGATCCAAGAACCCGGCCAGTTTGGCCACTGGCATAGTTGTGTAGAGTTTCAAGAAGCTGGAACACAAATCGGGTTTAATGTTTGCAACAAGGAAGAACATCAAACTATTTGGTAGATGTGGATCGCCGCTCACCTGCGGATGGTGGAAAGCTGGGCCTGCTGTTGAACTTCATCCAGAAAAACTTTGAGTTGCTGCAGGTAAGGTTCCTTGTGGTAGTTGGGATGAACATTTTCATAATTTGGGACCACTGGGGACAGGAACTTGGGACAGGCGTAATTGAACAGCTCCTCGTAGATCTGAGCATCGCTATAGAAAAACAAGAGGGGAAGACGGTAGTAAAATTTAGCTGCTGATTTAAAATGGATGAGTTCCCTTCAGTGTGTTATATCCACCATTTACTTAAGGATGTACCTGGTTATTACATTTTAAAAATAAAATCTCCAAATTCTGCTACAGCCTCTCCTCATAAGCCTTAAAACACAATAGCAAGCTTTAGTCAGGAGCTGACATTTATATGTATCTGAAGGGCAAAAGGGCACCAGTCCGGGCAACTTTAATCCTGATCTGTAATGAGATGGTGGGGGGGTCATGGCTACTCGCAAGCAATAGCCAAGTCATTTTAATAGTCAGTTATACTGGAAATTTAATAGCTCCGGCCCGCTTCTGGAGTTGTGATGCAATGACACCGACTTTACTGCGTGCAACAGACTCAAGCTAGCAGCTTTCACTCCCAGATTGGGAGAAAAAAATCTCTGCAATCCAAAGAATTTATGGTGCAAGACAAAACTACTGGCCACATAAGAGGAGGACTGAGAACAGGCTGAGCAGGTCCACCTCGCTCCTGTAAAAAACTACATCAAGGCACCATCATTGTGATTCCATGTGGCAGGTGGACACTTATGTCCAACAGGAGGTGGAATATAGCAGACATCTATAATAAAACAAGAGAAAGTATAGCTTCGAGGGTATCATAGGCACGAGTTTGAAGGTCAGTGAAGAAAAATAACCTGAGCAATTCCCCCTGTAACAGATATGACCACATTAGCACTTGTTAGGGATATTAATGAGACAAAATAGGCAAAACCAATATTTTATCACATACGCAAAATAACGACGCTATCAAATATTGTAGTACCACATCCACAATATGAATTTAAGGAGATACCCTATATTTTATCTCCGATCCTAAATCCTTTCAGATCGCCGAAATTATAATTCAAATCAGATATATATCACAATAATAATCAATCAAAAATATTTATTGTAAATACAATTTATAAAATCTATATATGAGTCAAACAGTGCATAATATAAAACACAAAGTTCTTAAAACATGTCAAAAAATGAATCAATTCAAATACAGTATATTATCGATAGTTATCAATATGAATTGGTACTTTGAGTCTAACACACAATTAATTTCCATCCCACTCAGCAACCAAAAATTGATAGTAATCAGGGCAGTAATAAAGATATCACTATCTCTCTAATATTAGTTCAACTAATATAACAAATTAAAAATAATTTAATTGTGTCTCAAAGTATTTGTGAAGTTCCTAATAGATGCAAATAATGTCAAACTTCATCTATAGGTAAAAATACCTTTTCATTATTGTTATTATCACGGGTTATAAGATGCAGTCTCACAAGCCGTCATATACAATAATGCAATATACTACTTCCCAGAAACAGGGAATTCTATACGAAGAAGACAAAATTCATCTCTATTCAGAATAATAAAACAATTATAATTACCACCACTTGTTGCTGTTGTCCCACCGATCCTTGTAGAAATTAATCCAGGTTCATTGGCAAGAAATTAAGTGGAAAAGAATATAACTTTCTACCAGTTATATAGGTTAGAACTCAAGTAACTCCAAGAGTGAAATATGGTGCCAGAATCTTCAGATTTCAATTCTCTGGGGTAAATTTGGTGAATCAGTCCGTCAGGGTCTGTCCATTTCAGGGTGCGATCTTAAGGTTTTTTTTTTATTAAAGACATAAGCTTTTAAAGACAGGGCTTATTATCAAAGCCTCCACCTCTTGATTGGAATTCTCCAATCATAACGGTGGGTTTTACCCATTATAATTAGGATTTCTACTCATATTTACACCGTTGTAATTTCTTAATTTACCTGTGAGAGACGCTCTGGTTTAAAAATTAACTTAAAACCATTACATATGTGTTTGGAATTTATCCTTGGTCACCCTAATCGCCAAATGTTACTTCCTAGATAGTAACTCAGGTCTTGGTAGTCTTCCCATGTATCCCCCATTCCAAGTTACATTTCTAAAGATATGCAGTGTCTACTCCTTAACTTTCTCATGGAAGATAACATTAATTGTATCATATATACGCTGAAACATCATTATACATGAATACTCCTTTGTTCTCAATTATAGAGGGAACAAGGACAAAAAGAAATAATCACTACATAATTAAGTAAAATAAAACGGCTCTGACTCCATTTTGTGTTCATGTAAAGTACAGAATATATGGAATACATGTTTTCTATCATAAAATATCCGACACACTAACACTGAGGGCAAGGTGCCGACATTCAGATTCCATACTGGAAATATTAGGAAAAAAATTGAAAGTTTTAGCTATACGTTAAGGAGGCAATAAAAGTAAAATATGTACACATTATCCAATAAACCTGCAACACTTTCCTCCATCTTCCCGCAACAACCCTGCAGCTGAACCCCAAGCAAACACCTACACCGCTGCAAAGAAAGGTATACGGATCGGATCAGGAGATCTCCACATTCATCTGTAACGGTTCTGTTATTTGGCCTATTTATGCCATTCCAGTGTTCGCTTAGATTTTTTTTTTCTTTTTCTGTTCCAATAACCCCATATCTGCCCTCTTATTGCCTCTGTAACATTATACGTAACACTCTACTACAGCCTCTCAAAGCCTGGAATGCATTCCTCCATCTTTCCACAATTCTGTACTCCTTCCTACTTTCCGAGGGAGAGCGAACGTGAGCGAGTGCGCTTTTTCACCTGACCCATTTATACTTAAATTTCTTATCTCTTCACCACCGACTATCCTCAATTGGCTAAATTGTTCTACACCTTTGTCCGCTACGTCTGGACGACTCTCCTGACCCTCCACATGTTTCTCCCGTGCTCTCTCCCCCATATCCTATGTTTCTCTATCCCCCACTCCTAGATTGTAAGCGGGATCCTCTTTAATGTATCCGTTTGACGTAGTTTGTCAATTCTAGTTTTGTCGTACCCCTTGAATATATATCTACTGCATGAAGCACTGCGTAAATAAGAAATGCCTCTGTACAAAAGCGAGTAGAACTAATAAAAAGCGCATTAACACTGAAAATTGGACACATAAAAACAGAAGTTTACGTTATGGAGCAAACTAAAACCCCCAAACTATCCATATGCCAGTATAAATTTAAGTAAACGTAAGTGTTTAGTTGTCATGGCGATAACCAGTTTCTCTTGTGCAAAAATCCCAGAGCCAAAATTTTGTGCGCACAATATCTGCGCCGCATAAAGTATAAAAAAAAATGTTTTTTGCACGTGTGCACTCTCTAAAAAAAGCTATGTGCGTGCGCACAAAGCTTAGAGGGAACACTGGCGATAACTCAATTCTAGGTCTATACAAACACACATACTAAGTTATCCAGTTACACTTTAGCAGAACGCTCAGACAACACTAAGATACAAAACCCAATAGTCTTGTTATCAAATTATATCATTCAGAACAGCTGAAAATCATGCGTGATGGCCACCATTCCCTTACCCTTTCTGCATCCGTAGCATCTTGTCGCCATATTTCTCTCTCAGCTGAGTGTGGATGCTTTCATCAATTCTCATCGGGTACATGGTGAGCGCTATGGCCAGAAGACCATGCATCTGCTCGTTCTGCTTGTTAATCTAGGAGAAATTGGGAGAATGGAGAAAAGGGTCAGTACAAGTTGCTATGAAGACAGCATCCACGCAAGGTAAAAGTGCATAGTGTGTTAGTGTGAGTGTGTATTAGATACTGGGGATACAGGGTGTCAGACAGTCTTGGCCCTCCCCTGCAACGGAGAGGAAACCGAACAGTAGTGAAAGAAATCTAAAATGGAGAGAAAAGTAGGGTTTTTCTAATCACTAACAGCGAGGTTCTCACCATCTCATATTTGTATGTAGTCCTTTGGAACATGCTTTTTGTTCTCTGGATATACAGCAGGATGTTGGCAAACACACGTATAGCGTCCTGATATCTTCGCATCATTAGGTATGCAAAGCCCACGTAGTAGTAGGTAGTGACCTGGCACTCGGGAACCCGGGAGTACATGCTCTGTTTAGGAACAACATGAACACACTTAATACACCATGACTGGTAGATCTGCTAATAGTTGGAGAAGTCCTTTGCACAGGCACGGAAAAATACACTACTTGAATTCTGCGTAACCTTTGTCTGAAAACAATCAGTTTAATAACTTTTTAAACGAGATGCTTGTGCTCAAGATTCTGATTATGGGCTAGAGCTGTGCCCCCCCACCACCACCTTATAGCAAGGCAAGATAAAACACCATACCTTTTTATTGAGCTCTATGTTCTCCAGCACCTTGATAGCTTGGTAGTAATCACCAAGCAATGAGTGCAGTCGCAGCAGACCAACCAGGCTGAAGTATCCAAGCATCTTGTAGAGGGAGTGACGTCCATATTCCCCAGCTACACTCTCAGGATCCCCTGAAACAGACAGCCATTAACTTATACACTTTCCAGTATCCATGCAGATCTGTCTGCTGGAAGCCATATGAACAGAAGCCACACTCCAGCAAAAACACCGGTCTGCGTGACAAGTAGTCTGAATGAACAAAGCAATAATCAGAAACTTAAGGAGAGCTAGTGCTTCAGGGGAAAGGAATAATCATGCAGACCCCGACTCATTTTATTATTAAGTATGTATTGGTTATGTGAATCTGCTTATTAAGCCTGAAGAACTGTAAAATAGATATGGGGAAAAAGTGACAATTTCAATTTAAGGATCCATGCATCACACAGGTTCCATCTTCAAGAGCGAGGTCACTCATCTCTGGATAGCTACACAGACCATGTATACATCAGTATATGTAGATGCCAAAAAATGGGTGACCTGACCCTTGATGGTATGGACACTTAAAATCAAAGTTACTGGTCGTGGGGCAGACAAGTAATTGCAAGGGGCTACATAAAGACAATGCCAGAAACTCTGGCAAAAAAACTAAAATCTATATACAAAATGTTACAAGATTGTGTGTAAAAAAAAAATAAATAAATAAAAATCTAGAATGTTTAATCTGTCTAACCTCCACTAGTGTAAACCTCCAGCTGGCGGTTGATGTTGGATTTGTCCACCAGAGAGTGTAGAACATTAAGAACGCTGTGCACATTCCAGATTTTAGGATTGGAGCGCAGAAACTCAATCTCCTCTTCTGACTTCTTAGCCGTTTTGCACCGGTACTGACTGAAGGACTGGAACTGCGACAAGAAGAGAACAAAAGATGTGATGGGTTACAACATAGGTAGTGTGATTAATGATGTAGGCTAGTGAGGTAGCTCCAATACAAAACAAGGTAAAGAGTACTTCACATACCTGATATATAAATTCATCAATGATATCCCATAGCCACTGGTTCGGTAGTTCAAGGGGAGCTGGGCCATCTGCATCTGAAAACACATTACAATACATATTATATACATATACGAGCAAGTGGACTCCTGTCGGCCAGGTGCCAGACTACATGGTTTTTGTAAACACGCTAACCTACCAAAAAAAACCCCACAAACGCCATGATCCCTCCACATACAGAGATAGCAAGTTAACTTGTCTGTAATCAAACTGTGGCCCCTTGATGCAGCTTGACTGTGTAAAGTTTGGCAAAAACCCTACACACGTATATCTTGTATACTTACTGAGGATGTAATTAAACAGGTTGCAGTAATTATAATAAGACTCAAAGCGCTGCTCCAGCGTTGGTCCACCCTATAAATAAATAAAAAAACTAAAAACATTTGCAGAAGTTCAGTGGGGGGGTCATGTCTGCAGAGATGCGGACGAAGAAAGAAGAACAAAAAGATGAAGTAGAGAAGAAGCGGAGCTGCTAGTCACGGAGGCAGAGAAGGTAGGAGACAGAATTAAGCGGGAACGAGAATTAAGTGGAAAAAAGGGTGAATGTGGGCCTCTGACAACAAATGTTTCCGAATTGTTTTAATGTAAGGAAGTTTTACTTCATGGAGAGGTTAGTAGATAAATCAATATCACACCAGATATGGTAGAGGCTAATACTGCAAATGGAATTTAAACGCACAGGATAAGAGTAAAAGTTATCCCGAATCTAATACAAGATGAAGGACTGATTAAGATCCGGGTCTTGTCTCAGGAAAATGGGGTGACAAGAAAGTGGGGTGACAAGATGGGCTGAATAGTTCTTATCTGCAGTCAAATTTCATGTTTTTTTCCCCTCAAAAAAAATAACACATTTTGGAGATATACACGCGTGTGAATGTTTACTTGGAAAATACATCTTTATTTCTTAATTTTTCAACACGGACCTAGATTTCTTTACAACAGCGGTTTGGAGAGATGTCTACATGACATGTATGGAGCTATAAACCCATATATCTATAAAGATATTAACAAGTTAACCCGGGCTCAACAAACACTCAAAATAATTTCCAAATGTATCTACCGCTTCGGATACTTACGCTGACTTTTGCATATATGTGCCTGTAGTAAAGTTCTTTGTACAGGATCAGGAACACGGCATCTGGAAATAATCAGAGAAAGTACTGCTTCTAAAAACACATTTACACTTCATATTTTCAGTAACCCTGTAATGATTGGACACATCATGCAATGCAATCCCCTTATATTCCCGGTTCATATAAGCATTGTTTGTATTGTTGGATTACCAGATGATTTATTTAAACAAATATATAAATTAATTGAATAATTGTGATGCAGCCGGTTGTATAAACTTAATGTCTCAGTTAAGGGGAAGTCTAGTCACCTAGTAGTGACCAGATGGCTGGTGATGTTAAAGAGGCCACATCCCTCCCCCACTGCTGATGTCGGCAACCAAGGAGAATAAACTGGACGAAAGTCTAAGCTTTTAGTGCGTGTGCGCAGTATCCGAGCACCCTTGACTCAGTTATTGAGTACATGACACCAAGAGGCTTCCATGAGTTAAAGAACACAGCAGAGTTCATGCACTTAAGGGAGCACCAAATATTTCCCAACAGGGACCCGACCGATTAATTGGCCGATCATTTTCTACCCGTTACCTCCTTTCTTAGCTAGCATCAGATGACTGCCCAGAATGGGTGTAGACTGATTAAAGCCCCATGTTGTCTCCTAAATGGGTTCACTTTTACCCTGTTATGACCTCTATGGAACTCAACTCACCATTTCCAACCTGTGGGGCAATGGCTTCTGCCTCAGGCCAGGGAGAATTTTTGAAGAAACGCTCGGTCAGTTTAGTCCAGCTGT
Organism: Spea bombifrons; assembly: GCF_027358695.1. NCBI lineage: Eukaryota > Metazoa > Chordata > Amphibia > Anura > Pelobatidae > Spea > Spea bombifrons. Next base: position 24,295,380 of record NC_071092.1, on the reverse strand, counting down.
AGAAAGTTTGTTTTTGTTAGTGGTCGATTTTAACAAAACATAGTACGCACACACAACAGTTAGATTACACACGTGTGCATGTCTAAAGTGTATTAGTATATATAGAGTAGTTTTTCCAAATTGTCAGTATATAGATAGTCACTCTACTCCCTTCTATTTCCTCATCTACACTGACTCCCACAAACTTATTTTTCAACATAAGGATTTTTGGATGAATGAATGCAGCTGGAATGTGTGTCAATTATGAAGATCGGGGCTATAACACTCACCTGTTCTCATAGATGTCTTGAATCTCGTAGACCTTCTGGTCAATCAAATCACTGGACACTCTGCTAGCCTGCAGCTCGTATACCTTCTGGTCAATGAGGTCAGAGACGGTCTTATGGAAGTACTGAATGAAGTTCTTAATCACTTCAGGTATGACTTGGTAAGTCTGCTGCTCATATTGACGCTCATATGCTAGATCTTGCTTGGGGTCGCCTTCAAAAAAGGAATAAGTCATTTCAATGAGACTCGCTATAGGGCTTAAGAGTGAATAGTTTTTTGTGTTGACTTTATTTCTGTTTCAATAAACTGAGAATTGACAAAAAAAAAAGAAAAAAAAAAGAGAATAGTTTTTTTCTTACATGGAAGGCCAGATCTTTACCCAAAGCGAGTGAAAAGGAATCTTGTATTTTAAAACTACCACAGATTGAGCCGCCATGTTTAACAGATTTGCCATTTTCTTATTTCCACTGAAAGTGTAATCTCTAAGAAATAAAACACTCAATAGCCTCTCAGTTTCCATGGCAACAGACTCCTTTTGTCACCCCAATTTTCAGATATCTGCCAATCCTGCTCGATACCAACATTTCACTTGGGAAACATAGTAAGTTGCTTGAACAGCCCATTGGGGTCCTTAAATAAAATATACTAAAATAACAGAACACACTACGAACAAGATCACCTTAAACACCAACTAAGGAAAATAATTGGACGCAACTTAAATGTATTAAAAACCTGAGACATACCTGTGTGCATGTCATAGTCCGCCTGGTAAGTATATGGATCGTAAGAAGTCTACAAAGAACACAGCATAGTTAAATCCCTTATACAAATCTATCAGGCATTTTAACAAACTACAAACTACAGTGTAAGTGCACTACAGTTTATTTAAAAACTTATTTTTCTTTAAAAAAAAATCTTTAATGCTACCTTTGGGTATAAATCCACATCTGCATTTACATACATGTGTATTTATAGACAAAACAGAACTATTGATCTGAAGAAATGGTTTGGCATAAAGTGAGACTCTAGAAATGGTCGCCAGATGCGTATTTCAACTGGGACGCTTATAGAATATACACACGGCAGGGCCCCCCCACAATGTTTTTTTTTATCTTGCGTCCTCGATATACACCAAACCTCCCATAAACTGAGTTGATCGCTTATTATAGAGCTCTTTTTGCCAGATGTTCAGCTGAGATATTGTTATACTGCAAATTTCCCAGAAGCCAACCCATCGCTTCTGCCGATCATTCATATCCACTAAAGGAACATAATTTTGCGTCTAAAATGGGCTCGAAAGCAATCACAACATCTTTATAATAGTTCAACTACTCACACTCGCATCATATTCTTCGGTAGGAAAAGACATGATGCTGCAGCACAAACCGGAGATCGTCCACCGGTAACAACAGCACACAGCAAGAGCAGAGGAGGAGGAAAAGAGAGATGCACATCCGGCGTTGTTCTTTCACGTCACTTCCGGCAGTGAAGTCGTCCAATCACCATCGCCATAGCAGTTGTGAATACCGACAATTCCTTTGTTACTCTGAAACTGGTTGGTTAAGGAAAAGTGCGACCAAAAGTGAAGCACATGTGCGGCTGGCTGGATCCCTGGTATCATTAGCATGCACTGGCGGTTAATAATATATGAGAAAAGAGTATAATAATACACAGGACACGCGGGTTGGTTTGTGCCGTCCGTTTAAAGCAAGCCTCTTTAAAACTGGACTTGTTGCTGCTCTGGACGTGGATCTGCAGTATGACAGATGCCGATCATAAGCACATCCCACATAGTGAGGGTTTTTTTATGTGCTGGTCAGCAACTAGTTAAAGTATATGAAGTACAAATAAATGCATATATATATATATATACACACACATACACACACATACACACACATACATAGTTATAGAGAGAGTTGTATGTGTGCTTGCTGCATACCTCCAAAGTGTCTCATTTTTTTTTAATATCCAGATCCTGTTTGTTCTGCTAATGTTAGTTTTGAGACCAGCTATATAGCACATGAGCATTATTTCACACGTCAGTTTACCGCTCCCTTCCTTTATTATATGCCTTTTTAATCTATAATTGGAGAAATTAGGATGAGGTATTGCAGCAGGCAATTTCATCAGAAATGTGTATGGGCAGTGGCTGGGCAACTGCATCAGAACCCAACCTGCTTAAAATTCAATATGCAGAATTTATAAAATTCACTTGTGACAGGATTAGGCCAGTGAGACCCAATGTGTCGCTAATAATTGATCAGGTTGCAATATTTTTTTTTTATTTGTAATGTATTAAAAACTAAAATGTTTTTATTCATAGTTTGTGTGTTATTTTTTTACTTTGGATGACCTCTGTGACAGCTGTCACTTGTGGGAGGGGGACATTAAGTGGCTATCGTAATGATTAGATCCCTTCTATCGGAGTGATCTGATCTTCATCAGCCCACTCCTGACTAGCTCTTCAGCGCCTTTGTAGATCATCCGGCCAGCTTCTCCACCTGCAGGAAGACTATAAGATATCCTGTGAATGTTAAGGCATATAGTTTGTGTATATATGGTATCTTAAATATACAGTCAATCAAAGCATAAACTATGGTTGCCAAGTGGCTAAAGTGTGGCACACAAATAACACATGTTTGGGCTTGTCATTTTGTCATCCTTCCAGGATTGAAAACCCAAATGATGGACACAACTATGCCGGATTAAGAGCATCATGGGTGCTGAGGCTGAGGATTTTGGTGGGCCTTTTTATGGAAATAAATAAAATAGAATAGACAGAATCTTAACTCCTTGGCATCCATGTGTACTGGATAAAGAGAACATCAGTGCTAGGCAAATAGTACAAGATAGAATTTTATGTGATGGGATTGGGAGTAATCAATACACTAAAAAAAAGTCATCACACACGGGACGCCTGAAGCCACAATTTAGTGCGATTAATCCTTTCAATAAAATACGCAGATTGGAATAGATTAAATCACACAATGTCTTTACTTTTCTGGTCACTGATTTCTGGGCCTGGAAAGTTTTGTCCTCTGAAGTATAAGTGTTTTATTGCTGGATAAGTAAAAATCTGCCCCCAAACAGCCTGCCTATGGCATTTTTGCCCCCAAACAGCCTCCCTGTGGCATCTTTCCCCCAAAACACCCTGTCTGTGGTATCTTTGCCCCCAAAAATGTACGTGTCATGACTCCGGTGGATTCCTGCATCCCCTTGGCAGTACAAGAGACACAGGTAAAGCACAGGTAAGTAGCAGGCCCCTGCAGAAGTGAAGGCATAGGTTACCCGGGCCCATTAGTGTGGCGGGCCCATTTGCAGTTGTGACCCTCCACGGTTGCTGCAGCCTAAAGGGGCAGCTGCCCCTTTTGCCATGCGTTAAAGACGGCTCTGGTGGTTGCTTCGGCCATACATAGGCCCAGTCAATGTGGTCCTGATTGGGCCTATTTTCAGGTAGGGACCTGGAGCTGCAGCTACATCAGCCCCTACGTTAATCCGGCCCTGATAGGATGTAAGATTGCCAGAATGGCCCCCTTTACCTAGTGTATTTGTTTGTCTTAGTCCAGGGGTGTCGAACATGCAGCCCGTGGGCCAAATTCAGCCCGACTGAGGACAATGCAGATGTATATATGCTCCCTGTTTGATACTTGAAGGGGCTCAGCGGCAGTGGCCTCCTTGGCAGTGGCTTCCTTGGACTAGCCCTGACCCTCCCCAATTGCGTAGCGTTAACCCCTTCAATGCTGCGATCGCACCAAAGACATTTTAGTGGTTAATGTTTGTGTTTTCAGTACCAAATCACAGTCCAAGCTGTGCTCATACGGAGCGCCAGAATCGAAAGAGCAATAATATTATCGTGAATTGCGGGCAGGTTGGGTCATATTTTCTCTCAAAGAAAAATGAACACGGCACGCACACATACATATTTCTAATCTAATGGCCCGCTGCAGAACAGACTGCCCTCGCCTTAGATCTACCTTCGAATGTATTGTAAAAATACAACCTAGCGTAATAAGCTATAAATACATAATTATAAAGGAAGCAATTAGTTCACAACGCCCTGGAGTATTTATGTGAATGAATGGCTGCTTACAGAGGGAACCTGGCCACCATTACAGTTATTCAACATGCTCTGTGTAGCCATATCATTCCCTTCCCTTGCATGCTAGCATGACCAGGGCTCATGTTCCCTTTCTGTGCGTCACTTTTCCCGCGAATACAACAAATAAGCTCTGACAGTAAATGGTCTGACACGGCCTGCGCGCTGACAGCCAACGATCGCCACTGTCAGTATCCCTCTGTGAGGCGAGAAAGCGGGGGTAATGGGGGGGCGTGCTTAACCAGCGCTCAGGTTCTCATATTCTATTGGTTAAATGGCCTTGCGCTCTAGGCGCAGCTTCCGCTCTCGGTTCTGTGGTTGGCTGTGACTTTCGTTACCGTGACAACGAGGGCCTTGCGGTTTCATTGGAGCCTGTGGTGGGACGAATGGAGCTGAGTGAGCAAAGCAAAAACACCATGTCCTCGGAGCTGGGGCCCGGGGCCACAGGCGGGGAGTTATGCTTGTCAGTGGTGCCCGAATTATTGAGAGCGTTATGGGAGGAGCCGGACAAACCGCGGAGGGGCCCTGTAGGTCGCGTGAAAACTCACCGACAGCACCGTCTCCGCCCCAGCCCATTGGGTAAAGAGATTTACGGTAAGGAGGTGACACACGTCATTGAATCTGGAAGTATAAAGCCGTCCGAACGTGTAGTTTAGGAATGCTGGGCACTAATTTCATGTAATTCTGGGTCAGGGTGCTAAATGTGTTGTTTTTATCTCCATTTATGGTATCCTTTTATAAAGAACATACTTGACGTATTGGGCATTGCTGATCCCTAAGTCACTGGCCTTTTCACCAGCCCTCATTTTTTCACCCCTTAGCACCCCCTCCCTTGGTGGAATTCAGTTATTGATGCCAATGTTTTTGATGCAAGACTTTAATATCTGATGACGTGTTAATGACAGGCCATTGATCATATGATTTACATGCATAACTTTACTTGCTTGGCAATGGAGCAAAGACTGGAAGGATAACATGGCTTATTTCCCAAATGTTTTCTCCGTCCCCAGCTCTGCGGAAGTTACGGGAAGCAGCTAATGGCAATGATTTGGATACAGGTGTGTATTAATGTCTATATAGTATATATGTAACTTATACGGAGGAGATTGCATCAGTTCCCTGTGTGTCTTATCTTTTACTCTGTTGCTTTCTTCTCTTTTTCTAAGTCCAACGTTTGCTTGATGAGGGTGCAGATCCCTGCGCAGCGGATGATAAAGGCCGAACAGCACTTCATTTTGCATCTTGCAATGGGAACGACCAGATTGGTAAAATAGATTTGATGAGTGAAGCTTTTATATATCTAAAAGAACATTATACCAAAAATTCATGCATAACCATATAGATTTAATCAGGTCTTACAAACCATTAACTACGGAATGTATTTTTATGATACGGTAATTGTAAAACACTGTTTTTTGTGAAAGGGCTCTTTTTGCTTATGTGTTTCACTAACATCTCAATTTAGAGTTGCTGTAAAACTGTCAATCCCTTGTATTTCATGACATGTTGATGTAAAATATATTCTATAATACACTGGACTGATAAAGTTGTCTACTTTTATTTTTAGTAAGATTGCTCCTGGACCATGGAGCTGACCCAAACCAAAGAGACGGACTGGGAAACACACCATTGCATTTAGGTACAATAAGAAATAAATATATATATATATGTTATTCCACCAGGATATTGCATCATATTAATTGTCATTCTTTTCACAGCTGCTTGTACCAGCCATGTACCAGTAATCACAACTCTTCTCCGTGGAGGTAAGTTTCCATTAGGATTGTGTTTGGGGGTATGGTGACCATGTTGGTCGTGTTTTCCAGGACATATAAATGTGACATATTGCTGACCGGCCCAGATAAAATGCTGCTCTGCAGTATAGGGGGGATGTATAACTGACTAATTGGTTCCCGTCCATGTCTATACATCCCACATACTGCAGGGCGGCATTTTATCTGGGTAGGCCAGCAACATGTCCTGGAAAGCATGGTCGATGTGGTCACCCTAGTTTGGGAGGATTCTGTCAACTTGTCTGCAACACCCTTCTCCTAGCATAAGTACATAAAATAGTTTTCCCCTTGTTGAAGGAGCCAGAGTGGATGCTTTAGACCGAGCAGGGCGGACCCCATTACATCTCGCTAAATCAAAGCTGAATATACTACAGGATGGGAAGTCACAAAGTTTAGAATCTCTGAGACTGGAAGTTAAGCAGGTGAGTGAAAAAACTTTTTTTTTTTTTTTTTTAAGTATACCTAACGCCACAGAGCACTTTCTTTTAGTTCACCTTCATAAACTATGCTCTTTTTTTCTTAGTGTAATAGTTTTAAGATTTAAAAGTTATTTATAAGACAATTTTACCACTTATTAGCCACTATAGCTACTTACACCTTTTATTTTTGACTCCCTTTGTGAAGCTGATTCCAGGGTGCGCACAACACAGAGGTCCTCCCGTTGTCACCCGCGCAGCCCCTTGGCAAGTGACAGCAAATGCAGTTATAGCACAATTAAAAGATTTATTTTGAAAATGCTTGAAATTGGACTTCTTTTCATTTGTTATATATGTAGTTATTGCATATATATATATATATATATATATATATATATATATATATCTTGTATTTACAGTATGTTGGTCTATCCAGGGTTGTTTGGAACAAAACGTCTGTAATCAAACAAACAAACGACTAGCAAAAAATTACAGATGTGTGGCAGATATAATTCCGGGCTTCCAGATCTTATTGCCCTGTCATAAAGTAAAATCATTATAAACACACACTATATAACTAGGATATAGTGTGTTTTTTAAAGAAATATTAATCGTACCAATTCTCTTTGAACAATGTTTTTTCTGTTCAGAAACGGTTAATGCAGAGAATCAAAATAATCAATATAACTATTTTCAATAAAACCGGGCTGATTGTCGTTGTCATTCTAATACCTAGATAATTCAAATGTTGCGGGAATACTTGGAGAAGCTGGGGCAGCAGGAACAGACGGAGCAGCTGGACCAGATCTGCTCTAGGCTGCAGAGGACTAGCACCAAGGAGCAGGTAATTAATGCGGGATACGCGAAGAAAAGCTGCAAAAATACCCACATACTATCCCAATCTGGCAACATAGGCGGAGATTGAATGCTAAATAATATTAAGGAACATTCATTCCTTATTAATTTGCCTTAAGTCGTTTATTTGATTTTCATCGGTATCGGTTACGTTTTTAATCGTTGAACTGTGAAGTAGTCTCGTAACGTTCATGAGTGAGACAAACGAAAAGCGACCTACAAACAGGCAAATAAACATGGAGTACCGCATAAATTCTGAAAGATCTGTTTTAGAATACGGTAGCACTTCCCACCGACTCCTCAGAATTATGACGTTTTTAGCAGCATATATATCTACCATTATCGTGTTTTGTTTTGTACGACTTTACTATGTTAAAAGTAATTGTTGGGTATGTACAAACCACATAAGCATTCACGTTGCCAGCGTTTACATTTGATGTGTGATGTGCTTGCTAGTAACGGAGAGGCTTCTAAACACTTGGCTTGTGTTTTCAATCACACTTTTTATATTTCCATGTGAAATTGTTGTGCTGAAATGGTTTGCTGTATGTAAGTGCGTAGATCATGTGCCCGTTAACATTAAGCTGTCCTTTCCCTCGTTTTGTCTTCAGGTAGACGAAGTGACAGAGCTTCTGGCCAACTTTACGTCACTCGGCCTCCAGATACAGAACATGGAAAGCAGGTAGTAGCCAGTGGTGCTTGACGGCAATCGGTCAGAAGTCTCCTCACTTTGTGGCACAAGGAAGCACAACCAAGAATGATTTAGATGTGAGATTTCACGATGTCCGTCCCTCAACGACAAAGCATATGCTGACTTATCATTATGATGAACGCCGGGATACATTTATAATGACGATATCAATATTTATTCGATAAATATAAGCTGGCATTTGTGGAACTGTGTTCGATGGGCCAACCCTGTGCATCCTAACTGATGTTAAACATCCAGGAACAGTTCTGGAGTTTATTTGAATCTACAATGGCTGCCCCAGCCAGCTGACAACACCTTGCATCCATAGAAAGTCTTGAGAGACTAACTCCTCATTTTCCACTTATGTCTACACAGGAGTATTATTGTTGTTGTGAGAAAATAATGTGATACATGTTACTATGACAATCTGTTTTACCTATTCCCTTGTTTGAGGTGCTACCCATTTTTATGTGTGTGACTTTTATTGTCCTGTGCTTATGGAGAGGAAGATGTACATTGCTGTTTTGTTACTGGTAATCCCTCACCAAATGTGTAAAGCCGTTACCAGTGAATTATTGCACGTTTTAATCCATACAAACAGTCCTGAATGATGTTGTGTCTCAACCTGGGTATGTCTGTGTTAATGCATGGCTCCCTTTTTAATTGCATCGTATCCTCCATTCACTTATTCTGTAAAGTGACGATGTGTCTGTCTGTTTTTTCTGCATGTGATTTTGAAAGTTCAGCGTGTACCGTCTTGCCTATTATTCACAAAATCCAAAAATAAGATACGAAATAATATATTATAAAAACGACTAAAATGTCTGAAGCTTATATATGTTTGAAGATGGAGTATGTTATAAATATTGTTTAAAGACAGACTTAATGCTGCAGAGGGATCTCCAGCTATAAAAGTGTATTATTATACAGGGTATCGTTCATGTTTTCATTTTTGTTTTACTTTCCCCACTGTGTATCCTCCTGGCTGTTATTTGGAAACAGATTATTTTATTTTATTAAAGCTTGTGTGTTGTTTATGTACGACTTGTGATCCAGAAATGTTATTCTTGAAAACACAAATTAAGGAAGAAACTGATTTTTTAACTCCCAAGTTTATCTATCCTAAACATGTTTTATATTGCATAATATTACATTGTTTAAGAAAAAAAGTTACAGTCTAGACATAAACATGAGGTTTATATAGTAGCAAAATATTGTAATATTTCCATTTAACATTATAGCTCTACTAGCAGGGGGAAAGGTTTAAAAGTGAACCTCTCACCATCGATCCAAGTAGCAGGACTATCCCATTGCTATGATGACAAGACCACCTTAAATGTTTAACGGTTGGTTAAGAAACCTAATTAAATAAATTTGATCATACAGCTACATTAGTTTGAAATTTTCACAAAAACAGAAAATTATATTTAAAAAAAAAATAAGTGATCGACTATTAGGTATGAGTTACTGGATGAACTACCTCTGGTTTATTGAAATTTTATTATACGTCATAATTTTGTGGCATTAAACGATATTTAACTGCAAAGAGCATATTCCATACCGCCAATTCACTAGGTCTGTCATGTGACCGGAAGTGATTGTTGTACTGTCAGCTTCGCAAAGCGACGTAGAGCTGCATCTTGCGTTCCACGGTGGTTAAGGGCACGTCCAACGTCTGCACGCCTTCAGCTTGGCTTTCTTCTTACATGATGGCGGGAAGCCGAGGATTCGCTTCGGTTCGAACCATTCTGCCGGTCTGAGCTACAAATCGCAAGGTGTGAGGCATAACCGGGGGGAGAGTTTTGTGTAGAAATAGCAGCGAGCTATGCACGATGGGAAATGTAGTCCCCAAAGTCATTTTTATTCCGCATGCCGGAAAGTGTAACCCTTTAATGTCTGCTGCGGCGTTATTAAAGTTGTAAATCTGTCATTCACGAACGTCCTACGTTCATTAACTACGTACTGCCCCGATTGCTGTGAGCTTTGACCTGTCCTAGCAGATGCTGTTAAACGTACCCCTGCCCTGCGGTAATGTGCATATGTATTTGTCAGACATTGTTCTTATTTTATTATAAAGAGGCTTTATGAAATGCACCCATTCATCAAAAGGTGTAGTGGTTGCAGAAACAGACACGTATGGGCTCATGTTTACACACTGGATACATTCATACATTTCCAATAGCCAAAGAATGACAGTCCTGCTTAGGGGTTAATTTAGAATTTGAATGGGATTTTGTGTATCTGCTGATATATATAACTGGCTAAAGTATGTAGATGGACCTTGATCTATTTACATATTGTGATTTATAAATCGATTTTCTTTTGTTTATGTATATATTATTGGGACACTAAACTGTATAAAATACACTCTTACTGAAAAGACTCCTAGAAAAGAGGGAGAAAGCGGGGACGGAGGGATTGTGGTGCTGATGAGGGAGAATGGTTTGGATGCATGGCTAACGGGAGTATCCCTATGGGTCGTGTTAACAGATTTCAGACTGATATGGTCAGACTTATGGTTCCCATAGGGGTTATAATATATCATCGAGATGTTCCTTCTACAGATTTGATGCCCCAAGATACCGCCAGCAGACCTGGATACCTGATGAACCGAGTTGGTTATGGCATACAGTGACCTCAGAGGTAGGTGCAGAACCTTAAAATGAATACCCTCTGGAGAGCAGCATTTCCCATCCCCAGTCCCAACACAGCGGTATTTTTTTTTAATGAAATCTGTGCTTTTGTCACATGAGCCAACACACTTCTATAGGAGTGGAGTTCTGGATCTCTTTTATATACCGTAATTGCTCAGTTATCTTAAAAAGCATTTTTTTAGGACTACGATCCATTTCATAGCTTGACATTCACATGTACGCAGTTAGATTTATCCTTTTATTCATTATGATTTCACACAAAATGCTGCTTAAATTTGCATGGGACGTTATAAAAATCTGTAACAGAATACATCAGCGTATACAGTTTTGTTGATTAGTATAAAGTTATGATTATGGCAAGTTTGCTCTAATAAGAGTTTCTTTTCACAGTGCCAAACTGCTGCAGACTTTAAGTGTTAGATACTCGACTTAAAATCAGTTCTTGATGCATGCACAGAAATATTTTAAATATTGGTATCTTTAAAAAAAAAAAATTTGAGATCAAATGAAGTTTATTAGATACGTTATATTTTATGGTGGGGGAACTATTAGAGGCGTCTTAGAAGGGGAAGTAACGGTAACCAAAAAGAAGTGCAGATATTATCTAAAACGCATACCAGTTTGAATGACATTCTTGCCATGAATTAAACTATTTAGTATTTCTTATCACATTTTGCTTGGGATGTACATAGGAAAATCTCTTAATTTTTAGATAGTTATTTGCAAAATAACCTTAAATCACTACTATATTGAGCCAGTGTGGTGATGACCTAGTTTGCTAAATTACATCTAATGATGGCTAGATATCTTTTTTTGTTGTTGTTGCTAATTGTGCCCTCCTTACCTAATTTATCGGTTTGTCTTAGTCTGTCAATTCTAGTTTTCATACACCTTGAATTTATATAGTGTATAAAGCGCTGCGTAACTTGCTGGGCCTTATATAAATAAAGGATCATCATTTGCATTCATGCATATAAGAATACTGTGGAGAACACTGTGCATTTTGGAAAATAATTATACTTAACATAATGCACATTGTTTTTAAACAACGCATTTTGGTTCCAGTCTATGACAAGGGTGTCCAGCCTTACCCTTAAAGAACACAATTCTAGGATGCTATTAATATGCATGAAATCAGACAGTTTTAAAGTTATACGTTTCATCATGCAGACATGCTGTGTTGGCTGTCTTGTTCACGTTGGACATCCCTGCCCTAGGAAGCAGTTGATAGAGAGAACCCGCATGAAGCATTTTGAGACATGGCTGCCTACATGGGCCAGTGCTTTCTGCCTTAAGTCTATTTGTCTTTGCCTGTGTCTTTCATCTTACCTCTCGGCCAGCATCCGAGAGTTTGGACACAGAGCGTGGGATGGAGGATGTGGGGTTGGCAGCCGGCAGGACCCAGCGGGAGAAGAAGCGATCATACAAAGACCTTCTGCGTGAGGAAGAAGAGATTGCTGAGCAAGTTCGAAAGTCATCCAAAAAAAGGCCCAAGGTGGGGAGGGAGTGGGATACTTCAATTGTTATTCTTTCATTGGGCTACATGTTTTTGTGCTTGTGGAATAGACCTTTGTTGTTTGCACAGGCAGAGACACTTTTTTTTTTTTCCACTCGTTATATGATTTGGTAATGTTTGGCAAATTATATACTTGGTATGCACATCATTGTCATTCTCAGATGAGAAGAAACCCAATTATAATTGGGCACCTGTAAATTTAACTTGGCCAAATTGATGCTCTTCAGTTCCTAACATTTAACCCTTTTCTAAAGAGGTACTAAGAGTGAAAATACCAATGCCATCTTTCCAGCTTTTCTCCCATTTAGTATTCCCTAAATAATTAAATGATGATGCCGTTGTAGGAGTACAGTGTTTTGCAACAGATCCATATGATGGTTTTCTGTAGCCTCTCAGATTGATTTAAGATTATCATTTTCTTGCAGGAGCCAGACTTTCTTCCTCCAGGATCAGAGTCACACAAGAAGAAAAAGAAGCATTCATCAGATGATGCGTTTTACACAGGTAGGAGATGGCATGCGCCCATGTTTTTTTTATACTATAGAATATAGGCCTCCAATTACACTGTTGAATTCTGAAGTCAATCCCATTTCTAGAATATCCCATTCTCAGACCACCTACATCCTTTCTTTCATGTTCCATACTGCATGTCAGTCTATTTACCGTTTATCTCGTCTTCAACAACGTAACCTTTCTTACTTTTTTATTTATTTGCTAATTTGTACCTTCACCATCTCTGTATTTTAGACTCTGGTTCCCCAGACTTTATAAAGAAGAAAAAAAAGCCTCCCCTTCCTGGCCCATCCTCACCTTCCTCAGATACAGCAATGGATCTTCTCAAAGCTATCACATCATCACAGACTTCCTCCAGCAAACCTCCCAGCAAAAAAGCTGAGAAAATCCTTGCGCCCCCAGTAAACTTTCCATCCTCCTCCCAAATACCGAGCAAAGAGCATCGTAAAAAAATAGGGGACATGCCCACCGAAGATCCTTCTCACCGAGCAAAAAAACCTAAACCTCTAACTCTGCGTGAACCAGATGGATTGAAAATGAAACTCATCCTTTCCCCCACAGAAAAGACTGAGGAACCTGCAATCTCACCACAAGTAAGCCCTGTGCTCAGCGATGGGCCAGGGTCTAAGAAAAGCAGCAAAAAAGTGCAACGGGAAGAGTCTGAGAGCAGAAGTAGCCACAAGAAACACAAGAAGGAAAGCCATGCCCCACGGCACGGTGATTCAGCCTCTTCCTCTGGCGGGGAGCTGGAAGCTGGAGAATTGGTGATCGATGACTCTTTCTGCGAGGTGAAGAAAAAAAAGAAATCGAAGAAAAGTAAGAAGAAAAAAGATAAACATAAGGATGAGAAACACAGGAAACACAGCAAAAGCAAAAGAGAGCATGGGTCTGACGGAAGCCCAACACAAATTCCACCACCGACACTGCCCTCATCCCCGGCCCCTGCAGGTGTTACACCACCACCGGCAACTCTGTCACCACCCGTTCTTATCACCCATGCAGAAGTGCCATTGGACAAGAAGAAGAAGAAAGAGGAAACCGATAAGGTAGGGATAGTCAAGCCACTTAGTCCTTCCACCCAATGAGGTTTTAAGTGAATCTACCGTTATGTTGCTTAGTTCGGGTGGCTTTTCTTAAGATGGGCCGAGGACAAGGGAGAAAACAGAACAGGGAATTCAGTAGAGAATATCGGCCCTACCGCTCTGATAAATTTAAGCTTCTATGATCATGTGACCATTTAAACTTTAAGCTAAATATCTCCAAAACACTTACACTGATTCCCAAACAAAAAAAAATCAAAGCTTTGGTAATTTTAGTGAATGGGTTTAGAAATTCTAAACACTGTGACAGTTCCTCTTTATATATGAGGTGAGTTGCAGTTTTAACTTGACAAATGATCTATATGTCATAAAGGGCCAACAGTAATGAACAACTACAGCAAGGACAGCTTTGTTGGCCACATACATTGTATAAGTAAATCCCCCCTGGATCTTATAACTTACATAACTTAACATTTTTGTTGTGAAAACCTGTTAACCAAGAATATGGATCTCAACATAAGAAAACCACTATTTTGTATTATATTATGATCACATTATGGATGCAAAGGTAGTGCTAAAGACATCCAACTCAAGAAGTAAATGTTGATCTGTTTTTAACCGTACTTAATTCCGTCGGACTATGTGTAAGTTATACATGTTTATTTTCCTTTTATTTCTCAAAAAGGTTTCATCGCAGTAGTCATTGTATTCTTATAATATTTTAATTTTTTAATGTCTTTGCCCTTGCTTGTGTATTTTTCATATGCCTGTTGAACAGCCCAAGAAGAAGAATATGTCTGCTTACCAGGTTTTCTCCAAAGAGTATCGAGGCAGCATTATTGCAGAACACCCTGGGATCGGTGAGATGATTAACTCCTTAACGATGAGGTTCGGGAGTCGTAGTAGGGGATGGCATGTCTAGAAATAGTTATATATAACATATTATATGCATAATTAATTTACAGAAGACCTAACCAATTATTTTACATTTTTTGCTGAATGGCTTAATAGATCTGATAAAACTAACTGATTTATAGAAAGTTAGAAGGGTCAGTGTTTTTGGAGGGGACACTGATAATTATGGCATTTGGCCAAGGAAGTGCTTGCTGAGAAAACACTTGATGCAATAGACAGTTAATTGTTTTCCTTTTTTCTGTAGACTTCGGGGAGTTGAGCAAAAAACTGGCTGAGGTGTGGAAGCAGCTTCCTGAAAAAGACAAGCTTGTAAGTTGACTGTCATTAACCCTATTCGGCCCTGGGGCTTTCTCTTTTTAAAATACCCTAAAAAAATTTGTCCAAATTTTTTCTACACAGTAGGTGCCATCGAACAATGACCCAATTTATGTTCGGCAACATCACCTGATTACGGACATACCCCACATACATATTTTTTTTATGTTCTAGATGGTCACATCCATCTCTTACATAATACCCTATAGGTTAGTTTTTTTAATACTTCTGGCTTAAGGGGTTTAGGGGTAGTGAACGGTGGGTTATACTTTTTACGCGTAGTGCCAGGGCAAAGGGAATGTAAAGGCGATTTTTAATGATTTTTTTTCTGCAGTTTGAATAGCGATGCCTTTACGGATCACTCATACATGTTATGGATGCCACAATGACATCACTGAGCTCACTGTATTGTTTGTTTTTATTTTATTTTATTTCTCTTTTATTTATGGTTTGTTTAACCCCCCCCCCTTTTTACTTTTCCCGTTTGTAGGGAGAGGGAGAAGTGTTGTTTCTTACGATCTTTCCTCCGATCCCCACCGCACTGATCACACTGTGATCAGCGAGCTGGGTACACCCATCAGACATTTATTCTGTGAAGCTTCATACTGCAGTTGTGTCCTTTTTAGTAGTACACAGCTTCCATTTGGGATACCAGATACCATTTGTGGCCTTTGACATGAGATGCCTTGCATTATACCGTGTATTGCTGAAAATAAGACAATTTTTAGCCTTTTGGCACCATGAGGCTACATTGCATGCAGAGTAATAATAAAACATGCAGAAAAGCTAATTAGACAGTAGTCGTTGAGTGTGCTGCTTGTGAGTTGTATCAAAGAAACTCACTGAATGAAGCTATGTTTATATTGTGTATAACAATGCTGTACATCACGTTGCCCCTATTAATATAAGACATGGTGAAAGCCGACATAGCCTTACCATTGCAAGGGCAGGGTGTAGAATGCTATCCTGATGGCTATAAGTAGTACTAAAGATTATTTGAGGTTATTTATAAACAATGTCATTTATACACAATGGAGGTTATTCATGAAAAGCAATCCTGCTGCAAAAGTGGCCTAAAGCCATTTGGCATTTGCCTGCCTTAAGTTCTCTTGTTGTGGCCACAGGCTTGGAAGCAGAAGGCTCAATATCTCCAGCACAAACAAAATAAAGCAGAAGCCACCACAGTGAAGCGCAAGTCCAGCTCATCGGAGGCCACCCCAAAGAGCAAAGGTATTAACTGTTCCAAGCGGGAAATAACACCCAAGTGTCCCCTCAAGGATCCTTGCTTGCATTATTGTTCTTTGCATTACTCTACACGTGTGTTTTTCATAATATATATTTTTTTCTCTCTCTGTCTCTCTTCAGGTTCCCCTTCTGGTGTCTCTTCGCCTC
This sequence comes from Spea bombifrons, assembly GCF_027358695.1. Lineage (NCBI taxonomy): Eukaryota > Metazoa > Chordata > Amphibia > Anura > Pelobatidae > Spea > Spea bombifrons. The sequence continues at coordinate 24,278,914 of NC_071092.1, read as the reverse complement.
ACAAAAAATCTCCAAGCAGTGTTTTGTCCTTCTCGTCCTCCCCTGCAAAAGTCCCGGACACGGAGCCCATTGATGTGGCTGCCCACCTACAGCTGCTAGGAGAATCTTTGAGCTTGATAGGCCATCGGCTACAGGAGACCGAGGTATGGATGTTGGTATCATGCGGAATCCACAACAAAGCGATTAACTTTTGTATTTCACTTACAATATATGTAAAAGGGATGAGGACCCCTGCATAATATGCATATTTTTGTTAGGATTGGTTAGTATTAGTGATGTAAATGCCGTTAGTGACAACTGACGTGCCTGGCATGTCATGCAGTGAAAATAGCTTAGAAAGCAATCTATGATTTTGTTGCAATGCCTTGATGTCGAGGCATTTAGCAACACCAAAAAATATGCAGGCTCGCCTGGTGTTCGCTCTCCGCAGCGTTCACACGCCTTTTAAATAGGGCACTGCCCTTCTGGCAAGAGCTTCGGAAGTGATAAGTAATGGCTTCTGTCGTTCAGTGGGTGTTGCTGGATGTCGGCAACATACAATGATATTCATTCTTCCTAGGCAGTGATCTTTTTTTTGCTGTCTTTACATTTCTTTTCTAATAAAATTATTAATTTATAATTATATATTTAAATAAAATAATTTACATTTAATTAATGAAATAAACTATTTTTTAATTAAACAATTATATTATTATGTGTGTGTGTGTGTGCGCATATAATGAAAAAAGATAAATACATTTACAAAATACATGTTGCTGAACATGTTGGTTTTTAGTAACCCCTTAAATTATCTGTTACATTATACTTCAATTGCAATCGGTGTGAAAAAAATAACCAAAAGATATTACCTCTGGAAACTTTGGCAAAGATTGGAGGTAAAGTGGCTGCATGAAAAGTGTCGGAATACCCTGTACGTTTGGGTAGGTGATTTGGGGTTTCATGACAGATATCAGTGTTACAATGCCACTATTGCTAATTTTGAGGGAAAATGGTTTTGAGATTACAATACGCTACTTGTACTTACCTAGAAAACCTAGAAAAGCATTGTGTGTGTGTGTGTATGTATATGTATATATACCGTATTTGCTCGATTATAAGACGACCCTGATTATAAGACGACCCCCCAAAATCTGAATATTAATTTAGGAAAAAAAAAAGAAAAAGCCTGAATATAAGACGACCCCAAAGGCAAAAAGGTTTACCAGTAAATGTTAATTCATGTAAACTATTTTTTTTAATAAAAGCTATGATTGAGAAAAATATATATATTTTTTTATTTCTTGTATTTTCCAACCTGTCCCCCAGTTACGCACATCTGCCCCCAGGCTTGCCACCCCAATATGGCACTGTGGCCCATGATATGCCTTTTAACCCTCTATATGCCACTGTGCTCCATGGTATGCCTTTTGACCCCCTATGTGCCACTCTGCCTCCAGAAATGCCTTATACCCCTATATCCCATTCTGGCATTTAGGGGGTTAAAATGCATATTATGGGGCAGAGTGGCATATAGGGAGGTATAAGGCATTTCAGGAGGCAGAGTGGCATTAAGGGAGTTAAAAGGCATTGTATAGAGCACTCTGCCTCCAGAAATGCCTTATACCCCTATATGCCACTCTGGCATTTAGGGGGTTAAAAGGCATATTATGGGGCAGAGTGGCATATAGGGAGGTATAAGGCATTTCAGGAGGCAGAGTGCTCTATTAAATGCCCCCTTAACACCACTCCAGAAATGCCCTATGCCCCCATTTAACACACACACACACACCCTATACCACCATTTAACTAACTAACACACACACACACACACACTCTCTCTCCCCCCCTTCCCCCTCTCTCTCCCCTCTCAGCCCTCTCTTACCGGTGCGTCCAGCCGGGGCAGCGGGTTGACGTCGCCTTCCGCTGCAGCCGCAAGGAGGTGGAGTTGGCAGCGGGGGTTTGTATGCGTCCGTCGCGTATACTTTCCCCGGCTGTCAGAGGTCAGAGATCAGAGTTCCCCGCACCGGTGCAGGGAACTCTGGTCTCTGACACTCGGGGAAGGTCTACGCGACGGACGCAGACAACCGCCGCTGCTAGCCACACCTCCTTCCGGCTGCAGCGGACGTTGTCTGCGCGGATCGCGTAGACGTCAACCCGCTGCCCCGGCAATACTGCAGGAAGCACCGGTAAGTGTGTGTATGATGGGGGGGGGGGGACAGGAGGATCCAGGTCCCCTGCAGCGGTGCGGGGATCTGGATCTTAGTCTCCTAATCAGACCTCTATTTGAGGTCTGATTAGAAGACGACCCCGATTAAAAGAGCATTTGCTCTGAAAAAAACCTTGTCTTATAATCGAGCAAATACGGTATATATATATATATATATATATATATATATATATATATATATAATATAAATATATTCAGGGTTTTTCATTGGTTTTTGTATATGATTTTGTGTGGTCAATTTTTCACTATTTTTGTACAAATATATTGAATGTTATTTTGGATTTGTCTCTCATTTCTACTTGATGGTAGGGCATGGTTGCAGTGTCTGGTAGTCTGTCTGTCCTTCTGGATTCCATCCTTTGTGCCCTTGGTCCATTGGTCTGCCTCACCAGCCATGTTCCCCAGTTGAATGCTTGTCCTAAGCAAGTACTGGTAAGCACTGGATACTTACATTTTAAGTGACAATGTTTATTTGTTAAAGCATAACTACATTATTTAATATATACCATAAATACATTTTCACGGTCAGTTTGTAGACCTTTGTGCAGTTTTTGCTTGTGTAAACTTGCATGCAGGGCCATCTTTACCTTGGCTTTGTCAAATCAAGTTTTGATTGGTTTGTCAAATCAAGTTTTGCTGTACCCTTTGAATATCTATTGTAAAAACTAATCTCAACATGAATTCACTGTGTTTGTTTTTATGGATATGATGTGTAACCTTGTGTCCCTTTCACAGTCTAACACACTGGACAACATTGCCTATGTGATGCCTGGCTTATGACCACAGACATCTCCAGGAAGATCAGTGGCTCCTGGATCTCAAGAAACAACTTTTATACTTGTACAGTGCTGTATTATATGTACACAAAGTGTGAGCTATTTTATATGTTTTTGTGTTTTTATTGTGATATTTAGACCAAGAAAAAAAGGTGTATGGTGTTTTTAAAGGACTATAGTGGTTGTATGCATTGCATTGAAACATTGCTTTATACCTGGCAGAGTGGCCACTGTGACAAAACAAGCTCCATACCTTCATCATCTTAGTGATATCGACAGATGGCTTCCTACCAGCCCATTTTTAAAAATAAATAAAAAATGAGACCAGTGTCAGAGCCTGAACAATAGCCTGTTATGGATTCCTAACACTGAAATGGTAAATAATATGCCTAGTTTGGAGATATTAATTAGCGGAACTGTACCTTAAAGCAGACTACTAAATGATATGGTCAACAAATGTTTTTATGTCGAGAGGGATTTTATTAAATGAACATGATGCGCTGCACAGAAAGCGAATAGCTTCATTCAACTCTTAAATGGCAAGTCTTGTGTAAATGTCATTGTTTTAATTTTGTATATAAATAAAAATCCCTTAATTGCCTGTCAAACCAGATCTTACGGTGTAATTCTTCATACACTGTGCATTGTTTATTATTGTTAGAGCAGACAACACTCCAACCCCGTCTCTCTGAATATTCCTTCTCTCAAAATAAATGTCTAATACAAGGTGTTTTTCCATATTGAGTCTCACGTAATACCTCAGTGTCTACATGGTGATCACAGACCTAAAAAGGAACTACCGGTACTGTGTTTAAATTTGATGCGTTCCCTCAGCGGCTGGGTGCCCTGCCATCTGCCATACTAAAGGAACATCTATTCTGTTATATTAAATACCGAAGTCCCATCCAGCCTCCATCTACACTTCTGAGACTTTCTATGTGAAACACTCTACAGAGCTGCTTGGCCCAACTCTTACACTTTCATCGTAATAACCCAATACACAGAGCATTCCGATGGGCGAGTTTTATTTTTTTTGTACGGGAGGTGCTGTCCTGGGACAGGGGCAAGCATTTAGGTGGGCCCTGGGGATCTGCCTGCGATCAGCCCTGCTACATCCTTTTGCAGTGTGCCAGATCTTCTAAGTGGCATGCAGATGTTCTAGACCTTGGGTTTGTAGCAAACACAGGCTGTTGTATTGTCATCTGGTTTTGGTGGCTTTAGTTAGCTGCCATTTGATGGCATTCAATCAGTAACAGTATTGTAAAAGGTTAGCGGTGCCTCGTTCTGCTGATGCCCACCTATTCACATAGATGGGCCACGATAGCCCTAACCAGCTGTTGGGCACACTGGACTTTAATCGATCAGTGATGTTGTTTCATGTCACTTGTTGCTCGCCATTCCCCAGTTTCTGTTACCGTCCAATAATCTCCGAGGGAGGAGCCCAGCACTCCAGACGGGTGAACGCAGTTCAGCTGATTAAACCCGTGTGACCAGCACGCGCTTCCTGGGTAGGCGGAGCCTAATTAAACTGGGCGTTTGCTGGGCGAAGATCCGCTGAATGGGCGTGGCCGCCAGAGCGAGGCTGGGTCATGTGATCACACCTCACAGACGAGACAGTGGTTGGTGTTGAGAAGCCGCCGAATTAGGGCAATGGACTTTCTACTGGGAAATCCGTTCGGGACTACGGTCGGCCAGCGGATAGGTATGTTACCGGTACTGTGCTAATACAGAACTAGCGAGAGACTCGGTTATACACCGCTTCGCGACCACTTACTCTTTAGCACCTCGGCCAATAAGAAGTTGCCTCGTTCTGGCGATAAGCCTATCAGCTTCCGACTAGAGTGGTCTTTGGCCAATAGCGACAGAGTTAAAGTTGTAACTATCCAATCATCTTAAGCATTTCGTTGTAGTTTCAAGTGTTGGCCAATAACTGTCCGATATACCTGTCATGGGGTGGGATTGTGTTTCTGATTGGTTTTCAGCTTTGTCAAACGCAATATTAACTCTTTATTCAAATTCATAAACGCGAAGAGCTTAAAAAGACCCCCCCGTGGCCCTGCGTGTTGACTTGTGTGCCAGCTGAGCGTATGTAACCAGCTGCAGCTGTTTTAAGAAAAAAGTGAGCATTGTGCTCCCAGTATTTTATGATAGCTGCATACATACATACATGCATGCATGCATGCATGTGTGTGTGTGTGTATATATATATACACACAGTTAATATGACAAACCTGTGGAAAACATGGGTGCCTGTATGACATTTACTCGGCCACAAGCCTAGTGCTGCGTTCCCCTCGCTATACAAGCTGTCCCATCATAATTATTCTACCTGTATGCATTTGGCGCATCACAGACATAAGGGAAACTGACTTTAGATCATTATTATTATTGTATATAGCACCATCATATTCTGTAGTGCTGTACAGCGGGTAAACATGATACAACAAGTTGTTATATAACGTAACAATTCGACTTGCAGAAACAGGGAGTACGTTGACGTTTAAGTGAAGCAGAAACAATCTGATCTGGTTAATATTCTTATTATTCTGGTCATGTAAATACTAAATTAATGTGGGGGATATTGCAGAGCCCCCATGTTCACCCCCCCCCGTGATTTTATTTCCTTGCCAAACACATCCCCTGGCAAATGATATACTTAACACCAGTCAGCTCCAGCACCGATTCATTAGACCCGAGCGGTCCTGTCGGTTTCTATGAGAGCACTTTAAGCAGCCAATCAATGTTGAGAATCGTTACGCCACTGAGAAGGTGGGGGGCGGCAGGTTCTCTGAGGTCCGTCATTTATTTAGTAACGTTTGTGATCGATGCGTATTAACCCACGCAGCAGTCATTTTATTCTGTTCATGTAGCGGTCCGTATCAATGAATGATGCAGTACCAGAAAGCTGTAAATACCAGACAGACGTTAAAGCAGGTCCCTCGTTGGTAAAGCAGCATCTTCGTCTGTGCATTGATTAGGAACGTGGCGTGCTCAGATTTTGTGGTGCACAGCGACGTGTACTATTACTGAAATTGCGTTAAATATGCAGCGTATTCATACGGCCTTCTCTTATGTTATGCAATACACAATATTTCTTTCTCAAGGACTGTCATAGGAATATGATATATTGTATAACTGTGTTATCTAACAGACCGAGATAAAATGATATTGTTACAGCTTTTACTGGTGTGTGCGTGTCTGTGTGTGTTTATACATATACATATATATATTACTAAATTAATAATGGTGCGACTACCCATGTATGGCTCCCTCTAACCTTTAACATCTTGGTTTTGTTACTTGTACAATAATCATTTTGAGAACACGGTTTGTACTTTAGAAGCCCGTCACAGCTTTCACCGTTTGCAGACAGCAATTCACTCATTCTGCAGGGAATGACTCCATTTTCGGTTTGCTCAATAGATCTTCACTCAAGTTCCCACTACCGGTTTCATTAGAGAACCGGCATCTCTGACCGTAAGAGGATTGAGAAGAGATTCCTTTTTGCACTTCATCTAAAAACCGATTGGCCAATGCAGTGCTGACAGCATCAGCAAGCGCCCGCAGATGGGATGAAGCAGACATAAAACACAGTTTATCTCCATAGATACACAATATTTAATTAAAATTCTGGCATCATATGCACTTCGATGCATACATAAGTTTAGAGGCCGCCAGGGGGAAAATGGTCTCATCGGTTTCAATGAAAGTGCTCTCCTGCCACTGATTGGCTGCTTCAAGCTGCCAATAAGTGTTGAGAATTGTCAGACCATAGAGGCATGCTTCCTAAGTTACTTCTGTGAGGCTGTCATGGACTTATTTCCCTGTAATGTAAGGAAGTCTTTCTGTACCAAGAGAGTGGTAGATAAATGGAACAGCCTATCAGAAGTCATAGAGGCTAATACCAAAGCTATCTTCAATCTAAGGACCCATGAGTCTCTACATGAGGAAAAATGGAAGACTAGATGTGTTCTTACCGACCATCAAACTGTCCCTTTGATCATAACAGGCTTCTTCTTGAAAAGATAATCCATAATAACCATTAGCAGCCATAACCTTGTGCAGCGAGGGGCCGGGTAATGAGAGGGATACCAGAGATCACAGTACTCCATCACTTGGCCACCAGGATATCTCTGAACACAAGGTCTGATCTTCCTCATTATCGACCTTTGTTTATGGTATTTTTTTCTTCTCGGTGTCCATTCAGCATATCAGCTCAACAAGGTTTTCTTATTATTTTTTTCTGGTAATATTTGTTAGCAAAATAAATAGGTGCAATATAAGTGACTTGTGATATAGAAAAATCAAAAGTATTTGTTAAGGGTGAAAATAAGCTTTCCTACATGTGAATATTTGAACTTTAATGCAATTTGCTGTTTTTTTTCTTTTTGTTGTAAGGCAGTGTCACACTTTGGAGTTTGCCCCAGTATTGTTGCTGTCATATTTTCATAGATATGAACCAGTATTTGTACCAGGAATGATCATTGTTCAAACAGTCACTGTAGAAACCAAATTTCTTTTGGATAGCACAAAATTTGGAATTTTGCGCCAGAATGAATATGGTTTTAAGGGCTGGTCTTGGGGTTTCTATTCCTAGCTGAATAATATATTTGCCTAGCTGCAGTTCTGGCCACCACACTTGCCTGTGTTACCGCAAAATAGCAATAGCATACAGAGACAGGAATTACGGGATATTTAAATATTACTAACCTGTCGAAGTGGCCCATATATCTACTGAGACACTTGGACACTTTATATTATTAAAGTATTTCAAGGGTGTTTAAAGTGGTAGCAAGCACTTTTCGTGACAAGTTAGTGCATTGTGTGGATGCATATTACGCAATAGGTGAAAGTGCAGATGTTTTAAGTGGACCAGCCACAGAAGTATATCTCAGTGTAAACATCGATTAGTTAAAATGTAAATCAACTTTCTATAGAAATTGATTGAAGGGTTGGTGGAAGATGCTCAACAGCAAGAGTTAGACTAGGAGGTGAAGCAGTGGTAGGAAGAGGTTTTCCCTGTCGATGGGTCTTAACAGATCAGTTTTGAAGGACTAAATAGAAGGGTAGAGTTTGATGAGCCTGCAGGACGTTCCCAAGGACAGGGGCAGCCCCTGAAGCCTTTTATACGAACATGAAAGGAAAAGATCACAAGATGAGTGGAAGGGCCAGGTAGATGTATATTTGGAGATAAGAGGTGTAGGTAGGGGAACCGCTATGAGGAGCTTTGTAGGTGGGAGCGATTTCTAATGCACACAGGGAGAGAGGAGATATCGGTAGACTGATGGATTGACGAAGAGAAGACTATTATGAGGGAGATCAGCTAAGACTGAGCTGCAGTAGTCAAGGCAGGAGTGCATGAACAAGAACTTAAATAGATTCTTGCGTGAGTAGATGCAAATACAAGCTATGGGTTTTAAAATGTGAGAGGTCAGAGTCAACGGTGACACCAAGACAATGAGTGTGTGGGGTAGATTGGCTGGTTTCACCATTGTCATTGGGGTAAGGTTTTAAAGGGGTAGTAGCAATAGAGGGAAGAAAATAAGTTCAGTTTAAGGGAGATGGCGTATTGAGAGTTGTACACATATCCAGTGTGAAATCGAGGTGAGGCAACATAGAGATAATTTTAATGTAATACATAGTACTCTTCATGGATCGTCTCCTGGCCCGAAGGTCTGCGTGCTGCTATGGATGTGTGCATTGATTTGTCAGGCTTGTCAGTGTCAAACGACAAACCAGGCTTATGTTGTTGTTGATCTCCAGCTAAAGAAACCCTTTGGACTTTGTTCAAGCTGCAAGTCTCTGATTACATAGGAAGCTGGTGACTGTCCCATGGCCAGTCCCACCAACAGCCTGGGACGCGCACTATTTTTTATTAGGGAGGGCATCCCACGACCCAAATTATCCCCTTAGTGACCCAGAGAAGCATCACAAACCCCGGAGAGTACCTAGATAGCTTATTAGAATGCATTTCAGGACCCTTTAAAACAAAAAATCAAAATAAGATAGCGATGCGCCTCTGTTTGTGTAGACTGTAGGAGCCGGGTAGATGCGTTTAATTAGTAAACCAGTGTTATAGACTCTTATATAGAAAGCACATTTTTTTTTTTTGCTTGATTTCCACAATGTCATTCAGCTAGCGTAGAGCCTGTATTTTATTTGCAAATCCCAAACACCGTTCCGTTGACAGGTACTCTTTTAGTTCTGACATCTACGGGTTTATTGATCAGAAATTCTCTTGTGGAGGAATCGGCCTTTCAAAACCTATTGATGATATTTCAAGCTTAACGGAACTTCCTACCCAACACCCCTAAAGCACTTTTGCTTTAGTCGGTGTTAATAGAGCCGTGGCTAGGCTTTGTATGTTGAAAGCTATTTATGAAATTGACTTAAGGCATTAAGAAGAAGACTAATGTAATCTACCGTATTTTAAAAAAATTATGAATTTTTATTATTATTATTTCCGATAACTCTAATTTGCCAAATCAAATGACATGTACTATAAAAATAATAAGAAATTAAGTAAAATTAGATTTCTTATTTTAGCAACACACATCCGAAGCTTCTACCTCAACCGATTTTTCATTACTTTTTGTTGTTTTAAAGAATTCATGTTAATGTGCATTCTTCCTTAGTGGGGATGTGAGGGACAGTAAATTGCCCCTTTTATATTTGAAAACACATTGTGCGATATCACCTTGTTGTACATTCTAGGAATTCAAATATTTACTCATCTTTTCACCTAGCTCTTATCATGCTGAATCCTCACAAATGGCTCTAATTTCCAGTGCTTAAGGTTTTCACCTGCAGGTAAGCGGTTAAGCGGGTGTTCACACATCTTCAGATGATGCCGTCATGTTCCTATTTCAGCCGCTTGCTAAACCACTCCTAAAGTAGCTGAATCATTTCACAACAGGAACACGAGCTCAGCCAGAGAGACCTTTTCTGCCTATAAATCTGCACTACTTACATTTTTCTTCTGTCCCCAAACAATTGAAATGGCCACCAAGGGCACTTTTCTTTTGGGGTATTGACTCAAAGCTTAGAGGGGGGGTCACTCACAGCTTTAGCATTTTTTAATATAGATTTTTCTGTATATAATTGTTAAGGCATTTAAAAAAGGGTAACAATGCATTTTAGTTATTTTGTGCTTTTTCAGCACGATGAGGAGGCTAGAGACGCGTGCCTACTAAATCTGCCGTATTATTGCCACGGTAACCACCGTGCATACTGGTTACAAATTAGATATTTGAAAAATACAAAGTTTTTTTGATACAAAAAAGACCCAAATGTATAAAGGCAGCAGATTCTTTTCTGGCGCTCAGGGCGGCTGCCTGTGGTTTTTATGCATTCTTTTTTCTTTTATTGATCCCCACTGCTCCTCGGGAAGGAAACAGGGACTTCAAATAATGTGTCTTATCCTATGGATATTGTATAGAACGTTATTATTAGGGTGCATTCACTATGCTACAAGTCTGAAAGCGAGTTGAATATTTAATCTGCCCGGTATCGCTTTGGGTTGAAAGACAAACCCCAGCGAGCTTCCTTTGCTTGAAGAGCCAAACATGCCCACGGCACCAAAGGGAAGGCTTGCTTCGCTCTTTTCTTCTGTCTTGTCTCATCTTTCCTCTTTCATACATTCCTTGATATATCCGCTTTTATTGTAACTAGGCATCGCAATCACTGAGCCAAGTCAAATGACTTTGTAGTGTTATGTTGAGCCTGTCTCTTAATCTTCAATGCTTTACCCACAACCCTGTTGCTTGCTTTGTGAACACATCCTTGGCCAGATGACATTCTTCTCAAGCAGAACCAAGCACAATAAAGCTTGTTAGCCTGCAAATGATTCATGGTCTATGAATATGTCAAAGGATTTAAGGTTTAGGTATATTGTAAACTAAATGATGTACTTGTTTATTTGCTAGCAAATAGTTACCATTAATCTTGAGAGCGTCAAACAAGATTAACCCCTGTTTGGGTAGACTACGGAATTTATTATATATGGTTATATTTATAAATCTCTATGCTTCATTGATCTTTAGAAAACAGGTTCTTTACTGCATGACTGTATTCGTTACAGAAGACTTGTATGAAGGCTGGTGATCATGTTGCTCTTTCAAGCATCACACCTAGCGTGAACCACCTTTATTTCATGTCACCATCTTATCGACCACAAGGCATTTATGATAAAGACTTGTTATTTTTGTCTGCTGCTTTTGAGTGATGATGACAGAACAAATCTGCAGCAAACAGACCATTTTTAAGAATATTCTTTTAGAACAGAAAACTGTTTCTGAGGCTACAAGTAACACAAAAAGGAGCTATGATGGGAGTACTGCTTTAAATAAAGAGCTTTTGTTTCAGAATCGTATCCACTCCACAGGCTAGCCCTGCAAATCCTTGGCTTGTAGTGCACTTGACTTGGCTGTTTGTGTACTTACTCACACACCCATAAAGATCAATGTTAAGAAGCACACTTCCTCATTCATGCACAGTGCATGAATACCTCAGTAACAGGCTGACCAGAGATGGAGAGACTTTCTGTTTAAAGAAATATTCCCATGTATGTTAATCATTTGAAGTCATTGGGGCTGACCTATGGGCGTAACAGCACCTGGTCGCATGCATGTTAGCAGAATAGTTGGCTGCTGCCATGGATTTTTAATGAAACTTAAGTGGGAGAGCCTCAGCGCATGTACAGGAAGCATACTTAAGTATGCTTCCTGCTTTCAGTAAGGGGTTAGGGAAATGAGACAGACATCTATTATCCTAACTCTAAACAGCAAAAGAACACATGCACCAATTCATGCTACATGTCCTTTTTAATGTCCGCTGTATATCCAGCAGGTACGCATCCCATGTGTCAGATATTAGAAATGTTCACATATTTACACGTCTTAGATGGGTGCTCCATTTATTGGATCTATAACAGAAAGAAGGCAATTCCCCAACTGTTAGAAAAGTCGTTAGCAGGCACAGGTATATTTTTAAAATTTGGTCTAATGCTGTACTGTCCCTTTTAAAATATATCCCTTTTCATATGCTTTTTAAGGTGCTTTTCCCAAAATATTCTTTATATAGAGCTTTCTTAATCGTGTTCAGGGTAAGATCCATTTTCTTTGAGAGTGCATTTGCACCCAATGAGGATATAACATGCTAGTGTAAAGCCTATAAAACAGGCATGGGAGCCTAATGCGGATCTACCCTGGAAAAACAATGGAAAGTGAATACAATTCATGATATGGATCTTCCTATAATGTTTATAACATTATTTAAAAACATTGTATCGTGCAATTATCTGTTCAGTTTGATGACAAAATAAGTCAAGTGATGACGAGATTGGATCATGGGAACAATACATCTATATTTTAATTATTTAATCATTGGACATGATTGTACATCAGACGAGTTATCTCAATGGCAATAGCTGATTAAACCCAAAGTGACATAACCGTCTGGCTCAGTAAAGACATACATAGTAATGACCAGCGCGCTATGAATGACTAGCATGACTTTGTAGAAACGTTCACATTCCAATACACATTCTATCGTGATATTTTCATATTACTCGCTCACCCTTCAACTCTCTTATCCAAAAGTATGTTTGCGAAGGACAAAATGTGAAGATTGCTGGAAAGTTAGACACGGTAACTTTATTGCAGTCAATGTATGTGTTGGGAACACAGTTTGAATCTGCCTAGACTCCTGCGGTCTTGGCAGCAGCAGATTTTTTGCACTTCGCCTCTGTCTGTTGATTGAATTTAGGTATAATGATGCTGAATAGAGGCATTAAAGCTCTTAAACCAGAAAACCACTTTGCTCAAACATTTTCCTTCCACAATTGAATCAAATGGCAAAGCAAATATTTATAATATTTCACCCTTATGATGAATGAGATGGGCATTAGTTCTAGAACATTTCTACGTGTTCCATTGCCCACAGACACCAAAAATATGAATAGACTTGAACTGTGGAAATGCAATCTTTAAAGATACTCTAAACACTGTTTTAACACGTAACTGTGCAAACCCGACATAACGTATAAGTAAAGTTTGTGTATTTGCAAGGGTTGAATTAATAAAATAAAATAACGCATGAGCTGCCTGATTGCAGAACAAGATGGTCGCTTCTTCTGTAAATTTGTCCTGGTATTAGGTGTAGGAATGCAGAAGCGAGCAATGTCTTGGTCTACGAACTTCATGGAGGAAAGAACCATTTTTACCAGTTGCATTAAACGTGGACCTTCTCAGCCTTGTAGACAATGATTGTACTTTCTAGTCTGCCTTGTCATTGACTTTTTGATGTTCTAATCCCACAGAGAAGGCGACAGATGGGTCCCTACGTTCTGAAGACTGGGCCCTAAACATGGAGATCTGTGATGTAATCAATGAGACTGATGAAGGGTATGGACACTGTACTTTTGTCAAATCCCCTTTAACCCTCATTTCATATTTGATGACTGACTTATTATCTAGTAACATTTATTTTTCCTTTGCAGTCCAAAAGATGCCATTAGAGCCCTAAAGAAGAGGATTGTTGGAAATAAAAACTTTCAAGAAGTAATTCTGGCCTTGACGGTAAGAAATGAAGAAAATTTAAAGAAATAATTGCAACCCACAGTTTGCTTATCTATGTTATTATATATAATTACAGTTTGGGGTCACTTATCTTAAACTTGGATTAGCCATCACAATGTGCCATTGCAACACAGGAGTGATGGTTACTGATAAAAGGCCTCTTTTTGGAAGATATTCCATTAAAAATCATCCATTTCAGCTACAATAGTCATTTACAACATTAACAATGTGCTGTATTTCTGAACCACTTGATGTTAGTTAAATGGACAAAATTAGCTTTTCTTTCTAAAACAAGGACATATCTGAAAATTGAGGATATGTTCTTAGCCATGGTATGTATTAAGTGCACAGGGGATGTTATGGTCAGGAGTCATCTAGGTACTGTATAAGTATATAATTTTATGTATGTTTTACATGTTTGTTATTAGAAATGCTATTTTAATCACTAACCGTGATTGTAAAAAAAACAAAAAGAAGAACAGTTCCTGTAAGTAAATGACTCCTGGCCACAAAATAATAATTCCAGAAATTACTGATTGTGTATTACCATTCTGTACAAATCACATGCTATGCTTTACATAATTTTGTCAATAAGAAAATAATTTGGCCCAAATGCCTAGTCATGGTGCCTGCTTTTTGGGATGACCCTGCTATCCAGCTAATACTGGTGAGTAAATTAGGAAGCAAGAGGTGGCTTGGATGTATGCTTAGAATACTTCTACTGAAATATATTAAAACAGCTGGAATGTTTTATTGTTTTTTTGGTGTACTTTATTGTCCTGATTATAGGATTCCTTAATTTAAATCTTTAAATTAGGGATGCAGCCTATAATAAGGGTAAAGTTATTGTCAATGTCCTCTAATTTATACTCAGACAGCTTCCGTGCCCCAGTCTCCTTTCACACAGCTCTGCTTCTTCTCTATAACTTCTTGTTCTATCTTATGCCTTCCGCTTGTCCCTCTGTGTTCAGTCTTCATTCCCGGTGTGCTTCCACAAAGGGGCGGAGCTTCTGGGACCTCCCGCGCCTCCAATTGGAGGAACAGGAGAGAGGCTGAAAGAGTGTGAGAGAGCATGAAACGACTGTTCTAGTTTTTTGTTTTTGTGTTTTTACTACAATTTCTTTAAACTAATATCAAACTTTAGGAGTGAAGCCTATTATCAGGCACGGCCTATTTTTGGGACAATAAGGTATATTCCAGAGGCCGGCTTAAGACCTGAGACCTTTTTTTATTATTATTAAACCTAAATTTTACATCATTTATGTCACTTTGTTGTGATTCATTATACTACCATTTTCTCTTGTTAACACATTGAGCGTATGATTGTTCCATCAGGTTCTGGAGACATGTGTGAAGAATTGTGGGCACAGATTCCATGTTCTAGTAGCCAGCCAAGAATTTGTGGAACAAGTGCTGGTGAAAACCATCCTTCCCAAGAACAACCCACCCACCATAGTGCACGATAAAGTGCTCAATTTAATACAGGTAAGCAAGAGGAGGGGCACTTTAGTGGAAAACATGGACATCATCTTCATAATATCAGTGGATTTCCAGTAATGTATATTTTGGTCAAACAGTTGCAAACTTCAAGCCAGTCAGAATTCAATACTAGTTGCCTCTCCACTGGAGCAAAACCTTTTAATGAAGCAATCTCTCAGGAACATGCTGGATTTTCACCACTTGAGGGCAACAAAGTGACTTAATTTTGTTTCACATAGACAAGCAAACAATGCTACCTGTATGAGTTGGTCTGGAGCCATTAGGGGTGTAATTACTACAATTGGAGTTGTCTGTTGAATTAAATGGTTAACTTGATGGTCAAAACGTGACACGGTTCGCATGCACTTGCCTGCTGAAACTCATTAACATTCAAGTTAATGTTAGCGGCTGTGAGTTTAAATTTTGGGGCTTTTACTCCATTTCCCTCCACGCCCTTTACTGCGACTCACCAACCCCCCATTAACCAAGGTAAGGTCAGCCTTTATTAATAGTTGACCAGACTAGTGAATAGCAGGGCCACACAACACCATTCCCCAATGTCCACAAGACGGCCATAAATTCTGAGTATCCCTGCATGAAAACAAGTAGTTAAAAAGTACACTAGAAAATACACTTCCAAATGAACACTGCATGACCAAGTGTAATATGTTCTATACAGAGGGGAGGAATCAACATGCAGGTCTTTTCCAACTATCTATGTGTCTCTCTTTTTATAGGCCTGGGCAGATGCATTCCGAAGCTCACCGGACCTGACTGGGGTGGTTACTGTGTACGAGGATCTGAGAAGAAAAGGACTAGAGTTTCCAATGACTGATCTAGATACACTATCTCCTATCCACACACCTCAGCCGGTAAGAAGATACTATTCAATGTATTCTTACATTTATCAGGGAATCTGGCTATGCTGTTTTACTTTAAGTGTCGCCCGTGCGTGTTTTTTCTTTCAGAGTTTCTCCAGACCAGATCCTGTCCCCCGGCCAGACTTCCCACCTTCTAACTCTGTTCATAGAGCAGGTTCCGAGAGAGGTTCTGCACCTCCACCATACGTTGTTCCAGCTGCAATTCCTGGAGATTCACCTATTATACCTACACCTGAGCAGGTAAAGAGAACATGCTAACACTGCAGAGAAACCCAACATATTAAGAAATGTAAAATTGTGTACTGAAGCATTTACTTTGACTCCAAAAATGGCAATATTTCCATATAAATTAGCATGCTACTGGTAT
This sequence comes from Spea bombifrons, assembly GCF_027358695.1. Classification (NCBI taxonomy): domain Eukaryota; kingdom Metazoa; phylum Chordata; class Amphibia; order Anura; family Pelobatidae; genus Spea; species Spea bombifrons. Next base: position 24,262,628 of record NC_071092.1, on the reverse strand, counting down.
TTAATAATGCCATTGGACAACTTTATAATAGTCTTTGTGCTATAACAAATTGTTTCCAATACCGTATTTTAAGGGCATACAAATCTGAATCAACAATTACATTATTTATTCTATTAAATGACTCTTTGCTTCTGATGTAGCCTCTTGTTATCAGATTTCCGCTGTGCCCTGTATCCTTTTTAAAACGGATACCATGAACAATTGAAAATAAAGACTTTGATAAGAACCTAGAACGATTTCACTAAGCCTTAGCCTTTTGCTTCACATTCAATAATCATTCAATAATAAGCCCAGTGACCTAATCCAGCTATAGATTCTCTTTTAACCATGTTAAAAGTTCCCAATCCTGCTTATTGATGTTATTAACCATTGTTGATAAACTAAGCAGTCCTTTTGGAACTGGACCTGCAGGTTTATTGGCATTTAGAGTACATTGAAGCACCAAACCTTGCTGGCAGCTAATTTATTTCCGCTCTATAAAAACATTGTTCCAGAATCGGACCTTGTGGTATCAGTTAAGAATCTATAACCTATAACATAGGCATACTTGAACTTCTGGTGCATTAGACCTATGAGTGCTAGACTACAAAGATGAAAATTCATAGTGGGGGGGGGTTTAAAACTTTGCCTGTATATAAATGTAGTTTAGCAATGTACTTTGTAATGTAGTAATTTAACGCCTTAAGGACAATGGGCGGTCCCTAAACCCATTGAAAACAATGCATTTTGAGCCCGTACATGTACGGGCTTTGTCATTAAGGGGTTAAAAACCATTTACACTGTTTCCTTTTTAAAACGTCAACGTTTTTTTGTTTAACTCCACTCAGTGTCTGATGTTTTCTTTGCAAGTCACTTTAGGCATTAATGTGTTATTCTGTGAATATTTTTATCAATACAAAATGGAAACCTTGTGTGCTGTTTTCAACTATTTTTTGTGTCTGATTGTGTCGCAACCTTTATTCAGCACTAGTTTGTACATAGCACCACCTTTGATAAGTCTCTCATTGTTCCATCACCCTCAGCCAGCCTTGGTTTATAGGAGTTGTTGTCTAGCAACAGCTGAAGAGCCCTAAGTACCCCAACCTCGCTGTGTGATAGGGTTCATTGCAGGTTAAAGCTTTTGTAACTACAAATATCCAAAGATTAATTACATTTTGTATCGATTTGTTTAATGCACTGTTAATGACCAATGTTTGGTACTCTAGTGTCCTCTAGTCCATTAAAGTCTTTTATAATTAACCACTAATAAGCCTTAATTAAACACATTTTGCTTGCTAAGTGCCAAGTTTGCCTACTTAAATGTATAATTGGGTTTCATTTTTGCTTAATAAGAACAAGTTTTAGCAATTCCCATTTCACTAGAATCAGGAGAGCCATCAGGTGTATGACTCCAGCCAAGCTGGACCTCCGCAAGCTGGCCACAAGCCGAGCCAGACTTACCTGCCACAAAAGGGTCCACAGGGACACCGTGCTTACTAAGAGGAGTTCTATCAAACGTTGGGCTTATGCTAGCGCCAGCTCGCCCGTTAATAACCTCGCAATGCAGCTTGCCATGGTTGTGAATTATTATTTCAAGGCAAATAGAATAAACTAATAATCATTTTAGATTGATTTAGCTATTAGCAGGATGGATATTTTGCCACGTAACATTTTGTAAATACTTTCTGGGGGAACAAAGCATAAAAAAAATATGTATTGATATTTGTAAATGTTTTATGTTGGTTCCAAGAGGACATGAATGTTGCCCCTTATAACAGAAAGTTGAATACATTTGATGTGTTACGCAAGCTTTTTTAAGGAATGATCGGTGAACCTAGTATAGAATACACTTCGTGTTTTTCTCATGTTACACCAGATCCGAATTTTGTAGTTAATTTTGTGCAGCTATTCACTAATAATATATAACGTATATAATGTATAAGAAATACAACTACTTAAACATACAAAACACACTTCCCACTAGCTAAACATGAAGCGAATCACCCTACAATACTGCTGAGGGCTTGAAGTGTTTCACAATAATAAGGCCCTAACAGGTCTCGGCAAAAAGCACAATGCAGTATAAAGGCATACAAGTGAAGGGTTCAGTTGCCTTTATGTAGAGTCCTTCATTTTGTGGAGACCCATTAGTGGCTTTCTAAGTTGTCGCAGTTTACTGATTTTATCAATCTTTTTCATCTTGGAATTGATACAATATAATCTGTTATTACCAATGCCTTTATACTTTCTGTGGTCTCCTTGTGTTTTATTAAATTCTGTGAAGTTTTATACACATTGTTTGTTTGTTTTTTCTCATAGGTTGTAAATTCATAACCTAGATTACTGTGGAAATGACTCTGTAGAGTTAGTTTTTTTTATTATTTTATTGTGAGATTACATGACTGTCTCTGATCCTCACAGGTGGCAAAGCTGCGCAGTGAGTTGGAGGTGGTGAATGGGAACGTGAGGGTCATGTCAGAAATGCTAACAGAGATATCGCCTCAAAAATCCACACAGGCTGATGTGGAACTGCTACAGGTGAGGCAACATTTCATCGTCCACCTATTGAATGAGAGAAAATAAAGTCTGTAATTATTTACATGGAATCTGTCTGCAAGGTCTATGAGTACAAGTAGGATGAATGAAAGCGACTGTTAAGTACTTATCAGAGGCTAAGGAGAGTTGTGTTAGAAGTTCTAGGGCCATGTGTCCTTTAAAGGGACAATTTGCAGGAATCTATGATCTGCAAACTGTGTCCAAGGGATGGGCATAACCACCTAGCAATACCTAGTGGGTGCGCTTCAGCTTCCAGGAGAGACTGTTGCCTCTGAAAATGCTTGTACCGCACTCGTACATGCCGCGCTCAGCGCTTCTTAGCCAATCAGGTGCTTCGGGACAGCCGTGCAGTGTGCAGAAGTCCCAAATCACCTCAGATTTCAAATGGGAAACTGCGAATGGTTAACTCATTCCAACAAGGAAAAGAAATAAAGAAACGGTTACCACCTCCTAAGCAAAGGATGAAATGCGACCCTGTCAGGAGGTGAAAATGTGACTTCTTAATAAACAATTTTACAACATAGCAAAGTTGCATTCGCTACCACGCCCTGAAGTAGCGAAGCCCAATAAAATGAAGATAACACAAATAATATACATGGTAAGAACGTTATAATAAAATTAGTCATCTGTACCATGACCTAACAGGAGAAAGTACAGTCCTACAGAAGTGTAATTGGACTAATGGTTATCCCTATGACAAAGAGAGTCTGCATATCTTAGATTTATGCAAACTGAATTTTATCCCTCTGGGAGGCAAAACTACCACGCAACAGTTAGTGGCTAGAATAGCACACCCCTGGTGGTAGTCCTGAGGAATCTAAGTCTTTCTACTTCAGATGACCTCCAACAAAAACAATAGTTTTACTAGAAGACTACTGAGCAGCATTTAAAATATTGGGATGAGGAAGACCTTTAGTCATGGACATGTCAATGCCCTCATGACAAAAGAGAATGTAATAAATAGTAAATGCTCTGAAAAATACCCCTCGTCTTATAATCGGGTCGTCTTATAATCAGGCCTCAAATAGGTCTGCCTCTGAGACTAAGATCCAGATCCCCTGCTTCTGAGTCCCCGGTGCTTAGTCTGGGCAGCGTGTAGAACGCTATGCGATTCGCGTAGAGCGGAAGTTGTCTACGCGAATCGCGTAGAGCTCTACATGCTGCCCGGACTAAGCACCGGAGGACTCAGATGCAGAGGACCTGGATCCTCCTGTGTTATGCCCCCCCAACTTACCGGTGCTTCTGAGTCCCCCATGCTTAGTCTGGGCAGCGTGTAGAGCTCTACGCGATTCGCGTAGAGTGGAAGTTGTCTACGCGAATCGCATAGAGCTCTACACGCTGCCCGGACTAAGCACCGGGGGACTCAGAAGCACCGGTAAGTTTGGAGGAGGGAGGGGGAGGTGTTAAATGGGGGGCATAAGGCATTTCTGGAGGCAGAGTGCTCTATGAAATGCCTTTTAACCCCCTTAATGCCACTCTGCCTCCAGAAATGCCTTTTAACCCTCTATACACCACTCTGCCTCCTGAAATGCCCTATACCTCCCTATATGCCACTCTGCCCCATAATATGCCTTTTAACCCCCTAAATGCCAGAGTGGCATATAGGGGTATAAGGGATTTCTGGAGGCAGAGTGGCACATAGGGGGTCAAAAGACATATCACGGGGCACAGTGGCATATAGAGGGTTAAAAGGTGTATCATGGGGCACAGTGGCATTTAGAGGGTTAAAAGGCATATCATGGGGCACAGTGGCATATATGGGGTATAAGGCATTTCTGGGGCAGAGTGGCAAGCCTGGGGGCAGATGTGCATAACTGGGGGGGGGCAGGTTGAGAAAAAAAGGAAATAAAAACAAAATATTTTTCTCAATCGTAGCTTTTATTAACAAACAATTGTTCACATAGTTTACATGAATCAACATTTACTGGTAAAACTTTTTTCCTATAGGGTCGTCTTATATTCAGGCTTTTTCTTTTTTTCATAAATTTAATATTCAGATTTTGGAGGGTCGTCTTATAATCGAGCAAATACGGTACAACTGTAAGGAGAGAACTAGGCATAAGCCTGGATCAGAACAATCTCTGACCTAATCAAATTCTACCAGAGCAGAATCCATATGTGCTGTTTTTGCTTCCCCTTAAGAATTATATGGAAATCCTAAGGGGTCCTAGAAAGCTGTGGTTTTTAAAACGTGATGTGAATTCCAAAGCAAATACAGGTGCCAATTTTATTGCCGACCATCTTAAGTCAAGATTGTTAAGATTATTTAAGAAGTCTAAGGGATCAATGTCCCAAGTTGAAGAACACCAGAATCGAACGGGTGTGTGAGATTTTGTATCAAGATATTTAGAGACGAGTTATAGGTTTTAATCGTTCTAAAGCCGAATTACATTTGTGAGTTTGAGTAATTCCAAAGCTAATGGAATATAATCAACCTATCAGGAAAAAGAGCAAAAGGACACTTTCCAATTATTAAACGCCTCAATCATTTTTATAAATCTCACTCTGGTGTGATCTCTTAGGGAAGAATTCATCAACTAAAGTTTGATCTGATAAAATAGAGGCAAGAGCCCCCATCCACAAGGAAGACTGAGAACCATGTCTCTGGTTCCCTGAGAGCAATCCCAAATGAATCTTTGCGCCTTTAATTAGGGGTTGAATCGGGGGGGTACCGCGGTTATGTTGCTAGGTTATGGCTCCCGGAAGACACAAAGAAGAATGCATATTATAGGACCCTGCGTACTTTAATAAGCATTGATCAAAAAAAAAATCCACTTACCACTCGGTGTGTTCCAGGAACTAGATATGCGATCGGCTCCATTATTATTATCCATGAGAGTGCCTTATTTAGAGTCTAAGGCATCAATGGTGGTAGGCGACGCAGAAGTCGATTCAAAGACAGTCCACAAGCCATCATTTTTGAAACTAGATGAAAGCAGTGTGAATGGCCTCCAGTCCTTCAATCTTTGGTATTGAAAGAATGGTAATGTTGTCTTGAAATGCTGGGCAGTCTGAGTCTCCACCATGTTATGGCTGGGGGAAAGATGTTGTGTTTGATGGGGAACATAATACGTTGTATTACTGAATTGATTTGTCATTTTTCAATTAAAGGAGTTGAACCGGACATGCCGAGCCATGCAGCACAGAGTCCTGGAGCTCATCCCCAGAGTTACCCATGAACAACTGGTTGAAGAACTTCTTATAGTGAATGACAACCTAAACAATGTTTTTCTTCGACATGAGAGGTAAAAAGATGCCGTTGTCTTCCTACTCCAGTAGTTGTGGGATGTTTGTCCGTGACTTGAATAGCTTGATGGTAGGAATGAAATCTTATCTTACATGTTTTCTTTGGTGACCATAAAGTGGATTTGTATTTGTGTAGTATACAAGCAATACCAAAGATATTCATTCACTTTTTTTAACAATGTAAAGAATCCCTAAATTGTGTGTTTGCTTTACTGTGTAAAGTCCTGTTTTCATTTTGTTCCAGTAAAGTGACTGCCTTATAGAGCATTTAGTAAGCGGTGTTTAGCTGGAATGTTTTTTTTGTTCATAAAAAGACTTGGTCTCAAAGCAGTTTCTCGGTAACACAAAGTAACATATTCTCACCTCTTGGGGAATATGTTTGTATGCCATTGAGCAATGTTATTTTATTCCACTCAAGTGTACCATAGTCCTCTATTTACTGTGCGCAGCCAAAATTGTTTGTTTTCCTGCAATGATCTGCTACATATGATGCGACATTTTTAACAATTGGCTATATTTTCAGGTTTGAGAGGATGTTTGCTGGTCAGCCAGTAGGAAGTGCAGCGGAGACACTGGTAATGTTGCACCTCTAATTTCTGTGTGGTTTGAAAAGTTTACTTTTCTAAACACCCTTATAGTGTCTTAAAAATAAGGTGTGTAGAAGTCCTTAGTGGTCTATTCAGAATTTGCATGAAAGTGAATATTTATCTCCCTGATATCGCTATGCCTTATCATGAAGGTCAAGCTTTCAGTGAGCTTCTCCTGTAAGGATGGATGAGGTGACCCCTTTTCACTCCCTGTCTTGACTACCATAATATCATTCCAATTGACATTCTTCAAACTCCTTTCTGACCTCATACATCACTACTTCTGTGCTGCCAAAATGGTTTTCAAATTCAGAATCCTATAAGCCTATTCCTCCATATATTTCTATGTTCTCATGACAACCTATTTCCCCCCATGTCCATATCACCTTTTCTAGCGTTCTCAAGATAAAAGAAAAAAACAAAAACCTTGAGGCTTCTCCTCACCCACGTAACCTTACCCGTGGTCATGGCTTGGGTTTCTGCTGATATCACTCCCTAATGTATTTGTGGAAGAAGGTTCTAGGCCTCAGAATACAAGGGTGTTATTTGGTATTAGTTTTCAAGGACAACAAGTGTCGTGGCATATATCTTGATTAGAATGATTAATAAGTGGCATTATGTCTCCTATCATTGTATTGATTCATTTGTTCATTACTTACAAAGCCTGTGGCAGTGAAGTTGCTGTGCTTCTTCAATAGGTATCTGGGGACAGAACCTCTCTCATTGACCTTGAAGCTCAACCCTCCACAATTCAGGCTCGTCCTTCAACCCTGCCCGCTCAACAGGCGTCAGCCCTGCCCGCTCAACAGGCGTCAGCCCTGCCCGCTCAACAGGCGTCAGCCCTGCCCGCTCAACAGGCGTCAACCCTGCCCGCTCAACAGGCGTCAACCCTGCCCGCTCAACAGGTTTCAAGCCTCTCTGCACAATTAGCTGGAATAAGTAAGTACACAGAAAGAATAGCGTTTTTTTTGCAGCGCATAATAATAGTTTTACATTTTAATTCTGAGAACTGCTTATTTACAATACGCACGTTTGATTTACTAGACAGACATGCTAAATCCTTGTGTATTGCAGTAAACGAATATTTCAGTCAATCACCCAGGGACACTGACATATACATGTGAAGAAATATGGATTTAACTAGATTAGCATTACGTTATTGCCATTGACTTCAATGACTTCGGTATTACTATATGCAACACCATATTAACTATATAAACCATATAACTAATAAAAATGTGTTTGTGTGTTTCTACAGTATTTCCCCGGTAATCTGTTTAGACACCACAGGCCCAGAACATTCGTGCAGTTTACTTTCTTTACCATAACTCTCTCTAAAAATTAAACAAATAAATATATATATATAATATAATATACGTACTACTTTTAAAAAGTCCTGGCCCATGTGAGGCCTGAGGTTACCCTACATTTACCTGTGCCGGAGTATGCTTGATTCTACTGAATTGCATAATACCTAATAATTGAGCGCTCTAGTATATTATCCAAATAAACCTCACCGTTTGTGATTTTATTCTCTCCACTAAAGGTTTCATGATAGCAACATCACAAAATGAAAGATCACTTTTCTGTTTCTATGGCAGCGACCTATCAGTTCCTGTCTTTTTTTGTGGCAATTAAACATTTCTTTGAAAAATTCTAAATGATGCAAACTTTTACATGATTAAATAGTTAATCCAGAGTAGGTTTTTCGCCATTCCAGAATATTGAGAAGGATGTTCTATAAAAGCATTAAGTTCAACCTTGACATCATGCAAAGGCGTATTATGTATCACAGATCAAGCTGCAGCATTCAAAGTGGTGGAATATACCGGGCATGTCCATGCTCGGTTCAGTAAAAAACCAAACATATCAATTTACTAGTCCAAGTAAAAACAAATAATAAAGATGACAAGGAATAACAGCATTCCTGTTCACTAAGTCATAAATAAGAACACATGACCTTTTCAGGGTAGGTTTCGTTTGTGTAGTCTGACCCATTTGTGAATTACAAAGCGAGTCTTGGACCTTTGCAGAAGACACTACTTGGAATTGTTTGGCTTTTAGTTTCTGCCTGAGGTGACCTGGTCACCCAGATTTACGGAAGCGGTGTGTATACTCCATTTTTAAAAGTTGCTTGTAAGTTGTTTCAGAAATAAGGAAATGTTAATTTGCTTCTGGCTTAATTGCTCTTCATGCTTTCTAATCGAAAGCTGGCCTACAAAGCACTTTGTGTCCTTACAGAGCTCTTTAATGCATAATCAATCAATTAAGGATTAGTGTTGTATGCAGCAAAGTAGTAAACTGCCTATTTAATATGCACGAGGCATAGTTCTGAAGCAGTGTGATTTGTTAAATCTGCGTTTATTGTTCTAAAAACCATAAGCTGTTGTGCGGCAAAGACAATGTGTAATAGCAATAACTCAAGTCACCACACAGACCACATAACATAAAGAAACCAGAAATTATATCGGGTCACGAACAAGGGAGCATGTTAAGTTCCCAATCTCTGTTATATGATGGCGAGTTATCTATTTTTCTCTAGGTAGTATGTATAAAATCAAAGCTGTCCACCATTTTGATAATTACTTACTTTTCTCCCCATCATGTCAGCCCTCCTCCCCCCAATATGTAGTATCTGCACAATGTTTTACTGTTGTCATGGTTACGAGGGTCCATGCACTGATGATGATCATCTGGTTTTTAATCAGCAGGAATTTTCTGCTTCCCCTGTGCGGACTTGGCATTAAGGCATCTACCTTTAAAGGACGACAGCAATGAGATGCAAAAAGTTCGCCCTGAGCCCACTTTGTGTACTACATATAATATATGCAGCTGAGCATCTTAGGGTCATGGAAACCCAACAGCTAGTTTCATGTAGCTTAGATGTTGGTGTCCAGTTAGCATGTATTTTGCTGCAAATCTTTACACGCTCTCGTTATTTATTAGCGGTAGAAAATATGATAGTTGTCTAATTTTCCTTCTCATCTGGCTGCCTTGATTAAACACAGCAAATTATTAGCAAATTACAGCATTCGGCTAACGTATGCAGGGTTTGCTGCCTTTACTCTCGTTGATTTCACAGTGAGTTTAGGTCCTGTTGCTGTCTGCTTTGGTGATAGTAAAGCATTCCCTGAAAAATTATGTAGTATCCAAATTTGACACATTTTTTTTTACAGTACCTGAAGTAATGCTCCTAATGCACACCTTTATATTGGGCCGCAATGTAACCATTTCCTTGCTAATAAGCAATACATCATTCATTCCCAAGATTATATCAGTGGTTAACTAATGAATCTTTGCCCAATAACATGTGATATATTAAAATGTTTCGATCTATTAGAAACATCAAAGATGCTGCCACCTGTCCGAGTGTGGTTCTGCAACCTAACACTGTTGATCTTGCATTGGAGAATGACATTCTTAACAAGTGTCAGATCTGTCAATTTTTATATTTACTATTATTTATTTGTACAAAAATCCAGTTGTAGCATCCATCCTTCATTCTTGCAGTGCAGTGTCTACAATCACTCCGGCAGCATAATGGTATCTATATGAAAGGAATTATCTTCCTTTATACATTTTTTCCAAAATCCAATGAAATAGTAAAGTAAGAGATGTGCCATTTTTTAATTGTACTTTTAAACACACATGCTTCTTTTACAGAGACGAGAAGGCTGTTGATCTGCAACTGATTGGCAGCTTCTGTAACAGTAAAGTAAAGGTGAAATCTGATCATTGCCTTCAGCAGTGATAAGTCCATGGACAAGGCAACCTAATATGGCTGCTTGCTTCCATGGTAAAACAAAATAGATTAACACTCAGCTGGGAAAAAAAGCAAGAAATACCAGTACTTAATATGAGATGATAAACTTGTTTATAGAGCAAAGCAAAATGTATCCATGTCCAATCAATTTCATTCACATTTTTAGGCTCACCACTACCACTTTACCACAGTCCGTATGTAGATGGCTTCTGGCTGGGGTAAACAGCTGCTGACCAAGTAGAGAAAGTCTTTGAAATGTATAGGGTTCCTCAAAGCAGCCACCACCTAAAATCTGAGCATTCTGTTTTCCCCAGCCAGCAGGGATCTACATAAGGACTGTAGCAGAGCGGGAAAAAACACAAAGTTCTTATTGTTCTGAGAAAACAACAATGTATAATTTGTGTGGGTACACTTAACAAGAGAGAATAACATTAACGCTAAACACAAGCAAAAATGTTAAAACAGCCTTGTCACGAAGGGTACAAATAGAAAAAAACAGCCCAGTCCTTAAGGAGTTAATAAAATATTGAATATTCTCTGCCCACCACCTTGGCAAATCATAGTGTTTCTATTTGAAATATTAATGCTTTTCCTTTTGGACAGGATTCTGGATTTCACTACTTAATCCCGATTTTTATTTAGCTTTGGCGATTGATTTCTTCTGGTTCAAAGCTAGAACTGGTTGTATCACCATAGCAACCACTGGTATAGTTAGCAGCAGCATTTTATTGGTTGTTATAGTGATAGCAATGCAGTATCGCTTATACGCAAACCCCTACGTGTCTCCCGTTACCTGATATATTTATTTTGCTGTCTGTTCGTGGTTCAGTCATAAGGTTTCCTGAGTACTTCACGTGGCCGAAATGTTTAGTGAGGTAAGTGAGTAAGCAATGTGCTCTGACACCACACTGTGGTATCAGTACACATACATAAAGGGACGCTCCTTTAATGCATACGATAGCTGAGAGGTCCCTTTAAGTGTCGTTGGTGCCCCCTTGCAGAATCCCCCAACATGCCTTTTGCTTCTTTGCCCGCCTCACGGCTGTTTTCCATGCCGGAGATGCGTTCAGCCGAAAACATCTCCTTGCATGTGATGATATACTTACTGCCAGTCCGCTCTGCAGCAAGGGTCTATCGAGACCCCCTGTGCACATGCAATGAAAGCTTTTTTGTATTTTTGAGCAATACTATCACAATAGGTTTCCAGGCATCAGTGAAGCAATGGTGTTTTCTTCACGTCTGACGTCCTTTTAGCTGAAGAAGCGGTTACTTCATTTCTTGACTGCTGCTTACCTCCCAGCAACAGCGTTGCCGTGCGCAGGCATTGACATTCATGATTAAATGTTCCCATTGCATTCTTCCTTACTGTAAATGTCATCTATCTAAAAGGGACGAAGGCAGGACAAGAAGCTCTGCAAAACGTTCCTACAGAAACATACTGCAGAGCAAGGAGAAGCAGGGAGAAAAAAACAGTCTCATGGGAAAAAAATCTCCACATTTAATAATTTTTATGTTGTAAGTGTTTTATTGTTAGGATTATGTGCAGCAAATTATTTTGCAATGAGTTGTTTTGGCACAAAAAGATCAACCTTCCTTATGATTCTGTTGAGGGGCACAGATTGCTTTTCATCTACAGAATTCATTTACATAATTACTAGTTCCCAGACAACCACTTAACCTTTACTTCTTTTCAGCATCCAGATATGGCTTTCTAGTGCGTTAATATCCACGTGGAAATCCGTTGGGATTAGAGCATCAAGGACATAAGGCTTTCCGAGTTGCGTATTTTCTTTGCCAAGGGAGAAGTCTAGTGTGTGTTCCAAAATATTTTGACGGGAAAGACTGGATGTCAAGTTGCCTGCTGTTACTGAGGAATGTGGAGACTAATAGGCTCTTTAGATTCCATGAGACTGCGTACTGTATTAATAATTTAGTTTGGTTGCTAGTACGTAGGTGGGTTTTGAACAAGTGAGTCATGCCATCGATTTTAAAGCCTTCGATCTATATTTCAAAATGTTAGCCTTGTTTTTAAAGAAAGAAGCTGAAGATTTTTTTAATGAAAACATTTCTAGATTATTTTACCGGTGAATGGACTTTCTTTCTTTGATAACTATATATATGTGTAGATGAGTGTTTAATAATACTTCTACAGACACCAGACAAGGGACTTGTTTTCCCCTCAGAAATCTCATGGTGCTGCCACAACTACAAGGGATTCTGGGTAGGCACATGCAAATAAGGTCAACAATTATCACCATTTGCCTTTATAGCCCCTTTATACATGGATCCCTTGAAAGTAATTGCCTGCTCTATAGGACAGCCTTTAAATATATGGCTGGACAGTTAGGTGCAACTGGCCTGGCTTCAATGTAAGCCGTGGGTCTAGCTCTGCTGCAGCTTTACTTGGCCATACTGCGGCTGCGGGGAATTTGCCCGTCCCATGAGATGTAGCACCCAGCAAATCATTGTTTATGGACCCGAGTCCATCAAGGTGTCTGTATGTGGGACCCTGACTGTCACTTAACTGGATGGAGTAGGCCCTACAAAAGAAACTGGAAAATGGTAAAAGGTACACTGCGGTATCTGTCAGTTTTGCTAGTAATCTGATGTCAACTAATTTTTGTCTTACAAGGTGTCTGATATTCAATTTTTTTTTTCATGATTACTGCAGTCCCAGAAAAGACCGTGTGCTAGTTTCATATTAATGTATTCCAAATACATATTCCGATTCATCAGCCTTTCTTGTTCTCATGTCACGATGGTTTTTGTGCTCTTATGGAAATTGTGACTCTTTGCGTTTATCTCCCTCACTCAGCTGGCTTCTCAGTGCTGCTTTGACAGACCACTGAGGCTTCTGCTACATCAATCCCTTATACGTGATCAGATCTCAGGTTGTGACATTTATTGGGTCAAAGTGTCTATTCAGAAAGGGCAGAGTTACCTCCAATAGCTTTGAGATTAAGCTTTCTTTCTGATCTTTTATGGGTCATAAAACGTTTGAAATGTGTTCGCCACTGACATCAATTGGGACCGAGCACACTGTATCTGGAGGTTATACAATATAGAAACTGAATGGTTGATTAAAAAAACAATTCGCCCTGTCTAAGTCTGCCATATTTTCCCTCTGTAAAAACAATAAACATTTTTGGTCCCTGGGATAACCTAATATCCAGGATAGCCTTATGCCTATCCAATGCTGCCCTAGGCCTGACCCAAGGCAGTTCCCTCCATGGTCGGATTTGGCATCAATGAAGTCTATGAAGGCTGCGCAGAACTGGCACAGCTTAAGTAGGCCAGTTGGGGATATCATAGATCTCCCTTGTAACCGACTCATTATGCTGCGGGACACCGAGGTTTTATCGCCGAAGGGGGAGACCTGTCCCGATTTTGTACCAGGGGGACTGTTGCCCCCTTAGACCTTCTTGGGCCCAGTGGACCTAGGCCAAGATATGTCACTGGTACAATGTATTTAAATGTTTCCATCACAACCCCATTCTCTCTCTATCTCTCTCTATTGTGAAATGCAAACAGAAGCTTAATTCGTAGATTAGTGAATACACCCCAAAGCCTACAATGTTTCCTGCCAGCTACCGATGCCAGTTTTGCAGACAGCAAAGGGGGCATATTGCTGCAGCTATTAAATTTCATACATTTATGAAGTGTAAGTTTGTTTTTCTGAATGTATATAAGTGCGGTATGGATTCTTTGTTGGTGGAGCTGTATGAGGCACTGGCATATCCCATTAAGCAGCACTGTGGGATGTGCGAGTGGAGGGTTGGATACAAAAATGCTTTTTAACGCATTCCAATATTCTTGTTTAAACACTTTATTTTAGGGTGATGACATTTGTTGTGACCATACAATACTGTACATTAGTCACAATTCTGTAAATCAATATATGTGAGCGCCATTCATGCCTTTTGCATTAACGGCACCATGTTACTTTAGTCAATAAATCCAACTTTTTGATGGTGATATTCTTAGTTACAATTTAGTGTATATTTCACATGTCTTTTTTTCTTTAATATTAAGGTGTCCTTTAGCTGTATAAGGTGTTTTTCCCATTACCATTTTTCTCCTTTTTATTTGTGTTTTTATCTTTTCTATTCTCTATTCTTTAGATGTATGATCTCTCTATTTGCGCTTTTTGCAAGTTGGGGAATTTATATTTCTTTTTCTTCTCCAGATATGGCCTCAGGCTCTGTAAGTGGAACACTACAAACACTGGAAAGCTCCAAAAAAACAAATGATGATTTTGACATGTTTGCCCTCACACGAGGAAGCTCGCTTGCTGAGCAGCGTAAGAGGTTAGTAGAAAGTCTTTATGCTTTTGGCACCACATGGAGTACGCAACTAACTATGTAAAGCATGTATGTGCGCACAATGCTACCATGTGATATAACAAAACATTAACGTAATCATCTATAATAAAATTTCCAACAATAAGCACTAACTATGTTCCATAATGCAACAGGATACAGAGAGGCAATTCTGGTCTTCAGCTCAGACTAGCGTCCTTTCTTGGTATCACACATTGTAGTAACACTAAAATTTAGTAAGGCTGACTTTCTTAGACGTTACGAGACCCAGAAGGCCCTGGTTAGGTGTGTAAATAGGACGTATATCACCTTGGAGAATGTGGGGTCTATGACGGAACTACCGTAATATCCCTGTCCTGTGTACCGAACTGTAATAGAGAGGGGTTCTGGCAAGTGACAGATCCACCTTAAGAATCTTTCCTTGTCAAAACATGGGAATTAACTAATTTATCTTGTGTTTCGGATGCTACCCTGAAACCATCTTTGTTAGAAAGCAAGCTACTGAGGACCAGGTTGTTTATTAGAAAAATGACAGGGTTGCTTCCCTGAACTGTTGCACCGTGGTTGATGAAGATCGTTATTAGGTTCTTCGATTTAATTGACGAGAAGCAGCAGTGCTACATTAGCTGGTTTCACATGTAGCAGAGCAGGCATTAGGGTATAAGTGGTTTGTTTTGGCATACTCTACTTACCTGTGTTTTTAAGAAGGCAAAATAACCTTGCTTTGGTTGTACTTTTCTGGGGGGGGGTGATATAGATCTTTCTCCCCTCTTCTAATTCCTACATACATTTTGAATACACATTTACTAAGCCACCAATATGCTTTACATCACTTGTGGCTATTGATTTTTTTTGCCCATTATGGTGGAAATACTCCTGTTAATGAGAAGATAAGGTAGCTATCATATATGGAAATGCTATTGCACGTTTCAAAACATAATTTATTGCCGCAACGACAATACATCTACTTTGTATTTGCACACGATAGGCGTCTGTGTATATGGAAGGGAAGGCCTGCAACCAATAACAAGTCTCCATTGCAGATTTGTATGCCACTGAACGTATATATAGGCATATCGCTGTATTAGCCCCCCTACTGAATGTCCTATTTATTTTCTCTTTAAACAAATGGTTTAAACATTGTGACTTGATGTTTATTTTAATAGATGAAAGACGCTAAGTGTCCTGTTGCTCCAAGGCAGTAGATTTATTTTGTGAAGTAGACAGATGTTTAGAGGGCACTACGAGAGGCACTCTCATCTCCTGCCAGGTGATAAAGCAGCCAACTCATTATTGGCAGGCAGCAGATAGAGGAGGTCTGAGCTAGAGCCAGGTGGTGTTCAATCTGTCCAGAATCTGCACAGTCTGTAATCTGTAATCCACTACCCAGGTGTATCCCTGTCTACCTCCTCAACTTTGTAAACCATTTGCTTTCCTTTGGTGGAGGGTTATCTATTCTTCAGGGCACAAGTCTATAATTGTCTCTCAGACCTGATAAGAGCCACGAGCTCTAAAACACTCTCCATGAGGTACGAAGCTGTTTTACTAAAACATTGAAATGTTTGAGAGACGTGGTAATAGAGTCATGACACCCAGAAGCCATTAATCACATGCAAGGCTGTGTCATTCTCTACGCCTGAGTCACTCTGCTCCATTTACTGTCATATTGCAAATCAAACGTCTGCTGGAGCTTGAAACTCCAGTCCAGACGGGTGCGGACTGCATGAGGTGTAAGTTGACCCACGGTATAATCTGATCCACATTCGGTTTAAAGGAACTGCCAGCCAAGTTTGGGCGGAGGGATTGTCAAATTACTTTTTTGTGGGTGCTTGTTCTATTTCTGCCTCCTCGCTGGTACACACAGACCTTCTTCTCCCTGTTTCTGGTCCACTCAGTTTTTGCACTGATCTACAGGAGAACAGTGAGCTGCCTGGCTCTATCCCTCAGGAGAAGCACTTTCCTCTCTTGTGCACTCTATTTGTAGCTCTTACTTTTTTCCTGTATTGTAGCACAGCTTCCATATTTTTCTTTCATCGGAGCATGGCTTTCTGCCTTTCCTCCTTTATTTCTTTTTATGTTATCTCATCTTTGCCATGGATACCACTGGGCTTTGTGTTGGGTGTAAGCACTTAAGGGCTTTCGTTCCATTCTTCCTCATCAGCAGCATGGTGGCGGGCCTCTATTTTATTCTGGAAGCTATTGTGTACAGTGGACCCCTCTCTGACGAGCATTATTTTGATCACATTGACCTTCATCCAGACAGAGCCAATCTCACCCAAGCAAACACAGGATTAAAGCCTAGCAACCCCACCACCTCTTGGTTTCCCACTTACCCTGCACGGTACTACCTCTTTGGTACACCCTGGTATGGGTCTCTGGCATACTTTGAAAACACTCCTTCAACTTTTGCCAGAGAGGACTTGTTGTTTTGTGCCAGGCGAAGTCATTGCTTAAGCATGTCTTGTACAGCTTATAATGCTCAGGATGAGTTTACCACCATCTGTTTTGTGTGGAAAGAGCTCTGACATGCATTGTTAGACTGTAATTGTTTATAATACCATAATGTTCTTTTGTATGCCTGTAATATATATCTTATTCCCCATCCTCTGTTTGTTCTTAATTTTTCTCCTGTTGCCATTTATTTCTAACTATATTTCTGTTCCTTTCCTCTCTTTTTTTTCAACCCACACGTTTCCTCTTCCTTTCTTACATGTTATAGTGTAAAATATGAGGAACCTCAGGCTACCGATGGACTTGCAGGCGCTCTGGATACTCGGCAGCAGAACACTGGAGCAGTAAGTAGCTTTTTCAAGCTTTTTTACATGTATTAGTAAAGTATTACGTCAAACAAGCCTTCTCATTTTCCTTCGGCAGCTTTATGCCAGCATAACACAATACATTTAACAGCCAGACAACCCTGTTCACATTCCTGTCTATTGCCCCATCTAATCTCTCTCTATCAGTTGTGTTACATGAGAAAGTTGTATGTATGGTAAAATGTACTCACTCATATCTGAAAATGTAGGCTTTTTGATGCTTGCTTAACGTCTTAGTGACATTAGGCCCAAGAACAGCATTTGGTAATGCTTATTCAGACCAGCAAACTTTTGTTATAACCCATTATCAAATAAGATTTCTGAGCTCTGATACCCACTTTCTGGTTCCACGGTGTCCCATGTTTGGCTGCTGGATTGCCAGCATTTGTGTTATACCTGTAAAGTCAATTTATTTTTTTTAATGCTTGGTCCTGAAATGCACACTTTGTGTAATAAAGCTGTTACCTTGGTGTGTATGTGTGTGTGTAGACAGAACACTCTTAAATAGGGCTTGTGGTTCCAGGTCTGAACACCTGTCACAGATGGCCGTTTGGTCAGTGCTTAGTTTGTTTTGTTACACTTTAAAGCTTGGCAGCCCCTCAGGCTTCCCTCCCTTTTTAAAGTGTGGAATTACCAGCCAAGTGGAGTAGTACATAATTGTAACTTACCCTTTAAAATACCTCCCCTAGATGTGATATGTTGTCCTGTTGTAGCACACTATGGGGCTGTGAAGGAACCTTGCTTGATACTTGTGGTCTAGGGGCCACTATAGTGCAGCTATGCTCAGTCTCATTCCAGTTTATTATATCTATTTCCACTAGATCCCTGCCCCTCAAAGCAACTTCATGGAAGACATTGAGAAGTGGCTTTCTGTTGATACGGTGAGTAATGTTAAAGAGAATTTAGTCAACTGGGCAAACCAAGGAGCCCTTGCTTTATGGAGCATCGTAGAGGTCTGACACTCCTGCTGTAGGGATAAATATGATTTCCCATGTTTTATGGCTGCTTTCACAGTATTACATCAACACTTTTACCACCCGTGTATAATATATATATATAGTCATAATAAAAAAAAAAAAAACATTGGTCTCAGCAACAGTATGTGTTATGATTAGAGTCCTAAAAAGTTTAAAGGTTAGATGGGATATCCAGGCCAGTAAATCCTTATGTTCATTATACCCTGGGGGTTTGTATACTTACCCAGCAATGCTTACAAATGCTGGTTCTCGATCATCTGAGCAATGGCAATTATGGTTTAAAAGCTCTATGAAGTCTCCAGTAGGGTTCAACACTTTAGTATCTAATCATCTCCTCTGCTAAAGACATAAGGGCTTCATTGCCTCAAGTTCCCTTGTGTACAGAATATTTGTAAAACAGCACCTCTTCATGCCATGGTTTTAAGTAAAAATCTTCTGTAATCCTTTAACAAGTAGCTGATAAAATTAAATTAAGACGAGTTCTATGTATATCTAGAAACATTTTTATTCGCTCAAATAAAAGAACACTGATATGTCTTGCCTCAATGAGAGCTCTTATGCAGTGTTATTTTATCTGAGCAAATGGAACTATTGTATTGTAAGTATTTCTGAAATAAAAGATTTGCGCTTGCATTTATGTGTCGGTTGTTAAGAAGCAGATATATCTCAGCATGCAGTTCATCTTACTGTCCTTTGGAGCTTATTTAACTGCCTTTTTAAATCTTTGTAATATGGTTTATAACCAGTGTAGAAGGAGTCTTTAGTCGAAGTTGACGCTTTTGTTGGACGAATATAGAAAAAGATGAAAAGCCACAGGCTTTATTGACCTCGGTGGTCATCTAAGGAAGTATAATGCAGTACTAAGTGGATACACCAGCATGTGTTAATACCGTAAGCTGGACACAATACTCATTAAGTTGATTTGTTTGGCGAATGTTAAGTTATGTGAGCTGATGTCATATAACAGACCTTATTAACTCTTAAAGTGTATATGGTGAGCAGTTTATTGTTTCACAATCTGTGGCATACAGTTTAATTTGTATAGGCTTAAACTCAATAGCATTGTCCTGCATCCAAACGGCAAGCTTGTGCTAGAGTAACAAAATCTATAGTTATTCAATATTAATAAAAGTCAACAAAGCTCTTACATGAATAACTTTGTCTCCAGACCCTCTAGCAATTCAGCTGTCTCCCACTAGCTGAGTTAGGTGATAAAAATGCAAAAGACTTGGAAGTCAGACAAGTTCAGTTATTCCCTGGAGATAAAAACTAAAGTCCACGGCATAAAATTTTTCCATAACATGGCGATCCTGCTCTTCTTCGTTCTAACAATGTTTTGTTTTGGTGGTTTTAATGATTCGGAACTATAAAATACACTGTAGGAGGCTCAAGTGTACCGCTCTTCGAATACGCTTATTTCAGAAGAACTCATTGTACTTTTCAATAACCCAATTATTGTTCTTGTTATGACCAGATTATTATAAGAACATTATTTGATTTTAGAGACTAAAATCTCTTCATAAGAATGTGCTTGTGTTGAGTCCAAAGGGTTATTATGAAGGTCAAGTCCATTTTCCCCCCCGAATGTCTTTTAGGAAATAAAAGTTTTGGAATTAGTCATCTTTATCATAACAATATCTGTTTTATATGACTGGCTTCTTGTTAATATTGAGTATTTGCTGCAAGTTGAAATTGAACAGATATATTATGAAATACTATTTATATAAAAAGATGACAAAGCTGAAATATCTGGACACATGTTTTAATCTGATGATAAACTTGAATTCCATGGGACAGTTCGGACTCAACATTCAATTTTACAAACTGTCAACATTTGTGCTGGTTTTATATACAGAATTCTGATCTTAATATGGGGAAATAAATTCCATAATATTATCAATGCAGACAATTGTGCTCCTTTGTAATGTAAAGTCCAATATTACTTTCCCAATTTCAAGATGACCATCTACACTCTCTTTTGTCAGGCATAGCAGGCTAGTGAATTAACCAAGCCTCCATATTATTTCATTCACAGGGCGATGAAGTAGAAGGGGAGGATGGTGTAACCAGCGAAGGTACGCTTTTACAGTTTTTGCTTTCATCTAGATGGAAAACCTTTAGGAGATCTTTACCTTTCCATCGGCAGTAAAAGTGAATTTAATCAGGCTTAATATTTTTCTAAATGAAGTGGAATGTTGCATTTCAAAACATTAGAAAAAGCCTCACTCCCATAGTTATTCCTACTATAAATTTCTATTGAATTATTTAATGATACAATGCTATGTGGAGGAGTCATTACTTAACAAAAAATATATACTTGTAAAAAGCACAAGATGGAAAACCAGTATAAATTATATATATAAAAAAAAAAGCACTTACAGTGTAGGATACATTAAGAGAAATGTGAATATATTCTGGCTTAATTGGCTGATGTGGGAGGGCATATTAGGAAAAGTAGCTCAAAATAGTTTTATGTATTTGAAGGGTTTTAAACACTTATATTTACAAGCCCTTAACCTATTTAAATGTAGGCAGTTAACGGCACTGACGCTCAAATGGTTCATGCACTTAAGCTTAGGAATTGGTAGCTGTTCAAGGTTCCGGCATGGGAATTTCCAAGCTACTGCTAACACCCACAGCTAGACAATGACTGCATTGTTAACATGTGACATCAAATGTCACACGGTGAGTTACGCTGCATGGGGCAGTGATGCAGAGTGCTTTAATAACAAACACACAGGACTAGATTTATATCCCGGGAGCAGCCGAGCATGCCCTAAAAAATAAAGCAGGCAGGAGCCAGAAAGGACGTCTGTAAAAATGGGTCCATAATGAACAGAAATCTTTACATCAGGGTGCCAGTGGGCCGAGATATCGTTATGCACCATCCTTATTCTCTCCCAACCCAACTCCCAAAAATAGAACACCTCTCCCCAAATAATGCCTGTTGAATCAAGACTAAAATCAGCCTGTTTTGAGGTTTTGCAATTAAAATGAAAGTGCTAGATGGAATACATTTTGCTAATTGTTTGTTCGCATTGCAGAATTTGATAAATTTCTTGAAGAGCGAGCGAAAGCTGCAGATCGAATTCCAACGCTGCCATCCCCACCCACTGAAATGCCCAGGGCAGCCCCCAGTACAGTTCGGGACAAGAAAGATCAAGCGGAAGATGCTCTGTTTACCTTGTAAGGCCTTCACGAATAGGTGAAGTATCCGGAACACAGGGGTTGAACCTCTCCAATTCAGGACACACACACAACTCCTTGAGTTTGTAAGCAGGGGATTGTTTTCCTACATCAAGACCAGCTTTCTTTGTGGTACGAGTCTTCACAAACCTGGAGAGCACTTTTTACTCTAGGTCCCGGGACAGGGGATATTATCTCAATATTGATTGGATTGTTTTTCCTTCCCTGTTCGCTACCTACTCATGACAATTCCTTCCATACAAATGTGGAGAAGAATTTTGTCCCACCTCGCGTACCATCAATGCTCATCTTCTTAGACGGATTCTGATTTCCAGCGTGAGCTTACAGCCTCTTACTGTCAGAATGTATTACCTGTAACACAGATCTTTTGCCATTAGTGAATTTTTTTTCAGAAATCTATATTAGCGGTTTATCTTCAACAAAAGTATTTGTGTGCTTTTGGCATCTGAAAATATTTCTTTGTAGTCAGTAGGAGGAGTTTATCATGTGTTAACGCCTAGCCCCAAATCCCCGCATTTGTACGAGTCTAGCTATTACCTAAGGTGCCTTTTTTAATATTGTTCTATAATCATAACCAGGTATGGAAATTCTATATCACAGAACAAGGGTTAATAATATACCTTATTTTGGTACAGCATTATTGCACACTATTTCTTAACCAGTGCTGCTTTTGGGTTTGACGTTTCTTGAACTTGGGGTGTTTTTTTTTTTGTTAATGCTTGACCTGTAAAACTATACAGCGTTCTTGCTCTAGGTTTTCCTCTCCTTTCCAAGTTTTAACATTTTAATCCTCGTATTCTGATGAGGATCATGCGTCAGGAAGAAGGTTACATGCCTCTGAAAAGTGTACACTTTATTGTTCAGAAAATAAAAAAAAATATTATAGCCGCCTAGAATTCTGCTTAAATGTCCAGTATTGCAGCCAGTTATTCCCTTTTTCATATTTCATTAATTAATGCTAAAATTAACTTAGTTTCAGATTACACTACACCAAGGGACCGATTTACCGAAAATTCAGGGTGGATTAGGGGGGAGCCACTGAATAATGAAGTTATTCTATAAGTATTTTCATATATATTCTTTTACCCTACAAAAATGAATAGTGCTTAGACCACGTAGCTCTGCCTACTCTGAGGTAAGGTTTTGCATCACTGAGGCAGGAAAATACTAAAATCAATACGCGAAGGGTCTCGTAAGACCCCTGCAGCATCCCTGAGCCAATGCTAGAGCTGACGAGTGAAAAAATATATCACACGGGAGGAGATGGTTTTGGCCGAGCACGTGGCTGGCAAATGGCTAGAGGGTTGGGAAAAGGGCAACTGTATATGAGGGGGGATTCTGGAAAGAATTCACGGGGGCTTTCAGCTATCATATATTCGTTAAAGTGCATATGATGGGTGTTATGGCCCCTTGATCTAAGATAAATAATTAACATTTTATCTGCTCTAAAAGGCTTCTAATCGCGAATATGGATTCTGGTGTCTGTTTCTTGATTCTAAAACTATATGTAGATCTTTTAAATGGATGCAAGATCTCAGTTATGTTATAATTGCTTACTCTAATTTGGGTTATTTAGCCTGGTTGCAGTAGCTCAGAAGTTGATATACACTTAAGTCAACACAACGGTCAAAATGTGCTACAACAGAATTGCAAAATTCTATGTCCATGATCTGCGCAAGCTGCAGAAAAATAAAAAATACTACAAATAATGAAGCAGAGTTGCATATGTCAAGATTGTATATGTATCTATCTTTGTAAATCTTCCTTCCCAATGCAGTTTAGCGTCATGTTTCTATTGTGTTTACTCTTGGGCAAAGCACATGCCTACGCCACTAACTTAAATGGGAGCTGAAAGAAATAGCGAGCCATGACATTTTGTGTACCAGCTTTGTGCAGTAAACTGTGGGCAGAGATATGTAACCTTAATGAAAAAATAAGAACATTTTAATAGTTTTAAACAGAATGGTCCTCTAAAAAGTTTGTTTGCATTTTAATATAAGCCTTAACATTGGTTACACTGAAATACTCTATCCCAACTCAGTCCCCTGTCTATTTTCTGTGCATTGACATGGGTCCTTATTTGCAACCATTGTTAAGCATTTTTGCAGCGTTGTCTTGTTTGTAGCAGCTGCACGGTGCATTTCATGCAAAAATAAACTGATAAGTACAACTGCGTGGAATAACTGCATATGTTCATTTTTATTTTCCCTTTGGGAATACTTGCAGCAATTTTTCTCATGCTATCCTGTGTGTGGATTTATATGAAACATACGAGTAACGTTATGGCCAGAAAGATTTATATTTAAAAGTCTATTAATGTAGCTTTAAATAAAGAAAAGATAAATATTCCATCTCAGCACCCCATAACATACGTGTTTACTATACTACAGTTCATTTGATTGAAGAGGTATTACTAAGCTCATGCTCTGTCTAGGGTTTCAGCCTATAGTAAAGATTCAACAAAACCTTAACAGCTCCTATTACATACATCACATACCTGTCCACTCTAAACACACTCACTAAACTCTCCAATAAATATGCTGATGACTTTGGGGTGCATTTACTTTTTTTTTTTTTTATCCCATTATTTAGATTTTGTTGATGGTGTATATACAGTATACACCCCTCACATTTTTGAAAATATTTTATTATATCTTTTAATGATGTAAAGGTGGCGGACTGGCCAAACATGTCTCCAGACCTAAACCCTATTGAGCATCTGTGGGGCATCCTCAAACAGAAGGTGGGGGAGCGCAAGGTCTTCAGTGGCAACTTGTGAAGCTCTGGCGAACTCCATGCCCAAGAGGGTTAAGGCAGTGCTGGAAAATAATGGTGGCCACACAAAATATTGATACTTTGGGCCCAATTTGGACATTTCCACTTAGGGGTGTACTCACTTTTGTTGCCAAGGTTTACACATTAATGGCTGTGTGTTGAGTTATTTTTAAGGGAACAGGCTGTGTGCTCACTACTTTACATTGTAGCAGAGTGCCATTTCTTCAGTGTTGTCACATGAAAAGATATAATAAAATATTTACAAATATGTGAGGCGTGTACTCACTTGTGAGATACTGTAGGTAGTTATTATTTTAAAAGAAAACTGTACTTTTCTTTCCCCATAAAAAAAAAATGCTAATGGAAAGTTGAATAAAGACAAAATAAAATAACACTAGACCTTAAGGGGTTAATAAAATTGCGTACTAAAATTTATGTTGGTTGTTTACTAATGTAAGC
The DNA here is from genome assembly GCF_027358695.1 of Spea bombifrons. Lineage (NCBI taxonomy): Eukaryota > Metazoa > Chordata > Amphibia > Anura > Pelobatidae > Spea > Spea bombifrons. Next base: position 24,237,944 of record NC_071092.1, on the reverse strand, counting down.
TGTCAGAATGTTCCGATCTACACAGCTGGCAGTCCTAAGCACACAGCTACAGGCAACCCCTTATAACGTGAAGAAATAAGTGCTAATAACAAGGATATTGCTGCTACTGCCTGTTTGTTCAAAGAAGTAGAGTAGGTGGGGGAATTAGGAGTGACTAGCATTAAACCAAGGCTGTTTTTCCTCAGGGATAAACCTATAAAGAATACAAAGAGCAGCCTAGTTTAATGGCTCACTGGAAATATAATAAGTGTAAACTGCTTTTGGTAATATTTATTTTGAATTTAATACATATCATTGTATTATATAGTATAGAAATCAAGAGACCATTTAAAAAAATATATATATATATCACTGGCCACTTTATTAGGTGCACCTTCCTAGTTGGACCCCCTTTTGCCTTCAGAAGATTCATCAGAGATTTCGGTCCACATGGGCATGATTGCATCACGTAGTTGCTGCAGATTTTTCTGCTGCACATCCATGATGTGAATCTCCCATTCTACCACATCCCAAAGGTGCTCTATCAGATTGAGATCTGTAACTGTGGAGGCCATTGGAGTACAGTGACCTCATTGTCATGTTCAAGAAACCAGTTTGAGATGATGTGAGATTTGTGACATGGTGCATTATCCTGCTGGAAGTAGCCATCAGAAGATGGGCACACTGTGGGTCATAAAGGGATTGCCATGGTCAGCAACAATACTCGGTAGGCTGTTGCGTTGAAATGATGCTCAATTGGTACTAAGGGGCCCAAAGTGTGCCGAGAAAACTTCCCCCACACCGTTTCACCACCACCAGCCTTCAGCAAGTTGTCATGACCACGTCTACAACGCATTGAGTTGCTGCCAGTGTATGTATATATATATGTGTGTGTGTGTATATATATATATATATATATATATATATATATATATATATATATATATATATATATATATATATATATAATTAGGGTCTATTTACTAAAGAGAGAGGTTGCAGGAGAATTGACTTCACTATACATGAAGGGCCAGGGCTGCCAGAAAAGCTTGGCTGGACTTGTATATTTAAATCAGATAGCTATCCTCACAGATTGAATTATGCATTAGACATGGTTATATGATAATAACAAGGATATTGCTGCCACGGCATGTTTGTTCAAAAGACCAGAGGCAGCTTTACCTTTTCTATGTGCCTTCGGTACAATTCCTTGTTTGCTTATTTCAGTTTTAAAGAAGCATTTTTTTTCAACTGCATTCCATCACCGGCTTGTTTCTCTTTGATATTACAAACACGTCACACATATTCCTCCTCTGTTTCCCTCCCCATCCTGTGCATCCCTTTTATTGTAAATAGCTGTTGTTATGGTAATCTTTGGTGCCCATTTGCTCTTTGGAGTTGATAGCATTCTATCAGATGTGATTTTCATTCTTCATCTTTCTCACCCCGGGGTCAGCATTACACATTCTTGCTGCACATAGCTGCTTGATAATTGTTTAGATTAATGGGTTTCTAACTGTCTTAAGTCTAAATGCCAAAAGGGCAATCATTATCTTTCCCTTTGCTAATGCCTCTAGCCACCTCTCTTCATTATTAGTAAATGAAAGAAGTCTCATGTGCTGCACATTGTTAGTAAATAGAAGAGAAAATAAGATTGGAGACTGCGCTAACAAATTTATAAAACATACTTATAGATTGTGACCTTGCGAGAAGGGCCGCCTTTACCTAATGTATAGGTTTGTCTTAGTCCCATAATTCTAGTTGTGGCATACCCTTTGACTGTGTGTACTGTAAGAAGTGTACATTGTTGGTGCTATATAAATAATAATTATATTAACCTTCTATTTTATGTTTATAAAAAACCTCCACACCATTAAGCTGTGACAGTGTGTAACATTTAGCCCTTAAGGTAAGCAACTCCTACACATCTCAATCATATGGTAGGCTGTCGCCCACTGCCCCTCCCCCTTTTTCCTGCTAATATATTTATTTATTTATTTTTCTTTCTTTTTAATGCGGTATTGTAGTAGTGCTGCACTGTAGAGAACTACATTTTATTTCTGATTCTCCAAATAAATTTTATCTGCAGATCCAGAGGTTATCGTTTTAGGCAGCTTTGATATTTGTGGCTGCTTTCCAAACTCAAACAGCACACTATGTTGATTCATTATGGCAGTGTTCCTGAAGTTCCTTACCCATAGATCTTAATTAGTTAAGGGATCCTTTGGAGGATTTGTGCTGTTTACCACAAGGCATTCTGAAGAGAGCCCAATGCCTTTTACTAGCAGATTAAGCCAAGATAAGAAACTTAAACTTGTACACAACACTACTATTTTGTGAAAACTTGTTCTTAAAAAAATGAGATTATGTATAATGTTTAAGTGATACCAGTATTAAAAAAGGAAAAGACTATGGTAGGAGCTTTCATTTAAGCATTATACTCATGATATTCTAAACATGATCCCAAGGCCAAATGCTACCGGCTCATGTAACGTTATAGTAGGGCGCCTGCTTGTAAGGAGATTGAGAGCTGCAGCGAAGACAGGGCTACACACGAGGTAAGAGGGAGGCGGGGGAAAGAGAGCTGGCAAGCTGCACTGATGATGGGATGATGAGTGTGTTCGTGACCGTATGTGTACATTTATGCTGGTGGAGTAAATTTGTGTTACTGTATGGTGTTAGCAGGTATGTGTATGCAGGTGTATGGTGCGAGTGTGTGTTACTGTACAGAAGTAGGCTAGTGTATTAGCATGTATAAGTGTGCATGTTATTGTGAAAATGTGTTTTGTATATTGTGTATTGTGTGTCACCATATTGTTTGTGTAATTGGTGTCAGCAATGTGGGTGTTTGTGTATGGCGGTAGGTATGAGGGAGAGAAGGAAGAAAGATAGCTGGGTGATGTATGTGTAAGTCCATGTTAGAGCAACTTTGTTTGCTAGTACGTATGTTTTTTGTTTTTTTTTTAGTTATAGTAGCAAGTGGTGCCAAACAATTGCTGCACCTGGGTGCTCCTAACCCCACCTGCCTGACGCTATATCAGCTCCTCATCTATCTAGCTCAGTATGCCCAGTGAGTGGCGTTGTGTATTTGTACTTTGAAAGAATGCAGGTTAAGGGCAATTCACTGCTGCTTGGTCAAGCAAACCCAAAATGGAAGGAATAGCCAAAGAGCGTAGGAAGAACTGTTCCTGACATTAGCATGGGTTCCAGTAAAGCCGGACCCTTTAAGTACCGGTATATAGATTCACAATATAAAATATTTGCATAATGGTAACCAATGCCTGTGAGGTATAGATTAATAATCTTAACAGCTAAAATGATTCACAGGGTTCTTAACACTGAACCATGTTTTATTTAATGAGGAATGAGAGCTGTAACAGGCAGCACATACAGTGTTAATTCTGCTTTGCAGTCTGTGTATAGATCAGAGAGGGAATAATTAGTATGTTGTGGAATAAGACCTGAAATTATAACTCTGTCATCCTTATAATTTACTGTTAGTGTTGATATGAATATCCAGGAATTCAATGTTATAAGATACGTGTGATTCATTCTTCATACAAATACAAAAAGTGCATTTAGAAATAGAAGAAAGGGATGGTTGGGGTATAAGGCGAGCCACCTTATGTCACTAATTCAAAAATATATTTTAGAAAAGTATCACTCGGGTACCACAGATAACAGGATCTGGAAGTGATGTATTCTGGCCTAGACAGACGGGTTCAGAGTGGCAGTAGAACTAGGGGGAAGATCTACCGCCTCTGCGGTGTTGCTGCTCGTTGGGCAGGTTACAAAGGAGATCTCTGATCTCCCAAACCAAACTATACGGCTTATAGAAGTTTTTGGGAAGCCGGCAAAGCTGATATACGATACATTGCAAGGTGTTGCACGCCTTTAATACGTGGAACACTGGAATATAACATTGTATCCCTGCTCTCTGCAGTGAGAATGACAGCTGTGCAGGAGAACAATTGGGGGGCACTTTCCTGGTTCGGTGAGGTAGATATGTTGCTGCCTCCTTTACCAACACTTTACCCAATACATATCAGGTTAGGACCGGTGTACAGGGATTCCGGGAAATTTTCCTCTAGGCTGCCTGCTCTGGGGCCAATCTTGTGGCCATCCATCTAGGGGTGGGCTTGCCTGGGGGGCTATTGTCCCATGGTCACCACAAAGAGGCAGAAGAAGGAACGCGGTGGGGGAATGTGAATGCGTGCCTGCTCTTTAAAAAAGAGCACCTGAAAAAAGCCTTTGGGAAGTTAAAGGGTGAGAGGAGGGGATTAGAGAGTTAGGGAGTGAGTATGTATGTTACAGTGAATTAGTATGTTTTAGCATGATCATGTATGTATGTGTGTGTGTATGTATTATTATTAATTTTATATAGCGCCATCAAATTCCGTTACGCTGTACAATGGATGGACAGGACATAACAAGTAGCATGTAACATAACAAATTGACTAACAGAGACAACAGGTGAGAAGGGCCCTGCTCAAACGATTTTACAATCTAGAGGGAGGTAGGGTGTATTACACAATAGGTAAAAGCATGAGTATGTATGTTTAAGCGTGTATAACTATTCCGGTGCTTTCCCATTTGGTCCGAGTCCCGACCCATTATATGATGGCCCCATTATGTCATGGGCCACAGTTATATTAGGAACTATGTGTTTTCATATGGATGAACAATGAGAAATTATGTATGGAAAATTATGTTTTCAGTTTTCTAAACAGTTAAGTACTTCTGAACCATATGTTTAAATGGCCAAAGCAGTTTCCTATTCTAATAAAGTTTAGAAGGTGTACTTATATACACAAAACTGTACACTAAATAATGACTCGCATAATACCCAGATATATCTGATTCAGTTCCCATGATATAAAGGTTTATTTTAAAAAAAATGACAAAAATTACATGCTAGTGATGTCCTATTAGTTCATTTTTTATTTCTTACATTTCTATTGAGTTTCAGGATACGGTGCAATTATTATTATTTTTTTTTATATTAATATCCATGTATTCTAAGCCTCACAGGCGCAAAATGAACCTGCAATGTGGCAGATAATATATTTTAATAAAACATGGTGTTTATTAAATCTGCTTATCATTGTAATTGTTTTACAGCTTGAATGCCTGGCACAAAGGAAATTAGCCTCACAAATGCACTAGTTTAGTTTGTCATTGTACAACATTTTTTATTATAACCTAAAAAGGAACTGGTTGTGTAAATATTGTCTAACAATGTGAATGATGAGCAAATGTATAGGTAAAGAGAAATAATTTCATTAATGTAGTCTAGACCTAGGGGAGTGATGTTTGCCCTTGCCCCATCTTCATCCGCTTCCCGTCCATTTTTGACGGGGCTAATATATTTAGAAATAAATGGAGCTCAGAGGAAAAGCCACAATTTAACTTAATCATCTCATCTGCTGAATTCATCGAATAAGCAAGCACGATACCAGCAATGCTTGGCATTCACATAGGTATGTTATTTAATTTAGATCACATTTAAATTCTGATCTTATGTCAAGCCATGTTTAAAACATGAACATGCTTAACTGACATGTATTTCATCAACCCGCATAAACCAGGGAGACACCACAGCTACAGGTAAGCTGAATTCTTTGTTTTTACATCCTGACATGTTTCGACCATACTAAGTTGGCTTCGTCAGTAGAACCTTGAGCTAGTTGGCGTCTACTTTAAAAAGTGAGAGCCTATTGGCTTAGAATGCTGCCATACAAAATAAATAAATTCCCATAGAGGACCGTGCCTGCAGAGGTAAGTGTGGCAGGGGAGCAGCCCCAGCCAAGATTTGTCACTGACCCTCAGTATGTGACATTGGAACATTGCAAAGCAAGTCATTCAAAATGAAATAGAAATTATCTCACAGTATCTGCATTAAGAAAGGAGGCGTACATTCAAAAGCACACAAACACTTCAGCCGCTCTAGCCTTGGAGGTTACAGAAGATATTAAGACCATGAAGGCTATGTACTTGAATGCACAACAATATCTTTTATTGCTACAAACCATTCTTTGTATGATTCAGTTATTGTCATAGGTACTTATCCTTGTGCAAGTTGAACACAAAGCTTGTTTCTCCAGCAGACTAGACCCACATGCAAGTTAATTCAAGCCTTTAGTGCTGTGATGCATAATCTCAAAGTAGGTAAAAAGATACTGGCATCAATTAAATCCAGCATTTATAAAGGCATGCTGCTTGCGGTGCTCTACAAAGGCTCATCACTTTATTTAAGGCCTCCTCTTTTAAAATAAACGTTAATCATGCTGGCTTACCTGCTGGGATATCCGATGACTCCGACGAGGCATTGATCACAGACACTGTGATCTCTATGCAAGTCTGTGGGGATCACAGTGGGATCGGTGCAGGGGGATCGCGGGGAGGAGAGTGAGAAACCATGTTTCTCACATGCTGAAAGACAAAAGAAGAAAAAAAAAATACGATAAATAATAATTTAAAAAAATAAATAAAGTGAGCTAAGTGATGCCATTGTGACACCACTGGCATTAATAACATGTTCAAGAGGTCCCTAAGAGAACCTCTTACGATTCTGCACTGATAACATAAAATATAAAAAAATTAAAAACTCTTACATCCCATTGCCCTAACACAACATCTAAAAGGTATAACCCTCCTGCCCCCCCGTTCACAACCCCCAAACCCATTAAGCCAGAAGTATAAAAAATACTACACTATAGGGCGCTATACATAAGGGATGGATATGGCCCTCTAGAAAGAAAAATACTAAGGATGTGAGGCATTTTCATAATCAGGAGATGCAGAAGTGTTAGTGAAAAAAAGCGCAGGAAATCATTTCTGCAGCCACCTTTGACAGTGATTGGTGGCCAAATAGCTGCATGAAGAATGCCCAAATACCCCTGATACTATAGTCTGGGTTGTCTGCTTTACAGAAATATATGCTTTTGTGGGTATTTTTGGTTTATTTGTTTAAAATTAGAGTTGAAATCCCATCATACCTAATGTAAAAATTCTATGAATAATGTACGCCTTATAGTATGTTCCCTATAAGTGCTTGGGAAGTATGGAAATTCTATATACATTAGGCATTTCTGGACACCTGAATTGATAAACTTGGAGGGGACTTTCCATCACTGAACACCTTCAAGTGATTTAGGGCAGTCTGTATCCCATTATATATATATATATATATATATATTTACTCTTCTGTGTTCAGTTGGAAAAGACGAACCTCACAGCTACGCCTGCATATACTCGGAACAGGTTTGCTGCCAACTTGGTATGCTGAGTTAGCATGCGTCTGCTGCACATGTGATGGATGTTGGATATCTCCAAGGGCAGTTCACACCTGTCACTTTTCCTTCTCAGCATTTTGCTTCTGTATTTATCTCCATTCAATCTACTCCCTGTCTTCTTCCTCATCCTGCTCTGTGCTGTACATCCCATACTTTCTATCATTACTTCTCCACACGTATTAACATTGTAATTGATGCTCTCTGTGTGTCTCCGCTTATCTGGTTCTATTCCCATGTAACTGAATCTTATATTGATCCATAGTTTATTCCTTTTCCTCCAACCTCATTCCTTCCAATTCCCTGCGTTCTCCATATATCTTCATTATTCTCCATTTTCTCTGTGTCCTGATTCTCCCCCTTCTTCTGTTACATTCTCTATGCATGTTCTTCTCTTTCTGTCCATATACTTGAATCACTCCACTTACCTCCTATATGTCATTTTGTTCCAGTTACTACCGTTCCACAACTCTTGGAGATATTTTGTACCCTTCATTAAAAACTACTTTCCTTGTAAAGCTCTTCAAAATTGCGCAACAACGTTCCCTGTACTCACACACCAAAACGCATCCTCATATATTTGTAACTGAAAATTGTTGTCTCAATCCCCTCGGCTTTCACATAGCTTTTATTCCTCGAGTCTGATTTATTTGGTAGAAAATACTTCTTGCTTCTCTGCTATTTTTATGTCGAGATAATATTTCTTTTACTGTCACTTTTTTTAGTGGATTTATGTCTCTTAAAGTCAATTTCTGCTTAGTTTTTTTTGCTCTTTAGTCCCTGCTTATGTCTTGTCTCATATTTATTATGAAATCATTTTTTTTTTATTATACCTATCCCTCTTTTTAACCCATATTTAATTGGTAGAGACGTCACAAACGACATGTTCAATCTAATCTAATTGAATTGTTGAGTCTCCATGTTTCTAGTTAACAGTTTTCACTACATATAAATCATTGAAAGAGTATTAGACGGGAATTATGTCTCCATCACTTTTCTTATATGCCTCTTTTCTGACTATTTTGTCTCTGTAATGCATATTAATCACAATCAACATTCATCTTTTTTCGCACATTATTTTCTGCTTCCTATGTTTATCCTGTTTACTCTGTAACTCGGTATGTTTATTCCTGTGTCTTCTATTATAGAATTCGCATTAACAATTTATGAAGCTATAGTGGTACGCTAATTTCCCCAGAGGACAGCCAAAGCCCTCTGCCCTCATTCAGATAGCGTTTTTCAGTTCTGTAATCATTCCCGGTATGTGCTTACAAAAGCCAATAAGAAATGGTGCGCCACTATTCTTATAGAACCGCCACCAATTACATCTCTAATATGGTTTTACGTGGGCGCTAAAGAATTTGAGTTGTGACCTTTACAGTGATGACAATGCATACATTCAAGATGACTTTTAACATGTCACATATTTAGATACTCTAATAAATTTGGGAAGGTAGGCACTGCAGGCACTACAATAAAATGGCCGTCTAGCTTATTTCCTAGTCAAAAGGCAGACATATATGCGAAACACGTTTCTCCTTATTGTTACGCAGCCAAACCGATGCTTCCAGCTGCATCCCTGTAGCTGATTTTCCGAGATTAGAGCTACACAAAAACAGACACAAGACATCGGAAATGCCATGTTTATTAAAGCATTGGAATAAAGGTATTCATCTGTGTCTACTGAGAAGTATGTTGACTAATTAGCCGCATTTTGGACTTGACTGTAGGGTATGCCTCATTTCAAATCATGCATGCATTTCCTAAGGTTGTGCTGCCATATTAAAATATTAGGATTGGTAAAGATGTGGATTTCTCACAAGACATGTTAGATCAAATGCCATGTTTTTAGGGGTGAATTTTGAGGCAAAAAAAGAAAGGCTCTGCCTAATCCCACTCATGCCTTGCCCAATATATGCTCACTCCATCCTCCTTTTACCTATTCCCTTCACCTTCCACTCACTTTATGAGTCCATCCCGTGAACTTTTTTAATTCAAAACATGAAGGTATCAGTGCGTCCCTGGGAGGGAAATGTAGCACTGATAGTACCCACTTCGGTCTATATCAGGTGCATCCAAGTTTTTTCTGCCGTGGGCCATTTCATAAAAAATTTATGTATTTTTATTGAGCGAAAATATGGCCCCATCTGCCTATAATTCACAACAATATGCAGTATTATTAATACAATTGTAAAATTAAAAAATATATATATATCTTTTTTAATAATGTAATCACTGTTGCAATAAAAATACTTGTTTTTATTCATAATTTGTGTGTGGTTTTTTTTCTTTACCTTGGATGGACTCTCTCTCTGTGACAGCTGTCACTTATGGGAGGGTGACATCGAGTGGCTATCATAATGATGAGATCCCTCCTATTGGAGTGATCTGATCATTATCAGCCCACCCCTGGCTGGCTCTGCAGCAGTTTAACAGTCTGACAGCAATTGATCTGGAAGCACATCCATAGGAGTGCAGCTTATGGGAACTAAAAACACACACATTAAGCTTTAAAATGTCTACGATGAAATCATCTCATTGATGGAGGGGTTAATGCTGCACGATCGCTGTCATTGAGCGATCGGACAGTAGGGGAAGGTAAGGCCAGTACAAGGGAGCTTCTGCCCCTGGAGCCCCAGCAAGCAGCATTGTGTTAAGAAGCGCATGACGCATGTTAACACAGGAAGTATATATACGTCCAGATGGTCCTCAGATTGGCCACACCTCAATGTCTAGAGGACCACATCATGTTGGACTCTATAGGTTTTCCATTGCAAAAAGAAGGAAAGTAGTGTTGTGTTAGTGGATGGAAATCTGAAATCTGTCCCCTATATACATCTAGCTTCACTGTATCAGTGAATGAGCACAATATAAAAAAAACATCTGAGAGCAGTAACCATTCTTTCTTTTAAGAGTCAATTGCAAAATATGATAATTGCGTGTACAGTTGGGGTTGCAAGGCTTGATGTGGAGTTACGAGGAAAGGAATGAGAAATAACTCTCATAATAGACATTCTGCAACTGGCCTTTTGTAACAACTATTTTCAAGGAAAAACAGAACACTGCATAGAGATGGATGTGACTTGCTCATAAACAACCACGCTGTTTTGATTTCATTTGTCAGATATGCTATTGGGAATAGATTGGTATGACAATGAATGCGAGAACCAAAGTAATGCATGGTAGAATAGCTATAGCAGTAAATAACAATAATATGAGAGAAGGTAAAAAACAGCACTCAATGTTTCTCGTGATTGAAGCAAGAAAATTGTTATAATTTTAGTGAAAGGTGTAATAGATTCAAATTTCAAAAATAGAACAACAAATAAGTGTATGTCATGCTTGGCGATAAATGTGTCAAAAAGAGAAGGACTAAAATCAACATCAGGTCCAATACAGGTTGTATATAAAAGGGATAGAGATAAATGAACCTGACTATGGCAATGAAACGTTAATTAATTGATTAAGCTTTTTTAAGTTTTATTATTTGGTGTTTGCATTGTGAGGATTGAAGACAGAGACTCAACTCCCACAGTTCTTACCCTTCCTCCTTATGATTATCTGTATTTGGACAGTAAAATATGAACAGAAAAACGCCAACCACACGTGTTGACTACAGATAAATGTACATATTGTAAATATCAAGAATCGTGTTGAGCGCAAAAAGCCTTAATTTGCGAAGCATCTTTACAATATGACAATAAGTAATCAGAATTAGTTTTTTTTGCTATTATACTAAAGCTGATTCAAATAACTTGGGACTGTGTGTGTATATATACATATATATATATATATATATACATACATATATATATACCGGTAATCTGTTATTCAAAGGCAATGTTCATTAAGACAGTGGGAAAATAAGACAAAACATGTGTGGAATGGGCCATATTCCCCACTATCTGCCTTTTTATAGGCCTTGGTAGAAGTGGGGGATTAAAGATAGCCCCCACTACATCTTATGTTCCATATTTTATAACCCAACCCATACTTACTATCGTTTCATCATTCAACTTCATACAAAGCTTATTTCCCATTTAAACAGAAATCCCACAGTTTTGTAGAAAACTTGATTGTGTGGCCCCTTTCCCTTGTTCTAAAATTGCTTACTTGCAGAACGTGTAGCTGTGGATTTGTAAACTCAATATTTAATGAGTAGAATTGTTGCAGTTATTTATTTTGAGCTGAAATGTTACTACATTATATTTTCTACGCAGTGGGAGGTAACCCCGTGCTAGTGCTTTAAATAAACCTAAAATACATCATGTCAGAATGAGATAGAAACTACTGTATTTGCTTGATTATAAGTTTTTTTCGTGTTTTTTTTTTTTTTTTTATTCAGCTGGGGGGGGGGAATGACATTGTCTTTCCTGTTACAGAAGGAAAAACAAGGCTGACGAATCACCCAATCACTGTTCCAGCAATGGGCGGTTAAAAGTGACTGGCCAATGATGTTCATTACTGGCCTGTCAATCACGCCCTCAAACCCAATGCAAAATGAGTGAGGGATGTTCCAGGATGCCCCTGCATGGAGACAAGTCTCTAAAATAGGTCTGCGATTGCTGGGACTGCTAAGGGGATGGTTACAACCCACAGCCATCTGCCCACAAATTCATGGCGGTGGATTTGGTGGGTTGATCCTGGTTGCCTTAAAATTTAGGCAGACTCAGATCAATAATTAATTTTTGAATTTATTCATGTGATCACTGTGAAAATCAATCAAAGTGATCCCGTGCAATAAATGACAAATTAGTGTTCTAATCCCTCACTCTTACTGACACACTTTGATTTTGTGTCAGAGAGAGAAGAGAGATATTGTAATAGTAAAAAAAACGTAATGAAACCATTTTTTTATTCTCACATTCTTTGTTGTATTTCAGACAGCAAACAAATGGTTAAGTCTCTAAAGATGACCTCAAAAGAAAGCCCCATCTGTCCAAAAAAAAAAAACCACTTTATCACCCAAACTCCTGCATACCCTTTGTATGTCGTCTCATTCATAAATGTATGAATGAGGAAGTAGCAGGGTGTGAGTGTGAGTATGAGTGGGGGGCAGAGTGTAAGTATGCGTACAAGTGAGTGGCAATTTTTGATTTTTTTTCCTAATAGGGTCATCTTATATTCAGGCCTTTTCTTTTTTTCCTTCAATAAGATCCAAGGCTTATAATTGAGCAACTATGGTATGTTCAGCAGAAGACACTTGGAATACAAACAGAAATGTCCAGATCAGATTGTATGCTGTAGTGATTAATAAGACCTTTTCCAGCCAAAATAATATGTTCACACATTCTCTTACGTTTTTATGTGTTTAATTTTTCTTTTTAGGATAGATTTCTTTACGCCAAGAAGAAAAAAGTCTGTTAATCATGTTGTGTGTGCGATAAATGGTGTGTCAGAGTTGCGCTGAAAAAGCTATGTCTGGGATTTTTAGCTCATGATAGCCAAAGTTTGTTGGATCTTTGTGTAAAAATAAAAACAACTAACATTGCAAAAAAAACCTTCACTCACTGTGTCTGTTCTTCAAAATTCTTTCTTTTATAATCTGGCCTAAAAACAAAAGGAGACACATAAGGTGGCTGCCATCGATACATTGCACACCCTCCTAACACCTCTTCATCCACCATATCAGTGATAATCTGACTCTCCAGTGCTTTTGACATTTCATCTCTGTGTAATAGAGAGATGCGAGGAAGGAATGAACAGCATACTGATTAGAAGCTGAGGCTACCAGGTCACTTTGTCATGAGAGGAAACAGGAGTTAGTTTTGAGATAACAACCGGCTCCCTCCCATATGCTCAACTTTTCTATGATACATAACCGCCTGATAGATTTATCTTGAAAGCATATTACAGAATGTCTGGGGAGTCAGCGTTCTAACAGCAGGGATATATAAAACCTGCCTAGTGCCTACTGATCTAGACAAAAACAACCAAAAAGAGTTAATGATGGGTACATAATTATACACAATAGGTTGGCACAGAGTAGGGGGTAAGTTCTTATTTGAAGCTTTTGGACAAATACCACATTGCCTTGTTTGAATTTTAAAATGACCAGAACGGATGCCGCTAACGATTTAGGCGGAGCATAGACCAAACCTCTTCTATTGTACCTTTTATGGGCTTTATATGCATTCCCTTTTTGGTAAATGTGCATTGAACAGCACTCCATGGGAACTCTCTGGGTTTGCTCCAAGGGCGCCACAGATTCATTTTTCGCATTGCCAGGTACCAGATGTGAGTACACTCCTCACATTTTTGTAAATATTTTATTATATCTTTTCATGTGACAACAACGAAGAAATTACACTCTGCTACAATGTAAAGTAGTGAGCGCACAGCCTGTATAACAGTGTAAATTTGCTGTTCCCTTCAAAATAACTTAACACACAGCCATTAATGTCTAAACCTTGGCAACAAAAGTGAGTACACCCCTAAGCAGAAATGTCCAAATTGGGCCCAAAGTGTCAATATTTTGTGTGGCCACCATTTTTTTCCAGCACTGCCTTAACACTCTTCGGCATTGAGCTCACCAGAGCTTCACAGGTTGCCACAGGAGTCCTCTTCCACTCCTCCATGACGACATCACGGAGCTGGTGGATGTTAGAGACCTTGCGCTCCCCCACCTTCTGTTTGAGGATGCCCCGCAGATGCTCGATAGGGTTTAGGAGACATGCTTGGCCAGTCCATCACCTTCAGCTTCTTTGCAAGGCAGTGGTCGTATTAGAGGTGTGTTTGGGGTCGTTATCATGTTGGAATACTGCCCTGCGGCCCAGTCTCTGAAAGGAGGGGATCTGCTTCAGTATGTCACAGTACATCTTGGCATTCATGGTTCCCTCAATGAACTGTAGCTCCCCAGTGCCAGCAGCACTCATGCAGGCCCAGACCATGACACTCCCACCACCATGCTTGACTGTAGGCAAGACACACTTGTATTTGTACTCCTCACCTGGTTGCCGCAACACACGCTTGATACCATCTGAACCAAATAAGGTTATCTTGGTCTCTTGGTAATCCATGTCCTTAGTCTACTTGTCTTCAGCAAACTGTTTGTGGCTTTCTTGTGCATCATCTTTAGAAGAGGCTTCCTTCTGGGATGACAGCCATGCAGACCAATTTGATGCAGTGTGCGGCGTATGGTCTGACAGGCTGACCCCCCTCTCTTCAACCTCTGCAGCAATGCTGGGAGCACTCGTACGTCTATTTCCCAAAGACAACCTCTGGATATGACGCTGAGCATGTGCACTCTGGTCGACCATGGCTTGGCCTGTTCTGAGTAAAACTTGTCCTCTGAAACCGCGGTATGGTCTTGCCCACCGTGCTGCAGCTCAGTTTCAGGGTCTTGGTAATCTTCTTATAGCCTAGGCCATCTTTATATAGAGCAACAGTTCTTTTTTCAGATGCTCAGAGAGTTCTTTGCCACAAGGTGCCATGTTGAACTTCCAGTGACCAGTATGAGAGAGTGTGAGAGCGAAAACACCAAATTAACAAACCTGCTCCCCATTCACACCTGAGACCTTGTAATACTAACGAGTCACATGACCTCGGGAGGGCAAATGGCTAATTGGGCCCAATTTAGACATTTCCACTTAGGGGTGTACTCACTTTTGTGAGATACTGATAATATGATCTAACCAACCTCTTGGGGGTGGAACCTGAGCACCAAAATGCTTATTTAAAGTAAATAATCCTTTTGTCTGTTTTCTTATAAGCAGTAGTTGTCATATCACTCTCACAAAAAGGGACTGTTCCTCCTAAAGTGGGACACTTGGGAGGTATGATATCGAGCATGGCTTTCCACAACTTTTTCCTATTTATCAGTCACATAACACAGACTAGAGAGCTTGATTGGGGGGGTGTCAAGCAAAGAAGAAAATTATGAGAAATGCATAGTAAAAAAACAAGCAAACTATAGGATGCATAATGTGATCAAAAGACGATGCGCTGTGTAAATTGGAACATAAGCACAGATCATGCGTTAAGATACTGGTGTTCTAGAAAAGAGGTACTCATGGGGAGAATCAAGAAACAGTTTATTATTATACTGTAACAAATGTATAGATCACATTGCAGGAGCTGTTGAGCGAGAGACAGACGTCTCTTTGCAGAGGCAAAAAAATGCATATAGCAACAGGTGATGAAAATAAAGTTTCCAGCGACATTGCCTTGTGTGTGGATGATTAGAAGAAGTCAATGAGCAATGGGAGATGTTCCGCTTTGTATTCTGTTTTGATATTCTCATGTTCTCAGCTATAGAGAGAGGAAACTTGTAATTTATTCATGTGAAGCCTGGAGAGCAAGAGAGACTCAAAGTGTCAATGGCTTTGTTGCTTGTCAAATCCTTACCAAATTATACACATAATTACACATAGATGTGACCTTTGTCTAATTTAAAATGATCCATTTCATGTTGATGGTGTAGCAAACAATAATGCTGTAGATTGAGTCTGCATTGGACATCTGACAAAACATTACAACACAGCTCAGTATGATGGAGTTGGGGAGATCACATCAACAAGATTTTCTTGAACATGAGATTCAGTGAGACAAAGGGAAACTGGCAAATTGTTGAGTTCCGTAGGACTTGGATTGCGGAAATGTTCTGGTATGCGTTCAGGTTAAGTATGCCCTGGAAATTGATTGTTTGCAGAGCATCTCTTGGATCCTTGGATCTTGGATCTTGGATCTTGGTTCAAATTCATAAGAGCAACTCACATGAAACTTGCAGCATCTGGGTTGGTTTCTCTGGTGAAAGACAAATTCATTTCTGGCTTATTAGGACCTTAGTGAATACAATTTTGCATGGACCATAATATGTCCATCCACGGCTCTCATCAGTCTGCTGATATTTAGATAAATGACTTCTTTTGTCTATAGCCAGACAGGCAAGTGGAATTGTAACTCACATCACACGCAGTCAGCCAGAAAACCTCTCAAACATACAGACATGTTAGAAAATCTATCCTCTGTGTAATAACCAGACACATCTACACTGCTTCTGCCTTCGCAGAACCCACGCAGTCTCCCCGGCACCTCTGTGATTCCAGCCTTCACTGCACTGATATCCCATGATGCCGTGCAGGAACTCGCCTCCCAACAGCAGCCTTGTTAGAGCAAGTTTTACCGCATTGACGTTTTCCTAAAGAAAATGTATTCCTATGCAACACAGTAGCTTTCATGACTTTGGTTAATTATTTGGATACACAAGGTAATAATAAGAAATGTAAAATGATAATGATGTTATTATACATTATTATATTATCATCATTTCATGTGTCTAAACAAATTGAATGCACAGTCTTTTTTAAACGGTTACTACTGTATTTCCTACCCACACTTACCAGTATTTTTTTATCCTCATTCCATTTATTTAATTCTATCTTGTTCCCACCTCATTTCTATCTAGCCCCTTTTTTATACTTCCTCTTAGCCTTATGGGAACATTTGGAAATTGTATTTTTATTTTTCGGTGTGTTTAAGAGCAGCCAACTGTATGTATAGTAGCAAAACATCTGTGTTCACATAGCAGATGTGATTGGCCGCTGCTACTCCCATTTACTTTCAGTGGGAGTTTTACTGAGCACGTTCAATGTGTGCAAGGGGCGGAATAATAAGGAGTGCAGCCGATGAAGGTACCATGCCCCCCCCCGAGATTATATTATCTCCTTTCACTGGCCAAACTCTCATAACGGAGGCCCCTGCATTGCTGGGGAGTACCTGTCCAGTGGTGGGCCCCCAACACCAGACCATAAACCCCCCGGATTGTGAAAGCCACTAGGCAATCAGGCCACTGCCTCATTGAATCTGACTCAGTGAGGCAGTGGGTGAGGACCGCCAAGGAGCATCAGAAGAGAACTGTGTTCCACAAAATAACTGGCCAGCTTCAAAGATGTCCCAAATAGGACATTGGGACAGGATTACCAGTTTAAGAAAAAACACGTCTTGTACTTATTGCCCTATAACTTGCAAAAAAAAAAAAAAATACATATGTATTTCTAAATGCAGGACAAAAATTAGAATCTATTTAGCAGCTTCATTAGCTTTTGTAGATGAGTAAATCATTGTCAAATAAGAGTGAGAAAAGGTGCCTTTTAAATTTTTCACCATATTTTATTATATTTTTTGTAGGAATTTAGATGATATGATCAAAAACAACATATAACTTGTGTGGGTACTGTGCTGTCCTCTGTACTATTCTCATATTTATTTAATGTGCACCATATTATCAGTTCTTCCATCACCATGTTGTTTATATGTATTGTTGTTTTGCTGCAATCTGCTGGCCAGAATTTGTATGCTGCACGCCTCTGCTCTTGTTAATAAAGTTTTCTTTTTCTGGGCGTGTTTTGAGGAGCCTGGGTCCATGTCACTTCCTGCAACCCTTGTGTGAGGGATCTGCTTTCTGTGTGACTGGACATTCATCACTTGGGCTCGTAAGGCATCAGTTTTTTGACCAGCAGTTAGCCTCAGGAAAGATATCAACAGACAACACCAAGGTCATTTCAGTATTATACCATTGCTTGTATTTTGGGTCAAATAAACCCACATTGATTCAAATCACTGTGTCTACGTGTATCTGTCTAACCTGAGCCTTTGCCGGTCCTGTCTGCTCCACTGCTTGGACACGAAGGTAGGAAAGTCACACAGCCACTACCAGTTACACCTTCATTCGCCTTCATGTGGGGACAGAACAGGTACACTAAACGAGAGAGAAAAAATTACAGCTAAATACGAGCATTGCAAAAATGTTAAAACAGCCTTGGTCACGAAAGGTACAAAAAGAAAAAATTAGCCTGCTCCTTAAGCATTATTTGGGCTACACCTGTGCCCTCCCAGTTTGTCCCAAACCCTTAAATGATGTCATGGGCCATATTTTTTATATGTATCTTATTTATTACTAATATTTTCTTCAAATATGCACGCTAAACAATACAAAGATTACACTAGCTAACCTATATGCACCAAATCAAAAGCAAATTACATAATTGAAAAATGTTTATAATGCTTAGAAAAACTACACTCAAAAGGGAGTGCCTATTAATTCTTGCCATGTTGGACAATTCTCTTGACTCAAGCTCCTCAATCCCTAAGCCTAGACACATAAATCAAGCAATCACAGTTACATCTTCCCCATGTCTTACAACCTCCCCATTGTATCTCCCTCATGGCATTCCCATCCTGTCCGATTCCTTTGCTTCAGGCTCCTGTCAAATTCCTTCTCCCTATCATATACCAGTCCCTGTGTAATTTCCCCAGCCCACTCTCAGATTCCCCCGTCCATATGCCTTTTCCTTAGGCCCATATCATAACACCTGGACCCTGTATTGTTATCTGGTGGTGGTAGTGGAGAGAAGGCCTCTAGCAGCTGTCTGAAGGTCTCCGCTTTTATCGTGGAGAAGGAAGCCCTCCCACAGCAATAAGCTGTAAGCAGCCATGTCAATTTATTTGATGCTGTGTACGGCCCTGCCCCACTTGTCTCTGGGAACTGGTCAGACTCTTAGATCTGACTGCTGCTCTTGGTAGCTGTTGTGGGTTTGCTGTTATCACCAGTGCTGCCACTTTGCCCTGAAACTCAGCTGCACTATGGTGCACAGATGTTGGTTGATACCAGAATTGTTGAGCTATCCTACCACTTTCCCCTGGCTCACTTCCTTATGACACAACTTGCACCTTGCAGTGTGCCCATCTCCCACACTCTCAAAAATGATAATGACCCCACACTTTACTACAGCGGTGTAGACCAAGATAGTAGTGTTTGTTCCATGCACTCCTAAGGCTAGCGAAAGTGAGAACACCAGACTTGATGAGCTAAAGCTGGGAAGGGACAATGCAGGTGTACAGCAGGAATCCTGGGACAAAGCTGGTAACACAGCAGGGACACAGCAACACTTCAAGTAACCTACAGCATACAGCCGGATGGCACAACTGGGCAGAAGGTAGCTCTGAGAGAACCCAGTGACAGACAGACGATACTGGGTGGTAACACCGGGTATCCCAGCCAAGGATCAGCAGAGACTGAAACATATTTAGGACCAATGAATCAGTAAGACTAGGATCAGCCAAATTCCAAAGATAAGGTGCTGAAAGAACTGAAACAGGAGCAGAGCCAGTAAACAAGCCAATGGTCAGCATCAAGTCAGCAAAGATCTCAGAAACCTATGGTCAAAACAAGCCAAATGTCGCAATGGAAGAGCAGGATGTGCAAAATGACAAGGTAACTAGGGTCTGGAGCAAAGAATAGGTGGTTGCAGTGCTGGTAGAAATACAACCGAGCACCTGTCAGCTGTTTAAGTAGTCAGAACACCTGACTCTGGAATTAGATGTGGTTGCTTTAAGAATCCATCACTCTGTACTTACTAAACTGAGACCCTCAAGAAATGTGTGACAAGAACAGCGAGTGTCATATCGAGTTATGGAGATGCCTAAAGGTTTGCTTTTTTGCCAGTCCTCCTAGCACTCTCAGTTATCGCATTGTCTGCTCCCTCCTACTAGAAAACTGTGATACCTTCTCTTCTGGAAACAACATAGGGATGTGCACCATTTTATAGCACAGCTCCCTCTACCAGTTTATTTTATCCTATGATACAGATGGACCTACCTATATTCCAAGTTCTATTATCACAACTGCATATGTTGCAATCACCTTTCTGACCCAAATGATCAGAACACTTCTTTATCTAGTCATATTTAACTGATCCCACACTTGCTAAGTTTTCCTCTCAATTTCAGTGTTGAATGTGGAGAAGACATTATGACACGATGTGATTGAAGGCCATATAACGAGATATTTTCAGATTGATTTATCAGCAATTCTGTCTCACTAGTTTTTTAAAGTCGTTTTTTGCCTGCAGCAATTCAACCTCACAATTAACCTCCACTTCACGTATGTTACCGTCTATTGCCGTAGTATCCTGGTTCCTAACTTCCGCTTACTACATACTGTGTTTTTCTGTGTCCTCTTCTGTGTTCCTGCTTAGGTCCTTTGTATTACCTATCCAGGCCTGGATTAATCATGAGGCATGTGAAGTAATTGCAGGGTACCTGAGTCCCCATCATATAGCAGACTTAGTTAAGTGCTGCGTTAATTGTTGGCGCTATATAAATAAAAGATAATAATTTGTTGCAGTCTGAGCTACTCCACTGCGGTAATAAACTGCATGTGAGCTCTGGATTAGTGTGGCATGACTGACATTGGCAGAAAGGAGCCGGCTCTACAGCAAGTTTGTATATGATCTGATTAATTCGGTACAGAAGACATTCCTCTCTCCCAGTGTCCATATGCACACAGAAAGGGAGAGTTGGAGGCCTTTAGGTCACAGAGTGTACTCTGATTGGCATACCTGGGCACTTCTCTACCCGGAGCCTTCCCTTGCGGGACGCGGCCCTGCTGACATTGGCGGGGGGTCCTGCTGACGTTGGTGGGCGGTCCCGCTGCCGTAGGTTGGTGGTCCCGCTGACGTTGGTGGGTGGTCCCGCAGACGTCGGCAAGACCTCGGTCACCCGGCAATCTCCGGGGCAAACCCGGAGAATTCCCAGATATGTAGGTCAGTTTAGAGGAGATTATGAGCTCCACTCCTATGCTGTGTGGTATGAATAATATTATGGTGTGTCCTACATTATATTTTATTCCAATAGTCCTGATATGAATGGGGCAATCTTGAGCAGAAGTTATGTGCCCTTGCCAACAGTTCATTGGCTGCACATGTTCAGTGCCTGTTTTGCATTGAAACATGATTTTCACATGTGTCCAGGACTTAAATTAGCTGCAACATAATATTATGCCAACTCTTAATAATATAAAGACAAATGTTTTTTATTTTATATTATTTTTCCACAAGAAAAGAAGGGCACTTTATGTGTAAATACTTCAGATCCCCAATCTCTTTAATCTGTTCTTATACCTACCTTTTATTTGGTCTCTAATGCTTTTTCATCTATATATCTGATTTATCTCAAGTGTGTATGAGGCTGATGATGCTCAGGGAGTCTGTAGGATTGCATGCGTTGGATTCATTAAGGCCACATTCATAATGAAACAACACAATGTAATCAACATCATTACAATATAAATTACGGCTAGCAAAGGCATTTGAAACCATTGGCCACTAAGGTAATAAACTGCACGATCTTCATTTTACATATAATCCTTATACAGAGAAATCCAACACAGAAAGATGTGCTGTGCAATGATTTCCGCAGCCATTTACAGAACTACCTCAGCTCAAACAATATCTGAGCTTCTCCTGGCTGCCTACTGGGAGCATCGAAGGGTTTTCCCTAGTCTGGTGGTGAAGGTTGTGGAGATCTATACCTCTTCTGTCTTATACTAGTCTGTCTCTGCTTCCTTGCACTGTGAGGATGAAGAACACTTGCATATGATGTAATATTCAGTATTTCTCTATTCTGACGCTTTGGGGTGGTGCAGTGCCACAATAAAGTCTTCCAGTTGAGGCATTTAGCTCCAGATCCCTGCAATTGATGGAGATAGAAAAAATAAAATGTCTTAGGTTGCTCTGTTAGCCTTCTATAAGATCTAGTCTGGCATTCACTCCTATTAAAGACGTTTTCAACATTAAGTACCAAAGTAATTATCACGATTCTGAGTCTTTCACTATGATGTTAAATTGCAAGATAAGCCTAAGGCTTTATTAAAAAGTTCTTACTGCATGAAAAGGATATATATATATATATATATATATATATATATACTCATTAAAAGGCTTTATTAAACAGTTCTTACTGCATGAAAAGGATATATATATATATATATATATATATATATATATATATATATATATATACTCATTAAAAGGCTTTATTAAAGAGCAGTACATTGTAGGTTGTTCCTGCATGAAATGGGATATCTATATATAAGTGCTCATGTAAATTGTGTTGAAGTGTATCTTCTAGTGGTTTGTAGATAGAGAAAGCACACAGCAGAGATGGTTTTAATGCTTAAGCTGTATTTACAGCATATTTATTTCCTTATAAAGACAATGCAGTGCAGACATTTTTGGGAAGATCCCTAAATCTTTAGTGCAACCAGTGTGTCTCATAAAAGGTTTGCTGTCCGATTAAGTGTGCATTCAGAACAGTACACCCCCGCATCTAAAAGTGAAGTAGGCTCTTTTTACATTAGCAATATCCTCTCTATGAAGAAGTATAAGATGTCGTTGGGAAAACGGAAAACCCAGAAACTGGTGGCAGGGTTCCCTGACATTATTCATCTCCTAAAGCTCTTCACAGGCTGCATTCATGAGAATTGAAAATGTTTTCCAATAAAATCAATATCAGTCAGCTAGATAATAAGGAAAGTCATTAAAATAACCAGCCTTGACACTTCCCAATGTCGTAGATGTCACTGGCAGAACGATCAGGTATGCAATAGTAAGACATGTTCCAAATGTAAGTGTTCTCCTACATGCTTCAAAGTTCAGAATCCTAATATATTTAGTATTGTCAAATACAATCAAGTCATCCTAAATGTTCTTTCAGCAGGGACGTAGCTGAGTATCAGAGCTGAGTGGAAAAAAACAATGTAAAGCAATGCCTTGCTCAGGCTTGTGGCACCCAATAACACATAGGATGCCAGATCTGAGTAAAACATAATTGTAATTGCAAATCATGTTGTTAACCCAAGAATACAATCTGTAAAAAGCGCTCAAAATATATTTTATTTTGAAAATAGCTTACTTTTTCTTCAGACTGTGATATTTGAAATAAATCTTCTCTAGAATTAGGCTTGATTAGATCAGCACTTGAGAAAAAGTCACGGATTCAAATCTGTAATGTTATATAAATAACAGATGCAATGCAAATTATGTATTCGGCATTTTGCCACAGACTAGAGCACATGCAAGACAGTGTTATAATTAGTCAATTGATTTTATGTTTCTCTACACAAAAGTGATTCAAAAGAAACCTTTTTTGCAGCATTAACTGTGCACAGGTCCTCGAAAAAATGTCAATGTATAGATTGCAGCTTAATGAAAAGAGGTAATGAGAGATACATAGAAGCATTAAACAGCACAGGTTCCGGACTTCAGGTAATAAATTAGAAATTTTAATTTTCCAACTTGAAAGACAGTAGTTAATGAGATATGCGATGCTCAGAATAGTCAGAAAATCGTTCCGTCAAGTGTGAGGTCCTGATGAAGGCACACTACTGAAGATATTTATAATACATCTTCTTTTTAGCCTTCACATTTCTTGGCATATTCGATCACTCCTTGGCTCAAAGAAGGTAAACTTCAACAGTATCTTGTGTTGTTTGAGGTACAAGAGATAGTATCACTTGCCTTAAGTCACAAGGGTACTTATCAATGGCACCTGAACAGTGACCACTCATTGAAAAAGGTAAAATATCTGCCATACTGCGACTCCAACTTTTAACTTGTTTTTTTTCTTATGTTGTTTGTGCAGCAAACACCACAGGTTTAGGCAAACGTGTCCCCCAGGTCCCTGCCCCTGTGCTGAGATTCAGTGGCTCCCCTGGACTATCACCCTCAATAAGTTCCTCTCTTGCAACTCTTCCCCCACGACCACTATCTTCTTGAACCTGGGTCACCTCGGTGTGGCCAGCATAAAATCCAGCTACAGTGTTGGCAGTCTGTACTGCATGAACTTTGTTGCGTGCTCGTTTCTGGGTCAGCATACAGGTGAAGACTTGTTTAAATCTCTTGCGAAAGTGTTTAGAGATAAGAGCATAAACAATGGGGTTGAGGCATGAATTGGCATAGGACATACAATGGGACACTAGTCGAAAAGCATAGGTGGCCCTGTTAAAGGGAAAATGACCAAACCAGAAACAAAGTATGACCACGTGGTGAGGCAGCCAGCAAATACAGAACAGCACGGCAACTATTACTATCATTTTTGTTACTTTATGCTTGGCTTTGCGGGATTCAGAAGCAGTCTTCACTGGGTCCACAGAAGTCCACAGAAAGCAGATAGTCCTGGCATAGGATAGTCCCAGAATAAGCACAGGTAGGAGGTACCCAAATACAAAAGTGGAGACATCCATGATCTTCCGCCTTCTATCTTCCCAGTTAGGAATGCAGATGGGAACTTGGTTGTAGAGGATAATGTGGTAGTAACTCAGATAAGGACCAGCAAACAGAATTGAAAGGGCCCATATAATTCCAATGGCAGCCAGAGCATTCCGAGATGTACGAAGGTCTCTGGATTTAAGTGGATAACGAATTGCAAGATACCTGTCGGTAAATGGAGAAATAGACAAGAGTCAACATTAACGCTTTGGCATGTTAGTGGATAACCTCTCTCTTTACATACAACTAGGATAATGTATGTTAATACGTTTTTTAATAAAGGCTATATGTTCATCTTATTACCATTTTTTTGGTGAAATTAAGGAAAATAAGTATCTAATGTCTTCAAATCTGTGACCTAAAGCTCTCCTACTCTTCATGTCATGGTGCAGATGGACACTGAGAGAGAGGAACTGGCTCTGCCCTGGATTAACCAGGTAATACACCTACCTACTGTGGAGCTTTCTGCTAGTGTCTGACAGTCCCTCACATTAATTCAGAGATCATATGCAGTACGTTTTATAACAGCAGTAAAGCGGCTTACACTGCTACAAACCAAGTAAATCTGTAATAAAACAGAGAGTCAGTGTCCTCAACCTTTCTGGTTGCTTTATTTGTTCCTTAGTTTTTTGTTTTTTTTGCATTGGTGTTTTTTCCTTGCTCTCTGTGGCAGGATTGCAACAGTCACAGTTAGTATATCAATCCACAATGTGTTGGCGTATGGATTTAGGGATAATCCAGTTACCTCACAACATCTGTGACATTCAGATATTGAGCTAAGTTAATTCAGTTAGTAAAAATATTGAATGACGCAGAGCCTATGGAGACAAAGGGAAACAGTCTGTCAGAACAGAGGAATAAGAAAACATCCCCTAAGACATCAGAATGAGAATCGGGCGAGATCTGGAGAGAGGTTTATTCACTTAAGTGGTAGTTTACAGGTGAGTTTTCACTAGACTTGCTTCTTTAACTCCAATTGTATAATGGAATGTGACGGATCAATGCTAGTTAGATTTCTTTTGCAAGAAAGGTTAGACTGGACCTGTGTAATGCATGTCACAACTTTCATGAAACACCCGTGACTATTCATTGGATTAGGTCATAATAGTTCTCCGTGCAGCAGAAGCCCTCTGGAGTTGGCCCTTCCAAGTGCACAGTGAAACTACATCACGGAAAGGAAACATACATCGCCTTCAAACTCCCATAGACACTTTATACAGAAAAGGCATCACAGATATTAAGGAAAGAGTGGAAGGGGAATGTGATTTTTGTGGTATCAACACAAAGATTGGAGATTGAAAGAATGGCCAATGAAAGAAGACTCACAGAACAGTCCAACCTTTCAAATCTCCTGATGTATTCTTAGAGATGCCATTGTACTAATAACAGTACTAAAGACCCCATGGCTCCAATCTGTCCCCAATCCTCTGAGGTATTTAACGACTGTAGTGCCGTGATTCCAATCCCCATCACATATAGGTCAGGATGTACTATCCTGCAAATCTCCTATGGCATTTGGGCCTTACAGATTTAATCTCTAATACAGTACTTGCGGTCCTGGAGGGATCACATCTTTGATTACCAGTCATTGTAATACAACGCTCCTAGTATGCACTTCCATGGCTATACTTCCAGTCCTGCATATGCAGTGCATACAATTCTTTCAGTCAATTCCAAGTTCAAAGGTTACTTTGTTTTTTTGATCCATACTTTACTCTTATGGGAATATAATTTGAAGTGTTATAGCAACCCATTTAGTTTCTAAATTTAATTTCAAGCCATCTCAGCCCTTTTTAAACAATTTTGAACCGGTACAAAGAGACAGGCACAAGGGGTCTCAGGGGTCCCATCGGGCCCCCTGTAGTTACACCATGTTTAACAAAGTGATTGTATCTATATAAGCAGGGTTTGGTCAACATATGCTGACTAAAGCCGTACCTCTTGTTAAAGCCACATCCCTTGTTCCCAAATAACAATATGAAAATGTCACTCTATTTTACGCATATTCTAAACTACAGGATTTACATAAAAAGGCTAATTAATAAGAAAAATAGAAATCTTTTAAAAATAGCTGAAGAAAAATAATTCTGGATGCATTTTGTGAATTAAACTTTTATCTTTTTTTGCATGACTAATACTTTATCAGTGTGTCCCCCGTTATAATGTAATAATATAGGTAATTTGTGGTCTTTACTCTAGTGTTGACTTAGTTAATGAATGTGGCACCTCTTCCACTGTTTGGTTAATTAAATCCCATGCTAACCTTTGCATCTGCAGCCCATGACAATATTATCATTTCATTTTGTCCACAACAGGCTTTGAAAAGGGCTGCACTATTTATATACCAAGCATCTTTTCAGGTAAGCAGTTATTGAACACAAATAAAACCAAACCTGTTCAATGGGACTTTTCTTTTGTAATGAAGTAGAGCTTAATTTTATGATAAAGAAAAAAGGTATACGGAACAAGGAGCCAAATACGGGAATGGCTAACCATAATCTTCAATACACTTGTGATGCAATCATGACTAACGTCTATGAGAAGTCCTGTTTATAATCCGATTGGTGAGGTAACTCAAGAAATCTCCCTGTATTTTCTACATATTATAGATGACTGTGAAAGCCCTTCTTACAAGAAACGCTGCTTGGGTTGACAAATTATTTTGCATAAATAAAGTCAATGAGTAGAATTGACTTGCTGTTGATCATCATGATAGCTTGTATGAGATTTCAATGCATTACATGAAGATTTTGTTATGATAATATCCCTTAGATTTTTTTGTGGTTAAGGTAACTACCAATTTCATTGTTTTTAAAATGCAGAGCCCTGCTCATTGAAGTTAATTTCAAACAGAGTGTTTTCCCTTTACTTGACTTTTTAAAGAAAGCATACTCTTTCAGACAGAACAGGACACGACACATGGAGGAAAATACCGGTACTAGGTATAGAGGCAGAGAAAACACAGGCCTGCAAGTATATGAAGATCTACAGACACCCGAAACACCAAGAAGTTCCATTTTTATACCTGAATTGCAGTTGACAGTCATGAGAAAGAGGAGCTAAATATACTATTCCTTATCTTTCCACAAAATTACTATACAATATATAGCATTTAATGCAATATCATAAAGGGCAATATAAGATAGTCCAGACTTTTGTGGAAATTAATTTTACGCAGCTATCTCACCATGCAGAATATCCTGTTCAGTTCAGGAGAGATTCTTGTAGATGCACATGTAACAGTTGTGATGGTGATTATGTTTACTGGTAGTTGGGGAAATCAAACATTCTCCCCTATCCAGCCCACTAACCTAGAGCACATATCTTAATCACAGCTCCCACGCTCTCAACCTGTGACCTATTGAAGCGATGTGATAGCACATTGTAACATGGCGCTTTGCTTCAATAGGCTGTGAAGTGGATTAAAACACAGTGCTCTGCCCCTAGCAACACCCCACATCTTGCTTTGGCTGCCCTGGGAAGTATGCAATGCTAATAACATTCTGCTTACGTTAAACATTTTGTTAAAAGGGGACCTGTCGACATGACAGCTGAACATTTGTTATTGATATGGTTAAGTTCTGTTATCTTAGCCTAGTCTTCCAGACAAACACAAGGGTTTATTCACTAAACACTGAGTTACAGTGAAGGAAAAAAATATTTGATCCCCTGCTGATTTTGTATGTTTGCCCACTGACAAAGACATGATCAGTCTGTAATTTTAATGGTAGGTTTATTTGAACAGTGAGACAAAATAAAAAAATCCAAAATAACATTTTTAAATAAGTTATAAATTGATTTGCATTTTACTTAGTGAAAAAGGTATTTGATCCCCTATCAATCAAATACAAGATGTACAAGATACAAAAAGCAAGATGTCTGGCTCCAAGGTGTCTTTTATACACGTAACAAGCTGAGATTAGGAGCACTCTCTTAAAGGGAGTACTCCTAATCTCAGCCTGGTACCTGTATAAAAGCCACCTGTCCGCAGAAGCGATCAATGACTCAGAGTCCAAACTCTCCACCATGGCCAAGACCAAAGAGCTGTCCAAGGATGTCAGGGACAAGATTGTAGACCTACATAAGGCTGGAAATGGAAGAAACACAAATAACTGTCAATCTCCCTCAGTCTGGGGCTTCATGCAAGATCTCACCTTGTGGTGTTTCAATGATCATGAGAACAGTGAGGAATCAGCCCAGAACTACACAAGAGGATCTTGTCAATGATCTCAAGGCATCTGGGACCATAGCCACCAAGAAAACAATTGGTAACACACTACACCGTGAAGGACTGAAATCCTGCAGCGCCTGCAAGCACATGTAGAGCCCTGCCTGAAGTTTGCCAATGAACATCTGAATGATTCAGAGGAGAACTGGGTGAAAGTGTTGTGGTCAGATGAGACCAAAATCAAGCTATTTGGCATCAACTCAACTCGCCATGTTTGGAGGAGGAGGAATGCTGCCTATGACCCCAAGAACACCATCCCCACCATCAAACATGGAGGTGGAAACATTATGTGTTGGGAGTGTTTTTCTGATCATGTCTTTGTCAGTGGGCAAATGCACAAAATTAGTAGGGGATCAAATAATTTTTTGCTTCACTGTAATGTTTACTGAATAGGATAAACTACAGAAATTCACAGGCAGCAATATAGAAAACAAAAACAAATTGTGGACGGAGATATTAATATGACTTGACAATAAATAAACGGATGAAGAAGTGTTATGTGTTACCTGTCCACTGAAACGGCAGCCAATGTGAAGCTGCTAGCATACATGGATAAGTAGATAGAGAAGTGCACAGCTTTGCAGAGAAAAGCCCCAAACAGCCACCCATCCAAAGTATATATAGTGGCCTGAAAGGGCACACATAGCAGTATGAAGCATAGGTCCGCTACTCCCAGGTTGAGGATGAAGAGGTTGGTAGTGTTGTATTTGGTCTGTCCATTTCTCAGCAGCACAACCAGGACCAATCCATTTCCCACCGTACCTAGGGCAAATATCAAGGAGAAGACGACTGGTACGATGATTCCACCAGGGGGCAATTCTGTAGCGACTGAGCCATTCCACGTCTGAGACATCTCTCATTCATCAATCTCACCAACCCTGCGGCACAGACAAGGTCCACATCATGAAAGAATAATGGACAATAAAAAATAACATTATGTTTTGTATGTAATAAGGCAGATCAGAGAAAAACAGCTGTTATTTTATTGTTGTATAGCAAATCCCACGTACCCCAGATAGCCTTAAGCTTTGATGAGGCTCATTGGCCAGCTGAGGATCATGCGAGTTGTAGCTCAACTAACCTATGTACGTAGAAGTCCATTGTAAATATATTTGCAGTATATATTGTATTTATATATAGTGGGCAATGCAGTAAACAATATTTCATGCACAAACTGCCATACATCATTAAACATACACAACCAAACACACCGTAAAGAATACCTAAAACAAAATAATAAACATAATAAATAATGCCATTAAATATTTACCAACATGACCAGGGCATGCTTACACTCAAAATACATTTATTTACAACAACAAAATATTCCTGTAAAACATAACCTGGACAATTAAACACAGATGTCCTCCAAATAGTTATGTTAGTGTGAAAGCTAACCATAAAAAGATACTAGTTTTTGAACGGTAATAAACGTAACTAAATACACATGTTTATTAACAATTAATTAACACGGCACCTTATAATGGCAATGGTCACCTACTAACAAATACATGCAATTTAAAGCATTCCTAAGCACAGACAACATGACTTCCGTGGACACCCAAGCCCACAAAACTAAACAATATTGTCAAAATGCTCAAAGATTGTATGTTGTGCACACATACTAAAATGATAAAACACACTAAAATGATAAAACACATTTGTACACAACTATACATACCCAGAAAGATAAATTGCTGTTACATTTATCTGTAAGGTATATAACTACCACCAAGAAAATGATTTGTCTCTACAGAAAATGCCACAATTCTATATCCTTTACACCATTATACCGACAAAACAAAATTCTATTACCACCTAAACAAACGTCTCAAAAACTACATCTACACTACTAGATACTCAATACGGAAAAGTAAACCAAATTCAGCATTAGACCACTCGTAAGTAAAACCATATTAAATATATAAAACCAAAACACAACTATAACACTAACAGCAGACAAATATTAAAATGTCATGAAACATTTTATTGTAGCTAAAGATGAAAATGTCTGCATATCTTGTAAAGACAAGAAAAGTCAACATAAAATGATTTCACAGCACACATAAGTCCCACAAATATAAATCTCAAACCACACTCAAGCCTATAAAAGTCATATTATTCCAAGTGGACACTGGAAATATATGGCAGTATTAAATGGTCATTACACAGCTTGCAGTGTACAAATACCCCCATACGTGCCAGATCTATCTATCTATCTATCTATCTATCTATCTATCTATCTATCTATCTATCTATCTATCTATCTATCTGTCTTCTCTTGAAAAAAATAATTAAATGTAAATTTTGCTTGTGTAATACTAAGCATGGATATCTAGGCACAGTCTGCAGCCCAGCTGTATTTCCGTGTATCCCTTATTAGAATAATGTGTAGTTACCTAGTTGCAGATGAAGCTATATCCGTTTATGTGAGCTGTGCTGGTATGTTTGAGTCCCCTGCAGCAGTGTGGTTGTGTATATGTATATATAGTTTGTGTTCCTTTACAGCTGATCAGTGCATTACAGATTTTGCTCTCCTTACCTCCTGCCTAAGCTGATACACTTCGTTCATCTCTCTCTCCCTCTTCCCTTCTCTCTTTCCAGATCCATTCGGTTCTCTTCCCTCCTCCTTCTCGCACTCTTTCTCCCTCCCACTTTCTAAATTCCCTTACCCCTTTATTCAGTTTATTTCTGATTTATTCTATTTGTATGTGTCCTTATTATCAAATCTATATGCACTGTTTCCATTATTTAGTAATCAATTCAATTCAATTCAATAAGGAATCAATATCCTTTAGCAAGACGCTTTCACAGATACATCCTGTCTAGTTCTGTGTGTCTTGTGCTTGTGGTCCTCTCATTATGTAATGAGTCTTTCTTGTGGTCCTTTCAGCATGGAGTATGGCTCTTGACTATCTTCCTTTCTCGGAGGTTATGTGATTGTCATTCTGTCACTCATTTCCTATTTTTTTTCTTCTCTTACAGTCTCCTTGGCACCCTGGCAACCCAGTCTCCGTTTTATGAAGGACCTTACTTTGAAAGCATATGTAATTATGGGTGGCATAATAGGTGGACTAAGGAGATACTTTATGCATTGATAGGAAGGGAGAGACGTGTAATATTTATACACAACTAAGCAAAAGATCATCACACAGCCAGCAAATACTATTTAAAAGCAGCTGTTTGCTTGGGTCCATATATTGCTTAGCCCGCCACTACATCACGGTACCTAAATTTCGGTGGGTCACACCCAATGCCTTCTCATCGTGGCTGCAAGCCAGAGCCAAGCTTGCTGAAACTCTTCTTTTCCTTAGGTAAACTGATCATGGGTGTTGCTCAGCTTGTTCCACTCCAGGGCAACCTTGCCTATCTATAATATTATACGACTAATGTATTATGATGAAATATATATATGTATGCAATATGTATATGTATGCAAGAAAAGTAAGTGAGCCCTTTAGAATTACCAGCATTTATGTAGAAATGTGTGTTAAAAACATGATATGATATTCATTTAAGTTACAATAATGAACAAACACAATCAAACTAATAACACACACATTAATGTATTTTTCTTGTCCATATTGAATACATCATTCAAACATTTACAGTGTGGGTTGGAAAAAGTATGTGAATCCCTAGGCTAATCACTTCGACAAAGGCTAATTGGAGTCAGGAGTTAGCAAACCTGGAGTCTAATCAATGAAATTGGATTTGAGGTGTGTTTTAAAGCTGCAAAAAACACCCATTTTCATTTGCAATTCTCAAGAAGCATCTGCTGACATGAACCAAGAATTCTCAGAAGAGCTACAATCAAGAATTGTGGATTTGCATAAAGCTGAAAATGGTTACAAAGTAATCTCAAATAGTTTATATAGAAATCAGTCCACAGCTAGCCAAAGTATTTATATATTGAGACAATCTAGTTCTGTGGCTACTCTCCCTAGAAGTGGAGATTCATCCAAGGTGCTTACTGTAATGTAAAAAAAAGAACCCTACTGTAACAGATAAAGGCTTAAAGGGATCATTGGAACTGGTTAACATCTCCATGTTCATGAGTCTACTGGGAAAATGTTTTGTGGACTTATGAAACTAAGGTTGAATTTTGTGGGAGGAATACGTAGCAATACGTATGGTGTAAAGAGGGCACCATCCCAACGGTGACATATGCTGGAAGGAGCATCATGATTTGGGGCTGCTTTGCTGCCTCGGGGTCTGAACAGCTTGCCATCATCGAGGGGACAATAAATTCCCAGGTTTAACAAGGTATCATACAGGATAATGTCAGGGTGGCTGCCTGCCAGCTAAAACTCAGTAGAAGTTGGGTAATGCAGCAGGACAATGACCTTAACATCAAAGTAAATCTGATACAGAATGGTTTAATAAAAAGAAAATTTGCCTTTTGGAGTGACTCAGTTAGAGCCCAGACCTTAACTAATTAGAGATGCTGTGGAATGACCTTAAGAAAACTGTTCACACCAGACATCCTAAGAATATGGCTGAGCTTAAGCAGTTTTGTTAAGGAAGAATGGTCTAAAATTCCCATTGTGCAGGTCTGATCCAAATCTACTAGAAGCTCTTGTTTGAACTTATTCCTGCCGAAGGAGATTTGACCAATTAATAAATCCAAGGCTTTTTTCACTGTAAATGTTTAATTGGTGTGTTTCATAAGGACATAAAGAAAGATTGTCAGTTTATCGACGCTTGTTAATGAAATGTGATCTGATCTACATCTAAATCACAGTTAAAACCAGGTAATTCCAAAGGGTTCAATTACTCCTGCCACTGTATATATAGTATACAGTATATTCGTTTGTGTTACAGGTAACTCCCTATATACTTTGCTGGTAGCAATACAAATCTACAGCCTCCGTTATATGCTGGAAAGAAATGTAATATGTAACATTTTGGACTTTGCCTAAAAACTACTATAAATATGTTCACTCCCTACTGCTGCACATCTAGTAAGTAATCTATCATCCTGTGGCTCCAGTTCCCCAGAGATCTTAGTGTTTTGCTTCATGTGGGAGCTACGAGAGAGTGCCGGCCATGCCAGAAACATAGAGAGAAAATTGGCTAAATGTAAACTCCCCAGACTGGAGATTAAATTGTTGCCCTGTAGACACATTAACCAAATGTATTACACAAACTCTGGGTGTCAGAATCTGAAATCTGAGTTTAAATACTGTATTTGCTCGATTATAATCTGAGGTTTTTTTCAGAGCAAATGCTCTGAAAAAGACCCCTCGTTTTATAATCAGACCTCAAATCAGTCTGACTATGAGACTAAGATCCAGATCCCCCGCAACGCTGCAGGGGACCTAGATCCTCCTGTCTTATGCCCCCCTCAAACTTACCAGTGCTTCTGACTCCCTGGTGTGTAGCCGGGGCAGCATGTAGAGCTCTACGCGATTCGCGTAGACAACTTCCGCTGCAGCCGGAAGGAGGTGCGGTTAGCAGCGGGGGTTGTCTGCGTCCATCGTGCAGACCTTCCCCGACTGTCAGAGAGAATTCCTCGCACCGGTGTGGGGAACTCTCCTCACTGACAGCCGCGGAAGGTCTGCGCGATGGACGCAGACAACCCCCGCTGCTAACCGCACCGGCTGCAGCGGAAGTTGTCTACGTGCCTCCAGAAATGCCTTTTAACCCTCTATATGCCATTCTGTCTCCCGAAATGCCTTATACCTCCCTATATGCCACTCTGCAGCATAATATGCATTTTAACCCCCTAAATGCCAGAGTGGCATATAGGGGTATAAGACATTTCTGGAGGCAGAGTGGTACATAGGGGGTCAAACGGCATTTCATTGGGCACAGTGGCATATTGACACGTTCTACCCAGGCTGCAGAGCTGCATATCTATCTTGCTTCAGTTTTTCTGTTTTGCTTTAATCCATTCCTGGATTTCCGTATGCTCAGTTCTGCTCTTTCATTCCTGGCTTCTGGTTCTGCTCTTTGCTTCAGCTCTGTTTCCTTTATAAGGTGTGCCCCACCTGTGTGTTCTGTTTGTCTCAGTCTGCAGTTAAAGGTATGTCTCAGTGCTATGTGTTTGGTTTACATGTTTGGTTTGTTTTGTATCTTTGTCAGCAGGGATTAGCGTTAGGACCCACCGTCATTGGAGTACTTTGGCGTAGTGGTGGGCTAAGCATACTATGGCCATAAGATGTGATGGAATCTCCAATAGTTATCAAACAGTCCTAGGCTAGTTCCTGTATTTATGTGTGTCCTGTTCTGTATCCCCGGCAGCGGGGTGTCCTGTCTTGTTCCCTGTTGTGCCCTGTATTATGTATATCTTGACTGGTTATGTATATTCATTGTCTTGTTCACTGTTGTGCCCTGTAACATGTATATCTTGTCTTTCATGTTTCTTGCCTGGTCTCCCTATCCCTTGCTTGTTATGTTTCTGCTATATCCTTTGCTTAGCTTCCATACTCCCAGCCTGCAGCATCCTGCCCGTGATTCCAGTGATATGTTTCATGCCTGCTCCAGGGTGCCTACAGGATTTCACTTCGTTTCCTTTTGGACTACATCTGCTGTTATGTCAGGATGCTGGTATGTGGCTGCACAACCCTAGGTGCTCAACACCTGGGTGAGTGTGGTCACCCTGCAACCAGGCCCTGTCTAACTCCACTACTGCACCGTAACTCCTGCACACAATCTTTGGGTGCGCTGGGTCCTTTCAGTCATCTGTATGGACCTGGTCCGTTACACATATAGAGGGTTAACAGGCATATCATGGGGCACAGTGGCATATAGTTGGTATAAGGAATTTCTGGGGCAGAGTGGCAAGCCTGGGGGCAGATGTGCATAACTGGGGGGCAGGTTGGAAAATAAAAGGAAATAAAAACAAAATATTTTTCTCAATCATAGCTTTTATTTAAAAAAAAATAGTTTACATGAATTAACATTTACCGGTAAAACTTTTTTCCTATAGGGTAGTCTTATATTTAGGCTTTTTCTTTTTTTCCAAATTAATATTCAGATTTTGGGTGGTCTTCTTATAATCAGGGTCGTCTTATAATCGAGCAAATACAGTACATTCTTATTTTTGTTATCTGGATTTCAGGTGTTTATCATCTATCATTAATATGTATCTGTATGCTTGCAATTCCTCTTTACTATATGTTTATATTGATGCATCATCAGCAATCAGGATGCTAGTGTTATTATTATGGATGTACTATGCAACAAACTATCTGTCTATTATATTTACTGATCTATCGCATATTGTATTACTGGGCTGTGAAACAAATCTACCTCTTAGCAGCTCCTTCCTCCCCAATCACACAATATATAACATATTTATTACATTAAATGAGGAACTGCTACATTTGAAATAAAACTGTAATTGAATAAGTAACTTATTATTTGTGAGATTTGTGTTTTGTTTTTAAGTGATTGCGACTTATATTTTTCCAGCTGTGATATTCACCAACGGCATGGCCAGGTTATTGCACACAAAATTTCCTAATGGAAGACAGTCTTCCATTCCCACCTACATTGCTTTAGCAGACCATACGACAAGGCATCAATTTAAAACAAGCAAGCAAGATAACAGCTACCACATACAGCACAAAAGAAAATAGCATACGTCATTTTTATACTTATACATCAGAAGAAAAAAACCCGATTAATGTGATGAATCTACAATAGGTTTAAGATCTAGGATTGAGGATAACAGCTACCTTTTAAATTATACACAATGTGATATAGCATCATTTTTTGTATGAATAACAATTTAGAAAAGTTGGAAATGTTTACATTTTATGAAATCCTCTACATCTATAATGTATCCAAATCTCTTTGGAGGACACTTTCTCACTGTGTCTTCCTCAATCTGATGATTTGTGTGAATATCTGACTAAACATGAAATCTACCCCTTATTTTGTGAATATGGGGTAATAAAATAGCTAAAAAAATGAGCCATAGAGTTCCATTAGGAACATAATTATTTCTGTTGGTATCGCCAGCATATTGCGAGTCCAGAAGGCTCGATTTTTTTTTTTTGATTGATTACTAGCTGTTGTAAGTTACAGGCAGGTGAAGTCTGGCAGTTTCTGGCCACTTGTAAAGCTGAGTGGTCCCCCCAGCCCTTTCCTCCCCAGTAATTAATTTACACAGTAGAATACAAACACTCACCATAACAGGCACTCACTAAAATATCCTCACCCATCCTTATCACCTCACTCCCCTACTATGCACCTGCTCCCGCAAGTGGACCAGTCAGACTGGCTCACTTTGCAAAATGTTGGACTGGCCCAGGGGGCAATTGCCCCCTGTCCCCAGGCCAGCACGCCCCTGGAGAAAAGGATATGCATATTATTATTTCACTCACATGCCCTCATCTACAACTCACAATGCTTAGAGCCTCATATTTACTTTTAAGCAACTCATATATTAATGAATATAAATTGAGTATTTTTTTATTTAAATACATAGTAAATAGATCAATGTGTCTCTTATTTCAGTCTTACTGTGTATGAAGCTGATGCAGGGTCAAATTAACCAATGAACACATGGAGCAGCCTGAGCTGCTCTGCTGCCGTTATAACCTGTACTGTCTGTGTGCTCTGGATTAATCTGAGGGACTGTCAGACATGTTACATGTGCTTGTGTGTAAGTCCTGCAACAGGCTGGTCAGAGGACTGCAACATCCAGACAACAAGGAAGCAGTGGCATAACTACAGGGATAGTACGACCCCTCGGTCATCTCTCCTCGTACCAGTTCAAAATTGTTTAGAAAAAGACCCTTCTGACATGGACTGCACCTGCTTCCTGCAGTGAAACCAGGGCTGCTCGCACAGCTGGACAGGAAGCTGCTGGAGAGGGGAGAGGTGAGTGGTAAGTGGGGGCGGGCCAGGGTATGTATGTATGTTTGTTTGTTTGTATATATATTGTGGCAAAATTAGAGAGGCTTTCTATGTCAGTATAAGGTTGGAACACTCTCTATTCCCAGCATGAAATGGTTAATAGATGAACGTCAGCCCTTTCAGTTGAATTCAATTAACCTGTACTGCAATGTTTAAAGGTCAGCCTTTGGAGGCATTAGGAGTCTTACAACAGGGAGAGAGGCAGTTAAGCCTGAGACCTTAAGACTCTAAGAAAAAGGTATGGCTTAAAATATTGTGTGGTACAGTGGCTGTGACTACCTGGTTTATAACTGGGAACTGGATTGGTTGGGCAGTTGGTTAATTAGGGAATATTTAGTAGATGTAGTAGAATTTGTTTTTTTGTTTATTTCCCACTGTGAAACACAGCATTGTGTACCTTAAGAAAAGCCACAATAAACTAACTTTTACTTTTATTCTGATGTTTGTATTTGAAGTTTTCTTGTCAAGAACCAGGCTATCCTGCCATAAGATATATATATATGGATGTCTATGTATAGGTCTGAGTGCATGGATGTTCATTTATGTGTGTGTTACTCAAAAATAGTGTGTTGATGGTATATGTTAAGAAAGCAAAGTAATCTTAGAGAGAGAGAGACCCAATAGAAGGTACTGTGTGAAAAGCTGCGGGGCTGCATGCTGACGTACGTATCCAGCCGGATGAATACTACATGACGCTTCAGCAGCAGTGTCGGTGTGCTAAATGGCCAGTCCGGGCCTGATAAGACGTAAAAAACATTTTTTCAACCGTAAGCAGCCACGCGGTGATTGTAGGATTGTTCTCCTTTCTCTTTGTAACAATACCTATTGCTGTATAAAAAGCTATCCCTTTTGCTTCAATTTACCAAGAATGATCACTGATTCACACAAGACAGCACAGTTAACAGATTAACTTTCCCCGTTTATTATGTTTCCAATATGTATTCTCAGATAAAGCAGAAAGGGGGGTTGGGGGTATTTTAGAGGTGAAGCCAGAGATTTGTTACTTGCTGTGATGTTTCAGTTAATCCATAACACGGTTACGCATCTGCGGGAGTTTGAAATTACGTTATTAAGGTTTTCCTTGAATATCATATGATGATTGGAAGCAGACGAAGAATCCACAGCAGGTGAATATGAATTGGCATACAGTGCCGGACTGGGACTGAAAAGCAGCCCTGGAAACAGCCCCATATAATTTATCTCGCGATCGAGCTCTTATACCCACACGCACCCCTAATACATACCCAAGTCACACTATTTTCCATACAAATAACTATAAAACATTCTTTTTATCACATTATTTGTATTAAAATGCCAGAAAGCAAAAGTGGTAAAAGGCCCTAATACCGTATTTGCTCGATTATAACACGACCCTCCAAAATCTGAATATTAATTTAAAAAGAAAAAGCCTGAATATAAGACGACCCTATAGGAAAAAAGTTTTACCAGTAAATGTTAATTCATGTCAACTATTTTTTTTTTAATAAAAGCTATGATTGAGAAAAAATATTTTGTTTTTAATTCCTTTTATTTTCCAACCTGCCCCCCCAGTTATGCATATCTGCCCCCAGGCTTGTCACTCTGCCCCAGAAATGCTTTATACCCCCTATATGCCACTGTGCCCCATGATATGCCTTTTAACCCTCTAAATGCCACTGTGCCCCATGATATGCCTTTTGACCCCCTATGTGCCACTCTGCCTCCAGAATTGCCTTATACTCCTATATGCCACTCTGGAATTTAGGAGGTTAAAAGGTATATTATGGGGCAGAGTGGCGTATAGGGAGGTATAAGGCATTTCAGGAGGCAGAGTGGCGTATAGAGGGTTAATAGGCGTTTCTGGAGGCAGAGTGGCATTAAAAAACACACTTGAGCGGAAGTTGTCTACATGAATTGCGTACAGCTCTACACGCTGCCCGGACTAAGCACCGGGGACTCAGAAGCACCGGTAAGTTGGGGGGAGGTATAACACAGGAGGATCGGGTCCCCTGCATCTGAGTCCCCAGTGCTTAGTCCGGGCAGAGTGCTACGCGATTCACTTAGACAACTTCGCGTAGAGCTCTACACGTTGCCCGGACTAAGCACTGGGGACTCAGAAGCACCGGTAAGTTGGGGGTGGGCATAACACAGGAGGATCCAGGTCCCCTGCATCTGAGTCCCCGGTGCTTAGTCCGGGCAGCGTGTAGAGCTCTACGCGAATCGCGTAGAGCTCTACACGCTGCCCGGACTAAGCACCGGGGACTCAGAAGCACTGGTAAGTTGGGGGGGCATAACACAGGAGGATCCAGGTCCCCTGCATCGCTGCGGGGGATCTGGATCTTAGTCTCATTCTCGGACCTATTTGAGGTCTGATTATAAGACGACCCTGATTATAAGACGAGGGGTATTTTTTCTGGAAAAAATCTTGTCTTATAATGGAGGAAATACGGTAATACTACTACAACTTCTAGCACTGCATTATCCACGGTTAATGGTGCAAAGTGGTCTGCGGTATGTTTATGTAAAAGGTCCCCTCTTAAGGGGCAAGGGCCGTGAAACCAAAGGGAATAGCAAAATTAGTCCTTACAACAAAATTGGGTTTCACTCTGAAGATCCCAACCACCATTCAAGTTTCTGCGATTAATCCTTTGTGATAAGAGATGCAGATTAAAATAAGAGTAAATAACATTTACTTTTCCTCTCACTCATTTCTGGGCCTAGAAAGTTTTGTCCTCTGAAGTGACTACAAATTCAGGAGGGCGTTTTATCTCTGGATAAGTAAACATTAAATAAATCAATGTATTACTATTGATGCCCCAGCCGGGTCCCCCTTTAGTATTGATTACTGTCTTCCCCTCACAACACAACCTTGTGTATTGCCCCCTTTGTGCATTTATTCCCACACACCCTTGTGTATTGCCCCCCCAGCATTGATTTATGTGATGCCCCAGCTAACCCCCCTCCCTTGATGCCTCTAACATTTTTGTATTGGTTAATGTGAAGCACACTTGTCTATTGTTGATGCACCCCACTGCCATGTGTATTACCCCCAGCCACCCCCTCCTCTTGTATTATTGAATTTTAAAATTTAATGAAGGTAATATTTTGGTAATACTAATACCGGAACTTACATTTGTGTGTTTTTGGTTTTTTTGTCCTGCTCTCCTTGACGACATGACAATCCTTTCCCTGTCATGAGGAACACTTCTGTGAGGCTGAGCCCGCCCCTTTGAGTGTCACCGCGCCGCCCAATCGCCGTACCGCACCTATTTGTCCCACTCCACAACACATTCAACTCACGCTAATGAAATTAAAGTGGCTGGTGTGCACGCAACGCGCTGCCCAATGGCCTTCATCCCACCCCCTTTGTGAGCCCACGGACCCGCCGGCCCACCGGGAAATTTCCCGGTATCCCGGTGGGCCAGTCCGGCCCTGTTGGCATATTCACCTAGCAACACAGGCTGCAATTGTAGAATACAGATTGTTTGGCCAGATGACTTCTCAATAATACATTTCTTAACCCCTTCAATCCCCTATAGACGTACCGGGACGTCCAAAAAACACCCACAAAGAAACCCCTATGGACGTCCCGGTACGTCCAGCCCTTCGTGGAGCGTCAGGGACACATCCCTGCCGCTGCACGGGAGACCAGGCTGTCGTTTGACAGCCTGGACTCCCCACTGACAGCAGAAGCCGGCTTTCTGCTGTCCGATCGCCCGTAACAGCTTCCGGCATGAAAGCCGGTAAGCTGTTACCGGTAAACTGCCCGATCGCGCAGTTGCAAACACGCGATCGGGCATTCCCTTCCGGGTTACGTCACTGCTGACGTAACCCGGAAGGTCATCGGAGGACAGGATATCCCCTGCGGGGATATCCTGCCCTCCGATGAGGCACAGAGACGCTACGATCTCTATGCAGGTCTGTGAGGACCTGCATAGAGATCACAGTGTGATCGGTGCAGGGGGATCGCGGGAAGGGGAGTGAGAGACCATCTCTCTCACTCCCCCTCCCGTCCTGTAAGTGAAAACACAGAAAAAAAAAAAACGGTTAGTGATTTAAAAATAATATTAAATAAATCATTAAAATATTAATATAAATAATACAAAAAA
Source organism: Spea bombifrons (assembly GCF_027358695.1). NCBI lineage: Eukaryota > Metazoa > Chordata > Amphibia > Anura > Pelobatidae > Spea > Spea bombifrons. The sequence goes on along the minus strand of NC_071092.1, from coordinate 24,196,438 downwards.
AAATTATAACGTGAGATGTGATGTCATTGTGACATCACTGGCATGTTCAGGAGGTCCCTAGGAGGACCTCTAACCATTTCTGTGTAAAAATAATATATAAAAAATAGAAAAAAATGTAAAAAAATTAAAATTAAAAAAAAATATATAAAAAGAGATAATAAAAAAATTATTAAAAAACCTTACTTCCCATTGCCCTAGCATAACATCTAGCCAGTATAACCCTCCTGCCCCCGTTCACAACCCCCAAACCCGTTAAGCCATAGGCATAAAAATTATACAAAATTGTACACCTAATAGTATGCTCCCTGGAGCTGGCAAATTCTGGAAAATCTATATAAATTAGGTATTTCTGAAATCAGGACATCTGAATTAATAAACTTGGAGGGGATTTTCCATCACTTTACCTAATTTTGTGAGGATTCAGAGGGAAAATGTAAAAAAAAATTAGTTTATTTTTCTAATCTTCGCTAGTTTTTACTAAATTTCTCATTCTAAATTTTCAGCTAATCATCCAACTATGGTATCAAACGAAAGCTCTATCTCTCCTTGAAAAAACAATATATAGTTTACATGGGTACACTATTCACAGGAACAGAGAATAATCGCTAAACCGACATACCCCAAAAATGGCAAAATTTCTCTGGGCTTTGAGGTACCAAAAACCCCTGGGATTGAAGGGGTTAATGTATCTGTTGTTGATTAATTTGTTGTAATTTAGGCCTTTAGACAAATACCAGCGTCCAATAAGCACAATTAGTGGTCGTTAAATTGCATTTATTTGTATGTCGTCAAATTCTAATGCTGTGCATCCATCACTTTATAGCTGTGTCAGTCTGTGTGAGCTTGTATGTTAATGAGGTCATAAGTAAGGTTAACCATTTTGGTTAAACAAATGAAATATGTGAGTTATATCATTTGCAAAAATCAATCAATGAAATAAACTGGCTTTAGCAAAAGAACTGCCCTCAGCATACAGTGAAATTAGAGGTTCTCACTTCATCCTCCAAACAAGTGTAAATGTTTTTCGTTTTGTTTCCACATTTATTCCTGTAGATCAGAATCACAAGGCTGTCTGACAATTCTTAAAGTAAAATTTGGAATGTATTGAAAAAGTGATTGGTAGAACCAGTAAAGCGCTTTATGTAATGGTAGCAAAGTAAATCCCTACAGATTCTGCAATATATTCTAAATGATCCTTGTGTCAAAGGTATACCCTGCATACGTTTGCATTGCCACCATCCACAATTTGGAAATCATTCCCAGAAATGACGGTCTCCATCTTTTCCTTGGCTGGTGAAAAGGATAACGTTACCTTGCCATGGCTAAATCAATATTTTTCAAGGCCAATAATGACCTAAAACTCCAGGCAGTTTCTACACATATTATAACTACACAATATGGACAAAAGTATTGGGACAACTGACCATCACACCAATAGGGACTTTTATGACATTGCATTCAAGATACATAGAAATGAATATGTAGTTGGTCTCCCTTTGCAGTTATAACTGCTTCCACTCGTCTGGGAAAACTTTCCACAAGATTTCAGGGTGTTGCTGTGGCAATTTTTGCCCTGGAATAAACATTTTTATTTCCCAGAAACCACTGGGCTACCTGCAATTCTCAGCTTTCAAGAGTGCCTGAACATGTGATGTGGACACTGTTGGGGGTAGTTGGAGGGAGAAAGTTCAGCGTTGCAGGGTAAGATAGATGTCATCCCGTGCTGTGCATGCTTCTGAAAATGTGTGGGAATTGGATATCTCCTGCTGTGTTGCCTGGAGATGGAAGCGGTTACACAGCGTAGAGAGCAGAGACTAAGGGTGAATCAGAGGCTATCTGGAAATTGTAGCGCCCAAAAAGTAAAACTGTGTGTTCTTTCTTTTCTTTTTTCCTGATGCAGATGCATTAACCTCAAACACTTAAAGTGTTTTTTTTCTCCCCTTTGTTCTTTTCTCCTCTCATTTATGTCTTCTCTCTCCTTTTACTTTTTGTCTTTTCTGTCATGTTTTTGATTTTGTCTATTCTGTCCTGTCTTCTCGCCCCTCTTGCCTCATCTCTGCTTCTTTTTATCTGCTCTTTCTCGTCTCTCTCTTTTCTTTTTTTCTCTCATTTCTTTTGTTCACCCCCTCTCTGTCAGTGTCCCCTGTGGCCCTGCCAGGAGCACAGTCACAGTCACTATTTCTTCACACCATGAAGTGAAAACATGATACCTTAGGCTTTACAATTTAGTCTCATCAATAAACACTGCAGGGTCCTCATCAGATACTAACTTTCCCCAGTACCAATAATACCAGTTACTCATTATTATTTATTGATTTATATAGTGCCACCATATTTCTCAGGATGTACAATGGATAAACAGGGCTGACAAAAACAAAAGATGAGTGGGACCCTGCTTAAACAAGGTTACCATCTAGAAGATTTGTTTGTCAAATATTTAATTTGTAAAAATGTTTACAGAGGTTGATTTTGCAATCATATTTAACATGTAAGGTTCACTCAAGAATGTATCTATATGTGGAGTGGGGAAAGCAATATATTCAGTTATAAAAATTATAATTTCCTTCAAACAGTTTCATATGGCCATTTATATATTATACAAAGTAGAATTGTCTTTAAAAAAACATGTATTCTTTGGATGTCTTAAGCCCCACCTTAAAATTCTAAGCACATAGTTAATAAAAGACACAGAAGGAAACTCTTGTGGTTGAAGGCAAGTGATCTGTAACATCAACATTTAGTAATGAAAACTTGTACCAAAAGAGATTAACAACCATGTTCTTAAGTTCAAGAATGAGCCGTTATGAAAAATGAACCGTTAACACATCTCCCACCCTTTCACAATTTAATATTTTACTTTAATAATGAACACGGTCTCACTGTGGAATTAGTAAATAACAAACCTGATTTTTTTTTTTGCTGTGCCCCAAATATATATCTGTGAGTAGGTTACTTGAAGGTATGATTTTCTGTAGATTTAAAGCTCATTGATGACAATTTATAAACCTCTTTTTTGATGTCTAGAAAAAAATATATATTTTCATCAACTATACCGTAGCTTTTACAATATATTAATGAGATTATAATTATTTTGGAAACCTTTTCATATGAAGATGCACTCATATCCGGCAAAATATCATATTGGCCTGAACATAAGGGTCATTTTTTATACCGTATTTGTTCGATTATAAGACGAGGTTTTTTTCAGAGCAAATGCTCTGAAAAATACCCCTCATCTTATAATCGAGGTCGTCTTCTAATGAGACCTCAAAAAAATGTGCGCTGGGGCCAGGCTGCTTACTGGTGCTTTGGTCGCGAGCAGCGTCTCTTCTAGCAGCAGGAGAACAGGAAGCTAGCAGAGTGTCACATAATTCTGCCTCCCCCCCCCTCCTTCCTCGGGGGGCGAGGCCAGAGAAGTTGCTCGCACAGTCGGGCCACTGCAGAAGTCTTCGAGTGAGAGATCTGCAGTTCAGGTAAGGGGGTGGGGGAGGGTTTTTGTGATTAATGTGTGAAGTATGTGTGATTAATGGAATGAATGAGTATTTAAATGTTTGTGAATGAGTGTGTGTGTGATAGCATGGATGTGTAAGGGGGTGGCGGTGGTAGCATGGCATAAGGAGGCTGTACTCACACTCCCATCATCCCCAGGTTCCAGCATGTACTGGCTGCCTTGGCTTGATAGGAGTGTGATTGCTGTTAGCAGTTATATATATATATATAGATATAGATATAGATATATATATACCTCCAGAAATGCCTTTTAACCCCCTATATGCCACTCTGCCCCATGAAATGCCTTTTAACCCCCTATATGCCACTCTGGCATATAGGGGGTTAAAAGGCATATCATGGGGCAGAGTGGCATATAGGAGGGTATAAGACATTTCTGGAGGCAGAGTGGCATATAGAGGGTTAAAAGGCACATCATGGGGCAGAGTGGCAAATAGGGGATATAAGGCATTTCTGGGGGCAGAGTGGCAACCCTGGGGGCAGATGTGCATAACTGGGGGGGCAGGTTGGCAAATAAAAGGAAATAAAAAAAAATATATTTTTCTCAATCATAGATTTTATTAAATATGAAAAAATTGTTTACATGAATTAATATTTACTAGTAAAACTTTTTTTCCTATAGGGTAGTCTTATATTCAGGCTTTTTGTTTTTTCCTAAATTAATATTTAGATTTTGGGGGGTCGTCTTATAATCAGGGTCGTCTTATAATCGAGCAAATACGGTATTTATCTGTAATAACATTAATTATTAATACACTCTTTGTTATTCCGCAAGCAGTGAATAGGTAGAACAAACTTTATTTAGGTTATTAACCCCTTAATGACAAAGCCCGTACATGGACGGGCTCAAAATGCATTGTTTTCAATGGGTTTAGGGACCGCCCATTGTCCTTAAGGGGTTAATATCCTGGTTTATACTGTTTTACTCTTGTACATTTAGATAATTGACTCCAACTGGACAAAATTGGAACACTTGTGATATCTGCATGGGATACTTAATTTAATAGATCTGTGACAACAAGGTGCCTTTAATCATGTCATTGTTTGGAAAACAAGCATTTTCAATGTCTTTTGGGGAACAATATACAAAACTCCTGAAAAGGTTGTACTTAGTCAATATAACCTGTAAAGGATTCTCTCCAGGGTAAAAAAAAGTATTCTAAAATGCTTTATTATTCCATGGAGCCTCATTTTCAGGCTGAGAGCTTTTTGCAGAGATTGAAGGATAGGCTCTGTAACACAAGCAAGGAAGATCACCCAACACATCACTGCTTACTCAATGTACCGGATGATTACTTATTCTTATTATTATTATTATTATATAGTACCGTCATATTTTGCAGTGATGTACAATGGATAAGCAGGACTGACAAAAAACAAAAAGGGAGGAAGGCCTTTGCTTAAACATGTTTATAATCTACAGTATTTATGTTTAAAAATTATTAAATCAGTACAGACTTTTAGGTTAATTTAATTTAACCTATTATATATAATCATATCTGGGAACTTCTGGGCCCTAGAGCCTTCCTTTGCGGGACGCGGCCAGGACTGCCCACTGACGCCAGTGGGAGTTCCCGCTGACATCGGGGGAGGTCCAGATGATGTCAGTGGGAGTTCCCGCTGACGTCGGGGGCTTTCCCGCTGACGGTAGCGGGAAACACACCCATTTAAAAGGAAAATTGGCGGGGATCGGGGCGTGTCAAGATTCCACTCCCGCGAACCTGGAGAGTTCCCAGGTATGCATATACGGTAATATGTAAGGTTCACTCAAAACACGGTAACTATATGTGGAATGGGTAATGCAATATATTAAGTTATGCTAAAAGATATAAAAGCAATAGTTTCTTTCGAAACAACTGATTTTGTTAAATCTGTGGGTAGGTTACGATTTTCTGTAGATTTAAAGCTCATTGATGATTATTTATAAAACTGTCTTTTGTGATGACTAGAAAAAAATATGTTTTCATCAACTATTGCTTGTACAATATATTTAGGTTAATCATTTTAAAATGATGCTTTAGTAGAGTTATTCATAATTGGTAAAATATTATGTTGTCCTAAATATAAGCATAACTTTTTCATATTTATTCATAATAACATAATATTGTAACTGATAGAAAAGAGAGATAAAGAGAAGGACCATAATAATAAGGGGCTCAAAGACAAGTGGGAGATATAGGTAGAAAAGGGAGAGAAGGAAAAATAGGTGAGATATGGAAAGGGGAGAGATAGGGAAAAGGGTGAGGTATATTGAAAGAAGAGAGGAGATAGAAAGGTAAGAGAGAAAGAGAAAAATGAGAGCTGGAATAAAGAGAAATGGGAGAGGTAATAAGGGGAAGATTAAAGAGAAGGGGACATAATGAGATAGGGGCGAGAAAGTATGTCTGTATGTTAGAGGAAGTATAGAATTTTTGTTGTGGGTCTGCACCAATAGGGGTGGAGAAGCAGAGAAATGTAAAGTGTATAGCAGCTCAAGAAATCACCAAAAAAGTATGTTCACAGCGCTACTAAGAGGATGCAAGACAATAATAGTGATATTGTTAGTGATACTTTGGTGTGAGCGCTCAACAAACATAATCATATAAAAATATTAAAAACAAGGGGGAAAGTTATATTATTCCTGGTTTATAGAGAGATTGTTATGGTATAAAGAAGATATTGGATAATGTGAACCTAACGTGTTTTGCCTCTTCAGAGGTCACAATCAGATAATGAAAACTCTGCACTCTTTTTGGGCATAAGAAGAGAAATCGCAGACGGTTCAGATTTTCCCCCCGAAATGCTATTAGCTTCTATATGTCCAATATTGAAACCCAATAAAGACCCAAGTAACGTATCAAATTGTAGACCTATCTCATTAATAAACATAGATATCAAAATTTATTCTAAAATATTAGCAGAAAGATTAAAAATTTACCTTCCAGAAATAATCCACTCGGACCAAGCTGGGTTTATTATAGGCAGGAATTTATCTGATAACACTCGCAAAATAATAAACCTGATGGATATAGTAAATAAAAGACCAACATATACAGCTTTTCTCGCATTAGATGCCGAAAAAGCTTTCGACTGAGTGGACTGGAAATTTTTGTCTGAAACTTTAGAGATCCTCGGTATACCTAGCGAATTTAATAGACAGATTTTAGCATTATATAAAAACACTACAGCTCAAAATACAGGACTAATGACAACATCAAATTGTTTTAAAATCAACAATGGAACAAGGCAAGGATGCCCCTTGGCACCATTACTATATGCTTTGTCAATTGAGCCGTTGGCACAATCTATAAGAAACTCTAGCGGGATAACAGGCATTAAAATAAGACAACATGAATTTAAGATTACGCTCTTTGTAGACGATATTATTTTAACATTACCAAACCCGGATAAATCTATAAAATATGTGTTGGAAGCAATAGAGATATACGGTAAACTTTCTAATTATAAATTAAATATAAACAAAACTCAGATTATCTCTATCAACCAAACTAAAGAACAAGCCGCACTAATGAGATCATATATAAATGTAGATTGGAATATTGATACATTAGATTACCTAGGTATAAAAATTAAATTTAATCTCAAAGAAATGGTAAGAGAAAATTACAATACATTAATAAAGAAAATGGAAATAAAATTGAAAAAGTGGAAAGATCTTGAAATCTCCTGGAAAGATCTTGAAATCTCCTGGTTAGGGAGAATAAACGCTTTTAATGCATATTACTTGGCAAAAATATTATATTTACTAAGAGCGATTCCTCTGAGAGTCCCCTACTCCGCTCTCTCACAAATTCAAAAGCTGATATTAAGTTATATCTGGCAAAATAAGTCCCCAAGAATCCCCTTTAATAGCTTAACTAAAAATACGCAAATAGGAGGCCTCTCGGTCCCTAATATTAAAGATCTTCATTAAATATGTATGATAACTCATCTACTTCTTGTGGACAGACCCGAGTATGACAAAACTGCATGGTTTATAATTGAAAAAGAAACTATAAACCTCCTAAGATTCTCAGACATTATTTGGATGACTTACGAAACAAATGTATACATAAAGAGCGATAGCTCAGTAATTAAGGACTTAATTATAACAGCAGATAAAATGAAAAAAAACAATGAATATAACGAAAGGGTTATTGTCCACTACTCCAATTGAGATCTTAACAAATTATATAAGTGACCTGGACTTAACTAAATGGAGACATACAAATATTAAACACATATCCGATTTATATAATATAGGATCTCCTTTATCCTGGCCTTCAATTCAAGCGAAAGGAGAGCTCCCAAATACAGAAATATTTAATTATATCAGAATAAAGCATTTTCTCCAAACAGTAGATATTATAATTTCTCCAATATTTGAAGAATTCCTAAATAAACATTATAAAATTAGATACTAAAGATAGATGGGAACAGGATACTGGAGATACCTACCCAAAAGAAGAATGGTTACAAGCATATACTGAAATCAAGAAACAATCACATTGTTTAGGGATGCATGAACTCCATTATAAAATCATCCATAGATGGTATAGAACACCGGTCCAAATTTCTAAATATGATAAAAAAAACATCTAAACTTTGTTGGAGGTGCGGTAAGGAAAATGGTACAATCTATCATATGTGGTGGGGATGTGAGGAAGTGAGGAAAATCGTAGAGACTTTATTTAAAGTGATTAACGAAATAGTTGGATGTAATATTGAGCCTTCGCCCCAAATATTTATTTTTCATATGGACCTTATGAAATTCAATAAAATACAGAGAAATCTCATAATACAACTAATTTTAGCTTGTAAATTAGTTATCGCAAGGAATTGGAAAAAGATTGGGGAAGTATCCTGGGATGAGATTCAAGCCCAGATTCATTTTCAATATAAAATGGAGAAAGGCTACTACGCAAGTATAGCTAAATGTAATAAACATAGAGATATCTGGAAACCCTGGATAATCCGCGCATAATTAGAGCCTGTGACAGAAAAATAATAACTCGATAAAAAACCCATAACAACCAGTAAGGAGATACCCACACACTTTTTGGATGAATGTGCACAAGTAGGAATATGTAACAACTCAATTAATATGTATATTTCCCCGTAATTAAGTAAGAGCTTGGTTTGGAATAACATGAGAAACGGGAAATTACTTATAATTCAGTCCTTTGAAATGTGTAACATGTGTTTATATGTGTATGTATTTATTATAGCGAAACTGTATGAATATTGATATATATATATTTATTACTATGTATGAGTATATTTTTTGTAGTTGTGTAAAATAAAAATAAAAAAATAAAAAAAGATGCAAGTGGAGGTGGTTTAGTAACTTTTGTTACAATGTGTGTGATGTCAGTGCTGTCGGTGATAGGGATGGTGGTTTAGTGTTTTTTTATTTTTAATCCTGTGTTTGGTCAAAGAATATGTTAAGAATGTGTTATATAATTTAATCTTTCTAATATTGTTTGCAATACAAGTATATTCTATTTCCTTTTGGTGAAAAAATAGTAAAACTCCTGGAAGGGATGTACTGGTAAGCTACAGAGGATTCTCCCTGGGTGAAACAAAAAGTATTCCAAACTTGTTTGTTATGCCATGGAGCCTCATTTAAAAGGATAGGCTCTAGGGCACAAACAAGGATGATCATCCAACACACGACTGCTTAATCCATGAGTGTAGTCAATTCTTGAAAAAGAATTATATAATAAAAGAACAATATATAAAGAAAGCCCTGAACCAGCAAACAAAATATTGTTAGTTTTAGGTTTTCGTAGATAAAAATTGGGAAGACTGATTTTTAAGGATTTTTGGCGTAAACTACCTTTCAAAAAATATATCTTTTAAGTTAAGATATTTACAGACTGTAACTTCACATAAGCTTGCTCTATTGGGCTATAACTTAAATACATTTTATGTTTATGTCAAAGATAATTGACAAGTCAGAAAAAAAACAAAAGGTATTGTTTTTTGTAGACCAAGCCTAAAATCCTAATGACTCTCAAATTTAAGTTGGTCTTCTTCATATATTATGATTTATGAAAAATGTAAAATAAAAAAAAAGACCGGCTATATAAAATTATTTTTTAAAAGTTAATCTTAAGTAGGCCATTTGTCATGACATTGCACCAAATATATTGTTTAAATGCATTACATTATAACCAGATGATACAAATTTAACTGTTTACAGTGGGAGTTTCAATAAATTAAATGAAAATCCATATTAGAAAAAGCTGAACATATTCTAGAATAAACCAAAATTCTACCTACAAAAAAAAACATTGCTGGATTAACACTGTATTAAGCAGACTAAGAATCTAAGGCCCCTCCTGTAAAGGTTTATCGATGCAACACAACATCCCAGACATTAACCTTCTTCTCCCAGGCTGGGCTGGAGTGTTTGGCTATCACTTTCAGGCTCACACTGTGAGCAGGTCACTCACAGAGTACCTGGTCAGAGTGATCAAGTCAGGCCCTATAAACATTCAATAGCGGAGCTGACCCCTGAACATTTACTTATATTAAAATGTTCATGACTACCTCCAAGCACTATGGGCTTTAGACAGCCCCTTAGGTTGCTTTATGCATGATCCTATTCTCAGAGTATATTACACTGTCCAACTAAGTGTCACTTATCCAAAATAAATTCTGGCATGACTGCTTCTTTAACTCATAACATGTATGAGATCTGGGTCTGGCCAAGTGGACCCAGAAGGTCAACTACATATAATATTTTCTTAAAATGCTATGAGGCTGTCAATTAGACATTGAACCACCCAACAAAACTCCCTGTCAAGGCATGGGGTGGGAATGTTAGGCAGGAGCGTAAGGCACTGGGGCCTAGCAGATAGCTCAAGGATGTAGTGTGGGCTTAGCTAGGCAAACTAGAGGAAGAAGCAGGCAGAACAGGTAGGACAAGTCGAAGAACAAGCTGTGGTTGAGGGAAAGGAGACAACTAGGATAGTCGCATGGTGAGCCTAGGTCAGGAACCGGGAGGTCAAGCAGTGAAGGAGAGGGTCAAACAGGGACAGCCAACTTGTGAACTAGCGTAAGGAGATATGGCGTTTGCACCAGTCACACACCAGAGCTTGAAACACCCAAGCATGGACTAGTTCAGGGGCTGGGGTTATATAGGGTCAGGAGGGTAGGGTTCTTCATTGTGTGAGTAACGCAAGACCAGAGATGTGGCCTACTCTGCTTGTTGCGGCCTTCTCTCAGCAGACCTGTCACTTGAAGCAGTGCTCATTCTACGCGAGGGCAGGGATGCGGCCTACCACGCACGCACGCACGCGCGCAAACACTGCCATCGCAGGCAGGAACCCCAGGCCTGTGTGCGGACGGGCCGCCAGGTCTGACACTCCCCCTCAACCCCAGAGGAAGTCTCCAGTTGTTTTTATGTTCAGACAAGATTTCAGTTATAAAAAGAAGCCTTGTGTGTACAAACAAGGCATCCGCTATTGATTGGTGACATCTTGGCAATTTCTCACTGTTAGAAAAATCAATGGGGATCAGCGCACGGGGGCAGGAGCTTAGTGTAGCTACACACTACACTACCTGGTATCAGATGTTTAAAAAAATAAAGATCGCAAGATATCAGCTGCCACCATGACTGCATGTGTTAGCATTGCATTTGGAACTCGGAGCACAGGTGAGTACAGGCCCATACTGAAAGTGTAATAGAAACATTCAAGTTTGATGTTTATTGAATCAGCTATAAATGTATTAACTGATTGGATACAGAGAGTTAACATTTATTTGTATGTTACATGAAGATCTGCCTGCTAGAGATATACTTTAATCATGAAAAACTACCCAAATACAGACATAATTACAACATCAACATATTTGTTGTTAATGCATATACATCTTTTAATTCGGGTTTTCAGCAATATGCAAGTAAGTCTGGTTCATAAAAAAATCCAGTCATGCATGTCATTATACAGCTGTACTTCTTGCATGTTTCTTTGGGTGCCACTTACTCCTCTTGCCTGGTTTCTTTGGGTGCCATTATCCTATAATGAAAGAATCTACTTCATGGTATAGGCCCCACTGATGCAGAATGTAAGTTTCATGAGCTGTGTTCTAAATAAGTGTATGTCTGGAATGCTCAAGGGTAGTAATTTATTTAGGATTGAAAATACTTTTTCATATGTTTTCCCTGACATGAACAAAGTCAAACAAGCCAAAGGTCTGGAGAGCCAGGTAACAAGACCACAAGGATATCTAAAAAAAAAGGAGGTCAAAATCAAGCCAAGAGGTCAACAACAGTAGTCAGGCAACACAGGGGCTCACCAATAGGGAAAAGTCAGATAAACAAGCCAGTAATCCAATGGAAGGTGTTTGGTTCACAGGCAGGTAAAAGGTAACTGACGCAGGTAACAGAGTATGTAGGGAAAACAAGGTTTTGCAGCTTTGTGTGATGCGATAGGGAGGTAAATTGCGAGTGTAACAGCAGGACAGTAACTCTTCATGTTGCTGTCTGCCAGTTGCTGTGTCTGAGCAACGTTGCCTTTTTATATCATTCAATGTCTGGAAGACATGCAGTTTAGCCATTGTTATGCATGGGGTTTTTCCTTTCCATTTAAAGGATGTGAAAAGGATATTGATTGCCCTCTGCTCTCAGTAATACTGGCAATATATGAAGAAGAGAAAGGAGTTTGAGAGTAAATGTCTTCAACACGCACATCTTTCCTGTGAAGGTGAGCTGTAGGGATTGCCAGAGTTTAAAGTGAAAAACATTTTTCTTGGTTTGGTTTGTATTTAATACATATTAATTGTAAGGATTCTTTGTTAGGTGAATACCCAAATAATCAATTACAGAGCTGGCCGATTTTAGTCATATATTTGTGGCGGTAATCTCTGAGGTCCTAATTGGAACTGTTTATATCTAGGCGGATTATTCCACCCATTGTTCTATTCGGCGCAGCAGAAAGAAAGTAGAGCATCGTCTGCCTATGATTCAGCACCTCTCAGTGTGAAATTTGTCAGGCAGCTGGAACATCTGAGCCACCGTGACTCATGTGTTTGAGTATTACTCCTTACTATTTTATGCTTGAAGAAAAATAAAGCTTACATTTTTTACTCTGAAGACAGCTCCAGTTCAGATTTTCACCCAAATGTTAGTTTACCAGCAGTAACATTTGGCACTTGAAGAGCTGTTATTACATTTGTCTTAATGTTCAGCCAAGCAAATGGATGGCTGAGAATCATGAATTGTGCATGCTGCAGTACCAGATCCATAATGATATAAAAGCTAACCAGTTGTTGAGTACTTGCCTTCCTATGGTGTTTAACATTCCATTAAATGCATCATGGGAAATGTAGTCTCAACAGCTGTGCTAAGTAACTCTAGGTGCAATACATATATGAAATAAACTACCTTGTGTCCGCAGCATGCAAACTGTGTCTCTGCCTATGCAGTAGCAGCTGCCAGAGTAAAGGAGAGGAGACCAGTTAGAGGGAGGGGAAGAAAGCATCCCAGACCACTCAGGGGTGTACAAAATTAAATAAACACTTTTTGCTACACTCCCCTGAATTGGATGTTTCCGATGTTAACCTACTCTGGACAGTCTATTGTTTATCCCTCCTCTGCTGCTCGAGTGGGCCTCTTTTAATTTCCCTGGGGGAGGGGACAATGATCCCCCACTTGCCACTCCTGATATTGGGGGGGGCTATCTTTGCCTCATAATCCTCACAAGATTTATTAAGTTATTCTGTGTGGTCTGTCAGGCATATGGATTTCATGTGTATTTTGGAAATACACCTGGTAGTCTGGGGTTACTGGGTGTTATGATGTTGTCACTGCGAAAATGGCTTTCCTGACTTCTACTGTAGAGCTTTTTACCCCGCAATCATCATGTTCTGGTGCATGATGATACATGTTGTTAAGTAGGTAGGATTCTTTAGATCAGGGGTATGTGCTAATAAAAAAAAAAGTAATTTTAGTGTTATTCCTATGTTTAATACTATGAACAATAGAATATCTATGTTGAAAATGAAAGACAAGAGGAGCTGGTTACACACACTATACAATTACCATACTCAACATCCTATACCAACTTTGTGTATAAAACAGGAACGTGTGAAAAAGATTAGTTTACAAATCTAGGTTAGCAAGCATTTTACAACTGGGCAGCAAGATTACCACCCAACATCACTTTGGATTTGTGAGCCATGGCAGTGATGTCATAATGCAGACTTTGTTTATACTCTTCACACAGTCACGCTGGGATCTGAGACAGGTTAACATACATGCAGCTCTACTCACACAATCTTATTATTTGATGTTTTTTAATACACATACTGCTCCTACACAAACACAAAGCACTTGTACGGAAAGAGCCATCTACTTACTGGTGAATTCTGACTGAAAGCATCCTGTCACCGAGACTTGGGCAACAAATGGGTAAAATCTTGTAAAATTTGCTTCTTTTTCACAGATTTAATGATTGTTATGTAAGGGAAAAATATGAAATAGAGTTTTTTGACAATGTATTTTTTAAAGTTATAGTTATAGGTGTATGATTCGTATACCACATCACTGAACATTGCATTAGAAATATAAGCACAGGCAGGCACAAGTCCATCTTGAAAGTCAAATGAAAACATTTGAGACTGATGCTTATTGAATCAGCTATGCATTTATTAACCGATTAGGTACAGAGATTTAAAATGTATTTGTATTTTATCTTTATGAATAATATCTTCTGCTTGCTAGAGATATACTCTCATGATGAAAAACTTCCCAATTAATGACTGTCAAATAATATTTGTGTGTTCACTTTAAACTTTTTGCATAAATGTTTTAATTTGGGTTTTCAACAATATACAAATAAGTATATGTGTTTTCTACATTCCTCTTAATTGTCTGTAGAAGCCAGATAGAACACTTACTTCTCTTGCTTGGTATCTTTGGGTGCCATTCTCCTCAGATGAAAAGTTCCATGAGAAATATTTAACGGTGTTACAAATCTGTGTATGTTGCAAATAGTCAAGGATGGCAACCAGGGCTGAAAAAGGTTTCTCTTATGATTTTCCTCGACTGTAGAGGCCTTTAACCAGTCCATCTAAATAAATGATACAGCTTTGAATTGTGTAATGGAGGAAAATGCACCTTCTATCCAATTTTACGGGGTCATTTTCTTGGCTACTACAAAGATGACTCGTAATTTATAAGAAGGTATAGATAGTTCTTTCAGTTGTTAAGGTGAGAGTGCATACTTTTTTCCTATTGCAAAGAATCGAACCTGTCTCTTGAACCTGATAGTTACTGGACAGGACCAATAGTATTTGTAGATGACCTCATTCACCCTAAAACTTTTCTGCAACTATTGTTCTTTGTTATACTCACGTGGAACATGACTCTTATATGCTATCTCCCTGTAAGTTAAGGCTATAGATTGAGAGCCTCCTGTTCTGCCTTTAAAATATTGTCCCTTGAAAGATCGGGTCAACAGATGGTTGTATCTACTAAAGTTGAATACCATATTTTAAGTCTTTAAAGTGGGGGTGCGGCCTATATTCGGGGTTTAGCGCAGGAATGCGCAATTCGTATTGCCTGACGCCCGGGACATGCAGTTCCGAGCGCCAGGTAGGCAGCAGGGTTAGGATCCAGATCCCCCCTGCGGTGCTGCAGGGGACCTGGATCCTACTCTCCGGCAGCTGTGGAAGTCTATGCGATGTGCTGAGACAGCCTCCCCTGCCAGCACTTTCCACGGGGGAGTGCCGGCAAGGGAGATCGTTAAAGCACATCGCGCAGGCGTGCCGGCAGCGGAGGTTGTTTACGCTTGCACGTGCTTTAACAATCTCCCTTGCCGGCACTTCCCACGGCGGAAGTGGGATATCTGGGGGGGGGGGGCAGAGTGGCATATCTATAAGTAAGGTGCATTAAAATGGCTATTGGTTTTCTGTTTGTATGTAATATATGTTTACTGCATAATAGATACCAACATTTTTAAAATACAGTATGTTTGGTAGAATACTGTTTTACTATTCCACAAATGTTTGTTTTTTCTAAAAATCTAAATTTGTCTTTAAAAAAGCACCTAACTTTTAGGGTGCGGCCTGTAATCGAGCCAATGCGGTATGTGCAGTACGTTTGGCCAGTCTGTATCCATAAAGTGTTTTAATAGAGAGGGAGTAAAGCTTTGCAGATAGACTATCTGCGTTAGGAATTTGTCTTTGTATCACTAGAAAGTTAGTATCTTCCACAGAGAAAATCTTTGGAGATGGGTAAAGGATGCAATCCTCTCATTGTCCAAATGAGAAAAGGGTCCTGTGCTACAACCTGCTGGGGGTTTTATGAAAATGAATTGTGTTTTGCCAGTTCAGCTTTCCATTCAATCTAGTTGTTTACAGTGTTACGTAGTAGGGGGTTGCTCGTATTGTGTCAGAAAGCACACAATATGATGTATGTAGCAGCGATATTCGGTTTATCTGTGGGATGAACTCCTCATCTTGATGCGGACATTATCTGTTTGTGTTGCTGTCGGCCAGTTGATGTATCTGAGCAACGTTGTCCTGTAAAATCATTCCATTTCTGGAAGATAAATACCTAAATATCATTTGTTTTCTACAGTTTAACCATGCTTATCTTAAATGGCCTTTCTAGTAAACCATTAGAGGGATTGTGACAGAATTGGGCCCAGGGTACTCAGAGATGGCTCCAGCCTGGCTGCCAAACAGGCAGGAACTCCATTATTAAACTAATCTCATTAACAGGATGGCTACCAGGGGGATATTCAGTAGCTAAAGGGGATTAAAGGTTGCGTTGTCTACCTGTTTATCAATGTTAATTTATGTTAATGAAGTTCTGTGGCTATATCAGTCTATGTTTTACATCAATAAACTGTTCATTCCTGCTGTACTCAGTTCAAGGTAGTTGTGTCTACTTATTGGGTACACATAGCAGGGTTCCAAGGTGCGCATGCTGACTGGTGCTGGAAGTGATTCCGGGGACAAGAGGAGGATACATGTGGGTGATCTCTGGGAATTACTACAGCTCTCTTGGTGAACCCGTTACAGGGATATTCATTGGTTTCTTGCCCTGTGTTCTCAGTATTACTGGGAGTGTCTGGAGATGATCAAGGAGTTTGAGGAAAAACAACCATTTTCAACATGTGTATCTTCACTGTTAAGGTGAACTGTAATGATTGCTAGATTTTGAAGTCAGTAAAAAAGGTTTGGTCTTTTTAATAATGTTAACTGGATTATATTCAATGCAGACTGGGCTCAATTCAATGTGGGCATCTCTTGGAGTAGTCTCTGAAGTGAATAGTCCCCACTGTTCATAACCTGGGCCGTTTATTCTTCACAGTGTTCGGTGCTGCAGGAATTGAATATTGTTTGAAGACATACTGATTTTTTTCAGAAACATTTTTATTTATGTTCAAAAAGTTTAAGGTAAAACAGGTAATACAGCTTGGAGACATGCAATACCCAGGGTAATTATTTAGTGGCGTATTTAGTATGCAGCTGTTTTCACACCAAGATATTCTGAAGTTTTACAAAAATGTGCAATTAGAACATGCAGATTTCAGCTTTCTAATTTGAAAATTTTACAAATTGATTTATTGGACCCAAGTCTCATTTAAGACAGCATGATGGTTCCATATTTGAATGTAACCCAAAGAAAAACACATTTTTAAAAAGTGGACAAGGGTAATTATCTAGAGGCATATCAGCATGTTTTGTGTAGTTATTTTTGCATCAATATCTTCCAATGCTAGTGCCCCCCCAAAAAACACACAAAATGGGGCTAATGAAAATCAAGGTTTTTTTAAAAAAAATAATTTGTGTTGTAGTTTTTGAAACAGGTCCCTATACAAAGGCCAGGCTGAGAGGCACAGTCAGGACAATAATAGCTAGTGTCTGTTCACTTTCTATTTCAGTGGCATACCCAACATTTTTTCTGGGGGTGTTGTTTTCTGTGGGTTGGGGGGAATTTTAAAAGGAAAATGTTCCCCTGTCCATTGGGTAACTGGCATTGGACCACCTTGACATAAAATTCCAGAAATTACCGTAACTGCAACTGAAAACTTAAAAAATATTTTTTTTGTTCTGATTACATCTTTTTAAAATAAAAAGATGTTTTTAATGGCAAACGTAAACATGTACATTGCTAGTTTTTTGTACCATTTCTTATTTTTTCTCATTATGAGATATAACTGCATTAATTGATCTGCTTGATCAACCCTTTCCATGTGTCTGTTATAATATTTTATACATGCAGACTGCCTGATGACCCCGGCTCTGCTGTGGGCTGTCAGTGTTGTGTCTTCGTGGATCATAGATAGTAGATAGACTCCTTTTTTGTCGCTATACTTAACTGCCAACAGCTCTTGTTGTTGAAATGCTGCGGATTCCCCCTTCTTAAATTGGGTGTTTGCAAGTGCCTTGTGAAAGCCTTTTCTATTTTTTCTTACTGCCCTGCAGGCAACAGTCTCAAACAAAATAATAATTTAAACAAAGGGATGCTAGTATAAAAGTTATCAATGTAAAGATGATACCCTTTATTAAGGTAGAGGGTGATGAGGTCCCAAACAATTTTCCCGCTTGTTCCCATTTGGTCTGGGCAACCTGGAGGTGCAAGGCTACGGTCCTTACTCTCATACGTTTTGAGAGTAAGTGCGTATATTTCCAGATTCACGCATTTTAGTTAGTTCTATTCCAAATCTGGAACATTTGGTTAGAATGTATTGTTTAAAACCCAATTTGAGTTCATTAGACTTATTCACACAAATTTTTTTTTCGAGGGTATACATTTCTGCAATAATAATAAGGGGACAAGTTTTTAAAAACTCTAGCTCTACTGAGCGTCATCCTTGGTATATGTATACTACTGCTATAAATCACTGTATATATTAGAAAAACAGAGGGGAGAAAAGTGTGCAGCTGCTTGATAGATACAGCACTGGAACACGTTCTCTAGTCTCTCTCCAGCTTAGTGGAGAGGGGCAGAGAAGACTAAAAAAAGACAATGTTTCAGAACATTGACCTTGTAATTTGAAGTTTCCGTTCAATTGATTAGTTGAAATAAAACCTGCACGGAAGTATGGCTGATTTGCTGTAGCTGGTCTTCCCAGATGCAGAAAGACTGGCAACAGCATTCCTGCAGCAGGTCTTGGAAGAGATGCAGGAAACTAGGTTATTTAAATACTATTATGTCCTGCGTCCTTAACGGAAAGGAGATGCAGGGATACGCAGGGCGTAATAGTACATTAAATGTGGCCACGCTATTGTATCAAAAGCTTTTTCTGCATCTACCTTTATCTCCAGCTTGGAGTCTGGGGTTGCAGGGTGCTGTGATGTTATTATCGCAGACATGGCTTTTCTGACCTCTGCTGTACAGTTTTAGAATGGTTTGTGGTTTGTAAGACTTTAATGCCTGTTTGTGGATTATCTACTGTTGCTGTGTAAAGCTATTCATGGTAAGTAATACAGTTATGGCTATATCTGTGAGTAGCGTGTCTTGTTCCACGACTTCAACTTAGTAAGAGAGTGTGGACTCAGTCTGCTCCCACACTTCATAATGTATTTTTAGGGAAATCTAGCCTCTGTTGTACTTTTTCTGTAACAACATATTTGCCAACTGTCCCAGGATTTGGAAACTTGTCCTGGGACATACCCCAGGAATTCAGCAATTGCGAGTGTCAAGTGAAAAAAAAAATCTGCCTTTATTCATCTTGACACAGCAGGACCGCAACCCCCCCTTGAAAATTTTACAGATTGATTCATTGGACCCAAGTCTAGCTTCTGGTCATTGTCCACCTGCCGAGGGCAGCCAGACACTGTCTCTTGTCAGGAGGATCCCGAGGGCTGGATCCAAAGGCTACCTTCATACTGTAGCCTAGCGCAACGCATGAGTGAGTCATGGTCATATCGGGGAACTCTCAGGGTTTGACCCAGAGATCTCCAGGGGAAGCACCGCTTCTCTGGGTCAACACCCGTAAACTCTGATTTAAATGGGGGTGTTTCTCGTGATGTCAGCGGGAATGCCCACCAACGTCAGCGGGAATGCCCACCAAAGTCATCGGGACGCCCAACGCCAGCGGGACCGCCCACTGACGTCAGCCAGACCGCTGACCGGGTAGCCGGAGCTAAGAAGTTCCCAGGTATGGTAATGGTGTGAGGCGGGTACTAGTGCACCCGCGCACAGGGAAGTTTGAGTGTGAGTGTGAGAGCGGGGCAGTAAATGTTCATGTTGCTGTCAGACAGTTTGTCGTGTATTAGCAACAATGTCGTATTATATAATTCCATATCTGGCCAATTTACACTTAAATCGTGTTTTTTTTCCCCTGCAGTTTTTGCCACGGTTATACATAGAATATCATCTGCAAACATACTGATTTTAAGACTTGGGCGCCAGCGTAGTCTTTGTATTCTTCTGCGGGGGGAAAAAATCTTCGTATTCTACTAATATTCGTCCGTTCCCACATTTGTTTTGGGCGAATATTCGTATACGTTCTTCATGTTTGTTTTTTCTTAGTTTTTTTGCCAGTTGCCATGGAAATGCCAACGGTGATGAAATCAATAAATGAACGTGTAGAAGAATTTAATTAGAGAATTTGAGACCAATTTTACATACTTGCCTAAAATTTGAAAATCACCTACAATGACATAAGAAATGGCGGGGGTGACGAACGCAAAGAAATGAAGATTCTTCGTGTTGTGCATCTTCATCTTTTGTGTTCATCTTTGCGTTTATCCGCTGCCATATTACTTTATTTGATATTCGATTTCAACAACTAAAATGCAACATTCATGTTCGTTTTTCATGTTCCCCCGCAAAGTCTACTAAATTTTAAAATCTATGTTATAAATTGTGTATACCTTGAAAATGTGTGTGATTTTGAAGAGGATTGGGTCCGGTGTGAAAGTAAAGTGGGGAGAGCAGGTATCCTTTTCTTACACGCGTCACCACGGTTATTAAGTTATTCTGTGCAGTCTGTCAGGCATATAAATCACATCTGATATTTAGAAATGTTGGTGTTGTAATTCTGTCACTGCAGAAATGGCTTTTCTCACGTCTATTGCAGTTCCTTGGACACCAACATTGTGTATAAAACAAAAACATGTGAAAAAGCTTTGCTTAGAAATCCACAGTTGCAAACATTTTATTACTGGCAAGCCATGGCAGTGATGTCATAATGCAGACTTTGTTTATACTCTTCACACAGTCACGCTGGGATCTGAGACCGGTCAACATACATCCACCTCTACTCACACAATCTTATTATTTGGTGATTTTTAATACACATACTGCTGCTACACAAACGCAAAGCACTTGTACGTGAAGAGCCATAAACTAACTGGTGAATTCTTACTGAAAGCATCCTGTCACCGAGACTTGGGCAACAAATGGGTAAAATCTTTTTCATTTGCCTACTTTTCACCGGTTCAATGATTGCTATGTAAGGGAAAAAGCTGAAATAGAGTTTTTGACTATTATATAGGTTATAGGTTATAGTTATAGGTGTATAATTCATATACCTCGGGACTGCACATGTTAGCATTGTGTTAGCACTAGAAGCATAGGCGGGTACAGGTCCATCCTGAAAGTAAATGAAAACATGCAAGTTTTATTGAATCAGCTATACATTTATGAACTGATTAGCAGGTACAGAGAGTTAAAATGTATTTGTCTTTATGAATAATATAGTCTGCTTACTAGAGATGTACTTTCGTGATGAAAAAGGGCCCAAATAGAGTATCATAGAATATTTGTGTTTTCACTTTTATCCTCTTAATAACGACTGTTTCTTACTCTTAGTACATTTTGGGACAAAGGCTCTTTTAAGATTCTTCAGTGTTGCTGTTTAGCTGTAATGTTCTTCTTTCTCATTTTGTGCACCCACACACAGGGCTTTCTTTAGATTATTTTTATCATGTCATCTTATTTACTATAGAAAATGATAAAATATGGTGATTTTTTGTTAACAAATGACTTTTTCTCACTTTTTATTTTACTTATCTGCAAAAACTAATGAAAAAAACTGCTAAATAGATTCTACTATTTGTCCTGAGTTTAGAAATACCCAATGTTTTTATGTTTTTTGCTTTTTTCTGCACGTTATGAGGCAAAAAAGTACCAGTAGCATTTTGCTGTTTCAAAACCATTTTCCCCCCAAAGCTGGTCTTTTGAAGCTGGACAATGCAATTTACCCCATCAAACCATATATTTTTGAAAACTAGACAGCCAAGGTATTTCAAATGCTGGTATTGTAACCCTTTCCATGCACTAATTTTACCACCAGCCTTTGTCAAACTTTATGGTAGTAAATCTTTTTTGTATTTTTTTCACACATGTTGTACTTCAGGTATAAATTTACCACTCCTGGTATATGTCCCGGTCAAACACCCCAATATGTGTTCAGCAACACCTCATGAGTGCAGTGATATCCCCCATGCATAGGTTTGTTGGGTTATTTGGGAGGGAAAAAGCCACCTTTGTGAGGTGTGTATTTTTTGCCATTTAGACATCTGGTCAGTCTGTGCCCATGTCCCATAATTGGGACATCTTTGACCCCATCAAATCATACTTTTTTTTAAACTAGCCACCCTATGGGCATTTATAATGCCAATATTTTAACTCTTACCATGCTGGAATTTTTGTGAAGATATAGCGTGAATTGTAGGACTTGCTCATAAAAAACTTTATATATATATATATATTTTTCTTTTTACTAATCACACTGATTGACCTTGCATGGTTGAATGCAGTACCCTTTGTGAACTCATTCATTTTTCAGTTGGCGACGATATCTTGTGAGTGGCAGCAACATCATGTACTTGATGGCACTTGTGGTTGCTCTTCGGAGCAATCACAAGGCGATCGAGGTAGGGGGCTTTGTGGCTAAGGGGTTAATGCATAAATCTTTTAATCTGGGTTTTCAAAATATACTAATAAAACGATAGTTATATTTTCTACATTCTTCTTAATTGTCTGTAGAAGCCAGATAAAACATGAACTTTTCTTGCCTGGTTATCTTTGGGTGCCATTGAGTTCCAACTATTTTTTTTTTTTTTTTTTTTTATATGATCTTTATTCCATTTTCTTTTAAGACAATAAAACAAAAAATATACCACAAGGTATATATATACATATAACAACCAAAGACAAAATTCTAACATAATGTAAAATTAACATAAATAAAATTATTATATATTCCATACATAGAAACGACAAAAAACAAAGAGAAAAAAAAAATAATAATAATATAAACATACACACACTTGGAGACAAAATAATGTTCACAAAGAGATGAATATAGAGGTAACCCTTTTTTAGCTTCATCTGCTATCTATTAATATCATCCAATTTTGGAGACATTGATCCCAAATATATGTTTTTTTAATATTTGTTTTTAATAACCGGGAAACTTATTTTTCCATTATTAATTGAGTCTTCAATTGGTTCATAAAACAGGACCAATCTACGTCTCTACTTTGCTTCCGTTCCCTTGCAATTATTTTTTTTTGCGGCTAAACAGCTGTGGATAGTGATATTTAACTGAACCTGTGACATGGATGGCCAACCGATGTGTAATAAAAAAGATGATGGAGACATATTTAAAGTAATATCAATCTTTTTTAGGAATTCGAAAATCTTTTTCCAAAATTCCACCGCTATCGGACAAGACCACCAAATATGGAGAAATGTACCCTCTGTCTGGCTACATCTCCAACACAATTTAGAACTGTTAATATACATATGAGCAAGTCTAGTTTGGACAAGATACCATTTATTTAAAACTTTGAATTGAGTTTCGAGTAAAGAGAGGTCATGTATCCTAGAGCTCAATCGGTTAAATGCATTTAGCCATTCTTTTGTTGAGATCGTTATGTTTAACTCTTTCTCCCATTTTATTATAGGTACCCGTATATATTTATCTCCCTCCTTTATTCTTGTGTATTCCAAACATTTAGAGTAAAGTTTCTCTACCGTGTTTAAATTAAAGATTTGAGCTAATTTTTGAAATGGTTCCTCTTGGATGACAAAAACATGTTTGTTTATGAAATTTTATATTCTCAAATACTTAAATATCGATGGGTCTATTATCTGATATTTTCCCATAAGAGTGGGGAATGGAGTTATTTGTCCCTGAGTCATAAGATCTATGATTTTTTTAGCTCCCGTTTTTTTCCATGTATTTAGAGATATATTCTCTATTATCTTCCATTGTTTGTATATCTAGTAAATCTAAAAGTTTGTCTTTAATACCAATCTTTTTTTTTAATATCGCTCCATTTACCTATAATATTTTCTAAAATCCTGTTTTTACCCTGTATCTGGGCAATACTAACTCTATCATTTATAGACCAAATAAGACTGTTCAGATTATGTTTATCTACTGCTTTCTGCTCGATTTTATACCACACTTCTTCTTTCGATTGTTCCTGGTAGGTTCTAACTATATGAAATAGAACACTTGCTTCATATATTAACTTTATCTGGGGAAACCCCATTCCACCTTCTCTTGTTTTAGCTCCCATCAACCTAGCATTAATTCTAGGAGTTTTACCTTTCCAAACAAAATTTAGGAAGCTGGAATGGATAATTTCCAACCAGCTCTGTGGAAAATTTAATGGAAGCATCCGAAACATATATGACCATTTTGGTATTATATAAGCTCTTAAGGTGTTTACTCGACCCCACCATGAAAGATATCCTTTCCGCCATTCTTTTAAGGTTACATTTGTCAATTTCAATAAGCGTAGAAAGTTCTTCTCAACTATATCTTCGGTTTTCTCAGTAATAAGTATCCCTAAATATTCAAATTCGTGGGTGTTAGTTGTCAGAGAAAAAGCTTCTAAAAGTCTCTTACATACTTGGGGGTCGATATTCTTGCTCTGGACAATAGTTTTATTCAAATTCAACTTATAATTAGATACTCTACTAAAATTTGTTACTTCTTGTAAAAAAAATGGGGCATAGAAATAGATGGATTAGATAAGGAAATTACCACATCGTCCGCATACAATAAAATCTTATAATCTATCGTACCTATATTGAGGCCTTTTATCTCATTATTATTCCTTATTTTTGTTGCAAAGGGTTCAAGAGAAAGGATATATAATATTGGTGA
Source organism: Spea bombifrons (assembly GCF_027358695.1). Classification (NCBI taxonomy): domain Eukaryota; kingdom Metazoa; phylum Chordata; class Amphibia; order Anura; family Pelobatidae; genus Spea; species Spea bombifrons. The sequence goes on along the minus strand of NC_071092.1, from coordinate 24,171,848 downwards.
CAGAGGGCAGCCTTGACGGGTACCATTTTGCATATCGAACCATTCTGAGCAGAGTCCTGAGCCAACTATTCGTGCACTTGGGTTAGAATCTCTACCTGGTACAAATCCCACTTGATCTGGGTGGATCAAAAAATGTAAAATAGGTTTTAATCTGTCTGCTAAGAGCGCTGAAAATAATTTTATATCCACATTGATCAGTGAGATTGGGCGATAATTTTTTAGGTCTTCGGGATTTTTATCTTTTTTTAGAATCGGAAGGATATTAGCCTGCAATAGTTCTTTTGGACAGGTGCCTGTTTTTGTTATCTCGTCATAAGTCCCCATTAAATGGTCTAATAGTTCCTCTTTGAAGGATTTATAAAATAGATTTGTAAAACCATCTGGACCTGGAGCCTTTTGTTTTGGTAGCCTATCTATTATATCGCTTAGCTCTTTTTTTTTCCAATGGTCTATATAATAACTCTTGTTGTGCCTCTGTTATATTCGGCAGTTTTGCTGATTTTAAGTACTCCTCTATCTCGGTGCTCTCAGCCCCCGATGGGATGCTATATAAATTTTCATAATATGTTTTAAAAGCCCTTGCCACTTCATCTGGGGCCATATAAACTTTGCCCTCTGTCACAATTTTCGTTATTCTCTCCTTGGCTCTTTTTTCTTTTTTAATTGATTACTCATCAGTTTATCAGGTCTATTGCTTTTAAAATAATATTTAACTTTAAGTTTGTCCATACAATATCTAATCTTTTCTAACTCTTTACGATTTATCATTTCTCTAAGCATTTTTACCTCATTTTTGGTTTCTTGTGTAGGGTGTATTTTAGCTTTTTTTACTGAATTGTAATAAGTCACATATAGTTCATTTAGTGATTGTCTGTTTTTTGATCTCATTTCTTTTTTAATTTTAATTAACAGTCCTCTGATGTATGCTTTATATGCACACCATCTAGTCGTTTGAGGAGTATGTTCTACTTTATTTTCCTGAAAAAAAATCTTAGTCATTTTAGAGATATATAATCTATACTTGTTTGAGTATAAAATATTATCATCAAGACGCCATGTGGTATAAGGAGAGGAACTCCATTTATCTTTTAATGCAAATGAGATAATACTATGATCTGACCAGAAGTTCTCTTTCATTGATATAGATATTATATTACCAATTGATTTTTCATCTCCAAATATCATATTAATTCTCGAGTAGGTATTATGAACCTTTGACAAATGTGAATAGTCCCTTATCGTAGGGTGCTTTATCCTCCATAGATCATATACATTGGCTTTGTGAATAATATTACGAAATGATTTCGCTCTCTTTTTTAAGTTCTTATTAATCACTTTATTTTTACCTATCTCTTTATCTATAGTTTCATCTATTATACAATTATAGTCCCCGGCTAGTATTAATTTGCCTATCTTAATTTTATCAATTTTTTTTCCAAAAGTTTTTGAAATTGTGATAAAGGTTCTGTATTAGGAAGATAAATATTAACCAAGGTATATTTTATCTCATTGATTGAGCCTAGCCAGATTATGTAGCGCCCTTCTGAATCTAAATCCACAAAGTTCGTTTGTATTCGAATATTGCTCGAAAAAGTTATCGCTACCCCTCTCTTTTTATTGTTCTCCAATGATGCAGAAAACGTTAAAGGGTAGGCTTTCCCTCCCCATAACATTTTCTCCTTAGATCTCCAGTGGGTTTCCTGAAAGAAAGCCACATCTATCTTATCTTTACGCAGATGTGAATAAACTCTATGACGTTTTGTAGGAGAGTTTAGACCCTGGGCATTTACTGATATACATTTAATCACCATTCCATGGTGAAGCTTATCTATAATTATAGTATATTTGACACTCGGGTCTCAGCTCTCCTTCCTAAAGTCAGGGCAACCTCTATTTCCCAATATAATTTACATATACTGTCTCCAACACAACAAAAAACATAAAAAGACTTTATAACAAAAGAGGAAATCTTTCTCACAAAGAACGTAACAGACTCATGTGTCTCAATTGTTACCAAAGTAACTAGACACAGGTAGAGAGATTTTGGGGGTCTCGTGATGGAATTTAGGCGGGTTATCTATGTTATAAGGGGAAAAAGAAGAAGAAGAAAAGAAAACTACGTATCTATCTCATTATCCAAAATAGATGTATATATCATTAGGGTTATTCCCCCAATCCGCCATTTATAATATTTTTAATTTTAGCCTGAAGCATAAATCCGTTGATTTCAATTTATCTCATAGCTAATATAGTTATAAAAAAAAAAAAAAAAAATTCAAACATATCTTTATCTTGCAAATATCTTAATTGACATTTGTTAATTCACTTGTATATCCTATTTTAAATATTTACATAATTACTTTAAGATTATACAGGTATAGCTCCAGATATACATATTTTAGATAGTTTCATTCCAACTATCATTATTACATCTCAAAAAAAAAAAAAGAGAAAAATTCACAAACAAATCAATATCTTAATTCACTTATATATCCTATTTTAGATATTTACGTAGTTGCTTTAAGATTATAAGGGTATAACTCCAGATATACATGTTATAGATAGATTCATTCCGACTATCATTATCTAGTCATTATATAAAAAATCCCAGTAGAGCCATATTGGTATTTATTCATACCATCCGTATAAAAGGGGAGAAAAAGAAAGGAAGAGAAAGAAAAAAAAAAATGTGTAATAAGTGTCTCCTAACCTAAAATCATTGTGTGTCTTATGATAGTGTAAATCCTACCACTCTTCGTAGAATTTAAATAAAAATAAAAACATAAAAAAAAATAAAAAAATTAAAAAAAGTGAAAATTCTTTATGATAAACAAACATCAATCAAACTAAAGTGTAAGAAATGTGTATTGTAGCTACTTCATACTGAAAATACCTTATCAGTGTTGTGTAAGTTCATAAATTCGTGTATTGCTATAAAAAAGAAAGAAAAAAAAAAATCAAACCGAAGTGTAAAGAGTGAGTGTTGTAGCTACTTCGTACTAAAAATACCTTATCAGTGTTGTGTAAGTACGTAAATTCGTGTATTGCTATAAAAAAGAAAAAAATCGCATCTAATAGTTATCTTATATACCCTATCAATATTATATGTTTCTGTGAATTGTGATTCATTTAATGTGTATATAGTGTGAATAGTGCAAGTTTTAAAAATATATAAAAAAAAAAAAAAAAACCCCTTTGATAATATATAGCAAAAGACAATGTCTCACAAAATCCCAATATGGCCATAGATTGAGTAGATTACTATAGTAAGAATACTAATACATCTATTCGCTGAACCTATAGATTGTTCTTCTTAAACCAATTTTTCAAATCAGTCGCTGAAGTAAATATTTCAAGATCGTTATTCCAGAAGACTTTCAGGGTTCTAGAGAAACCCCAGATATATTTAATATTTTTTTCTCTAAGATATCTTAGCTCTTGTTGAAAAGTTTTTCTCCAGCTTCTCGTTAAAGTGGAAAGGTCAGGATAAATTTGAATGTTCTTGAAGCGGGAATCTTTCAAGGTGTTGTTTCTTCCTGCTCTTATTATTTCTTCCTTCAGATGATAGGATGAGAATGTAACTATAACGTCTCTCGGGATTTCATCGGCAATTGTTTTAGGCTTCCTTAAACGATAGCACCGTTCTATTTGATTCCCTATAGGGATATCTTTTATTTGTATATCCTGAATCAATTCGATTAAAAATGTTTGCATTTTTTCATTAGAGAATGACTCTGGGATATTTCTGAAACGTAAGTTATTTCTGCGTGAGCGATCCTCTAGATCTGAAATCTTATTTTGTAGTTCTTCATGTTTTTTTTCTAGGTTTTTAACTCTTTCCACAGTAATTATCTGTTGATTTTCCAAGTTCAGCAATTTAGCTTCTATTCCTGTTAGTTTCTTTGTCAATGTAGTAATCTCTATTTTGAGGTCTTCAAAACTGTTGTGAATTTCTAACTTTATATTTTTCATTAAATCGTCCAACGAGTTTCTTAGCATATCAGGAGTTATAGTTTCACTGCTTGTTTTAGTGGGGGTAGACCGTGACTCCTCCATTGAAGAAAATGAATCTGTATGCGAATAATCCAAAGCCTCTTTAGTTTGTTTAGGCGAGAAAAAGGAAATTGCTCCTTTATCTTGTTTCAGATCTTTTTTTTCTTTTTCTTTGTTTTTAGTATTTTGATATTTAGGAGGCATACTGTAAGAAGCCGATTTTATGTAAAAAAAAAAAAAAAAAAATAAGTTAGTCAATCAGGTTTTCTTCTGAAAGTTACAGCGATTCGTTCCGAGAGTTTAACCAATTTCACTGAGCTTTTATTTTTAAAGTATTCAGTATATAATATGCTCCTGCTTGTAATGTATAGAGACGCTCAAAGTTCATATAGGTTACATTAATATCTTTAGATAAATAGTAAACAACAACAAAAAAAATACGTATATATGCAAAGAAAAAGAAAAATAGAGCCAACTCTTATCTGTTAGTCAATGACCGCCAGTCTAGTCCATCTCATGAACCAGGAAGGAGGAAGCACAGCCTCTTTTCTCTTCTGGGGATTCTCCTCTTTCTCCCCTCTCAAGCACCTGTAGTACAAATACCTTTTCCTCTCTCCCCTTTGCTTATTTCCTGTTCGTTTTTTTCTTTTTTCTTCTTTTCTCCTTCCTTTATCCTTTCTTTTTTTTTTTTTTTCTCTTCTTACTCCCTTTTTTAATATGTTCACTTCAATGGCGCTTAGAGCCGTGTAAAATTATTCATTAATGCGGGCACCGCGATTTGATTCTGGCACTCGGCGGCTCAGGCGTGCCAATCAGGCTTACAGATCTTCGGTACAGCCCCGCACATGAACCGGGGGAAACCTGCCGAACCGTCTAACCGCTAGATAAGCCCCGCTCGCCAAGCTCACGGTCTCACGGCCGAGATCTTGCGGCCGAGGTCTCACGGTCGATCTCTCATGGTCTCCTGGTCCCACGGTCTCACCCCCAAGTCCTCTCAGCGTTCGCAGCGTTCCCCCGCCATGCGAGACCCCCTAAGCTCCACCTCCTCGAGCGTCAGCGTCATCACGTCAACGCACCCCCGGAACACCAAGCCGAGTTCCAACTATTTAAAGGTATTACCAATCTGTGTATGTTGCGAATAGTCAAGGGTAGCAACCAGGACGGAAAAAGGTTTCTCATATGCTTTTCCTTGGCTGAGAGGCCTCCAACTAGTCTATCAGTTTTGAATTGTGTACTTTGAGGAAAATATTAGACTTGAGCATTCGTATTTAGGAGAACATGAAAACGAACACAAATGGTGCATTTTCGCTGTTCAAACCGTATACCGAATAAACTAATATGGTGGCAGGTAAATGTGTTCATCTTTGTTAATATCTCCTAGTTAATCTCCCTGGTCCCTTCCCACTGCCCTACCTTGTCTACGTAGCATTGCAGGGGTTAACGGGAACTGGAATCCATAGGATCGCGCCTGGAGCCTCCCCAGGCCAAGTTTCAGGGTCATGATTTAAAGGTCCTTCCCTTTGCCAGGGATACTAAAATCCAGACAACTGCTCTGAGCAACTTGACTTCGGAGGAACAGGGATTTGAGTTCTTTATTATACTCACCTGGGACATGGCTCGTATGTGCTAGCTTTCTGTAATTTAAGGCTATAGGTTGAGGGCCTCCTGTTCTGCCTTTAAAATATTGTCCCTTGAAAGATAGGTTCAAAAGATGGTTGTATGTAGTAAAGTTGTTTATGTGCTCATAGGATGAGAGTGTCCCATATGTTTTAGTTAAAATGTATCCGGTAAGTTTGGCCAGTCTGTACCCATAAAGTGTTTTAATAGAGAGGTAGTAAAGCTTTGCAGTTGCAAAGATAGACAGGGCATTCTCTGCATTGGGAATTGGTCTTTGTAACGCTAGAAAGTTGGTATCTTCCACATAAGAAATCTTGGGAGACTGCTAAAGAAACAAAGTTCTTGTTGAGGTGTAACCCCCATATACCGTATTTGCTCGATTATAAGACGACCCTGATTATAAGACGACCCCCCAAAATCTGAATATTAACTTAGGAAAAAAAGAAAAAGCCTGAATATAAGACGACCCTAAAGGAAAAAAGTTTTACCAGTAAATGTTAATTCATGTAAACTATTTTTTTTAATAAAAGCTATGATTGAGAAAAATATTTTTTTTTTGTTTTTATTTCTTTTATATTTTCTATTGTATTTTCCAACCTGTCCCCCAGTTACGCACATCTGCCCCCAGGCTTGCCACACCAATATGGCACTGTGGCCCATGATATGCCTTTTAACCCTCTATATGCCACTGTGCCCCATGGTATGCCTTTTGACCCCCTATGTGCCACTCTGCCTCCAGAAATGCCTTATACCCCTATATCCCATTCTGGCATTTAGGGGGTTAAAATGCATATTATGGGGCAGAGTGGCATATAGGGAGGTATAAGGCATTCCAGGAGGCAGAGTGGCATTAAGGGAGTTAAAAGGCATTATATAGAGCACTCTGCCTCCAGAAATGCCTTATACCCCTATATGCCACTCTGGCATTTAGGGGGTTAAAAGGCATATTATGGGGCAGAGTGGCATATAGGGAGGTATAAGGCATTTCAGGAGGCAGAGTGCACTATTAAATGCCCCCTTAACGCCACTCTGCCTCCTGAAATGCCTTATACCTCCCTATATGCCACTCTGCCCCATAATATGCCTTTTAACCCCCTAAGTGCCAGAGTGGCATATAGGGGTGTAAGGCATTCCAGAAATGCCCTACACACACACACACACACACACACACACACACACACACACACACACACACACACACACACACACACACACACACACACACACACACACACACTTACTTACTTACCGGTGCTTCCAATTTCCTGGTGTATTGCCGGGGCAGCCGGAAGGAGGTGGAGTTGGCAGCGGGGGTTTGTATGCGTCCGTCGCAAATACCTTCCCCGGCTGTCAGAGATCAGGAACTCTGGAACAATGATCTCTGACAGTCGGGGAAGGTATTTGCGACGGACGCATACAAACCCCCGCTGCCAACTTCACCTCCGGAAGCACCGGTAAGTGTGTGTGTGTGGGGGGGGGCGACGACAGGAGGATCCAGGTCCCCTGCAGCGGTGCGGGGGATCTGGATCTTAGTCTCCTAATCAGACCTCTATTTGAGGTCTGATTAGAAGACGACCCCGATTATAAGACAAGGGGTATTTTTCAGAGCATTTGCTCTGAAAAAAACCTCGTCTTATAATCGAGCAAATACGGTAATTCCCCCCAGCATGGATAACTACTACAGATGGACAAACCCCCTACCTCAAATACCTCACCACCTCCAACACCCCATCCCACACCATGCCCCCTACCCCAAACCACCACATGTGCACCAAGTCCATAGGGAAGCCCAGCTGCAGGCCGTTGGACCTAACTGCAGCTCTCCGTTGAGCCCAATACACAAAAAGCAATAAAACGTGGCCTGCAATGCAAAAAAGAAAAATAGAACAGAAAAGGCAGGGGAAAACCCCTGTTTTTTCTAATTTAAAATGTAACAGATTCATTTATTGAAGCCAAATCTCATTTGAGATAGCATAATGGTTCCATATTTGAATGTAACCCAGAAAAAAAACATTTGTAAAAATTAGACCATGTCAGCAGTTGTTTTCGCATCAATATCTTCCATTGTTGCTGGTTAAAAAAATAGAAATAAAAAAAAAATCACAAAAATGGGGCTGATAGAAATCAAGGTTTTTTTTTTTACAATATAATTACTTTGTGTTGTGCGGTAATTTTTTAATCAGGTCCCTATACAAAGGCCAGGCTGAGATGGACAGTCAGGACAATAACAGCTGGTGTCTGTTCACCTTCCATTTTGGTGGCATACCCAGCATTTTTTGTGGGGAATTTTAAAGGAAAATGTGCCCCTGTACATTGGTTTCTTGTTGGCGAAGTGCTGCCAATTCTCCCTTCTTAAGTTGGGTGTTTGCAAGTGTCTTGGGAAAGCCTTTTCTATTTTTTCTTACTGCCCCACAGGCGACAGTTTGAAAACAAAATAATAATTTAACCCCTTTGTGACAAAGGCTGATTTTATTTTTTGTACCCTTCGTGACAATGGCCGTTTTAACATTTCTGCCCTGCTCGTGTTTAGCTGTAATTTTCTTCTTTCCCGTTTACTGAACCCACGCGGTCCTGGCACGTCAATTGACGTTAACCCTTTGTTTCCGCGTGACGTGCCTGGACCGTCAATTGTCATTAGGGGTTAAACTCACACTTAAAAAATATATTTCTTTACATGTACCATTAGGAAGTAAATCCACAAGAAAGAAACTAAAACCAATGTGGATGAATAAAAGTGTTAGGTAATGCAAAAAAGAGGGCTCAGTGGCATCATATGTCAAGTATAAAGATGCCAACACAGCTTGCAAAAGAGCTATTAGACTGGCTAAATTTATCAATGAGAAGATGATAGCCAAGGAGAGCAAAACAAATCCAAAAATATTTTTTTAAGTACGTTAATGCCACAAAATTTAGGAGTGACAGTGAAGGTGTTTTGAAATCTGGAGATCAGGAAAAGGCAGCAATACTAAATGCCTTTTTTCCATCTGTATATAACAAAGAGCCACTACCTGCTGATTGGCAATTCAGCATTACGGAAACCTTAAACCAATCGTGGGAATGGCTGACTCCAGATAAAGTTTTTAAACATTTAAGTAAACTGAAAGTAGACAAAGCTCCAGGGCCAGATGGGATACACCCAAGGATACTACGGGAAGTTAGTTAACCCCTTAACGACAATCCCCGTACATGTACGGGGTTGCCGTGCTACGAGATAACGACAATGCCCGTACATGTACGGGCTGCCGTTAAATAGCTGCATTGCCACGATCGGTGGCTTTGCAGCATCCACGGAAGCCTCCCAAGTGAGGCTGACCGTGGATCCGGGGAGGGCAGCCCTCCCCGGAAGAAAAATGGCCGCCCGGCTAAAACAGCTTAGGAAGCGATCGGAATCGCTTCCTAAGCATAAACGGTGTTACTGACATGCCTCGATATCGAGGCATGTCAATAACCCTACCCCCCTACCCCGATCACCTTGTGATTGCTCCGAAGAGCAACCACAAGTGCCATCCTGTAAATGACGTTGCCGTCATTCACAGGATGGCATCAACAATAGATATGAGTTCATAGAGGGTCTATCCAGACCCTCTTGTGAACTCTCGAGCTCCTCCTGCAGGTTGAATGCCGGTACTGCATCCAACCATGCAAGGTCAATGGAGCCCAGCTCACTAATGAGTGATTAGTAAAAAAAAATAAATAAATAAATAAATAAATAAATAAAAAAATGTAAAAAAATGTTTAAAAATAATAAAAATAATATGGTAACATATAAAAATCCCCACTGTCACCAAAAAAAAAAAAAAATAATTAATAAGCAAGTCCTAAAATTCTTTATCTTTACAAAAATTCCAGCATGGAAAGAGTTAAAATATTGGCATTACAAATGCCCATAGGGTGTCTCGTATTAAAAAATGCATGAGTGGATGGGATAAATTGAATTGGCCGGGTTCAAAGGTGTCCCAAATATGGGACATGGGGGCAGTAGGATCAGATGTCTAAATGGCCAAAAAATACACACCTCACAAAGGCGGCCTTTTACCTCCCAAATAACCCAACAAACCCATGCATGTGGGGTATCACTGCGCTCAGGAGTAGTTACTGAACACATATTGGGGTGTTGTTTGACAGGGACATATACCAGGAGCGATAAATTTATACCTGAAGTACGTGTGTGAAAAAAATACAAAAAAATGTACTACCATAAAGTTTCACAAAGACTGGTGGTAAAATTAGTGCATGGAAAGGGTTAAATTACCAGCATTTGAAATACCTTGGGGTGTCTAGTTTCTAAAAATATATGACTTGATGGGGTAAATTGCATTGGCCGGCTTCAAAGATACCCGAAATGGCACATGGGGGGAAGAATTACCAGATTTGGAAAAAAAGGTTTTGAAATAGCAAAACGCTACCTGTACTTATTGCCCCATAACGTGCAGAAAAACGCAAAAAAACATAAAAACATCGGGTATTTCTAAACTCAGGACAAATAGTAGAATCTATTTAGCAGGTTTTTTCATTCGTTTTTGCAGATGAGTAAAAGTTTTTTGTTTAAAAAGTGAGAAAAAGTAATTTTTTAACAAAAATCCCCATATTTTATCATTTTTTTTTATAGTAAATTAGATGATATGATAAAATTAATGGTATCTAAAGAAAGCCCTGTTTGTCCTGAAACAAACAATATATAATATGTGTGGGAGCACGAAATGAGACAGAAGAAAATCACAGCTAAACAGGAACACCGAAAAATGTTAAAATAGCCATTGTCCCACAATATACTACGAGTAATAACCCCTATTGTCCTTAAGGGGTTAAGAAATAGCCAGACCACTGTTTCTGATTTTCAAAGATTCTTTCCAGTCGGGAATGGTACCAAAGGATTGGTGGAAAGCTGATGTGGTTCCCATTTTTAAAAAAGGATCCAAATCTGAGCCTGGGAACTACAGACCTGTAAGCTTAACATCTGTGGTGGGGAAATTGAGAGTTTATTAAGAGATGGCATACAGGAATATATTGTGAATAATGATATCATCAGTAGGAATTAGCACGGTTTTGTGAAGAACAGATCATGTCAGACCAGTTTAATTGCATTTTATGATGTTGTGAGTAAATGTATAGATCAGGGTGTTGCTATAGATGTTGTCTATTTAGATTTTGCAAAAGCATTTGAGACTATTCCACACCAGCGGTTATTGTATAAGCTAGGACAAATAGGTCTTGGAGAAAATGCCTGTGTTTGGATTAGAAATTGGCTTAGTGACAGAGTGCAGAGAGTTAATGCTAAATTCTCAAGATGGACAACTGTGGTAAGTGAGGTGCCTCAGGGTTCTGTCTTGGGTTCAGTTCTCTTTAACCTATTTATTAATGATCTTGAAATAGATATTGGAAGTCACTTGTCTGTGTTTGCTGATGACACAAAATTAGGTAAGGTTATAAAGTCTGATCAGGATGTAGAGTTTCTTCAGAATGATTTGGCTAAACTAGAGGACTGTTTCAAAAAGTGGCAGATGAGATTTAATATAGATAAGTGTAAGGTAATGCACTTTGGCACCAAAATTAAGTATGCAACTTACACTCTTTTGGGAAAAGCAGAAAATGAGAAGGACTTAGGTATAATTGTAGCCCATAGACTTAGCAACAAAGTGCAGTGCCAGTCAGCGGTTGCAAAAGCCAGTAAGGTATTAGCATGCATAAAGAGGAGTATTTTTAGTCACGAGATGAAAATATAATTTTACCTCTTTATAAAGCAATGGTAAGGCCTCACCTTGAATGTGCAGTGCAATTTTGGGCACTAGTTTTTAAGAAAGATGCTACAGAGCTGGAGAAAGTGCAGAGGCGGGCTACAAAGTTAATTAGAGGAATGGAGAATTTTAGTTATGAAGAAAGACTAGAAAAACTGAACTTGTTTTCACTTGAAAAAAGACGTCCAAGAACTGATCACATTGTACAAATACATACAAGGTCAGTATAAACAACTCTCTAGTGATCTATTCACCAGGAGATCTCTACAAAAGACACGGGGTTATCAGTTGAGACTTGAGGAAAGGAGATTTCAGCATCAGTATAGAAAAAAGGTTCTTCACAGTAAGAACAATAAGAATATGGAACTCTCTGCCTAAGGATGTTGCGTTCCCTAACTCTGTGGATATTTTAAGAAAGGACTGGATACTTTTCTGGTTAAGCATAACATAAAGGGCTACAACTGCTTAAGTGACAGTTGTATTAGAAAGTTGATCCAGGGAGTCATCTGATTGCCGCTCTGCCATCAAGAAGGAAATTTTTGCCTGTTGCAAAAAATGTTTTTCCCTGTTGTGGCATAGTTGGTAAGTGCCCCAAGTAGGGGTTTTTTTGCATTCTTTTGGATCAACTTTAGAACTAGGTATGTGTGAAAGGTTGAACTTGATGGACTGAAGTCTTTTTTTCAACCTACTATACTACGAAATCTGAAATTTTCACAGATTTTTTTTATTGGGACAAATCTTATCTGAGGCAGCATGGTGGCCCCATATTTGAATTTAACCCAGGAAAACCATATCTTTTTGGGAACTAGATGATGAAGGGTATTATTTAGTGGCATATTGGCATGTTTAGAGTGTAGAATGGACTCATATCTGTCTTTTGTCATAATTTTGGAAAAATTGGGGTTACAAATATTGGATCTGTGGTCCCATATGACTATATTTTTTAATGATTTCCATTAATATGATCAAGGCCCAGAAAATGTTTAATTCGGCCACGTTAGTAGGGTGCTATGACTAACCTTTGACCAGTACACAATTAGGGTTGGCTGCCAGAAAATGTGCGGTAGCATCTTTCTCATCCTCCACAAAGAGCTACATAAACAAAGGGGAGAAACCCATCACATCCAAATTGATTCCAGTTCTAGTTGCAAAATCAGATATTTCAGGAGTGTATCTAGATAAAGGTGTCCAGTCCTTAGCATAATCCCTGGCAGAGGCAGTACTTCGGGAAAGGGGTTCTGATCGTCTCTCTGTTGCAGGTGCCTCATCAACAGAATAGCCATCGCTAAATTATGGCTCAGATTCAGCCACGTACTAAGGGGCATCTGATTCAGATGCTAAAATTGCATATGCCTCCTCAACAGAATAAACCCTTTTTTTTTTTTTTTTTTTTTAATATAGTCTTTATTTGCATTTTCAGAAGACAAACATTTATATTCCATAATAACAAAGGAAAAACAAAAAACAATTAGATAAATAAGATAGCAAATAAAAATTGTGCAGTACAACACCAAAAAAATCCATTGCTTATGTTACTTATCTTCCTCATAGACGAGGAAAAAAAAAAAAAAAGAAAGAAACATATAGTACGAAAAACATCAAATATCCAAGATGAAGCTGGGGAGAGGGGTATTGTGAGACAGGGCCCGTTGAGTATTGCCGCTGAGTAAGCTTATACTATTAACTTTTTTGAGACGTGTCCCATATTTGAGTTTTTTTGTAAGACGTGTGATTTATACGCAACACTTCCCTCTCCATTGTAAACTGAAACTTAAGTTGATTTATCACTTGGGATAGATTAAAGTATCTGTTTTGTTTCCACTCTTTAGCTATTAATTTCTTAACAGCCATGCAGGTATGAATCGTTATATTTAATTGAGTTTGAGTTAAGGGGGGCCATCCTAAATGTAGTATTAAAGATGCCGGAGTTTCTGGAATTGTAATGTTGTCTATTTTCTTTAAATAGTAAAGAATTTCTTTCCAGAAAATATTTACTTTGGGACAGGACCACCATATGTTAATATAGGTTCCTATCGATTGTTCGCATCGCCAACATCTATTAGAAGTCAATGGAAACATCCTAGAAATACGAGTTGGAACTAAATACCATTTATTTATGACCTTATATTGTGTCTCCAGAAGGGAGAGATCGTGTACCCTTGATAGGCAATTTTTAATTTCTTTTAACCAATCTCCAACAGGTATCGAAATATTAAGTTCTTTCTCCCAATCTAAGATTATTTTCATAATAGGGATGTTTCCTTCTTTTGACCTTATTATCTCTGCACATTTAGAGAGGAGTTTCGTTTGTTTTGTTGGACTAAAAATTTTTAGCAAGTTTCTTAATGTATATATCCTGTGAAGTTAGGACATGTTTGTTAATACAATTCTTTACTCGTAAAAAATTAAAGATAGTTAGTTTTATCGATTTAAATTTAGTTAAGATGGAGGGAAAAGAAATTATCTCTCCGTAAGCCATTATGTCTGCTATAGTGTTGACTCCTGCTTGTTGCCAATAATCTAGTGAAATATTATCCATAAGTTCTTCTAGAATATTGAACTTTAATGTATCAATGAGCTTATCTTTAATACCCAAATTTTTTTTAGTAATTAGCCATTCCGGAATGATATTCTCTAATATCATATTTTTGCTTTTAACTTTATTTACTATATCTTTATCTTTCAAGGACCAAATAAATCTGTTAAGACTAGTTACCTCGCACGACTTACATTCTAACTTGTACCATACTTCTTGTCTGGAGGTTTCTTGGTAAGTTTTAACAATGTGATACAATGTACTGGTTTCGTAATATTTTTTAACCTGTGGAAAGCTCATACCTCTGTCCCTAGCGCGTGCGCTCATCCGATTTGCATTAATCCTGGGGATCTTCCCCTTCCAAACAAAATTTAGAAAGGACGTATGAATTATAGCGAGCCAACATTGTGGAAATTTTAATGGTATCATACGGAATAAGTAACTCCATCTTGGCATTAAGTAAGAATTTAAAGCATTGACACGGCCCCACCAAGACAATTCAATTTTTCTCCATTCCTTCAAAAAAGTGTTTGACACTCTTAGTAGATGAAGAAAATTTATTTCTACTATATTGTCTATTTTCTCAGGGATAAGAATCCCTAAATGCTCAAAGTCTGTTACTTTTAGATTTAAAGAAAATTGTTTAGATAGAGTATCTCTATCTTGAGCACTAATGTTCTTAGCTTGTGCTATAGTTTTATCAAGATTTAGTTTGTAATTTGACACTAAGCTATAATTTTCAACTTCTCTTAGAAAATATTTCATTGAAGTTAATGGGTTAGTTATCGTGATAATCACATCGTCTGCATAGAGCGATATTTTAAATTCTTCATTGTCTATTTTGATACCAGTTATGTCTTGATTAGTACGAATTTTTTTAGCAAAGGATTCCAAAGTAAAAATATAAAGAATTGGTGAAAGAGGGCAGCCCTGTCTGGTGCCATTTTTAAGATCGAACCAGGTAGAGCATAGTCCATGTCCGACCACCCGTGCGCTGGGATTAGAATAGAGAGATATAATAGCATTATAGAACCAGCCCGAAATACAGAATAAACCCTTTTTTAATATTTTTTATCCTACAACCTACACCTAAATCAAACAATCTCTCCTTACTAAGTATACCTAATACCTAAATCAATTACATGAATAAAATCCCCTTTATACTAACTAAAGAAACTTACTTATTACCTAACTACCCACCTAAACAACCTATTAATGATTAAAATAAGCAGACCTAATGATTTTCAATATTCTACACACCAAGTAATCATATTAATTTAAATATTAATTAATCTTATTAATTAAAATCCAATAACACTAACATTCTCTACTTATTTTTAAAATATCCTAACTAAATTAAAGATATTAATAAAAAAAAACTGCTTCTTCTCTTGCCTCAAATATTTCTTCTGTCTTCATTATTCATCGACGTCCCCTGGTATTAGCTCCATGAACCAGGCCTCCTGGACCACTTCCACAAAAGGGTGGGGCCATGGGGGACAGCCTCTCCCATTTCCCTCGAAGGCTGAAGTGCTCCGGGAGGGCAGGTTCATGGAGCTGATACCAGGGAGAAACACGCAAAAACTCCTCTAATTAGTATCTGCTCTAAAGTGGCAGTGACTAGAATCAGATCTCTTAATAACTGTTTTCTCTCTAGCTGAGGATTAGCCGCCAGTGGAGGTAATTCCTCCCTCTTAACTGGTGAATATAATTTAGAACGGGGTGTACCCCACCTCTCACTCTGGACATATGGTCCATGTCTGCGAAGACTATTTGGGATTACAGGGGCTCTTCCTAAAATGATATGACAGTCATCATAGATCAGATTAACAATAGTATGCCTGGCAGAATTAAAATCAATATCCTCAAACTCAGATGTAGGGGTTTGCAAAGCAACTCCATTTGGTCCTAACAAAAATACATGAATTAAGCAGTATCTAGCTCCTGATCCCCAGGGACCATACTGTATTTCAAGTGCTAAAACTTCATCATTTTGCACATCTCTGCCTAGTTGCAATCTGCATAATGAATTTAATCGCTGGATATCAGCAAATGATATTGAAAGTACCTTCCCTTACATATAAGAGGACCGCGGTAAAAAATATATCTGGGTAATATAAAAAAAATTAGAATTCTCGGGCCCCACGTTGGGCGCCAATTGTGATGGGTTCACACCTTTCCTCCCATTTAATGTCTTAAAAAGAGGTTATTCTCCACCCTAAGTGATAAATTACCAAATTACAATTTTATACATGTGGATAGGTCTCACATTCAATAAATGAAATCATGAGCACAATTAAGAAAGGACTGAGAATTCAAAATAGTAATTACTTATTTATAAAAAATAATGAAAATTACAGAAATCCAAAATTAAACAGAGTATAACATAGAATACCTATTAAAGCTTATATGCATAAAAAATAAAAATAAACATACCAGTCAATCTCGATATGAAGTCTAGCTTCAGTCTCTCGGTCTGCCCCAGATTATAAACAAAAAGAGTACTAACGGTCAGAAAACCAAGGCCAAGCTGTTGATCATTTTTACAGAATAGCAAAAATATTCTAATCTTAAAACATAAAAAAATCGTATGTAACAGAAATTACTAGTTCTGCGTAGTTAAATCCTTAACCTTAACTTCTACTGAGACCTGTAACACCACCTAAACAACCTATTAATTATTAAAATAAGCAGACCTAATGATTTTCAATATCCTACACACCAAGTAATCGTATTAATTAGATTATTTATTCATCTTATTACTAACTAACTCATTTTTAAAATATCCTAACTAAATTAAAGATTATTAATAAAAGAAAAAAATAGTGCACCTCCTTCTTCTCTTGCCTGTAATTTTTCTTCTGTCTACTTTCTTCTGTCTTCATTATTCATCCAATTCTCCTGGTATTAGCTCCATGAACCACTTCCACAGAAGGGTGGGGCCATGGGGGACAGCCTCTCCCCTTTCCCTCCAAGGCTGAAGTGCTCTGGGAGGGCAGGTTCATGGAGCTGATACCAGGGAGAAACACGCAAAGAAAAAAAAGACAGAAGAAAATAGTTTCTTCTTTTCCCTGACAAACATAACCATTTGGGAGGTATTGTGGAATGCATTGTCATCTACGTGTGCTATGTTCTTGCTTAAAAACTGTCCCAGGAAGTTTCCATGGCGGTCTTCAAGTTATTCTTATTAACAAATATATAGGGAACATGTTAGCTTGTGGTCTGATGTGATTTATGATAGCTGAAACAATGAGGGTGGAGGTCAAAATATATTCTAGAAGATGTTGCATGTGTATAGAGGCGTTTATGTAGGAGGGTAAAATATTCTATGGGGATTTTTAAAAATGTAATGCGTGTTAGTTATGCCATACCTTATGATGTCTGGTTTGTTGACTACAACATAGTTAGCGCAAGACTTGTACTGCGTCAGGGTATTGTCCTTCGTCCAATGTCTTATAATAATGTGATTTTGGGGTACAAATCTGTCTATTTTCTAGTGCTCCAGTGTTAAAATCAAGCATGCTATGAATGTAACTACCTCTGACTGTGGGCATTCTCTGTGGGCATTGTGTGGGGTCATGCCTATAGGTTCACTAAGCGCAGCTAGGCCAGGTTTCGATGTATGTTGTAGATGTGTCGTATCAAATGGGGTCAAGCAATCCCAGGTGAAGGATTCATTTTTTTTTATTTTTTTGAGTCACAAATGGCTATCCCCATTACTTAACATAAATATGGGGTGCAAATTACTTTCTATTTGTTGAAACTGTCTCAGAAGAATTGTGGAATGACAGATTTATGATATTAACCCTTTTGTTATGGTCTGGGTTGTTATTGTTAGGTATTTGCTCCCTCACCCCTGTTTATTCTTCTACAAAGTTTTCATTTCGACCCCCGCAGTGTGACCAAGCATAAGCAGGGCAGAGTTAATATATTGTGGTGTTTTTTTGGTGCTGGATATTTGTCGTGTGGCAAATATAGGCTGGGTCTTGAATGTTAAAAGGGCATTTCATTATATTGTTCCTGATGAGGGTAAACACTTGACTTTGGCTCCTATATTACAGCAATGTTTGTGTTTCATTCCCATCAGCTCCCACTTCATATGTGTCCAATCTCGCATGCTCCCGCTGAATTTCTGACCATTACCGCCTGCTCCCGCAATGTGCTTATTTCACTCCCGCCCCCTCCCGCAACATAAGTGGTCAATCCCACCCACCCCCTTACCTGATACATTGCCTGACTTCCTGCTCCTGCCTGTACCACCAAAAAAACTTCCCGTGCCCGCAAGTTTTTTGACGGGTCCAATGCAGTCCTCTAGTTCGTGGCCTATGATGTATCTAAAAGCATATGTTTTTGCTGTTTATGCTGGCTACTGTTATATCTGTGCACCACTGGGTCTCCCCAGGCCAAGTTTCGGCGTCAGGAGTTAAAGGTCTATAAGAGCAACTCTATTGGTCGCCGGCAGGGAGCTCCTTTGGGATCAAGCAATGAAGAGCAGCTGCCCTTCATGATTGATGCCAGAGATGGCCCCTGCCAGTGACCAGTAGAGTCACTTTTACGGACCTTTAAAATCCTGGTGCCAAAGCTGCTGCGTACTGTTACCACGTTAACCCCGTATTTTTTTCCCAACATGAACACGAACACCTGGCGGGCGCCCATGTCTAGTTAATACAGGTGCTGTATTTCATAAAATTCTAATTAACTGAATGTAAGCTGATATCTATATAGCTTTTGGAAATAGAAACATTTGGAGTACTCCCTGATATGTATAGAGGTGTAATGTTCCTCCTAGCATCAGACTCATTCTGGGTATCTGACACCGGTTATCTAGTCTAGGCTGATGGCCTACAGTGCCACATGCAGTATGCCGCTGCCAGCTGCATATGCCTTGCTGCACTCAATGTGAGCATAAAAATGTAATGAGCAGCCACGTTGTATGCGCGCATCGCAACCTCCGCTTCCGCTTGGGCTTCTATGATGGAGCACCAGAAGGTCATGTCACGCCAGCGGTCAGTCATAGAAGCCCTAGAGGAAGTGCCGGCAGCAGTGGAGGTTGTCTGCACACATCACTCAGATGTCCACCAGCTGCCAGAGAGGAGGATCCAGGTCCCTTGCAGTGCTGCGGGGGATCTGGATCTTGGTCTTATAGTCAGATCTCTATTGGAGGTCTGATTATGAGATGACCTTGATTATAAGACAATGGGTATGTTTCAGAGTATTTTCTGTGATCTCCCAACCTCTGGGTTATTAGAAAGAGACTTGGGGCTGCAGCCTTCTTGTACACCTCCTAACAATGCCTCTGAATATTGTGATGTTGTGAGGTATTCAGTGTATCTACATCTATCATAATTTAGCTAGTATGCCTTAAACTATGTTCTTAAATAAATGTCGGTCACTAGCTGCAGATCTGGTGGAGTACTTATGTAGTGTGCAGCCGGACATTTCCAGCCAGAGGCTGAATATGCTGGCTGAATATGCCCAGCTGCACACTACATAAGCATAAAAAATGTAGCTGTCCACAGGTGGTGAGAGTTTTAATAGCTGAGGGCTTTCAGACACTGTTGGGAGGATCCCGAGCGCTGGATCTGAAAGCTAACTTCATGCTGTAGCCTAGCACAACACGATGTGTCAGGCGGCTACTAGAGCACCCGCCACAGGTGGTAAATTGCAAGTGTGATAGCCGGGAAGTTTGTGGTGTCAGAGCAATGTGGTGTCAGAACAATATTTCCATTTTATATAATTCTGGGCGATTTACACTTAAATCTTGTTATGTTTTTCCTGTAGTTTTTACCATGGCTGTCTATGGGTTCTTTTCTTTCCAGTTAAAGGGTGTGAAACAGTTATTGATTGTCCTGTGCTCTTAGTATTACTGGGAATATCTGGAGATGAAGAAGGTTTCTTCCCCGTGAAGGCGAGCTGTAGAGATTGCTAGATTTTCCAATCAGTGAAAACCATTTTTGTTGGGTCTGTTATATTTAATGCATACTACTTTGTAAGGATTCTGTGGTAGATGAATGCTGTATAATCAGGTACAGAGTACAATGAAGGGCAGCTGCTCTTCATTGGTTGATGCCAGAGGAGCTCCTTGCAGACGACCAATAAAGTTCCTCTTATGCACCTTTTACTCCTGGTGCAATCCTACGGATTCCCATTCCCGTTAACCCCTGCAATGCTACATAGACAAGATAGGCTAGAGGCAGTGTCTTGTATGGGGAGGGGACCAAGGAGATTAGCTAGGAGATATTAGCGAAGAAGAAGACTAACCTACGTGTTGTGCTTCTTTGTCTTTGTGTACCAGCTGCCATATTATTCGGTATTCAGTTATTTGGTCAAAGAAAACACAACATTCGTTTTCATATTCTCCCGAATACGGGTGCACAAGTCTACTGTTTTTTAACATGTCTGTTATGTATTTGTATACCCTAAAAATGTGTGTGATTTTGAAGGGCTCTGAAGATTGAGTCCAGTGTGAAATTGAAGTGAAGTGGGGGAGAGCAGATATCCTTTCCTCATACTCATCACCACTTTTATTAAGTTATTCTGTGTGGTCTGTCATGCATATAGATTTCATATGATTAAAATTGCACCTTGGGGTCTGAGGTTACTGGGTGTTATAATGCTGTCACTGCAGAAATGGCTTTTCTAGCCTCTGCTGTAGTGTTTCACTACATACGCTTTGAAATCAGGTTTGCAATGGTACATGCAGTTCCTTGGACACCAACTTTATTTAAAAAACAGGAACATGTGAAAAAACTTTGCTTGGAAATCCAGATTTGCAAGCGGTTTATTACTGGGCAACACGATTACCCCCCAATCTTACCTTTGAATTGTAGCCATGGCAGTGATTCCATAATTCAGACTTTAACTATCTTCCCTTGAATACTCTTTACACAGTCACCCATACAGGTCAAACATACATGCAGCTCTACTCACATACCGTATTGGCTTGAATATAGGCCGCACTTTTTTCCCCCACTTTAAGTCTTTAAAGTGGGGGTGCGGCCTATATTCGGGGTCTAGCGCCCGACGCTCGGGACATGCAGTCCCGGGCGCCGGGCAGGCAGCGGGGTTAGGATACAGATCCCCCGCAGCGGTGCAGGGGACCTGTATCCTACTCTCCGATACGCTCAGACAGCCTCCCCTGCCAGCACTTTCCACGGGGGGGTGCCGGCACGGGAGGTTGTCTAAGCGCATCGTCCGGACGGTCACCGGCTGCGGCGATGCGGGTAAACAGCCTCCGGGTTGTTTACCCGCATCGCCGCAGCCGGTGACCGTCCGCACGATGCGTTTTATCTCTGCCCCCAAGACTTACCGGAGCAGACTCCCGGGTGTCTTGCGGGCCCCGGAAGACACCCGGGAGTCTGCTCCGGTAAGTCGGGGGGCAGAGTGGCAGCATATCACGGGGGGGGAGGAGGAGGACAGTGGCAGCATATCTCAGGGGGGAGGACAGTGGCAGCATACCTCGGGGGGGGACTTTTTCTTTAAAAAAGCACCAAACTTTTAGGGTGCGGCCTATATACGGAGGCGGCCTATATCCGAGCCAATACGGTAATCTTATTATTTGGTGATTTTTAATACGCATACTTCTGCTACACAAACGCAAAGCACTTGTACGGAAAGAGCTGGTGAATTCTGAAAGAATCATGTCACTGTGAGGTGGTCAAGAAATTAGTAACCTAAGAAACTAACCTTTTTTCACAGGTTTGATGATTGCTAGATAAGGAAAGATATACAAAATAGTATTTTTGACAATATTTTAAAAAGTTATAGGTGTATGATTCTTACACCATGTTTATTAACTGATTAGATACAGAGAGTTAAAATGTATTTGTATGTTAATCTGTCTTGATGAAGAAGTCTGCTTGCTAGAGATGTACTCTCATGATGAAAAAGGGCCCACACAGAGAAGTAATTACAGTATCATAAAATATTTGTGTTTTCAGTTTTAACTTTATGCATAAATCTTTTAATTTGGATTTTCAACAATATACAATATCCATTCTTTTTAATTGTCTGTGGAACCCTGATAAAACATTTATTATTATTTGTTTAATATAGTGCCATCAAATTCCATAGCACTGTACAATGGGTGGACAGGACAAAACAATTAGTATGTAACAATAATTTGACTTACAGAGACAACAGTTGAGGAGGGCCCTGCTCAAACGAGTTTACAATCTAGAGGGATTTAGGGTGTATTTACACAATAAGTAACAGTGCCATTGCTAGGGACGGAGCAGCCACACTAGTCTAAGTATTGCAGTTCTCTTGCATGTTATCTTTGGGTGCCATTCTCCTCTGAATATGCATGCTGTAGGGCTCACTGATCAATTTCCAATTTGTAAACAAAACTTTTTTATTATCTCCTGAGATGAAGCTTGTATTCAGAACAAGGATGTATACTTATGTGAGATAAGTGTGGTTGGTCTATGCTGTGGTTGGTCCATGCTATTTCATTTGCCACAATCCTGTGCTTATTATTGTCTACAATAAACAATTATAAAAAAATAACTCTAGATATGAAAACTTGCAAAACAAAAGCCCATGCAGAATGTAAGGGGGGGTGTTCTCTGAGGAATACTTAAAGGTGTTATGAATCTGTGTACGTCAGGAATACTCAAGGGTGGCAACCAGGACTGAAAGTTTTTGTATGGTTTTCCTTGGCTATAGAGGCCAATAATCAGTTCCTCGAAATAAATAACACCATTATTAATTCTGTAATGGAGGAAAATGCAGTTTCTATGAAATTTTACAGGATCATTTCTTGGCTACTGCAAAGAAAACATGTACCTTTAATTTACAAGGTATAGATAGTTGTTTCAGTTGTTAAAGCAAGAGTGCATACTTCTTTTCCTATTGTGAAGAAGCGAATCTGTCTCTTGAACCTGATGGTTACTAGACATGACCAATAGTATTGGTAGATGCGCTCATTCACACTTAAAACATTTTCACAAATACTGTTCTTTGTAATGTGGAACGTGGCTCAAGCTAAGACTCTGTGTACTGTCTTATGTGCTATCTCTCTGTAAGTTGTTGGCCTCTTTTGCTGCCTTTAATATATTGTCCCTTGAAAGATCTGCTCAATGGATGGTTATATCTAGTAAAGTTATATATGTGCTCATAGAATGGGAGTGTCCCGCGTCTTTTAGTAAAAAAAAATTATGGGTAGAGACTGGAAAAATGTATTCGATAAAGTATTTCAATAGAGAGGTAGTATAGCTTTGCAGTTGCAGATAGACTGGCATTCTCTGCATTGGGAATTGGTCTTTGCATTGTTAGAAAGTTAGTATCTTCCACAGAGAAAATCTTGGGAGACTGGTAAAGGATGCAATCCACTCATTGTCCTAATGAGAAAAAGGTCCTGTGCTTTACCCTGCTGGAAGGTTTATGAAGATGAATTGTGTTTTGCCAGTTGAGCTTTACATTCAATCTAGTTGTTTTCTGAGTATTATCAGCGTTATATAATATGGGGTTGCTCGTATTGTGTCTAAAGTACAATATATCATGTATGCAGCGGTGATATTAGGTTTATCTTTGGGACAAACTCCTGGTCTTGATGTGGGACAGTATCTTTGTGTTGCTGTCAGCCAGTTGGTATGTCTGAGTAACGATGTCCTGTTACATGTCTGGGAGATAAAGGCTTTAATCTTATCCATAAAATTGATATTCATTTGTTTATTTTCCTGGGTTCTCAGTATTACTGGAGACAGCTGCCACCTTCTGTCTGTGAAGCAGGTAAAGCCAAGTGGCTGCTTCGGCCCCATTGACCCCTTGCTGCCCACTCTCACACTAAGGGACACGTGCATTATGACACTGACCCTTTTTTGAAGAATTTTAAAATTGGACCCTGGAGAGCAAGCACTTTTGTGTCACATTCATTACCAGTTTTATTTATATTTATTTCATGTAAAGTTTAGAAAAGTTGGTTTTAATATGTTGGCCCTAAGTGTGCAGATTGAATGTGGACAAGCTACTGTATCAAAAGCTTTTTGTGCATATATGTTTATCTCCAGTTTGGAGTCTGGGGTTGCTGGGTGTTGTGATGTTGTCACTGCAGACATGGCTTTTCTGACCTCTACTGTAGATTTTTGAAAGGGTTTGTGGAATGTAAAACCTCAATGCCTGTTTGTTGATTTGTGTGTAGCTTTTTGTAAAAAGAAGCAAAGGCCTCATTTATGGCTGTATCTCTGGGTCTTGTTTCTTGTTACATGGCAAACTTGGTAATAGAGTGTCAACTCAGTCTGCTTTCACTCCTGAGGATATATTTTTGGGATTATCTACCTTCTTTTATGCTTTTTTGTAACAAATGGTCATCTACTGTCCGAGGAAGTCTCCGAATGTCTTCAAATGATTGTTATTAGTGATATAGATAGAGAACATACTAGCTTGTGGCCTAGCGTGTTTGTTGCTGGTTGAAATGATGTTGTGGAGGTCACAATGTTGACTATTCTCGAAGATGTTGAATGTGTATATAGGCGTTTGTACTGTATACAGGGTGCAATACTCACTGGAGATTTATAAAATGCAAAGTGCGTTAGTTATGTCATACATTCTGATGTCTTGTTTTGTGGTACTTGTTCTGTCCATTACCAGATCCAACATTGCTCATATAATAACGAAACATTTCAGTAGAGTTGCTGGTACACAGAAAATCGCTAAGCAGTCATTGTATAGAAGATCTGCTGATAATCAATAGCATGAGTTAGGTTAGCTGCAGAGCGGAAAAAGAGTTGGGACACACTGCTTTCAGTTCTCGTCCATGGCCTGTGATATGTACAACAGCTTGATTTAAAAACATACCTTATTGCTGTTTTATGCTAGCTACTGTAATATCCATGCACCACTTAGCTGGAATATTACTTATTGAGAAGGCGTTATTTTGCACTTTAAATGCAAATGCTCTGAAAAATACCCCTCTTCTTATATTCAAAGTTGTCTCATAATCTGACTTCAAATAGAGGTCTTACTATAAGACTAAGATCCAGTTCCCTCGCTGCACTGCAGATCCTCCTCTCTGGCAGCCGGTGAAAGTCTGCTCGATGTGCGCAGACAGCCTGTGCTACTACCCGGCACTTCTTCCAGTGGAAGTACCGGCCAGCAGCAGTGGAGGTGGTCTACGCGCATCGTGCAGATGTTCACCGACTGCCCCCACTAGACAGCAGGGAGTCCAAAGCATGAGAGACAAGTCGGGGCATGCATTGGTATGCCTGGGGAGGGCAAAGTGGCATATAGGGGGTATAAAGCATATCAGGGAGGCAGAGTGGCATATATGGAATATAAATAAAATCTGGGGGTATGTGGCAAATAAAAACAAGACATTTTTTTTTCTCATAATTTTTTTAAATATGAAAAAAAAAGTTTGCATGTGAATTAATATTTGCTCCTAAAACTTTTTCCCTATAGGGTAGTGTTATAGTCAGGATTTTTATTTTTTTCCTAAATTAATATTCAACTTTTGGGAGGTCATCTTATATTCAGGATTCAGCAAATACAGTAGCATGTAAGTATATGTTCTAGTCAATTGTTCTATTGTAGCTGAAATTCACCTACCGAAATTCACAAACCTAAAGGTCTAGGTTGATAAAGATGCTGTATTTAATAAAATTATAGCTTATTATTAGCTGAATATACACTAATATACATATAGCTTTTGGAAATTGAAAGATTTGGAGTAATTCCTGAAATGTATAAAGATGTAATGTTTCTCCTAGCACCAAACTCATTTAGGTCATCTGGTCTGGGCCAATGGACCCATGCAGTATGCGGCTGCTGGCTGGATACGCAAGGTGAGCTCAAAAATGTAACATGTGGCCATGCACGTCCAGCTGGTGGCTACACTTATATCATTTGCCGGGTTCTGACCTTTAAGTGCCAGGATCACCTAATCAATCATCACTAGTCCAGCATTGCTCAGTCCCCTCATTTGATGGAAAGAATGGTGTAAAATGAGACGCAGCTGATTTTTCAATCATGAGGCCGCAAGGACAGGTAATGTGATTTGGTGAAACGTACTATTTAGAACGGTTCTCCTCAAAGTGTGGGTGAGAGCAACATGAGCAAACCTGGGTATATATACATATTCAGATATTATATTCAGCACAGCATTATTACATCATCCTGTCATATATAATTCTGAGTTAACCTTATGGAACCTCAGGGAAAGTCTTGTCCTAAATTAATGTGAGGTTTTTATGGAGGGTGAGACAAAATATGGGGATGTGATTAGAGAATGTTTTAAGGTGAAATTAAAAGAGTTCAGTTGCTAATCAGTTTGCCTTTGATTTTCCCACTCTGCAGGTATAAACACAGAATGAACCTCTTAATGTCCAGAGGGAGGGACAACCCTTCAAGCCATGGGCCCCCCAGAGGTTTCCTCCACAGGGGGTTTTTCCTCTCCTGAGTGCTTAAGGGTGACTCTTCATGAGTTCAGAGGTGGTCAGCTATGAGGCCTATTTTAGTTTACATATTCTAATTTAAAAATCGTATTATTTAAAGGAAATAAATGCTCATTAAAATACAATTTGTTTCTTTGTCATTGTTTTTATGCAACAGACTGTCTAGATTAAACACAACCTTAATCTAGATTACCTCTAGATTAAAAACAATACTAATATATACACACAAATATTTGTGGCATTAGTCACAACAACTAATTATTCAGTATGTATAAAGGTAGCTAAAGTGACCAATTCTCCTGTTCCACTCAGTAAAGAACAGAGTTTGTAAAGCATAAATAGAAAAGAATACACATGTTAAGTATCACAAAAGTCTGCATCCATTGAGTTCTAACACGAAAGAATCCAACCACACTCTTCACAAATAACATAATGTTATAAATATTGTGGCATGTATAAGGATCTAAGCCTCAAAACAGGGAAACTCCTGTAAATTTGTATACCTAGTCAATAACAAGAGTTCTGCACTAGCCCTTATATAAAATATATCATTTTATTGTACAAAAATTAATACATAAAAAACATACAAAATATTAAATTATATAGACAACAGAGGTTTGTTAGGAAGATAATCAGAGCATATAGAGGAAATATGGTTATGTTACATAAAGTGTCTCGAGTGCATGTAAACCATCATAAAGATATAAAGGTGCTAAGTTATTCAAATATCATTGTGTCTTACTCTATATAGAGTGCACCTATCCATTTTATGGCTATGAAAAAGTATATACATGGTAAATATCGCTCACTATGGAGTTGACCAGTATATAAGGCACTATAGACATCCACAATAAATACCTAGGCAATTTCAATCATAAGAATAATATCCTAAGAGCAGTATGCTCCTTACCCATATTGTCCTCCGCTTCCCCAACGCCGTTTCGGTTCTCCTTTTTCAAGGGGATTGCTTTCAATCCCCTTGAAAAAGGAGAACCGAAACGGCGTTGGGGAAGCGGAGGACAATATGGGTAAGGAGCATACTGCTCTTAGGATATTATTCTTATGATTGAAATTGCCTAGGTATTTATTGTGGATGTCTATAGTGCCTTATATACTGGTCAACTCCATAGTGAGCGATATTTACCATGTATATACTTTTTCATAGCCATAAAATGGATAGGTGCACTCTATATAGAGTAAGACACAATGATATTTGAATAACTTAGCACCTTTATATCTTTATGATGGTTTACATGCACTCGAGACACTTTATGTAACATAACCATATTTCCTCTATATGCTCTGATTATCTTCCTAACAAACCTCTGTTGTCTATATAATTTAATATTTTGTATGTTTTTTATGTATTAATTTTTGTACAATAAAATGATATATTTTATATAAGGGCTAGTGCAGAACTCTTGTTATTGACTAGGTATCCATTGAGTTCTGTTGGAGGGAGCTGCAATATATCTTTTGGAAAGATGCATACTTTGAAGACCACTTCAGGATACAGAACGGGTTCTATATCCTCCCCCTGAGCGCCCTTTGCACATAAGCGGATGTGCATGGAATCTTGTGATTGCATTCTTTTTCATTCCATCTCATAAGCTTGTAACCAACAATATTACCCTATTGTTTGTGTCTCTTCTGTTTTCAGCTACACAACACTCTGATATGCAAGAGTATTTCAGGCACTATTGTGAGTGCAACTGACACTATATAAAATGTGCTGGTTTTTTTTGTATACACCCTACACCATTATTGTTTTTTCCCTTATCTTACATGAGCGCCCCTCAACGGAATCGATTTTGAATTAACACCTGGAGAGGTGTTTTTAAGGTGGCAGCTGCGAGAGACAGAAAGGAAAGTATTGAATTTTATCTATTTTTTCACATTGGATTGTACTAAGCTTTTTCCAAATCACTTTTTAGATTTAATTACTAGAAGTGGCCAGAAGGTGGCAGAAGAGGACCGTAAGACTGATAAAGCATATAAATGAAGCATACTTGAAGAGCATAATGTGTAATGCCTGTTTATCCTATATATTACAGTAAACTCATTTTAAATATATAAATACTACAATACACCGCATTGTAATGTAATGTGTAAGTAAAAAAAATACTGCAGCTTTCAATTGGTAATAACCAATAGCTGTACTTTTTAATAATAAAAAAAACTGGAAAACAAAATGGGAAATGTCCTATTTGTGTGATATCTCAAAACCCATGTCTCAGTAACGTGAACAATATATGCTGGAAATTTGGAAAATAATTAACATTTATAAAATGACTAACTGAAAAATAAGGTAGAAGTAGATACATAATACATGAAATCTGAATAAGCAATCTTAATCATTGGAATAAATTGGCACCCCAAGAATGGACTGGTGAGTGCAAATAGGCCACTTAAAGGCTAACACAAAGCCGTCAGTTTACTCATGGTCAGTCGCTGGTTACCCCTAATTTTTCTTAAATATTAAAGAAATCCCCCAGGTGATTGAATTTGAAAGAGCAAAATAAGTATAATCATAACTAGAATAGCATCGCACAAAACAATTTGCAGAGCAAACGTGGAGCTTATTCTGCGCAGCAAAGACACGCAACGCTGTATCAGTTTGCTGCACTGGGCAAGTGTACATTTAACAATCACCAATATGGAGTTAAGCAATCTGCTGTGTCCCCAGTGCAGTAATCCTGAACACAGGGTAAAACTTTACTTTAGGGACTGTCCCTCGAAAAATGTTGGATTTTGTTACGCCCTGCTTCTCTCATCAGCCGTTCTTTGGCAGCAGTAAAGGCACAGAAAAGGAGACCTAACTTAAAAAGGATTCAATAACGCAAATTCAGAAGGAAGGGTACCCTTAAATATATGCCATGTTACCTTCCATTTGCTTTAATCATTGCTAGGGGCATAGGAATAATTGCAGGACTTCTTAACTATACACTAACTGAACAGAGGTCAGACTAAGGATATGTATTTGAGTGGGTTTGATCTGCCTTAATGTCAAAGTATTTTAGTATCATCAGCTTATCGAAGGAAACAACCTACCTTACCGCTCTATGAGAGCGACCACCTCTACATTTTTGTTTTGAGTTGTTGAATGCCTTAATGTAATAATTGATCGCTTGGAAAGCGTGTTTTAACCTCGACATGCTATTGGTCCTTAACAGTATGTTTTTCCGTGATGTGACAGGCATAAAAACACACAAATCGGTGAATTAAAACACACACATTTCCATTTTCTTTGAGGGCAGTTACCCTTTATTAGACCAACACAAACATGTTCATATAAATTGTATAAAATGCAGTTTAAAAAGGGCTACACGATACATACTAGCCATTTCTTATATCTTTCTCTGTACATTATTAAACTGCTATTGTTACACAACGTGTAGATATCTTCCAAAATGCTAAAACCTGAAATTAACATGTATATGGCATATTTCATTCAAGACATTTTCTTTATATACCTGATGCGCTAACATACAAAGACACTTTCTAATAGCTTTCTTGAAATATTATACCAAGCAAACCCAAGCACTCTGTCAACTTAAATCTCTAAACCTTGCCATGTCTAGAACTACAATTGAGCAATTCTAAGTTTTTGGTTCTTTAATACACAACGTTAAATGTAATAAGACAGGGTTTAAGTAATGCGTCCATAAAGTATTTTAATATATACTAGGAATAACCATTCTTCTCGTTTATTATCCATTCACTTAAAACAATAAAGCATCCGTATGTCAACGCAGTCAACAGAAGGCAGCTTAAACCTCCGGTGTATTGGAGCCAAACAAAACCTTCTGATTAAAATTGGGGGGGCGTTTATAAAGAGAAGAAATATACCAGTGAGCGAAGCCTTATTTTGGTATGCAATACCCACACAGTGACATGAAAGGAAACATCACTCATGTAGCTACCAATAATTTGTTTTAATTTTTGTGATTATTTTAGAAATATCTGGTATAAAAAAGGGCTACTCATACTTAAGCTTCCTCATCCCTCTTGGTTTCTCTTCAGCCCCCTTTCAAAAAGAAACCAAATAAATCAGAAAGATAAGTTCACTGTTGCCACACAATTCAGGTTTTTAAAACGCATACATAATCACCATTATACTGTATAGGTATATTCAATAAACTGAACTTTAATATGTAGGTTGTGTGGCATTAACAGACATTTAAAAAAAAAAGTTAAGAGTTAATAAAATTTGGATTTAATAACAGTCCATATCATTACTCTACACAACACAAAATACACGTATAGCATGTCTAGATAGTTTCAAGAAACAAAGTTTGTTTAGTAGCAAAAAATGTTCTCCAAACAAAAACAATCGACAAACAAGGGGTGCCTATATATTTTTCCACGTTTGATTGCATCTACTAAAACATAGGAAATAATTGGTTTTGTCTTGATGTATATATTAGTTTTAAACTTTTTTTATCCTCCACCTACACAAAACCCCCAGAAATATTACCAAAATGGTTTGATTTGGTAAAGATGCAGTTAAAACTGCAAAGTTTACCGATAGGTAGGTACGTTACTGCAACCCCAACACCTTTGCAAGGGTTTATTACGTTTAACATCCATGTCATCATGGAAATGCACCCATTGGCAAACCCCTTTTCAGCTCGGATTCTGGAAATATTTATTTTAGGCACACGAGAACTACTGCGTCAAAGCCGCATGATAAAAAGAAAAAAAAAAAAGTAATTGGATCTCAGCAGGAAATAAGACATGGATGATGCATCAGAATGTCTGTGTTCATGCCAATACACACCTGGCTCTACCGACCAATTAAATGAATGCCATTTATTTGACATATCCCCCCCTCTGCAACAGCACTGTTATCTGAGCCAATCACAACACACCGTTACATGGCCCAGCAAGCTTTGCAGTCACTCGAACCAATAAGCTACAGAAGGTTATACTTCCAAAAACCACCATCTTCTACATGAAGGGCGTTCAACTTATTTGCACCAAACATAAACTTCAGATAAATTGTACTAGGTGGAAAATAACCATCTGCTAGGGGTCCATGACCTTGTTGATAAACAAAGTGACAAATTCCATTATATGCTATGAAAGTACGTAATTTATGCAATTATTGTGCATGATGGCAAACCTACGGATTGACCGTAAAGAACAGGGGGTGCATCGATTGGATTTGCAGCAGGGAAGTAATAGAGGCTGTGAAAGCAGGGCCTAGCCCAACAGACTAAAAGGGCTGTAAAGGAGTCTGGGAAGGAGATACTCACTAAACTGCTAACAAATGGTTATTTTCCACCCAGTATTTAACTGTACTGAATAATTAAGCTACATTTTACTTCCAAATTGATGCCTCAACATAGAAGTTAATGTACACAAGCAGCAACAAATGCTAAAAATGGAAATGATCCGCTTACGACACTTTTTATTAAAACAGAAGGTCAGAAAAATATCCCTGAGAGATTTGGATATAGATTTTCATAGCCATATCCACAAGACTTGCTGCTTTGGCAAAATTATTAAGTAGACAGACGCGTTACTGCTATTTCAAAGAGTGTAGAACACATTACAGCAGTTTCTAGTCCACTTGATAATTTTTTTGCCCAAATGCAACTTTATTGTTAACTGCCTTATACACAATCACCAAAGTAGTAGTTTTTTCATGTTCCAGTCCATCATCCATCCTGAATTAGAGTTATATGAAATGAAGGGGGGGCCACCCCCCACCCATGAAAAATGCATGTAAAATGAGAGCAGTATTCCTTTTTCCAGTCATCAGCTTCCTCAAAACAGGTTTATTCATCTTCGTTTTCAGTGACATTGATTCTTGGTGATTAGGACTTTCATTCCGGGCAAGAACTCTTCTGTCTAGGTTTTATTTTTACTGCTGTTATCTGAGAAGTTGCTATTTCAATTGAAAAAGTTGGTTTAAAAACAAAAATAAATAAAAATTGAAAGATGTCACTCTGATTCGATGAAGTCACTTTAAACAAAAGCAAACAGATGTCAGTATGAGATTTATACACAGAGGTTACAATAATGATATAAACCAGGTAAGATTCTCAATGATTCATGCATGTTCCAGTTTCACAGGAAGTTTTCTAACACAATATTTAATCCCCGTAACAATGGAAGACCAACTGCCATTTACAGCAGCTGAAAAAGCAATCTTTAAAGTACCATGACATTTATTTTTCAAAGCATGTCTCTGTAGCTATGTAATCAGGAGAGGGCAACATCCACCGGGCTCTACTAAACGTGTCATTAATAATAGGAACCAAGGTGTTAGGTTGTTGAATACGTGGACATGGCTCGCCAATCACCGTAACAGGGAACACCGGCGGATCAGTGAACTACAGTCCGCGGCTCTCCTTCAGATTTACTCCAACAGGGAGAAGGCAGAGACGGTTTAGGGAATGGGACACGGTCACAGAACCCTACTAGTTGGTTGTCAAGCCAAGGACCTCCAGGCCACAATCCTTGGGATTTAACTGAAGTGATTTCTCAATAATACCTATACCTTGTGCTTTCTGTGTAACGGTTTAGCAGATTTTGTGTAAACATAAGGGTTTATTTTAGAACTCAGAAGGGAGGGAGTAATGACGCAAATTCCCCAAATGTCCTAATATTATAAAACCTCGGGTGCTAAACTTAGGCTAAAGTTATATTATTATATACACCCACAAAATGTGATTAGACATCAGATGTCACAGTACATATCTATTGCTTATTTTAAATGTGTAAACAGAGGGTTTTTATGAGCATTCTGAGCTGTGAAATTGAAGGATTTCATAAAAGGAGAGAGCCATGTTAATAACAAATCTGTGTACTTTAAACAGATTGCAAAAAGGGATAGCATTATGAATTGCAGTGTAAGGTTATAGAGACACATTTAAGAACACTATGCATGAGCCAAATAATTACCTTGATATTAAAATCAAAATACATTTCACCTTCAAAATTTGTGATATTAAAAAAATGACAACTCAAAGGTCAGGGCCTGAAACAGATTTTCATTTTGCTCCTATTAAAAACTTTTTACAGTAAAGCTTTAAGATATGTTTAAGACGTATCAAGATGGCAACCCATAAAACGGGGCTCTAAGTTCTATCTCCCAACATGTATTTAATACATTAAACAAAGGAGTATTTCTGGGTCTATAACGGAATATAGAAAAAGACCTCAAAAGTCTCAGCTTGAGTTCCATTACCACTTCCTTCCCAGCTTATTGATCACTTAGCAGGTAAATGATAAAGGACTGTTTCTCGAACAGCACGTCGTGTAATCTTGGCGACAGCTGGACAAGGAAGGAAAGGGGTTAACTTTTAGGAGGATGCTTACAGGTGTCCATATGTGCTCTCATATTTGGAGATTATGTTCTTGCATTTGCCCAGATCCTTGCGCAGCTCTGCTACCTCCAGGCGCAGCGCTGTATTCTCTTTTTCGAGGAAGGCCGCCCGGACAGTTATCTGATTCTCTTTTAGTCGCCGGGCATCGCGGGAACGTTTGGCAGCCACGTTGTTCTTCTTCCGCCGGTTCCAGTATTTTTCATCCTGTAAGGTATGACAGCAGGTTAAAAAGCTGTTCCACAAGTAAGTGTGGCAATGAAGCAGAGAAAAGGGAATTGCGTAACTACAATCAGCACAGAATTATTTGGTAACAGAGGGTAAAATAGGGCATTTCTCTATAGCAGGATGGACGTAAACAGCACTTAAATGAATGTAAGGTCAAATACAGCCAAACATAAAACTAGGGTTTTATACAATAAGGAATATAATAGTCTGATTCATTTTTAATTTCAACAGCCCTACAGTCCAAACTTGTGATCTACACAACTGAACGTTAACACAGTGCCAATCATTCTATATATGTATACAAAAAAAATAAAAAACATTGCAAGAAGTGTAACTTAAGGCAGCCAGATAATGAATGTACCTTCATATCTTCTGGCACATAGACTTTCTTAGCTTTTTTAATCATAGGTTGGGGTTTGAGTTCCTCCTCAGCAAAACGTCTTTTTCTAGGATCAAATAGTTCCCCTCCTGGCACACTGGAAAGCACCAAGTCTGTTGGATCAGGCTCGAAGTTTACGTCCACCTCTACTTTATCCGGATCAACAGGACTTTGAGGTTCATCATCATCGTCATCGTCGTTGTCACTATCATCACCATCCTTTGAGGCAGGTTCTGCAATATCACAGAGTCAAGTAGACATTAAACACTAAGTTCCACCACATAGCGGACAAGGAATACAATGAACCTTGATACAGTGCGCCCTGTAAAACAAAGTGTCCTTTCCGGTTGCCTGAAGCCAGCCCAATAAACAATAAAAACAAAAGCAAAAAACAAGGTCTCTTGTATGTTAAATTGCAGGCAATATATGTTGCTGTAAAGGTTTCCCATTATGATATACTTGATATTTATAGAAAAAATAAGTGATACCTGTTAAAATGCATACAACTCTTATATGGTGTTGAAAAAGTTACCTTGTACTTTAGAGGTCTGGAGCAAAACAGAGGGCGACACAGGTGAGGCAGAAGAGGAGGATGCTGGCTCTTCTTCACTTTCCAGTTCAGCTACAGACATGAGTGGATTCTGAACACCTCGGGCCAGCTGTGTGGGGCTGCCTGGGATGCCGTTCTCCAGTAGAAACTCATCCAGGTCCATGTACTCCAGATGAAAAGATTCTCCATCATATGGGATTGTTTTGTCCCAGATGGTGGGCATGAGTGAAGCAGAGGCCAATAGAGCATTTGCATCAAGGTCATCATCCTTATCCAATTTAGATTTGTCTTTCTCTACAAAGGGGAACATCAGAGTATGAGTTATTCAACCACCAGAGACGTGGCATGCACATGCCTCAATAAACAGCTTTACATGCCTGGGGAACTAAATGTCATAAAAAACAAAGGGCACATCTAGGATAATACTTTACTTGGTTAAATGTCTGGATTAGTTAAAACAGGACTGCCCATAAAATACTCTGTTGAATTATGTAATTGAGGTTGTACAACCAAGAACCATATACAGGGCTTGATATAAAACACGATCAGAGGACTGTTTAACATAAGGCCTAACATTTTAGCACGAAACAGGACTTGAGGATTCATCCAACCGTGCTTGTGATAATAATTCAAAAGTCCATAACGCTGAAAAAAATGCATAGTAACGGCTGCTGATGCTAGACTCTACCCTTCTCGTAAATTCATAGTACAACAGACTAATTAAAAATAATCAAAAAGTAATTATACCGCAACTACCATAAAATTCTATTCTGCCAGTAAATGAATGAAACTCGAGACGCTTATGATGAATTGAGGTCAATGACCGGGAATTTTCCCCGCAAATCAGCTTCATCTGGGATTTATTCAAAAGAGGTCATGAAACTCAACCTGTCAAAAACAACATGGTTGCATCTTGCAGAGATAGGATTGTTGAATTTTTACTGGTACATTCAACCATATAAGTGTTTAAGCCGCCCATACCGTCCCTTTGCATAGATGCAAGTCAGCAGGTGCCAGGAAAGTAAAGGTTAAAAGATCCCCTTTATAAAAGATATTTTTCTCTATTTGGGGGCACGTGAAGAGTTGCGTTGGCGCACGTCTTGCACATGCGCAGTTACCAAGGATACAGCCATGCATGTTCTAAATGAAAAGTAATACCCTTAAAAGTCTACCCCCAGTATGAAGCGTCTTCCCCAGTGAACCTGGGACCATAAGCAGCATTTCCAATGTCTTACGGTCTAATTGTTACGCGTGGTTTATGAATGGAGGACACATTCTGCAGCCGCATTCATTCAGCGGGTACAACGCGGCACGCTTGTCTTTCACAGGTAAAGCTCTTTATGGCGTCCAGATACTACGGGGCTGCTTCATACTCCAATCTAATGAAATTGTGCATTGTTCATGCCCATGATTACTATTTATTGTTGTATATAGTGCCATCATATTCTGCAGCGCTGTACAATGGGTAAACCAGACATAAGTCGTATATAACATAACAATTCGACAGAAGGGGCAAAGCCCTGCCCAAAGGACCTTCCTATCTAAAGAAGAAATAAGTTACTGCCATGTCCTGACTCCCTTCCACCCGAAACGGATAAAAGAAGTGCTGTTTCTGTTGACAATATCTAGAGATGTAGCGGCTGGCTTTATGTCCCCTGTCAGTCAGGGTTCTGCACCCCTGCTGGGGCCGCCTCTCTGTGGGTAAAAGCACCCTGAAGCCAGCGTTAAGATGTAAACGGGATCATTCTCCTTGGAGACACCCAGGCCTGTGAACCTAAAAGCTCTCTGAGGTAATTGCCGCCCTGCGCGATGTAATATGTAATGGAACAGCTAAACGAGCCTGACATGCAATCGAGTATGGGACAGTCGGCCATGGTTTGTCCGAAAATAATTAGAACTCGTATGTACTAAAACGTTTTTTTATTTATACGACACGGCCTACAATTCATTTGTCGTGACCTTGGCAGTCAACGGGTTAAAGAGGCGTGCTGGACGGGTTGCCGTGTTTACGTTCTCTCACCCGCGTCTCCTGCATCCACAAAGTTCTCTATTAACTTCCTCATCACCAATGGGAACGAAAGGCCGTGAGGAGCGCCCGGGACGGCGGGGGAAGAGCCCTTTACCGGGGAATCAGTGGACGACATCGCGAAAACCTGCCAGAAAGACAGCGGAGATCGAGGGTCTCCAAAGCTGCAGCGATGACTCTGAAAAATCGAACACCTATTGGCTTGCTGGAAGATAAAATGCAAATGAGCTCCAGGGATTCTTCCGCACGCAGCCAATCAACGCAAACCTGTAGGTCTGACGCAAACCAAGGGCGAGCATGAGAGACTTGACGGCGTCACATGGGAGCCCCAGTATGGCCGTGCAAGGGCCAGGTCTAACTGCTTATTGGCTAAAACCCACTAGCGCTCATTTACATGATCCACAAAGGAGGATGCTTATTGGCAGAGGAAGCCATTTATGCGCCACAACCCCGCCAGAATCACGAGACTGTGCTCACGTTCTGCCCCGAAGCGCACACACGTTTCTAAGCCCGCCCGTCACTCCATAGCGAATAACATTAGAGCACAAACGTGAGCGACATGGGCGTATTTCGACAGGCAGACTGCGATTGGCAGGCCGAGCTGCAATGCCCACCCCTTGTTTGCCAAACACAGCTGTCACAGGGCAGCAGCACGTGTAGTGCGGCTAAAACTCACGTGACTTTCCAACCAAAGGGGGACTTTACACCGGGAAGAATGTCCCGAGAAAAGAGAGCAGGCCATAGAGTGCCAAGACCTCTGATGTAAACTGGGTAGACACAAAGCCGCCATTATTATAATTTGATATTCAAAAAGCACATGATCACACACCTCAGCTTCCTCCCCAATCCTTGGAGGCCCTCAGAACTCTCGTGTAATTATTACACATCCTTTAAAGCGACACAAGGGTAAAATGAGGACGTAGAGAATACACTGTGCCGTTACTGTGCACACACAAGAGGAACCACACCTAATAATGCAGATGCCAACATGAAGATCATCTGCCAAATGCTGCTTGAGGAAGCACCGCCCTGGCACTAATTCATAATACCTTAAGATTAAGGAGAAAGCTGTAGACAGAGTCCCAACTGTCTGTGAATCTATTAAGACACATCCCAGGTGATTATTCACGGGGCTTCGGGTGGCTCGTGTTTAAACCCCTTATAACCAAGTTTCAAAAGGAACTCATTAAGGGTCCAATGTTTTTCTTGACCACCTCCACCCAAGTAAAGCCACATTGTCCCTTGAACACCCCAAGATGGTAGCTGTAACCCTGGGTTATTTCTCACTTCCTTGGCAAACATCTGTTCTGATGTTTCAGATGCAGTGCAGCCAGATTGTATATAAACATGATCCTATGTCCCATTTAAAAAGTTAAAGGGAAATTCCAGCTAAATTTAATTTAATAAAGAAGACAACCAAGTGTCACCTTTACATTAAACAAATCATATATAGTTCAAGCAAAAGCTCCGGGGGCAGCGATGGTTTCTGACCTAGACCTAGAGTGGCAGGTCCCAGGGCACGGCCAAGTGCTTCTGATCAACAGTCCACTTACATGGGAGATTTCTGATCTCCCCAACCAGCCCATATACACTATTGCGGGCTGTGATGAGTGGGCATGGAGCACTGACATATGACATCACATCCAGCTTTCCTGCCAGCGACTGGCGGGCAGCAATATGCTCAAGTTCTGGAGTGGCAGTGTTTTCACCAGGCCTTTTATTTATTCTTTTAACCGTGATGAATGCATATTAAAGCTCTTACAAAGTACCTTTATACAAATGCTCCTTGGTGGGGCTGTATGGTGCATTAGACTTCCTCTGTAACAAACACTGAGTACTGCAGTAATATTGCATCAGCGCTATACTGCGGTATTCCTGGTGTCTTGTTACCGAAATCTTTTGTTGAAAGAAGTAACGTTTCCTGTCGTCTACGGAGAAGAACAGTCTCCTGACTTTTGCTCCAGACTAAGCCGTGTATAAATGTGACCAAAGCACGTGATAATGGTCTGTGAAAGGCTCCTCTGTTAAAGCTCGCTTTCTTTTTCTTTTTTCTTAAATCCGTACATTATGGATTTACAGCATTTGATTTTATCTCATCTGTTCGTAAAAAATGCATTAAGAAATCTCCGTTTGTCCTACATGATAAACAAACTATTCTCTCCCCTTTTATGCATCATTGTATATCAGTGTTTAAAGGGACACTGCAGCCATTTATTACAGCTGAGAATCTGAGATGTGTCCTTTCAAACTGAGAACGTTGGGCATGAACGTTACTATTCGCCTTTTTTTTACGCCAGCTCAGTGCTGGCAGCACATTCCGTAGCGCTGTACAATGGGATTACTCGGGAGTATATACGGTTAAACCATTATTGCCTCATCGCCTGGCATGGTTTCAAGCTAGATCCCCTCCCTGTACACCACACCCTCCCCATTCTCTAATTCCACACCTGGATAAGGCTCCATAAGTAGGTCAATGAGATGGATGTGGAGTAAACACCACCCTGCCCTGTGTGCGATCATAATGTACCAGTGACCTAAATAAGCATGTGGCTACACCCACACTTTATATTTATCTTCAGTATTTCAAAACTGTCTGCAAGGCAAGATGGTATTAATTCAACAATAAAATCCCATCTGCTACTTAAAAAAATAAAATAATAATTTGACCTGTAATAAATATAAAGTCACGGTCAGTATTTTTTTTTTTTTTTTTTTTTTTTAATTAGGGGCGTATCAGACTAAGACACAATGCAGAACTAGCGGCAAACATATATTTTCAACAGGAAAGCTTTCCTGCTGCAAGCAGCCAACTAGCGGCTCAAACCGCTGAGAAACAGAAAAGGATCAAGGTTTGACTCTCTATATCAGGAAAAAGAGGCAGAGAGCGCTTCTTGTCTGCGGTCAAATTCCATGTTTCTATGAAGCAGGTAGAAAAACAGGAAAAAGCAGGTTTCACCCAAACATTTTCCAGAAAAAGTCAGGCCAAGAAAAAAAGTAGATTTGTGACTTAAGGCGCACAATCACAATATAAAACACCTTGTGTATAAGTATGCTTTATGTTTTTGCATGCAAAAAGAAGTGCAGTATAGTATATACCGCTGAAATATGTGTAAAGGCTGCTGTAGTATCCATCCCCCAAAAGTACTAGCAGAGCCATTTTATTTTCAAACATATTAGCACAACAAATACAAAGCACTGCAGATTTACATTTGTTTGTATGATGTCACAGCGATACAGCCAGTGTTCTGGGGAACGCACATGTAAAGTAGCACCGGCGGAGCAGGTACAGGTTTATTCACAAAAGGATTCCCTTGAGAGTGAAAAGAGGTCACTGGGTACAAACTCCACACAAGTCAATGGAGCTCCAACCGAGGCAGCTCCTTTACATATATTTATAGAAAGAGGTTACTTTCCAGCTATGTGTAGATCAATGAGCCATACTCTTGTACACCCGCATACATCGTGTATACGATCCAGTGCAATTCACCGGAGAAACGCAATGAAAATAACTGCACCCTGGTCGGCGACCACATCACCCAGGGGGACCACGTTATTGATTTTATTCAAAATATATGCATTCTCTCCATTTAACAGACCTCACTTTTTTTTTAACAATTCCATTATAACCCTACCACTCCTCTCACATTGGCTAGTTTATCACCACCTTAAACTGCTGCGATCAGCACCTTATCACTTGGAAGATGGAATGTTACCCCAATAAAAAGGTATTGCTTTATACTGCAGCGCTCATTTTTTATGCTATATTAACACGGCTATATAATTTATACACAGTAATAATGCAGGGCAGTATGTGATTCATACACCTTGGGATATATTTTCTAGGGTAACAGCCCTCCATCAAGGACCTTAAAGGCAAAGCTTAATGAAAGTTTTAAAACCTCAGCCCACATACCTTCTGCCATAGCCTGCAGACTTTTGGAAAACTACACCCCACCACAACAAAACATAGAGTGACCACCCCATGGATCCTTGTGTTTTAACTCCGGAGCAAAGACATTACATCTGTGCAAAGTTTTTAACAAGTATTTGTTGTGACTTCTAACACTCCACACCTCCATGTACACGGAGATCATCTAGATAGATGGCTGTCATTAACTGTGTGGGGTAAAATGAAGCGAGGGTCGCTCTAGCAGTGATTACCTGTCCCTTGCTGGGGGAGGGGGTAATCCAGCAGCGATTTCAGCATTTCTGGGATATCCAGGAACCCTTTGACGGTCTCGGTCTCAGACATTTCGGGAGAGCAATCAGGATCAGCACACTCGATGTGAAGCAGCAATAGAATGTAGAAGGCGAGAGGCCGGGCTCATCGCCATTGGGTCACCAGAGGGCCCGCCCCCCTGAGAGGGTGAAGGGGCGGGCATGGTGCGGCGAGCCAATGAGGAGGCAGGGAAGAAGAGCTGTTATCTAACAGTTATTGTGTAAGAGACGTGCACGCGAGTGTCCCGGCACTGACTGCACAGTCCTAGTTCCACGCATTACGCTACAATATTCCACTCGTGGCTGGAAGCAGAGGGTGCAGTGAAAGTCATGCCAGCCACGCCTCTGCCACGCACACGCCGTAACACCTCGGGTGTCAGTATATTATTCCCACCCAGTGATTTATTCTTATTAATAGATGAAAATATAGAGTATTTCTTGTTTGGTTTTTTAATTCTGCCTGCAAATTATTGTTTGACGTATATTTTTAATGGCTATATTCATTTATAACAAGTGATGCTTTGTAATTATGGGCAAATGCCCCTTTCCTGACCATAGTGTCCGGTCCTTATAATATAATTCAACAGTGAAATCATATCCACAATCAGCTGTTCCGCAATCAGCTGTTCTGAGGGTTCCAATGGCAGCAGGTGATCTACCCCTGGTAATGCCCTCGGCAACAATAAATCCCTGTACCTCACTGCAACAGATAATTATAACAGTTATTGACAGGTTGTCAGGCCAAGTAATTAAATATGGCTACTAATCATCTATAGCAATAACGTGTCCAGCATTAGTTCCGGTGCAGGCTTAAGAATAACAGAGGTCCTCTAACAGGATTAGTTACATATTCACCCTACATTCTCCATCAAACATCTTGAGACCACGTGGAGAAACAAATTAGCCTATTAGAAAAATCCAACACTAATCTGCACCCCCTTTAATTTTCTATCCATATGGTTCGTTATTAAATCACAAGAGCGGTTCCACTAGTTGTTTGATTGACAGCCTAGTGTTTGAGAGTACACAGAGAACAAAACCTTTGCCCCAAGTCCTGCCTCTTCAAATCTCACATGTATTATTCACGTGTAGGTTACCACATCGCACTAACCTGCGCTACTATTCACGTTCCTCCCCATAACTCAACCCTCTTTCATGGAAACATGATACCTACAATTTCCTTCTAGAAAGAGAATCTTCTTTTTTCATTGTTATTTTAAAAAAAAAAAAATCTCATCTGTGTGCTTCTTTTCTATTTCTTTTGACATTTTTTTTCCAATGTAATCAATTTTTAAACAAAAGCAACCATACGGGAAACATTGTCAGGTCTGGTTGACAATCCACTTCCTTTCAGGGATAACTTTTAAAGAGCTATTGAAGAATATCACTCCATATTATACATCCATAGGTTGTATGTGTAACAACAGACGGTGAGCAACCGTCCCCATGACTAAAGGCCTAAAGTGACTTACCTGGGTTGCCATCAAGGCCATATTTAAATAGGAAGACAGGGAATTCTAGAGCCAAGCTGGTGGTTTTACCAACCAGACCAGAAATACAACCGCAATGGGGGCTACCTCTGGACTCACAGAGTTATAATTCAAACCCCCTCTGTGGGAAAAACACTGGGCACTGCACTTATTTTTGAGCATTAACAATTAACATGATCTAACACCCCAACAAATGCTAGGCCTACTTTTGCTTAGTAAACATATAAACTATAAACGGAAATATATGTAAAAGCAAGCCCTGAGAAAACAGAATCACACATATACTGTATATATACATATAACGGACGTGCAAGAAACTGCATTATTACACACAAAGTTATTTCCCATAAAGCAATGGGTAGACAAACTAAGGCAGAACGAACAAAATAAGTGACGTCAATATGGGCATGTCTAAAACCAATCTTACTCTGAATTAACAAAAGTGAAAAGATTCCAAAGAAATGTGTGAATACTACGTAAAGACATGCACATAAGGACACAAAATATGTCACTACTATGGATTTCTTAAGGGTCCCTCATTTTCTATACCTACTGTTTCAGCATGGGCACCATGGTATGAATTGCATGACCCTCATCAACAAGGGCTTTGGGTCAATTTTAGGCATGACCATACTGGTATAACCGCACATTAATTTGTTTGTGCTACTCTGCTTAGTTAAGGGCTTTTGTCACGTTTTTGATCACCATAAGCAACTTGTAAGGCAGAGTGAGACAGATTAAGTCATATCAGCAAATCCCTTAGGAATGAGAGGTGCACAGGAGAATAGACATGAGGCGGAGTGATATCAAGTGTAGGCTGGCTAATGCCGCTCCTAATTCTCCAAACGGATCGCTCACTCAGACCAGCCCACCTAGCATCAACAACCATGCCATGTCCAAAGTCACTTAAATCCCCATTTATCCCCATTCTGATGCTTGGTTTGAACTTCAACAAGTTGTCTTGACAACATCTACATTCCTAAATGCATTGAGTTGTACCTAATAAAGTGCCCAGAGAGTGTATATACATATGGTGATTAGTAGAATGTGATAACTTTCATTGGAACATCATAGAAAAAATATAGTCCACCTCTGGAATCATCAGGGTGATGGATACCTTACCTTTTGGTCATGACAGCACCCCCTCCACAGCAGCAGGCACCTGAGGGGGGCTTCCCCTACCGGACTGGCCTAGATACCCCAAAGGTATTTTCAGTTTTCAATACATTTGAGACTGGCTTTTCATACACGTTGCGTTGGACATTATTTGTGATTCTGATATAGTTTTGTATTTGAGCATAAGAAGCTCCAGCCAAACCAAATGTTATGTTCTGTACATTT
The DNA here is from genome assembly GCF_027358695.1 of Spea bombifrons. Classification (NCBI taxonomy): domain Eukaryota; kingdom Metazoa; phylum Chordata; class Amphibia; order Anura; family Pelobatidae; genus Spea; species Spea bombifrons. The sequence continues at coordinate 24,128,009 of NC_071092.1, read as the reverse complement.
CATCATGGACTGCATTATAAATTAAACCTTGTGGGTGCTGAATATGCCTGAAAGCAGGCTTAGTGGGTAAGTTTGTTAAGTTCCAAAACATACAACATTTTTGTTTCATGCAGAGATGATTTTCTCTGGCAAATAGACACAGGGTTTGAATATACAGTAGCTGTACCAGACATACCCGTAGAACACGCTTGGTAGGCTGGGGGTAGGTTTGTCACATTCTATGCAAAATGCTTTTGATCCCCAAATACCTGCATTCACAAGTTGAATTTGCTGCGTGGGGTGTCACATTGTAGTAACCATATTGAGCTACAAAAGAAGATAGTTTGCAGGTGGTACCTCACCCCGGCTCGGTTGTCACATATGTTTCCGTCCTGCTCGCCTTTCTGTTGGTGTGGTTGCCCGGACAGGGGCACCATGCTTCATGTGTGGTGGCTGTGTCCCCCTGTTTCTCAACTTTGGAGGCGATTGATACATCTTTTGGAATCCACACTACAAATACACCTCCCCTTTACACCACAATTAGTGTTATTCCACATGTTTCCAGATGACATTTCTGTTTGTGTTAAGAAACTGGTGATTCATTTCTTTTTAACTTTAAAATGGATGATAGCCTGTAATTGGAAGTCGGCCACACTCTCGAAACTCGTTGATATACTCCATCATCTGGAACACACGCACCTCCTAGAAAAATTGTCATTCCAGAATGATCAACGACTGCCTTTGTTTGATAAGGTGTGGGCTCCTTGGACGCAGGTCCAGCTTTCCCCACTGTGGCAGGGATGATTGTTGCGGTTTTTCTGTGTGATCGTGCCTGGTCCTTCCTTTCTTGTGTATCAGTTTACCATATGGTTCTCCCGTCGACTGGTCTTATTTTGGTCGTGGCGTAGTAACATTCTAATAGAGCACTATTTTGTTTTCATTTTTCCTCCCTCCCTTTTTTTTTTTTTTATTTATTTTCTTTTTGTTCTGATGTCTGTTTTCCCGGTTGGGCTCCCCTAGCCGTAAGGCTCCTTCGTCGAGTCTCGTGCCACTGCTGCGACTGTTCTTTTGTTGCTATTGTGCATTTATGCAAACTTACCACTTGTGCCTCTCTATTTGGACTATTGCCTATGTATTACATTGTTTTATTTACTGTACTATCAGTGTTGCTATTGATTTTTCATGTGTATGCTGTTCTGCAACTTTGCCTCGACGAACTTAAAAGTGAAGAATCCATTAAAAAACTTTAAATTTCAAAAAAAAACAAGTTGAATTTGCTTGTACACTGCTAGGTTCTATGCAACACTTTTCAGTTCCCACAGTGGCAGTATTTTTTTCTTCTACATAGCAATATACTGAACATGTATGCATAATGTGCCATAGTTACCTGCAGGTTAACTTGTCACCTGACTATATGTGTGGCGGTGGCCATGGCCACTGTCCACTTTGTGTCTGTCAGTCAGTGCCGCCAGGGATATGCTGGCGCAGGGTTGGTGGGCAGACACACAGAGCAAGACTACACTCAGGCCAGGGACAGGGAGGTAAGGGAATTAAGACACATGAAAGTATGAATCGGGGCATCCTGGGGAAGGTTATGAATGTGAAATAACGCAGGGTATAGAGATGGAGGTGGGTGGTTTTGGTGCAAAAGAGTGATGATGGGGGCTGGAAATGATGGTAGGAAGGAGTAAGATGATGGTGAGACGTATGAATATAGTGGTTGGGGCACATGACTTATATGAGTTACTATGTGAGTGTGTGTGATGACGAACAGGGGCAATCATACATACACACACACTATCTAACCACCTTACTCAATCTAAGACCTTACACCTACATACCTCTTACATACACCTTCTCTAAACACTATACACTTACACACATTCACACACAGCCACTCTACACATTAGACAAAATTGTTTCGGACATTTGTTTTCAGGCAAAACATTTCTTCCCTGTTCATTCAGCTTGTACAAAATGCAGGGGTATTTTTTGACTGCATGAGGGCTCCTGACCCAGGGAAGGGAAAGGCTCCTGACGCCGTCTGGACTTAGCTTTCACATACAGCAGCACCGTCGCTAGATCAAGGAAGAGCTCCACGCCGAGTTGTGCTGTGCAGTACCACCACCTCTAGCAACAGCATCACTGCACCAATTGATACACACATCCAGCAGGAGGAAAATTCAGCTGCAGCATCAGAGGAAGAACAGGGCACAGGACAGTTCTTGTGTCATATTAGACACAAGAACTGACGAAATCCACCCCACACCAGTACATTTTCTGCACTAAAATAAACTACTATTACTTTATTACTTAACTTGAAGTATTGTATATGAGTAATGACTATAAAGCTCAGCCTCAGCTAAGGTAACTTTCACTGCATCACATCGAGGCATGGACTCCATTAGACCTCTGAAGGTGTGCTGTGGTATCTGGCAGTAAGACGTTAGCAGCAGATCCTTTAAGTCCATTAAGATGCGAGGCTGGGCCTCAATGGATTCATCCTGGCCACCTTCTTCCATTGCTCCGTGGTCCAGTTTTTATGCTCACGTGCCCTTTGCAGGCGCTCTCGGCAGTGGAAAGCATGGGCACCCTGACTGGTCTGCGGCTACTCAGCCCAATTTGCAACAAACTGATGCACTGGGTGTTCTGCACCTTTCTATCAGACCAGCATTAACTTTGAGTTACAGTAGCTCGTCTGTTAGATTTGATCACACGGACCAGCCTCAACCCCAATGTTCCTTCTTTGGACCACTTTTGATAGGTACTAGCCACTGCAGATCGGGAACACCCCACAAAAGCTGCAGTTTTGGAGATGCTCAGACCCGGTCGTCTAGCCATCACAATTTGGCCTTTGTCGAATTCACTCAGATCCTTACGCTTGCCCGTTTTTCCTGCTCCTAACACATCAACTTTGAGGACAAAATGTTCACTTGCTGCCTAATATTTCCCAACCCCTGACAGATGCCATAATACCAAGATTATCAGTGTTATTCACTTCACCTGTCAGTGGTCATAATATTAAGGCTGATCAGTGTATACCTTATGCTAGTCACTTCCCCTTGTAAATGCTGGTTGGTCAGAGTGACAGAACGTAGGGAAAATCTCCCACAGATTGTTGGACTCATCAATCACAGCCATTACCACCCCTCGTATTTTTGGCTACTTCTACCTATCAGTCATTAATATGTACCCTCCTATACACAGTCCCTTTACCTCATCAAAGAGCACCAAAACTCCTTGTAAAAGTGCCAAAACGAGTTGTAATGGCGGCAGCTACACGTGGCAATGAATGGACGAATCCTAACTATTTGCAGTTTTGCAGTTCGTTTAGGCAGTTTAGTCAGGGATCACCCTCGTTATCAGAGTTTCGTATGAACACATCAAACAGGCAATATTCGTTAACAAACAAGTTTGTATGAATCTGGATTCACAAGTCTACTAGAAATACATACAAATTTTTAATTAAAATTGTAAAATGTATAGGCATTTCTGTTATTCTATATGTTTCTCAGTTGATCTACACTTAAAATGCAGAGTGTGCATGTGATATTCAGTTTATCTCTGTTTCCATATCAACTAAACCTGCACTGCAGGGCTTGCATGTGTTATTTAGTTGATCTCTATGTTTTCATGCAGTTCTAATTTAATCTACACCCACAATGCAGGGCTTGCATTTGTTAATAAATTAATCTAATTTGATAAGCAGCCTGCAAGCTTGCCAATGCCACCTCCTACTAAGTACCACCTAGGTCTAATGGACCCATGGTAGGTTCTGGTCTACTTCTGAACCATTTAAAGCACCTATCCCTCCCCTTCTCTCCCTTACATGTACACAGATATACGCATAACGTTCACCTCTAATGTCATCTGGAGCAGTGTCCCCCAAGCAGTACAAGAAGAGCGGACCAGCATCCAGCTGTGATGTCCACACAGCAATGCAGAACAAGTCAATCGGTTTGATCAATCGTTTTTTATTGATTATTTTATTTGGATTTCATGTAATGTACATAAAATAGCCCAAATTAGTGAAGTTAACTGAAGAAAATAACTTTTTTTTTTTTTTTAATATCCTTCTGGAAAGGAGTACCTAGAACAGTTCACAATACTGTGAGTTTTGGCCAGGGATCTGTAAAGCGGTATAACCACTTCCCTCTCTCAGCTACTAATGCCTCTAGCTATAGAACCCTGCACACTGATTGCTTTTTCTGATACATTGTTTGATTGCCTGCTTGCCTTAACCCCTTAATGACAAAGCCTGTACATGTACGGGCTCAAAATGCATTGTTTTCAATGGGTTTTGGGACCGCCCATTGTCCTTAAGGGGTTAAGTTCTGTGTGACTGTGTTGCAGGTTACAGAACTGTGCCCAGATGCTATATTATGCCTTTTTATTTTTACATCCCAAGTGCATTGTTTTACATTTGTCAACATTAAACTACAGCTGCCACACTCAACCTTTCCTCTAATTTACTTAAAGCATTAGCAATTTTCCATCAGGAATGTTTACCTTGGTGCATCATCGACACAAGACAGGCCTTTTGTAATATTGGTAATAAAATAATTTTAAAACATGGGTCCCAATAACGAGGCACCCCACTAGTAACAAAACCTTACAGCCTTCCATCTCTTATCACTCCATTCAACTATTTTACCATAAAAACCCAAACACTAATTTATTTATGTTTCTACCATGGGGCAGGGTCAACACCTTACAGAAATCTAGATTAGCAATATCTACTGTTCCTCTTTTATTTCCTTTATGCAAAGGTAATACAATTCACACCTATGATTATATATATATATATATATATATATATATATATATGTGTGTGAAACAGTAAATACAATTTAAACAATAAAACAGCATTGCCCCACAGGAAATAGTTTGTCGAGAGTCGGTTGGGAAAAGTGTGTTTGTCAACCCCTGAGTAAGAGATCCCCTGGAATATTGTTAGTCATACAGGTACCAAGGGGAACTTGGGAACGCTGATTTGATTTGGTAGCAACGTCATGTTTGAAAGAACTTGGTTCTCTCAACTGCAAGCCATGACATTTCAACAGAAAAGGGCCAAAGGGGGTTCAGAAGGCTCAAGGCAACCCCACAGCTATGATGATATGGCTCAAAGTAGGATATTTAGGCTTTACAGAGGAGATGCCTTAAAATGGCAAATGAGGCAGTAAAGGGGACAACGCATAATGTTTTATGGTGCTGCAAATTATTTGGATCAGCCACAGGCTGATTTTCCTTATACACATACGTTGTTGATAGTTTTATTGTACCATGAGATTCTCTGTATTTTTATTTTACATATATTTTATTGAACTGTATTGGATACTCCCCTGCTCTGTAGATGAAAGTTGAGTATAACATAGCTTTCTGGATTAAGTGCAATCTAGTAGCGCACTTTACCACTCGCAGTATATTGGTATCTTTTCTACACCTGGCGCTGTGTATATTTCCCTTTCTTTTTATTATTATTATTTTAGTTAGAACAAAATCAACTACATTAGTTTGACAAGATCTCCAGGCAACGAACCCATATTGTTTCTAATCTTGTACACCATTTAAATCCGGATTTTTAACAACCTTTACATTAATTTCACAGCAACTGACATTAAGAATTATTGGCTCTGTTGGAGTCTTCAGGCATTCTTTGGGAAATTGTACTATAATCCAAGCCAACTTTCAATCTTCTGGTGTTCCTGGTTAAATAATGAGATCATTTTTAACTGTATAGCACCAGCCTGGTCAACCTGTAACATATTGCAGCCAAAATCGTAGGACATATTTGATAGCTATCTACCTAGACATTTAGAAATGCATATAGGAACCATTTATTGGTATTTAGAGAACAGGCCAACATGGAAGACAAACTATCCAGAACTTGGATGCAACCAACAGCAGGTACATCCCCTACCCAAGAAGAGAAAGGAAAGGCCTAGAGAAAAGGATTCCTTTTTTCCTGGAGAAGGATATTGCCTGCCTGGACTTCACTGTGAAGTTGGAGGGCGTTTTTTTTTCCCCCCATGAGCTTGGCTTAGCTGGGTCTGTCATGGGGTTCATATCCCGTGACCTCTGTCGTAAACCTGCTGGTGTGATTGTGAGATAGAGTGGAGTAAATGTATTTTCTTGGCTACATTAGACACGTTCAATTTATTATAAAAAAAAAAAAAGTGAAAACATGTTAATGTCCATTTATGATTTTTTTTTCACATACCAAATTTATAACTCATGTAAATATGGTGTCTAAAGAAAGCCCTTTCCAATCTGAAAAAATATAATTCCAGTTGATGCATTAAATGATAAACAGAACTTATCTTTGAAAATACACATAGCAAAAAAAAAAAAAAAAAAGTCATATTGGTTGGTTAGAATGTTATCAAAACTCTTGGCTATATAAGTAATCTCCAACACAATCATACAGACTGCCAAAAGGCACAAGATATAGGGAAATTTAATTATGATGAACACTTTGATGGTAATAGCTCCCCCTTTAACACTCAAATGTGTTTTTGTCCTCACAATGCAGGTATTTCCATGTGCTGAATACAGACTCTTAACATATTGTCAGGAAAACAAAAAATAAAACATAAACATGCTTATTCCTGCTGATCAAATGAAGAAAATATTTAATGAAAATTCATTCTGGTGTATTTTGTATGCTTCAAATAGTTTCATTATATATGTAACATGTTGACTTATTGTGAAGTGTAATATTTTCAAATACTGCTTTAAATTTTAGTACAATACACAATAGAGGGGAAAAAATCCAAGAAAGAATTGTGAAAAATCGATTATGGAATCTCTTCTTAAAAATTAACACAATAAATTCAGACATGAGATTACAGCAGGCTTAAATTGAGTTTTTACTTAACAAGAACTAGATCCGCTCGTGTGATGGGTTTTCAGAGAACAGTTCAGTTCTTGGATGAGTAAAGCCCCTGATTCCACAGCACATGCATAGACTCATAAGAACAATACCAGAATACTACTTGTGTTGCTTTAAAGATAGGGACGTTGGACGCCATTTTTCCTAGGCTACAAACACTATGCAAGTTCAATAGAAGACTCAAGACACAGGTTATTAAACGAGGATGTTAACAGACTGGAATTTGTAAACCATGTGGCTATTTAACAGCCGCATTAGACAGTTTCACATCATTCTATGGGAATTTATGAATAATAGCAGTGTGTGTGTGTATTTTTTCTTCTTCAAATGTGTTAAATGATATATATAGAAATGGCAATACTTCAAAATAATTTCATCTTAAACAAAATATCACATTTAGCATAAACAAAATAGGTATTTAGATGTTGTAGGACTGCTTCTATAAAATGCATATATTTTGTTTATCTGTGAACTTTCTAGCCAATAACCATGATTGTAATTCTAGATCTCATTTGGAAATAACACACTAATGAAAGGAAGCAAATAATAGCGTAGATTACCTCAGTTACATGTTCTCCTCTAAAATGTAGGGCTTCGTGAAGCAATAAAAGAAAACCTGTTATATCTCAACTTTTACCAATACATCGAAACCACTACCATTTATTATTAATATTTTCTTTTTTTACGGACTCTTTAAGTTACACAATTCTCCCACTACTACCAAGTGGCAACTCCTAAATTGCTCTGATGTTTAGACCAAAGTTCTAACACACATGTATGCACGTTAATTCAGGAACCAACCCTAATAATGACAAACTGCACTGGTACAAAACAATGGTCTCAATACTGTGGATTGGAAAGAAAGAAAGAAAAAAAGCAAGATCAGAGACTTAAAACTATAGATCTTTGTTGTGAAGCAGGGGCATTTGTAAGGCTGATGTTCAGCAGGGGCCCCTAGAGAAGGATTACAATGGTTTTTGTCATTTTATTTTTTTACTGGTGCCGATTCCCGCTGCCTCTGTTCTCCATTCTTCAACATCTGTAAGTCGGAAGGTGCATTTGCCAAAGTCACAGCTACTTTGTTCCAGGAGCATGTCTTTACATGCTTTGGAAACCCTCTGCTCCAGGCGTTCTTTCAGTTAGCAAATGGGAAGCTGGCCTTACTGTAATATCTTTGGGTCTCTGTACCAGGAATGAAAGTAGAAAAAAAGGTAATTTGGGATGTAAGATCTACAAAACTGCAAGCCACAGACAAAGAATAAATGAAGTCATCTCAAACTTGAGGTGTACGACATTTTTTGATGTGAGGACTACCATTCTCTATCCAAAATACAATCTAAGTAAAGGGAAATTGTCCCTGATTCTAAATGGGGACTAGGACAGAGTTTTGGGTCTATTGTTTTCATATTTTGCCTAGCATGAATTGATTTCCTTAACAAACATTCAATACGATAAATCTATAATCTCACCTTTCACAAAGTTGGAATTCTCCAGGGAGAAATCAGAAATTCTAAGTGCTTTCATCTTTTTCCACAGTAGCTAGTTTCTCTTTATGTTTATCCGACTGGATATGCTTCTGCCACTGCTTTTCACTATTGCTGGTCTTTCCACACAGATAGCAATGGAAACTAGTCTTTTCAGGGAAAACATGAAGACAAATGTTGCTGTTAATCTTTTAAAAGGTATATCACGATGGGTTTTAATTGTACGGACAGGGTCTCTATAGGAAACCACACAGGAATAGAACATTGCAGAAAAGAGAACTATGTAATAGGTGTCCACTTCAACCTGTGTTCAGGTAATGGAGATGGACTAAGCACAATTGCCCATCATATGCAATCATTATAGTAAGGTTTGGTACCCAGATATGTAGAGATAAAGTGTAACACACAATGTGAAACAATGTTCCCCTCATGCCTACACCACAATCTGTCATCCCATCTCTCTAATGTTTGATTTGTATCCTTGAAATGTAATTATCCCAAACATAAAATTTAGTAATACATGTTCTATATTTGTATTGAGCCGGAGTCCCTGTAAAATCTACCAGTCCCAGGTAAAGGAAGGGCTTATTGCAAGCCAGTGTTTTATTGAAATGCTTCGGTTTTATACGTTTTATAGCTTCTTTCTATTTTATTCTTTTCCCACCCTTAATCTGCCACATAAATGTTTTCTATTTTTTCCACCCCATCTTTCCTGGGTATTGTACCAAGGAAATATAAGCCTCTCATCCCTCTGTAGTGTTGAGCCTTCCACATCAAGCAAAAGGCTGTTGTCTCTGGGACACTGTAATTCGCAAGTAATAAGAGAGACACGTGTACGCATATTTGTCTGTATATAGTATTAATGGCAGCTCCCCTTCGCCTTGAATGTCTATACACGGTTTAACCCCTTAATGACAAAGCCCGTACATGTACGGGCTCAAAATGCATTGTTTTCAATGGGTTTTGGGACCGCCCACTGTCCTTAAGGGATTAATGGTTGTAGATGAAGAAAAGTACCATATCATCTGCATAATCTGTGGGCATCAGGATCTGCTTCTCTGCTTCCTTCTGAGGAATGGGTGCTCCTGCCACAGCTTTGTCTGCTGAGCCATTATTCTTTGCACTTAACTCAAAAAGCAGCTGAAGATCCAAGACTGGAGAAGGGACAGCAAAGTGTTAGGAAAGATACTTTACAAGATGACAAAAGTCAATGTAACAGCACGTGAAATAAAGGATACATTTCTATCTATATATACACATATATATATTATATATACATGCATATACACAAACACACACTGTTATATGTCTATCTACCTATAACGTACTGTGCTGGCGATAAAAAAACATTCCAAACAATAAAATTCTTACCACTAGTAAAGACCTTGATAGAATGTAACAAATAAACATTTCCTTACCGGAAAATGTAAAATTCCGTGTAAGAATCTATAAGTACTATTATAGGTATTACCGTATTGGCTCGGATATAGGCCGCCCCCGTATATAGGCCGCACCCTAAAAGTTTGGTGCTTTTTTAAAGAAAAAGTTTTTTTTCTTTAAAAAAGCACCAAAAAACATGCTGCTACTCTGTCCCCCCCCCCCCCCCGAGATATGCTGCCACTCTGTCCTCCCCCCCCGAGATATGCTGCCACTCTGCCCCCCCCCGAGATATGCTGCCACTCTGTCCCCCCCCCGAGATATGCTGCCACTCTGTCCCCCCCCGAGATATGCTGCCACTCTGTCCTCCCCCCCCCCGACTTACCAGAGCAGACTCCCGGGTGTCTTACGGGGCCGGAGGGGGACATCTATGCACATCGTGTATATAACTCCCGGTGCCGGCACTCAGCGGAAGTGCCGGCACCGGAAGTTGTATACGCGTATTGCATAGATGTCTTCCGCCGGCCCTGCAAGACACCCGGGAGTCTGCCCTGGTAAGTCGGGGGGTTAAAATGCATCGTGCGGACGTTCACCGGCAACGGCGCATCGCCGCTGCCGGTGAACGTCCGTGCGATGCGCTTAGACAACCTCCCGTGCCGGTACTCCCCCCGTGGAAAGTGCTGGCAGGGGAGGCTGTCTGAGCGTATCAGACAGTAGGATGCAGGTCCCCTGCACCGCTGCGGGGGATCTGAATCCTAACCCCGCTGCCTGCCCGGCGCCCGGGACTGCATGTCCCGGGCGTCGGGCGCTAGACCCCGAATATAGGCCGCACCCCACTTTAAAGACTTAAAGTGGGGGAAAAAAGTGCGGCCTATATTCGGGCCAATACGGTATATCAAGAAACACCCCAGAAATGAAATTAGCAGCAAAGGTGCATACCCTGCCTCTAAAAATAAATACTAATATTCTTCAGAACTGTGCTCAATGTGCACTTAATGGAGCATCCACATACCATCAATTAAAACCACTCACCCTTATTCTCCTTCATAAACGTCCACATATCCTTCTCTTCTGTGCTGTGTGCAAAGGTGCAGTTCCCAATATAATGGCATTTTCTTCCATTCTGAACATGAACACAAATCTGTGTTTGGGGAAAGAGGGGCAGCAAAGCAGTTATCACGCTATAAAAGCCAAGGGCTGCACACTACATACAGGACCTACTTGCCTAACCCACTTCACCTCAAATATCAACTATGACGACATGATTTGGCAAAACAGCACAGAATAAAAAGATTACGGTAAGTCTGCAGTCTATTCACTGTTACAGAGCAATATTTTTTATGTACCTGGATAACGGTTCATCCTGAATACATTTTTGTTTCCTCTTTTCCAATTTTTTAAGAAGTTTCACAAGTTTTAATCTGGCATGTTTGTGCACCATATGCCTGTGCACTATACAACACAAGTGTCTTGTTAATAGCAGTTACGTGTAAGTGGTTGGAGACTAAATGTAGTGACACAATAGCCTTTTTGGTAAGTATCTAAACTAAAAATCTGATGGCTTGCTTCAGAGGGTACCCAACACTTGTTGACCTTGCGGTAATAGTGGCAGCTTGCACCGTGTAAGCTGCAGTGAACACAGGGCTCCTCATGAGGTAAGCAGGCGTGTGTATGTATATGTGTGTATGTATATGTGTGTCGTTTAGAGTAAATGTGTTAGTGCAGGGCTTGACAAATTTGGACTTTCAGGTCAGTGCTGTTTGTTTTTTTTTTTAAATACATTTTTTTCATTTTTTTAACTCTTTCGATACTGATGTTCCATTGGAGCACAGCATTGACAGATATTTAGTCCCCACAAGCTTGTGGGGACAAATGTTAACCCCTGCAATGCCACGAATGTGTCATACACAATTGTGGCATTGAAGGGGTTAACGCTGCACTGTCGCTCTCATGGAGTGATCAGGCAGCAGGGGGCTGTTGGGGCTGGTCTCCACACTCATGGCAGACCAAAGAACCCTCTCCCCTGTCACTGAAGCTGCCTCTGGCAGCTGGGAAGCAATTGCTGGTCTATAGACCAGCTATTGCAGGGGTGAGTCTATGATGACTGCTGTAGGCTTCTATGCCTACAGGAATCATCAAAGGGCTTGTGGGGGCTCGTTTTTTTGCTGTTGCTGGTCTGCCTGGGCTTCCAGGCAGACCACCGGCAGCAGAGCCCCTTACAAAACGGGAGTTAACCCCTAAAACGCCGCAATCGTGGCATTGAAGGGGTTAACGCTGCACTGTCGCTCTCAGGGAGCGATCAGGCAGCAGGGGGGTGTTGGGGCTGGTCTCCACACTCATGTGGAGACCGAAGAACCCTCTCCCCTGTCCCTGAAGCTGCCTCTGGCAGCTGGGACTCAATTGCTGGTCTATGGACCAGCCATTGCAGAGGGAGTCTCTTTGATGACTGCTGTAGGCTTCCATACCTACAGGAGTCATCAAAGGGCTTGTGGGGGCTCGTTTTTGCTGTTGCTGGTCTGCCTGGGCTTCCAGGCAGACCACCAGCAGCAAAGCCCCCAAAACGGGAATTAACCCCTAAATGCCGCGATCGCGGCACTGAAGGGGTTAACGCTGCGCTGTCGCTCCCATGGAGCGATCAGGCAGCTGGGGGGTGTTGGGTGAGGTCCCCAGACTTGTGTGGGGACCCAATCAACACACAAACCCCTTCCCTGAGGCTGCCTGTGGCAGCTGAAAACACGATTGCTGCTTTTCCAGCAACCGCGTTTTCAGCCTACAGGATCACTCCGTGGGAGTGATCTCAGGCTCGGGGGCGGGCTCGGAGTGGCTGTGCTGTCTGCCCAGACTTCTGGGCAGACAGCAGCGCCCCCGTGTGGTAACTCAGCCTCTTACATCCACAATTTTTTCTGGATGTAAGAGGCTGACAAAACCTAGGCGCCAGGAGAAAATTCTCTGTCGCCATGGCGACCTGGCGCCTGGGATTTGTCGAGCCCTGTGTTAGTGTACGGCAGAGGAGTGTGCACGTGTACGTGTTTAACATTAGCATTTAGAGTTTGTGCTGTTAGTGTGTGTGTTACTGCATAGTGTTAGCATGAGTGCATGTCAGGATATGGCGTTAGAGTGTGTGTATGTTAATGTATGCTTAGCTTAAGTATGTGTTAGTATCTGGTAACAGTGTGTGTGTGTCAGCGTAGGGTGCTTAAGCGTCAAGGTTAGTGGTACAAGGGAGAGAAGGGAGATAGTGTCTGTACGCATATATAAGTGTATGGCGGAGTGAGTGAGTGTCAGAGGGAGTTTGCACGTTAGTATGCTCATGTGTTCTCTTTATGGGGATGGAAGAAAAGCTGCATTGAGGCAACACTAACCCTAGGCTCACCCTGTCTGTTAGTCAGATGGAATTTCCGTATGAGGAAAAGACTGCTATAGTACTGAGAGTTTGTGGAATTTTTTACACTGGCCCAAATATAAGGCATCAATGAATAACTTTACACACATACATACACACACACACACACACACACACACACACACACACACACACACACACACACACACACACGCGTGCGCGTAAATCCAAGACTCTTACGTCATACTGCTGCGGAAACAAGCGAACAGATGGCAGGGGTCGGACAGGCATCCACTTTTTCTTGGACTTTGACATAACAAGCAGGACTCTTTTGTCTTTTGACCAGCTTCCAAGAAAAAACAGGAAGTAGTTTAGTGTTTAACAACATAAAATGAGTTTCATAATGAACAAAGAATACAAGTAACATTTTGCATTGGTGCACTTAATGAACAAATTCCCGAATATGTAATATTGTGTGTAATATTATCTGTTTGTTTTTTATTCTGTTTGTTCTGCATGAGTAAAAAAAGATTTTTACTTCTAAGGCACAAATTGAAAGGATCTGCTACCGGTACCAAGCGCTGTGTAGGATTAGAGTGATGCAGACCAGATGATTACATTTTTTTAAAATATTTTTTTCTTCTACCACACTGTTTCTTGTAGTATTATCTATACATGTTCGTGCATATAACAAGCCTCTAGTGTGTTACACATTGCATCCTTGGCCACGGAACAGGTGGGACCACAATAAAAACACATCCCTTCCATTTGATAAAAAATGTTTTTCATAATCCAGGATTTGCAGAGATCACAGAACTTTTAACCAGGACACTTATTCTTGGAAGATATGGGGATACATTATTTTACCATACCTGTGCCTGGCTTTTGCTGTGCAGTATTTGCCATCTCGATCAGCTTCAACTTCTCGGCCATTCCGCAAGCACTGCCCACAGACAAACTTCATCTTCATATCTAGGGGCTAGTGACGGGAAATGTGAAATGTTACCGGAAGAGATACAAGGCAGCTGAAATCGCTCCTACACATATACGGAAAGGCTATTATCCTCCACTGTTGTTCTTTCACGTGAATAACACGCAGCATATACATGGAATACTTGCACACAGATGCATACAGAATTACACAAGCTGAACCGGGTAGACAGAAAGCCAAACATATATAGTACATAAGACTAATGATTAATATAAAAACATTTACACCTGTACAACAAGATCTTTAAAACATGAGCAATGTAAAAATAGAGATAAGTGTACCCTGAACAACCTGCAAATCTGAAGAATTGGAATGGGCAAGTTGCAGAAAACAAACAAGATCTACTTTTGTACACGTGTAAACATAATTTGTGCATTATGTACTGCATGTGATTAATTTCAATGTGATGTGCTCTTACTCATTTAGTTACTATCTTCTGCGCCAATAAAAGGTGTTATTACCACTATACACCAAAGCAAAGATTTTCTCTCTTTTAGCTAAAATTACAGTGTTCTATACACTGTTGATTAGCATTCCTGGCTATATCTCATCTTGTTCCAATAAATGTCCTTTATCTGCAAGCCTGGAGGCTGCTGTTAAGTTTTTTTTTCTAAAATGGGAGCCCCAGGAATTGTCCCCCCCGTCATCCACTGGAACAAAAATAAATAAAAAGTTTTAAAAAAGTGATCGGTCCCCAAACTTTGTCTTCAGAGGCCGTACTCCTACAAGGGGATGTGCCACCCCTTCCTTCCCTCCCAAACCTAAGCCTTGGGAAGGCCGCATCTTCTAGGCAATGGAGACAAACTCAAGCCTTGTTTTACCTGTCAAATTCTAAGTTTCTATGTTTACCCAACATACAGAGGCATACCATGTAATGAAAAACACTGTCCTCCAATAATGTATAGCAGTCGATGGAGCCACGCACGCCGTCTAAAGAGAGTCCAATCTGAAAACTATAGCATATCTTGGACTGCAGTGTCCTAAATTATTGAAGCGCCACGTTATTCATTGCCTAGTCTTGGAAGTAGCCATTTATGTTAAATGAAAGGCAGGCATTTGTCAAGTACAAACCTTGGCTTTGGGTTCAGACACTTTGTAGATTTGCTCAGATTCTTGCACAATGGCATCATGTGACATTCCTGTTATGAAGAGACATGAGAAAGGTTAATGACTTGCACATAAAAACACCTTGAATGGCACAAATTCACTATGCTTTCGATGTCAGTGGTGAAAGCATTATTATACGTTTCCAAAACCCTATGTCTTCCAAAAAGGTACTAACTTATTATATCTACATTTTATGCAGCCCCTATTCATTTTCTGTTCCATGGTAATGGTTTCCAAACTAAAATGCATTTAGGCGTCATGGATGTAAAAATGTACTACAGACAAGAAGTAATGGTTTGTGCTGACATACATGCAAACGTGAGGAGTACACAATGCCATTTGCTGCTTGTACAATCTGAAATTATTGTATGCATAAGAAAAAATATTTTAAAAACTCCCAGTACTAAACCCTTTACACTCTTGGACTTAGCATCTCATGGGATGAAAAGGAACTGAGGCAGGTCATACTCACAAGCCACCGATTATTATACTTAATATGAAGGAAAACATTGGAGTGTTTCTAGCTTATTGGTTATCAAAGGTAATCACAAAGGCACAAACGGCATGTACCCCATTCCTAGTCCTCAAGTAAGTTTGGTTGGGAAGCAATGAGAACGGACTTGTGTCCAATGTTTGCTGGCACATATAGATATTGTATGAATTGGGGACGTTGGTTATTCTGTTTCTATGCTGTGAAGGGGTACCGCACGCTGTGACTCCTGTACATTAATAAACTCAGAATAAAAAAGAAAGAGGAACTGTTAGTAAGGTACCATATTGCCGCTGCAACTTCCAGACACATAGTTCAATATGGCTGTGTGCAAAATTGCAGGCGTCTTCTTGGGTACAGCCGCTCTGCTGATCATGTCTACACATCTCCATCTGGAAGCGCGGCTGCAGCTGCCGAATCTTGGAGTACCTTACAGTACTCAGGTTCAGCACATGAACCAGACACCTGTCCATAGAAAGAGCATTTATGAGCACAGCACCGATACTGAAATAGTAACTAGCTGCATCAAAACATATTCTCCAGCCTATGAAGTGGTTTAGCATTAACCAAAACAGTGCAGGTTTTCTCGTACTAGTAAAAGCCGTGGTTTGGTCCTGTAGTCTAAACACCTGCATTAATAGGCTTTTCTGGACCATTCTTACTAACTAATCGCTTCTCGGCCTTTTGGCTAAGATCAAGTGTAGTCTCTCTTGTGGTGGGGAGGGATGACACTGATCCTCTGGCCTTAGGGTTCGGGAAAGCAATGGAACCCGAGGTGAAATTGCCCTGGCAGAAATACCGGAGTCACCGTGTGTGGTATTGCACGCCACTGCATACGGTGAGCGCACGTTTCCACTGGCGGCCTTCCAGCACTACTCGCCCCCATGTACCATCAGGTCTTGGGGATGAGAATTATTTTTGAATCCGGCAGGCCAGAAATGGCTTGCCCTTAAATTATTTTTCTTTAATTTATATATCCCTTCGTTTTTGCACGAGTGCCTATTAATTTACTCCCTTTTGATTCACGGTTTTGAAATTCACGGCTTGGCCCCCACTATTCTACGGCACACGTATTTGTAACCACGTTTTGGACACTGTTTTTCTTTTTAGGAGGCAGTGAAGTCTGGACTTTGCTGGAGGAGGATTGGAGCCTTCCGGCCCTTTCCTCTCTTCAAGAAGGCCAGCAAGGAGTCTCACTCTTCGGGGTGAGACTCAAGATCCGACCCTCCCATGGGGGGGGGTTGGAATTTGTCCGAGTTCTCCGTGAGGGAACTCGGTATCGTAGTCTGGCTTCTGCTGCCTTGTGCACAGAATGCGGCACCAAAGGAGCACGCACCTCGGGCTTCCAAAAAAAAAAAAAAAAAATTCTTACTAACTAATGTTAGATGCCAGCGGGGTAGGCGTGCTATACTTACTTGTGGTCTGAGAAGCGGTGCTGGGTGTCCGGGTTTGTGCAGAAATCTGGTTTCTCAATACTTCTCTTACTGATGATTTGTGGTTTGCTGTCAAAACAAGCCTGAAATAAAATAGCTGAGATTCAGAGTTCATAATGCTATATAAACAGGGGAGTCTGTGAGAGAAAGCAGTAGCCAACACAAGATGCTGACAGGTCACTTTATCACAAGATGATACAGAAGAACCAGCTGTTGTAACATTAAATGAATAATGCGATGGGTCGTAATTTTATATTTCATTAAATGTATGTATTAAAATTAACCATAGCTTGTGCCATTCGTTCTTCAAATCGCTGTTAATTTTAGAAGATATTTAGAATGGGATTTCTATTTGTTTTCATGTTTCTGAACCAATCCGATGCAACAGGTTCAGCTTTTGATTAGAGAAATCCTGAAACTCTTTCTGGGCAGGTTCTCTACAGCTGTGGCGACTATGAATTATATCTGATTTTGGGGGGCACAATAGCAACCAATAAAGTGTTCCTGCCGACTAAACCTTTTTTAAGCAGATTTAATATTGATATACAAACTTGCCACTGTGTGCAGAAAGCATTTGGCAATCTGTATTCCTTATTACCAGGCACAAAAAGATGAAAGCGCCTTTCTGCTCCTGCAGCAAACGGGCCACACTGCCTAACTTTGCTCCTCCAAGTCCCTGGAAAAGCTGACTGCGCTGCAGAGTTCCTTTTTTCTCCTCGTTCCACACGTCTATCTCTTCCTGGTAATAGGCAAAGGTGCAACTGTCCCCGTATTTACAGTCCTGCCGGCTCTGAATATCTGCACATGAACAAAATATTCAAGCAATTAAATTACTTTTGGAATTAACATAATATAGCGTTATATTAAAGTAAAAAAGCTTAAACATATAGGAATTATCTAGAAAGTGATAAGTATTTCCCCAATTGGAAGGAATGACGTCACAAACTGTGTATAAAGAAATTAACCCCTTAATGACAATTGACGGTCTGGGCTTGTCACCCGAAAACGAAGGATTAACAACAATTGACGTGCCAGGACCGTTATGACTTTAAAAGGGTGCAGAAGGCGATCTAGGTTCGCTTCCTGCACCCAAACGGTGTTCCTTTAATGCCTTGACCTCGAGGCATTCAGCAACACCGCGATCAGCACTAGGGGCCGTGTCTGGCCCCTCCCCGGGGTGTCAACATCCGCCCGTTTTAAAAGCGTTTAGGAGTCAAACCTCCTAAACTTCAATGGTGTTGCTGAAATGCCTCGATCAGGAGGCATTCAGCAACACCAAACACTTACCCCAGGACGGGCTGTAACCGCTCCGGAGAGCCGTAACAACTGCCACTGCGAGTGACTTTGCCAACCGCAAGATGGCAGCCGCCCGGTAAAAAAAGATAAAGTTGAAAAAGTTCGCTAGATGCTCTCCTGACCCTCTAGAGAACTCTGGCTCCACTTGCAGGTTGAATACAGGTACTGCATCCCACCGTGCAAGTCAATGTAGCCCAGCTTTCTATTCACAGTGTGATTAGTAAAAAATAAATAAAATTAAAAAAAAAGTTAAAAAAACTGTAAAATGTAAAAATAATTCCACCAGGGGGACCTTTAAGTTAAAAAAGGCAAAAAAAAAAAATTATATTATAAAAAAATATAAAATATTTTATAAAATAAAATTTGATGGGGTAAATTGAATTGGCCGGGTTCAAAAATGTCCCAATTAACACGGGGGGAGGGATGGCCACACATCTAATTTCCGATTAGAAAAATGCACACGTCCCAAGTGTGGCCTTTTAGTTCCCCCCAAAAAACGACAAACCCATGCATGTGGGGTATCACTGTACTCAGGAGATGTTGCTGAACACATATTGGGGTGTCGTGTGACAGCGACATATACCAGGAAATGTAAATTTCTACCTAAAATATGTGTGTGGGGAAAAATATACACAAAAAAATACTACTGCAAACTGTGAAAAAATGCTGTTGGTAAAATGTGTGCATGCAAAGAGTTAAAATACCAGCATTTAAAATACCCTGATACCAAGATGTACCAAATAGGGCATGGGCAGTGGATCCCCAAATGCCAAAGTTCAACATTGAAAAATGCGCATGCCCCAAATGTGGCCTTTTGCCACCAAACAGCCAGGCAAAATCACTCATGTGAGGTATCGCTGTACTCAGGAGATGTTGCTGAACACATATTGGGGTGTTTTGCGATAGTGACATATACCAGAACCTGTTTATTCATACCTGAAGTAAAATGTGTGTGAAAAAAATGCAAAAATATTACTACCATAAAGTTTGACAAAGACTGGCGGTAGAATTAGTGCATGGAAAGAGTTAAAATACTAGCATTTGAAATACCCTGGGGTGTCTAGTTTTCAAAAATACATGGTTTGATGGGGTAAATTGCATTGGCCGGCTTCATAGATACCTGAAATGGCACAAGGGGGGAAGAATTACCAGATTTGGAAAAAAGGCT
This sequence comes from Spea bombifrons, assembly GCF_027358695.1. Taxonomy (NCBI): domain Eukaryota; kingdom Metazoa; phylum Chordata; class Amphibia; order Anura; family Pelobatidae; genus Spea; species Spea bombifrons. The sequence continues at coordinate 24,108,449 of NC_071092.1, read as the reverse complement.
TTGAAATGGCAAAAAGCTACCTGTACATGTGTAGAAAAAAAGCAAAAAAACAAAAACATTGGGTATTTCTAAACTCAGGACAAATAGTAGAATCTATTTAGCAGGTTTTTTCATTACCTTTTATAGATGAGTAAAAGATTTTTCAACTAAAAGTTAGAAAGCTATTTTTTTCAAAATTTTTCACCATATCTTATACTTTTTTTCTTAATAGTAAATAATATGATACAATCAAAACAATCTAAAGAAAGCCCTTCTTGTCCTGAAAAACACGAGCAGCGCAGAAATGTTAAAACGGCCATTGTTACGAAGGGTACAAAAAACAAAATCAACCTTTGTCACGAAGTGTTTTTTAAAAAAAAAAATAATCTAAAAAAATAAAGAAAATGAAATATTTTTGAGTCGCTTTTACTTTAATTTATGTTGAGCAGTTTCCATATAGAAGTAATTCCATTTAACTTGTTTAGCTTTTATACATGGTTTACATTCATGGTTTTTAATACAATACAAAAGACCTTATCAAGAAAAATGTTTAAAATATACAAAGGTCGAATCAGAAAAGATTAATTGCATTTCATTGCAATAAGAGAACACATCACAAACTTTTTAACTAACCTTTGCACAAAATGTAAGGACCTAAAAAGTTAACTTTCATTGGCCTTGGGCGAATCCGGAGCCAGGTCTTATTTTCGGAGCTCTTCATGCGGGCCAGCAGCAGGTCCTTTTTACATTTGTGTTCATATTTTTCCTTGTGCATATAATCTAAAGCCTTGGGGCCTGAGGGAGAGGACATAAAAAAAAAAAAAAAAATACACTATAATACGGCGACCTATAAAACGCGCCATTTAAGTTATTTAAGGTTCCTTATAACTATACTGCATGTACGAGTATGTTTTGATAATTTCATTTGTGTGGGGTTTTTCTTATTTATATTGTTTAGTGTGCAGTCACTCCTAAGACGCATCACAGTGTGCGCTGAACAACTACTAAGGTGTTTCAAGGTTATCCACATCTATATAATTGCAATGAAAAGACCCAGAACGTTAGTGTCAGGTGTGTGAGAGCAGATGGTGTTTTGGCAATTCTAAGTTTTTTTACTGAAGCCTGAGCCAAGGTTATGCCTTATGAAGTGCCAACCCCACAGATTATATTGAAAGAAGGGTTCAGTTGGCCCTGTATTATGCATCAAGGAGTTTTGTTGATCTGTGAATTAGAGAGGTCCAGCTTATCCCTTCTTATAAGAAGACATTGTTGGCATTCATAATACACAGTAAAGGTGATAAGCTTAAAATTGCAACTCCTCTTGCAATCCCCATACCAGATGCCCAAGGTGGGGTTTCTAGCGCCCCGGGTAAGTTAAGTGCCCCCCATAGTTTTAGTTCTCTCTTTCACTTTGCCTACTTCTGTACTGATAACTCCAAGCCATTCAAAACATTGCCTGCGGTCAGAAATTGCTCTGTGCAGGCTGTAGCACTTATACTACTCTATCAATGCATGCATGATCTGAGTGCACTTGCTCTCTAACACAAGAGAGAACCTATTTGAGTGGCACTTCCACCTCCAAACCAGCAGAGACTCTGCTGCTCCATATGGCGGAGCTAGCTCTAGATCATGCCATTTTAATGTCTGCAGTCAAATTAACGAGACAAGATTGAACAGTCAGTACCTGTCTTCACGTAGCACTGCTGACATGCCTGTTTGAAGTCATAGGTTTGAGCCAACGGGTTGTTTGGCACAGTAGGGGAGACACTGCCCGTGTGCACCACAGGGTCTACCATATGAGACAAGTTATTAAACGTGGTCACGCCGTGCTGTAGGATGGAAAATAAGAGATGTAAACAAAAATGTTAATCTATGCGCATTGATTTCTTCCAACGCTCTTATTTTGCATGTTGCTTGTATTTAGAAAGCATGTGCCACGGGGGATACTACAGTGGGCCAGGGACACCCTTGAACAGCAAATGAAATGCTTTCATATAGATTTAGTTAAACAAAAAATACATTGAGAGGAAGCTGCAGCTCCCAGTTCCCTCCTTGGGATGAGGTTCTAGGCTAGAAAGCCCTCCCAGTGAAATCTACTGAGAGCTTTCCAAGCATGCACACAGGGGTTGGGGGGGTCTCATTAGACCCCCTTTCCCATCTGAAGCAACTGCAGAGCCAGTGCTGGAGATGACTGGCAGGAATAATATAATGTGCTTGGGGTGGGGAAAGGGAAATGCATATGGGGGATAGCGCCTCTATTCAGCACAGATACATTCAGAGCTGGGAAGACAGGAAGGTACTAGAAACATGACAATCTGCTTCAAGTTACAGTGCCTGCTTGCGAACCACTTGTATTTACATTTTTGTTTAACCATCTGAATCTCCAGACTGCATAGGTCGTATGTCACACATGCATATCCGATTGTTGAGGTGTTAAAATTACTCGCCTTGTTATTCTTGCATCCTTTCGATAATGATGATTCCAAAACTTTGGGGTCTGTACAAACAATAATAATAATAAACAAGTTACTAAAAAATAACCACAAGTAGCTACTAAATTGCGTATAGTATGTATATGCAGGTGAAGATAGTTGAGTAGCCCCACATTCATTAACAATGCAAACCTTTGGACAGCTAAGAAATGGCACTCGTATTATCTATTTGTGATAGATCTTATCTGCTTTTTCAATGGCGAGAGCTTAGCTTATGTAAATATACATTATAGGAAATCCTATGAATTGCAAAGAGTCCTTTTTAAGTGTATTTTCAAGTTATATATAACAATAAGTACCCAACTGATGCCTTGTTTTCAAATATGATGGCTAAGAATGGATTTTCATTGTGATGGACTAGAATACCAGTAAAGTCGCTGCAAGAGCCTCCTCAATATTAACCGTTACGTTTATGAACATCTTCATCAGTAAAAACAGTTGACCTTAATGGATATTATGTAGTTAATGTGATTTTTTTTTCTTCATAGCCCCCAGTGACTGCAAAACAATGCTGCCAAAAAGGAACAACTTTTAACAAAGTATCGTCTTATTAGAACATAAAAAGGGCTATAAAGAGCGGAGTAGGTTTGCAAGAAATACTCAATAAATACCAGTAGCTAAATCCGGTCATACTGCACCTATATCCTATTTGGGACATCTACGAAGACGGCGAATTCAATTTACTACGCACAAACCATATATTTTTGAACACTAGACACCCCAGGGTATTTAATATGCTGGTATTTTAACACCTTCTATACAGGATCTTTAGGAACATACAGCGCCAATTATAGGACTTGTTCATAAAAATAAACTTTTTTGGACTTTTTTTTTAAATACAATTTCTTGCAACTGGATGGTTCCTCTTATGATGTCATCACTGTAGTATTTTCAAATAAATAAAAATCTAAAAAAAAAAATATATATATATATATATATATATATATATATATATATATATATATATTTTTTTTTTTTTTTTTTTTTTTTTTTTTTACTATTTTTAACATTTTACTATTCACATGGAAAGCTAGGCTCCTTTGACCGGTATGGTTGATTGCAGCATTCCGGTAATCAACCTGCAGGGGGAGCATATCGGTCTCAAGAGGGACCAGACAGACCTTTTTACAAAGAGATCACATACCGTCCAGGAGGGTTTTTTTTGCGTTGCTTATTGCCTTGACATTGAGGCATTTAAACAACACCGGCTGAGCTCAGATCGAGATTGTTGATCGCCATATTCCAAAGGGCGAATGCGATTGCTCCAGAGAGCGCTGATACAGGTATCTAACATTTTTTTGGGTGTTGCTAAATGGCTCGACATCAATGCATTACAGCAACACTGGCTGAAAGAAGAAAGCAATCATCAATTGCATTCTAAACCGGTTTAACCCGATTATGTGTCTGGCACGTTAATTGTCATCAAGAGGTTAAAGATGTGATCTCGATTCTTGATTACAAACTTTGACTACTAAAGATGTGAGGTGGCACACCCCAACCTATTTCTGTCGGCTTGCATTTTCAAGGGTAATGGCATAATGGTGTTCGGATTGATTTGATGTCTGATTACTCAGTACATGTGCCCCTTTTGTGGAGGATAATTCTTTTGCATTTTACTAATATCTTTTTCCTAAAAGAGTGAAATACTTCAAGGTAGGGGGTACATTATAGATCTAGGATTATAGGTCGCATGCATGTCTTTCAGTGTAGCCAGTGCACTCTCTGTACACCCTATGAAGATTCATGTGGTGTAATCAACACTTACCATTTTGGAAAGTATCCAGACAATCAAGGGTTTCTCTGCTCCTTTCAAAGCTGTCTAATGTGTCTAGACGCGGCTCTGCAATCATTAGGAGATTTGTTTGGTAGGCAGACTTCAGAGGGAGTGCTGTCAACTTTCTGGAGTCCAACAAATCAAAAGAAGCCGGGGGCAATGGCGAAGGAGCAGGTTGTACAGTAACACCTAGGCTGGGGAGTAAGGGAGTCCCAGCCGGAAACACTGGTATTAACTGAGGTATCTGGCTGGAGAGGGCCGAAGTCTGCTGTTGGAACTGTAAGAGAAGTTAAAGAGATTATCCCTTTGACTACATATGTGCTTCAGTGACAAAGGAGAACAAAGCACTATGATTTTATGTCCCCAAAAGTAGGTGGATTAAACTGGCACACGCAGAATCGTCGAGTATATTTTCCGGTTTTAAAGGTTCCATGGATCTACAGTTAATCTATATGGTATTGGAGAAAAAAGTATGTTATCTTGTGGATTAACAGAATTTCAGTAAAATGAGTTTTTATTATCATGTACTGATTTATATGGCCCCTTCATATTCCACAGCACCAGTGTTTCTCACCCCTATACATGAGTAACATTTACTGCGATTCTTATACTGTGGGACAAAACATAGTTTAAGCTAAATAATATATAAGTGTGCCTATAGCTATCCCTCAAAATAGGAAGATATAGTAATTCTAGAGCAGTAGAAAAAGGGTTGCAATCACCACCAGAAGTGCTTTTTTTAAAGTAGTCCCCGTTGTGTATATGGATCTAATCTACTATCCATTTACTAAGGTTTTGCAGCGCAAGGAGGTTGCCTCCTGGTGATGGGCATCACACAAGAGTGCAATTATTCATTCAATATTAAGCTTTTAAAGCTTTGGGTATCCACATAATAAGATTGGTGTAGGTTACCCAAATTAAACTTGGTTTAAAAAGTTACTGCATCATAAAAGCTAAACCTGTAAACAGCGTATTTAATCTAACAAAATGTGTTTTTGTATCATCAAAGCTTATTTACAAAGACATGATTGCTGCTATAGAACATTTAAAAGGGATAGTCTGGTAACCCCTGCTCTATTAACACTGTTAGTACTTTAATATGCTTTCATCCATGATGGAAAAATTAAAAAAAAGCAGATGACCTCCTCCTGTGCGGTCCGACATTTGTTGGATGCCCCAAATCCGGTCCACAGAGCTCACTGAGACAGGGTTGGAGCTGACTGGAGAAATGGGGAAAGCTCCTCCAATGCATTCGCAAAAAAACATTATGAAGATATAAAGGGTCCATGCAGCTACCACAGACAAATAATTATATATGATGGCTGGAGTACACATTTAAAAACCAAATCCCTTGCAATTGACCTCCACTGCCAACGTTCCACAAGTATCCACTGTGATTTCCTCACCAGTTCAGAGTCCAATAGAGAGTCCACATCATCTCCGATAACCTCACAGTCATTGAGAGTAGAGGCTGGAAAATCTGCGGCAGGCGAAGATGCAGCAAAATCGAACCCTTTACTGTTACAGTCATTCCCCAGAAAGGATGGAGATTGCTTTAAATCCAACGACAAATCTGCAGAGAAAAACAACACATGGCAAAGATCAAATGTGAATTCCTTATAGGTGACGCCTGTGTATCGGCACATATACTCAATTCCTCCATTTAAAAGTTACGTCAATACAGTTATGGAATACAATCAAATGCACATGAAATTGAAGCGTTCACTCCACTTCTCGGTTCTAGAACAAATTTGGGAACATGAAAATCACAGAAACAAGTACAAAATTAGTTGCATCAGAATACAAAAATGAGGTATGTCAAGTGACATATCTCTCGAAAATGGAGATGGGGGTGTAAAAAAGAATACTAAGATGGACTGGAAAAGTCAGTCTTCTTGTGATTATTTGTATGAAATGTTTGTGTTTTGTTACATGTGGAAAGTTAATAAAGTTCTTGTGTTGATGATTCACTTTTTAGCTTTTTTCTTTTTTACCCTCAGACTCGTGAAAAATGAAATGACACGGGGGAAGCCATTATAAACCTAAATGTAATCCTGGACAATAAAACGTGGCAATCCCTGCAACTCTTCTTTACAAAAGTTTTAAGAACTGCAGTATACGATATTGTAAATAAAAGAAAAGGCATAAAACAAAAGTTCACAATATTTTGCATAATATAAATTATTGTGGAAATTACATGTTAAAAAGGCTATGAGTCTCACATTTTGTAATTACACTTATGTAGAACAAACTGCGTTCACTATGTGATGGTAAATCAGGTAAGCCCTAAAAAGTGGCATTACAAGAACATTTTTATGAGCACACATTAACAAAAAATGAATTTTTTTATACAACTTTAGAAGCTTACCTGTATAAATATCATCTACAGATTCCAGGTTATTCGGGGAAGACTACATAAAAAAAAAAAGTTACTCACTTAATTGAAAACAAACATTATGCCAGTTTGCCATTACCATCAAAACAACTGCATTATGCCAAAATCTTAATGTGCCAAAAGGTGTTGCTTGAAGAAGGCTGCAAGCAACCACACTTTCCTACCTGTCTTAATCCCCTGCTTTTAATGTACCATAAACTCCACTTCATCCCCATTCACAACATAAAGACATGCAATCTCTCATTCTGGTTTCTGTCTATAGGACTACTATAGACTTACTGCTGGAAAACATCCCCTGCCTATTATTATAAATGCAAGCATTTTGGTAATCCATTTTATTTACTCTCGGAGATATCAATATCCCGGTGATAGAGAAAGGTTGATACATTTTGACTGCACGTCCAATAAAAATGTTTATTTAGAAATATGTAATAATTTTGAAGTGTATAAAAGTTGACCTCAGCTATGGTAAGGAAATAAATTGTACATGCTCAAAAACACAAGGGGTCCACAACAGTTAGCTTGCGAGCTACAAATAATTAATTGCTTACAGTCCATTATCTTTCACTGGCACCAAACCGGCATCATCTTGAAAGGACGTATATTTCATTGATGTTAGGAATAAAATATATATACGCACACCACACCCCAAGAGAAGAGAAATGAGATGAGATATTACCTGACCCCCAACTGGTAAACCATTGCTGATTAAGCCAAATGTTTCGAGTTCTTGCTGTGAGAGAGAGTACGATTCATTTAATAAAGAATGCATAAATTACATAAAAAAAATAATTTCAAAAGATATAATCTCAAATTCTAGTGTCATATACTGGAGCAGACAAAACACGTCCCAATAAATATGCCTCCAGAACACAATACACACCACTGGAAATTAGCTGTGTACTGCAGTTTGGTCAAACTTTTTGACATTTAATACAAATATTAAATATCACTCTTAGCAACTAGAGAGTACTAGAGAAAGAAATAAAAAAGGGAAAAGTCTAAATTCTGTGATTTCCCATGCAGACACATAAAAAGGATGCTCTTTGCATCAGTCACAAATGCTAAAAACGTTCATACCTGCGGCCTCTTGTATGCCTTTCGTTGTTTTAATCCTAATTTCTGCACAAGATCTTGTGCCAGCTGTGTCACACGTTCGTCCTGACGATCAAATGACAGTAGTTACTTACGTCTCAGACTAGCAAGCAGACATAAAAACCATAAAAAAATGCAGCATACCTGCACAAGTGCTAGCAGACTATGGCTGATACAACTATACGCCTCCTGCTGCCTCCCGATCTCGCTGAGTGCTTTGGCTTTGCGGTACAACGCTCTCTTGCTCTCTTTGTCTAAGCTCAGTGCAGTCTCACTATCTTCCAGTGACTTCTCAAACAGACCCTAAACAAAGATATTAGCCAGGCAAAGTTAGTGACATATACTTAAGTATTGCTTGCATCACCTCCCACCATCACTTGCTGGAACCCTTTGTCCTCTTTATAGGACAAAATAATGTAAAACAGCATGATACTAATGTTCTTTTAAAAACAATAAAACAAATATGCATTGGATTCAAAAAGGTGCCTCAGGTTCCATGGAAGTGTGTTTATACACTTCCCTGCACAAGTAGCACCAAGTGTACTATAATGTAGGTAAAACACAACTTTGTGTGTATTTAATCATGATTGCAAACTTACCATTGAGTAATAGCAGCAGGATCGGTTCACATACAGCTTGCACTGTAGTTCCTGGGGAATGTTTAGCTCCTCGGAGGCTGTATATTCGGCAACAGTCAGTCCTTCTGTGTACTGTGCCAATGCCAGCTTAATATTACCTTCTCGATACAGTTCATTGCCTTCTGCAAATAGGTTTCGGACCAGCTGCTGTAAGAAGGCCTGGAAAACCAGAACAAAAAATTGAGGACACCAAATATAATGCCAATTCTCTGGACTGCAGCCATTCTCCATTTGACTCCACTCACATCGTACATCTTTATTTGCATACCTGCTGTTTGCACCCAGCTTGGGTAAGTAGTAGAATATTAAACTGTAACTTACTGAATTATTCTACAAATCATGCAACAAAAGAGTAAAGTAATGCTTCTAACAAATTATTTTCATTAAATACTTATTTCACTGTTCAAGTGATGGAAAGATGTAGTCATGTACAAAAAAACACAAACATTCGAGTCATTCTTCGTAACGGTGTCAGTCTGTTCTGGACACACACGTGCAGGGAATAAAAACCATTTAATATATGTATATGTACATAATGCTTTTGGACACAGGAAAATAGATGATGAATTTGGGAACATGCAATAAAACCTCAGACATGACACCCTAACTTTCCAGTGACCTACAAAGTAGCATCTATCCAACACCAGTCAGGCCAAAAACATTTGCTAACAAAGCTCTCATATATTACGAAGACTGCAAAATGTACCTCGTAATCATCTTGACTTCCATGAAAAGGTATTGTGGATCTGTTAAAAATAAGAAAAAGTGAGTAAAAAATCCATAAAAATCAAGGCATAAGCAAGGTTTTATGAAACCATATGACCACATAAAACTCACTGAATGAACTGCAAGCCCTTTTCAATGTCTTCTTTCCGTTTCTGTCTAGCCATAAGAGCACCTGTACGTGTAAAAAAAGACAAAAGTAATAATTTAATACCCCAAGTATGATTACTTCTAGCATAAAGTTACACCTATAATCATACATTTATGTTCTGGATCATTTATGGCCCTCTAAATCCATACCTAAACTTGCAGGTAGTTTAAATGAGCCATGATTGTCCAAAGTAAGGCTAGGTTTCCACTTGGTTTTTTTTTGCTAAAAACGCCCATAAAAACGCCAATTCAGCCACCTGGCGTTTTTTTAGTGAAAAAACGCTGCAGCCAGATGTTAGCTGTTCTTCAATAGGAAATCGCAAAATGCCATTTCCACTTGGCGTTTTTCTGTCTGGCGTTTTTTCAGTCCTCTTTGGCGTTTTTCTGCTTTTTTGGGCTCTGTGGCAGTTTTTCAAAATCGCAGCATGTTGACACTCTGGCGTTTTTTGCAAGGAAATCTTGGCGTTTTTCTCCAATAGAAGTCTATGGGAGAGAAAAAACGCCATGAAAAAGCCATGTGGGTTTATTGCCTTGGCGTTTTTTATGGCGGTTTTTCCACAGTTACAATGCAGAGGATGGACCCAGTATCTGTGTGTCCTACGAGAAATAGGCTGAAAACAAACAGTTTCACACAAAACAAAGTCCTGGACTGGTTCATATTGAATTTTACACCATTTGGAACAAACATGCCATTACAAACAAACATACGCGACCGGATCCTGCGTGCCAAAAGCAACAGCAAAAAATTTGCACCATCATTTGGGGCCAATCTTCCCAGAGGAGCAGACATTCGGAATAAAGCATGCCTTACAAACCACAGAAAAGAGACAAAAGGGTCTACCAAGTAAATGACATCAGGAGAGGGCAGATACTTGCCATTTATCCTAATCCCTTTTAGCTGGGTGAAACTTCTAACTTGTAAAGGCTGGAAAAACTGCCTAAGGTCAAAAAAAGCAATTTCCACAGAAAGGCTAAAACGCCAGAAAAAACTGCAGAAAAACCGCCAAAACGCAGGTAAATGCAGTGGCAGTTTTCTTGGCAGTTTTCCTGGCGTTTTTCATCAAGAAAAAAACGCCGGACAAAAACCCAAGTAGAAACCTAGCCTAACCGCTCTCCAGAGTCAATAACCAACATTTGTACATAAACTGACAAAACATCACTGTAGCCAAAACAAAGTTCATGAATGTAGGTTAAACCATATAACAACCTGGTGCAGTAACATGGAAACAGAATCTGAGAGATGCTAAGAACTGTTCAGCCCATATGGGACAGGGTTAATGAGGGAACAGGTGAGGTTAATGATGAAAACCGGGGAACGGATCAGACCAAAGGGTGGCCGGGAGTTTATTTAATTTGCAGACTGGAGGGTGGGAGGGGGGGTTAATAAGGGGATGAGAGAGATCAGCTTATCAATAATTGATAATAAAAAACGATTTTACCCCCGACAACTGAGACGCCACACCTACAGCTCTGCCCTGTCACTCGCTATACAACTCTACTTCTCTACTCTCATTTCGCTCCTTTCTTCTAACTCACAACCCATTTTTGTGCCTTCAACTCCCTTCTCTGTCCCTCCATACCCATGCAACAAACCTCTCACTGCCAAAGATCTTGCTACCCACTTCATAGATGTGATCAAAACTTTTAGACAAAACCTCTCTTCTGTGCAGCCACCTTATACACCATCTTTCCTCCTGCTCATCCCAAACTAACTGCCTTTTCCCTCCACAACTGAAGAAGAGCTTCCCACTCTTCTATCGTCCTCTCACCCAACAACCTGTCTCCTTAACCCCATTCCATCACATATCACAAAGTCTCTACCCTCATCTCTTTGTCCAACACCCACCTATTTAATCTTTTTCTATAATATGGAACTGTACCAACAAACTTCAAGCACGTGCTAATCACATCCATTCTAACAAATCCTTCCCTAGGATTCCTTCTCCCTGACTAACTACCTCCCTATCTCTCTGCTTCCTTTTACCTATAAGTTGCTTGAACGGATTGTGTACAATCGCCTTACTAACTTCCTCTCCTCTAATTCTCTCCTTGACCCTCTACAGTCTGGTTTCAATCCCCTTCACTCTACTGAAACAGCTCCAATGATTTGCTCTCTGCCAAAGCAAAAGGTCACTTCTCCCTTTTAATACTCCTGGATCTCTCTGCTACTTTTGATACTGTTGATCACCATCTTCTTCTTGACTCACTTTCTTCTATAGGCATTCGAGATACAGCTCTCTCCTGGATATCCTCATATCTGTCTAACCGTTCCTTCTTTGTCAGTTTGACCAGCAAGACATCATCACCTCTTACACTTTTGGTTGGCGTCCCCAAAGGATCAGTCCTTGGCCCTCTACTGTTCTCTCTTTATACTTCATCTCTTGGCAAACTAATCAACTCCAGTATCATCTATATGCAGATATTACCCAATTCTACCCTTCTTCTCCTGATTCAGCCTCTCATCTCCCATATTACCAACTGCATGTCTGCTATTTCTTCATGGATGTCACAACAATCTTTCTAAAACTCAACACATTATCTTCCCTGCTTCCATCTCCAGCTCAGTAACTGAATTCTCTATCACCATTAACACAACAACTATCTGTCCCACTAACCAGGCTGGTTGCCTTGGGGTCATCCTTGACTCAAACTTCTCCTTCATACCTTACATTCAGTCCCTTGCTACATCCTGCCGCTTGAAGCTAAAAAAACATTTATTGCATCCATCCATTCTCACCAAAGAACAAAAAAAAACCCTCTGGTCATTCACTTATTCCTGTCCTGACTATTGCAACACTGTCTCGACTCTCTCCTAAATGCTGCTGCTACGCTTATCTTTCTTGCATGCTGCTCTTCCTCTGCTTCCTCACTCTTGTGAAATTCTCCAGTGGCTCCCTATTACACTAAGAATTAAATTTAAAATGCTCGTTCTTTCCATGGGCTAAGGCTTTCCTCCTCACTTATAACCTCTTCCTTTCCCCGTCTACAAGACTACACTCAGGCTGCCCCATCCCTCTGGAATCTTCCACCAAACCTTCAGCATTCACCCTCCCTCCCAACATTCAAGAAACATCTCAAAACTCACTTCTTCAGAGAAGCCGCACCATCTTAGCTGCTAAAACTTGCTTGTCACTGATCCAACCACCACACTACCTCTCACCCTTTCTCTGTGCCTTACGTTTGTCCTCACCCAATTCCTTCAAGATTGTAAGTTTCCGAGCAGGGCTCTCTCCACCTAATGTATTGGATTGTCTTAGGCTGTCACATTCTAGTCTTGTCATACCCCTTGAAGAATATTTGTATTCTAAGAAGGGCTGCATAGATTGTTGGCGCTATATAAATACATATAATCAAAGTTCCACTTCTGCTGGAAGGCTATTCCATACACTCACTATCCTTTCAGTAAATTAATATTTCCTGATGTTACTTTTAAACCCTTGCCCCTCTAGTTTAATACTATGTCCTCTTGTTGTGATAGTATTTCTTCTGTTAAATGCACTCCCCTCCTTTATCATGTTGACTCCCTTTAAGTATTTAAATGTTTCTATCATTTTACTGATAAATGGCAAGTGAGATTCAATGTAGACAAATGAAAAATTATGCATTTTGGGCATAATAATATGAATGCAATGGTGTTAAATGGTGTTTCCTTGGAGAAATCTACAAACGAAAAAGATTTGGGAGTAATTGTAGACAATACACTGTGCAGTAGTGCACAGAGCCAGCGAGCAGCTGCAAAGGCAAAAACAATATTGGCATGTATTAAAAGGAGTATTGACTCATGGGAGGAAGATATTCTGCCTCTTTACAGGTCCATGGTAAGACCCCACCTTGAATATGCATTTCAATTCTGGGCGCCTTTTCTTAAAAAAAGACATTATGGAACTACAGAAAGTTCAGAGAAGGGCCACAAAACTAATAAGAGGAATGGAAAGTTTTAGTTATGAAGAAAGGCTAGAAAAGTTACATTTGTACACATTAGATAAAACGGCGTCTTATGGCGATATGATAATGTTATATAAATATGTATAAAAATCTGTACAGGGCCCATACAAAGGGCTCTCTAAAGGCCTGTTCATTAACAGAACATTACAAAGAGGTCACCTGCTAAGACTTGAAGAAAGAAGATTTAATCTACGACAGCGGAGGAGACTTTTTACAGTAAGGACAATAAAAGTATGGAATTCACTGCCTGAAGAGGTGGTGCTAGCAAAAACATTAGATGCCTTTAAAATGGGCCTGGGTACTTTTTTTAATGAAGCAGAACATAGAGGGCTATGTATGATAGTATAGGAATTAATATTTATTTAGTTCTTGTTTATCCAAGGAGGAATCTGATTGCCATTTGGAGTCATGAAGGATTTTTCCCCCCAATAAATGCACAACTCATAATTGCTGACATAAGGGTTTTTTTTGCCTTCTTTTGGATCAACAGCGGTAAACAAGGAATAGGATAAGGGTTGAGCTTGACGGGCACAAGTCTTTTCTCAAACTTAAACTACTATAAATGAAATCATATCCCCCCGAGTGACACAGATGTTACAGGGAGTATGGCTATGGGTAGGGCTTTATCAAGACTTTTTATGTGACTTTGTGTTCTCTAAGATAGTTAAGGCATTTAGAACAATATTGTGTTTTATTTACAAACACGTTTTGCTGTTTTTATGCACACTATAGTCACTTTTGGGGCTGTAGAGCGAGGATAGAGGTGTTTGTGTGAGTGGTGTGTGTACATATGTGTTATTGAGTATGAGTGCGTGTGTGTTAGCATGTGTAAATTTGTGTAAGTGGCTTTACATACATGTGCTAGAGTGTATGTTGGAGGGGCAATGGGGCATGGGTGGAATATGGTACTCATAAGCTTCTTGGGGGCAAAGGTGGCAAAGTGGGACATGCCGTTTTCTAAAGTTATGGGGTTAGTAACTTCCAAAAGGCTGTCCCGTAAAACACCATACATTGTAATAGCCCAGGGCCAGAACAATACACAAAAATACACTGCTCAGAAGGCTAGAGGATTAAATGAAAAGACACAGAACAGCACAGAAAGTAAAAGAACTTTCTGATACCTAATCGTGTGCCACACCTCAGCCCATGCTCAAGGCTGTCACTAGCCACTACCAGCTCAATGCCCAAAATATAGGACCCTCATTCAAGGATTGTTAACGAGTAAGCCCAGGATATCAACAGGTGCCAACTGACAGACCTAATGTAAGCTTCGCATAAGAAGAAACATTCATAATATTACTTACAGTCATTTATTCAAAATACCTGACTGATATAACCAGCCCACGCCAGATTACCGGCAGAGCGAGCTTCCCCAGCTGTGAGGCGACAGCGGTCCCGCTGTACGGCCTGTACATCCCCGGGCATCCGGCAACACGCACAGCGGCCCAGCAAGAGCTGGAACAAGGCACGTATGAACCGCTACTGGACAGCACCACGTACACCACACTGCCACCGGCAGCCACACACACCAAACCGGCAACCGGTACTCTCCACAAAACTCGCACCGGCCTCACAGTTAACTTTTTTGTGACTAGAAAAGACAGTAAATCTCAAAGCTGCCCAAGAGGCTGAATGACAAAGCAACTCTGCTGCTTACATTGCCAAGTAATTGTGCTGGGGTTAAATATATTATATAGAAATAGTTTAAGAGACAGGAGGGTGTTAACGTTATCGTTTCTCTGACTGAAAGCAGCCAATGCATGAGACTTCACGTTACCGGGACATCCCCTTCCCTACAAAGGCTTTGCCCTATACTTCTCTCCCTGTACTAACCTCTGGCCTACGGTACGTACCCCTCTGCACTCACAGTCTTGGAGGGAGCAGGACACATAGGAGAGAGTGGCGGGAGCTGGGATATGCTTGGGATAAGAAGCCCTTTGTGGCTATGCATTAGCCTCCACTCGGATGCAGCTTCCTCCCATGTGTCTGTATTTTTTTTTTCTACTTTCGTTTCCAGGTCTTAGACCAGGAAAGGCAGCGAAAAGGCTCCTCCTCCATTGCCGACTAAACTGTATGGGTCCTAAAACACTACTGGGAAGTACAGTTAACAGTAGATAAAGCTGCAGAGGTTAGATGTAAATTACAATTCCCATGATGCTCAGCCAGCCAGGTGTCCACCATGACTAGGCATCGTGGGAGTTGTAATTCACAACTAACACCTGTCACATCATCTGCTCTTAACTACAGTTCACATGAGGCTCAGCCAGACATACTGCTTCCATGATGCTGGCTGAGCATCATGGGAAGTGCAGTCAATAGTAAAGCTGCAGATGCTGTGAACTACAATTCCCATGATTCTCAGCCAGCCAGGTGTCCACCATAATGCTGGCTGAGCATCACTGGTAGAGTAGTCAACAGCAGCAGAGATGTTAGTCTCCGACAGGACCCTTACACACTGCCTTTACACACACCTGCCCATAAACTAGGGCTGCAACAACTAATCGATAATAATCAATAATGAAAATGTTGCCAACGAATTTCATTATATATTATTTGAATCGATTTTATCGAATATAAGATGAGGGTTTTGCTCTGAAAAATACCCCTCATCTTATAATCCGACCTCAAATAGAGGTTGGATAATAACACTAAGATCCAGATCCCCGCAGCGCTGCAGGCGACCTGCATCCTCCTCTTTGGCAGTTGGTGAACATTTGTGCGTTGTGGTGAACATTTGTGCCCTTAGACACACCTGCCTTTACACACACATATACACATACATTGCTCTTACACACCAAATACCTATACTGCTCTTAAACATACCTGCACATACACACACACAAGCTTAAAAACACACATGCATACACTGCCCTTACACCCCTTTCTCCCCATATCTTACCTCTTCCTACACCCTTCTTCCTCCATCCTAAATCCTACATCCTGTGGTGGGAGCGCAAGGTCTGTGACATCAGACCTTGCTTTACTGCTCCCTCATCACTACACGCCGGGTATGGATGCAGAGCACGGGGGTACGACGTTATATGCCGGTGATCGTTATTATTTGCCGGCGCTTAGTGATTGGGGAGCAGTAAAGCGAGGTCTGAAGTCACAGAGCTCGCGCTCCCTAATGTTGAGCTGACTAGAGGGAGATTGTGATCTCCCAACTAGTCCTGCAGGCTGCAGCTGCTGATCGGGCGGCTGTGCGTCCCCTTGCAGCTGCACCCGAGGTGGGTACCGTTCTCGTCTCACCCTTGCTCTGTCCCTGCAAAGCGGGACAGAGTCCAAAAATCGGGACCGTCCAAATCAGGACAGTTGGGGGGCATGATATATATATATATATATATATATATTTACTCACAAAGTCCATTGCACACCATTCCAAATATTCCAAGCCTGGTGCTAGTAACCAGCAGTTTCCATACAAGCACTCTTAAAGGATGGTCAGCACTCCAGGTCTTCAAGTTAACAACTTTTCTTTATTCAAACAAAGTCAAGTCGACGTTTCAGTCCTGATGAAACGTCGACTTGACTTTGTTTGAATAAAGAAAAGTGAACCTTTTGTAGTTACATGTTTTTCTGCATTAATTGTTAATAAAATGTGGTTTGATCTACATCTAAGTCACAAGTATAGAGAAACACGATGTGCTTAACACACAAACAACGATAATCTTTTATGTCTTTATTGAACGCACCCATTTAACATCCACAGTGCTTGTGGAAAAAGTAAACCCTCGGATTTAATAACCGATTAAACCTCCTTTGACAGCAATAACCTCAAACAAGCGCTTCCGGGTGCTGTGGATTAGATTTACATAATATTCGGGAGGAATTTTAGATCATTCTTCCTTACAGAACTGCTTTACCTCGGCCATATTGGAATGTCTGGCGTAAACGGCTTTCTTGAAGTCATTCCACACCATCTCTTGTGGGTTAAGGTCTGGGCACTGACTGGGCCACTCAGATTTTCTTTTTTTGAACCATTCTGTAGATTTACTTTGATGTTTAAGTTCATTGTCCTGCTGCATTACACAACTTCTACTGAGCTTCAGGTGGCAGACAGCCACCCTGATATTAACTGCAAGGAGGTACATGACTACCTTGATAAACTTGGGAATTCATTTGCCCCTTCGATGATTGCAATTGTTTTGAATAGTTTCCACTTTTGAATAATCTTTCTCACTGTAGAATGATGGACTTTAAAATGTTGCAAAATGATCTTATGACCCTTTAGAGATTGATGGGCTGCAACAATTGCTTCTCTACGATTATTGCTGATGTCTTTCCTGAGGTCTAGATCAGTGGTTATCAACCTTCCTAATGCTGCGACCCTTTAATACAGATCCTCATGTTGTGGTGACCCCCAACCATAAAATTATGTAATTATATATTGTGAAACATGTGTTTTCCGATGGTCTTAGGCGTTCGACCCCCAGGTTGAGAACCGCTGGTCTAGATGGACCCTTTATCAGTCATAGGGAAGTGGGGAGGATAAAACAAATAAAACAGGAATTTTCAGATACTAGAATGGTGAAGTGGGTTTAATACACTGGATAACCGCCCTGGTTAGTCTTATTCTTCTCCTTGGAGACAGTTCTGCAGATTCGGTTTCATTCCACATACTCTCTTTTATGCTTAGACTGGTCAATACAGAGTAAAAATGTCAGACCTTATCCCGCTATCAGTATCTGAGCCCTGTCCCGTTATGGAAGAGCTGTATGTGGAGGATACATTTAAGGAATGCGAGATTTCTTCTTCAACTGTTGCCTTAAGTAGCCCAGGATGCTCTTGTCTCATCATCTTTCTTTAGTTCCTCCCCCTTATTTGGTCCAATAGTTTTGCTACATATTTTCCTTCCTTTTTTTGTCGCCTTTTTATAATTTGTCTCTTTATGGAAATGAAACTGCATCTCTTAACTATGTACTATGGCATATTAAGAAACGTATCACATTCAAGAGGAACTGTAAATTTGTTGAAAGCTGCTTGACTACCTATGTGATGCTATATATATACACATACTCTGCATTGTGATAAAATGCTGCAATAATAATTCATTTTTAAAAGTTGAATTAGTTTTTAATACTTCCGGCTTCCATTTACATTGTATGGCCAAATATACTACACATTGTGTAATGAAGTTGTGTAAATCAGTAACAGGTGACGTGCTGTAATGATATCGTTCGATATTTATCCTTATTCCAGGAAGGTATTTAATAATCATATAATCTGTATCATAACTTCCCTCTCTTTCGCTACGAAGTCAAAATGGCGAAACGCCATTTAAATAAAATGTTCGCTACTACTGAGCCGAGCTTGCCTCTTTTCCCGCTAAGCATTAAGGGGGTTGTAGTCCATTATTCGGAGGCTATGGCACAAAGATGCTTTCGCTATCTTGCTCGTTGAACTACAAGTCCCAGAAGGCAGTGCATGGCGCGCTTGTTCGATGTAATCTGCCGGTTCAAAAAAAAAAAAAAAAAGATCGGTTCGCCATCAGCAGCGTGTTCGGTGACAGGCCTGGGGATTACCGAAGGTGTATCATAATTAATACAGCCTCCATAATCACAGGTACTGCTTCTAAACGATATTGTAGATAGGGTGTATTAGTCTAATTTACCTAAAACAGTAGTTTTGGCGGGAGGATGAATTCGCGCTGTCACTTCCTTATTATCGAAGCAGTTTTTGTTTGAGGCCTTGTGTGAAAGCACGACTATTCATTTTTGTTCAGTGTAAACTCCGTTTTTCAGGCGTTCCCAGCCATTTCCTCATTGAGTGTGTGTACAGTGGTGCGTGCTAACATTAATAAAGTCACGCTCACACTTAAGCCCATAGAGAATATTGTTAAAGGGGAGTAGGTTAGATTTACGTATGGATTTGGTGCACATCGAGGGGTTTTATGTTAACGTCCCGTCCTTTTGACTAAGGTTATTCTTCTATTTTATATCATAAATGACTAACCAGGATTATTCTGGGATAGGTATGTTATATGCGCCCCCCCCATTTTATACACACGTTTATGTAATCACTGCTTATGTTATCATTGTAATTCTGATCTCAGTATAATATAAAGTGGACTTCCAATCAGTGCTTGTGCATTTATATTTGTAGCCATTAGGTAAGTGCTCCATTACGTTCCGGTGTTCGCATTAACAACGGAGCGGGTTTTAGTGTAATATGTCTGCTGCCTCTAAATGCCTCCTATGTATAGCCACAATAAAACGTATGTAATAGTAAACAAAAACCGCAGGGCACGCTCTAGAAGTCCTGTCATATTGACCTTTAGCATTAGTCACAAGGGGACAGTCCAGGCATCATGTGCGCTTTAATGCACGCACTGAGCGCTGGTCTGTCTAAACCCCGTGCGCATCTCTGGAAAGTCCTCTATTTGCTTCAGCTGAGCGCTTTCCTGACGCTGAGTGACGAGCGGCCAAGCAGTGTCAGGAATCATCTGACTATGGAGGAGGAAGGCAGCTAGTTTTTTTTTTTTTTTTTAAACATTGTGGAAGAACGGATATTTAAGTACTGAAAACTATAATATGCATTCTTCTGTGGGGGTGTCAGACATTGTATTGTCCCTTTAAGTGACTTTGCATTTCATATTGTCATATTGTATTGCCTTATGTACATAGTAATGTAGTAATTTAGGTCTGGAACAAAGGGGCAGAAAGTTCAACATCGCTGTTGAAATTGTTTGTAATACCTTTATGTGCCAGGATGATATAACCTGTTGTGCAGGTACTGATCTGTACATCTGCCATCATTTTAGCAGAGTAACCAGCAGCGATGGCATCTGAAGACATCTCTCAGCTTGCCGATTCCCTGGCAAAGACACAGGTGGGAGGAGGAGAGCTGAGCTTTAAAGGAAAGACTCTGAAACTAAACACAGCTGAAGATGGTAAGAACTTTATTTGCTTTGTTGCGAAAAGAATTAGCTGTACAATTGATGAGAATGTTTGTGGTTGAATGGTATTTGGTGTTTGCAAAACCACGCAGCAGTTTATTATGTCTGTCCAATAACATTTTTTAGTGCAGTGGCCAAAAAAATGCTGCAGGAAAATACATCTGTGCTTTTTGAGTTAAGAACTAGACCCCTAGACCCCTCTCCCAACCAACATCACTGAAGCATGTAATGTCCATCTTATAGGTAAACTAAAGATGTTTCACATGATAACTTTGCTCATTTACTTTACTTTCTTCTGCCTTCCTCGTAGAAGACAGGCCTGCTGGCTCTAGTGCATGGGCTTTATGGGGCGCTCCAATTGCATTCTCCATGCAGGGATCAGGAAAAAATATTAACCTGGCTGGTCTTGTTACATTCCTTGAATGCTAGGGAATGCATTTGGGTTTCTTTAAAAATATATTCCAGTAATATTTTTAGCTTTGGTTAGATAAGTTCCGTCCCGTTTGTACGTAAGTGTTTGTAAATCACAGAGAAGCCACGACGCTTTCGTGTCCGTTCACTAAAAGGAGAGTGGTGCTTCAGCACATTGGCTTTATTATACATTATTTAACCCCAGTGAGATTCTGTTGCAGGAAGAGCTTGGCTGTCCCTGTGTAATCTATAGATTACTATCTTTACATGTTCAATTAGGTATTTTATAGGGCCATCTCAGCCATTCGGGGTGGAGGAACTTGGCTAGTACTTGCCCTTCATAGTAATTAGTGAAGTGCAACTCTATGGCAAACTCTCAACCTAGTGAATAAACCCTTCTCTTCTTCATTGGAATTTACTGATTTATTTTTCTGCCTTAAACTTGTAGCAGAGGAGGTGATCAGAGAGATCGATGCGTTCGAAGGGCTGGAGGCTTTGCGACTGGAAGGAAACACTTTTGGTGTGGAGGCGGCAAAAGCGATAGCCAAGGCTCTTGAAAAGAAACCAGATCTAAAGGTGATTTAGGGTAACCCTGACATTTGGTAGTTGAATTGTCACACCCTTAAGTGTGTCGTGTTAACTATTTTGTTACCTTAGAGAAAAGGCGAAGGTAAAGCATTATGAGACCTATTTTGTGTGCATAAACAATGCAAAAAAAGTAAGTGAACCCCTTTTTCTGCATTGTTTTAAAATGTGATCTGATCTTCATCTAAGTCATTTGTGGAGAGAAACACAATGTGCTTAAGCCAATAACACACAAACAATAATCTTTCACGCCTTAATTGAACACACCTATTAAACATTCACGGTGCTGGTGGAAAAAGTAAGTCATTCCTTGAATTTAATAACTGGTTGAACCACTTTTGGCAACAATAACCTCAAACGTACGCTTCCAGTAGCTGCGGATAAGATCTGCACAGTGTTCAGGAGGAAATTTAGACCATTCTTCCTTCCAGAACTGCTTAACCTCGGCCATATTGTTAGGATCTCTGGTGTGAAGAACAGATTCCGTAGCGCTGTTGCAATCAGTACACGAAAGCAAACTGGTACAATAGGAGAAGAGGGCCCAGGCTCTTGCCAGCTTAGGGTATAATCGGTGGTTGAGGGGGAAGTAAAAGAGGACTGCTTGGATGGGTATGAGCTGGTAAGGGTCCGGATCATCTGAACGGTTGAGGTTGTTGATCGTTTAGAGGGCTTGATTAGGATGAGGAAAGGTTGAACGCTTCTTGACAAAGGTGGGTTTTCAGAGAGCTTTTGAAAGTTGCGTACAACGGGAAGAACGGAGGAGGGGAGCAGTGGCTTTTTCTGGTGTTTTGCTGTGGACTCTAATGCCTGTTCAATTTTTTTGCAAATGGTAGACACGTGATCAGAGATCGCAGCCAGTTCCAATGTTTCCTTCAGCTGTTACTCTACGGTTCTTTTTTACCTGGTCAAGAATAGTGCATTGTGCCTTTGGAGTCGTTATGGCTGGGAGCGCCCACTTCTAGGAAAAGTAGCCGCAGTACTTAACCCCTTAATGACAATTGCCGGTCCTGGCACGGCACGGAAAAGCATGTGCTTTACGACAATTGACGTGCCAGGACCGGCACGTCTTTAAACGGGTGCAGAAAGCGATCTACTATCGCTTTCTGCACCCAAAAAGCGTTGCTGAATGCCTCGACCTCGAGGCATTCAGCAACGCCGCGATCGGCACGAAGGGGCCATCTCTGGCCCCTCCACGGGGCGTCAACATCCGCCATACTTTGTATGGCGGCGGACGCCCGTTTTAAAAGCGTTTAGGAGGCGATCGACGATCGCCTCCTAAACTTAAATGGTGTCGCTGGAATGCCTCGATCAGGAGGCATCCAGCGACACCAAACACTAACCTTTTGATGGGCTGTGACCGCTCCGGAGAGCGGTCACAGCCGCAGCTACCGGCAATCTTCGCCATCAAGGAAGATGGCCGCCGTCCTGTAACAGGAACCAACAAATTTTAAAATTTAGCTAGATGGTCCAGACCATCTAGAGAACTTTGGCTCCACTTGCAGGTTGAATACAGGTACTGCATTCACCATGCAAGTCAATGGAGCCCAGCTTTCTAATCACAGTGTGATTAGTAAAAATAAATTAAAAAATAAAATAAAATTAATAATAATTAGAAAAAAATAGTAAAAAAACAGTAAAATGTAAAAATCATTTCCCACTGATGTCACTATCAGGGGAACCTCCAAGTTGAAAAAAAATGTTAATTTTTTTTTAAAAAAAAATAATAAAAAAAAATATATATATATATAAAAAATATATTTTTGTGAGCAAGTCCTAAAGTTAGCATATTAGCTTAAAACAATTCTCGCATGGAAAGAGTTAAAATACTGGCATATTAAATGCCCGTGGGGTGTCTACTTTTAAAAAATGTATGATTTGATGGGGTAAATTGAATGGGCCAGGTTCAACAATGTCCCAATTAACACGGGGGGAAGGATGGCCACACATCTAATTTCCAATTAGAAAAATGCACACGTACCAAATGTGGCCTTTTAGTTCCCCCAAAAAATGACACACCCATGCATGTGGGGTATCACTGTGGGGTATCACAGATGTTGCTGAACACATTATGGGGTGTCGTGTGACAGCGGCATATACCAGGAGCTGTAAATTCATACATAAAGTAGGTGTGTGGGGGAAAAATACACACACAAAAATATTACTGCAAACTTTGAAAAAATGCTGGTGGTAAAATGTGTGCATGCAAAGAGTTAAAATACCAGCATTTAAAATACCCTGGGGTGTCTAGTTTTGAAAAATATATGGTTTTGTTGGGCACACTGAAATGGCCCGGCTCCAAGATGTACCAAATAGGGCATGGGCAGTGGATCCAAATGCCAAAGTTCAACATTGAAAAAAGCGCATGCCCCAAATGTGGCCCTTTTGCCCCAAAACAGCCAGGCAAAATCATTCATGTGAGGTATCTCTGTACTCAGGAGATGTTGCTGAACACATATTGGGGTGTTTTGTGATAGTGACATATACGAGAACATTTTAATTCATACCTGAATTAAAATGTGTGTGGAAAACCAAATGCAAACAAATGACTACCACAAAGTTTGACAAAGACTGGTGGTAGATATGGTGCATGGAAAGAGTTAAAATACTAGCATTTGAAATACCCTGGGGTGTCTAGTTTTCAAAAATATATGGGTTTATTGGGCACACTGAAATGGCCCGGCTCAAAGATGTACCAAATAGGGCATGGGCAGTGGATCCCCAAATGCCAAAGTTCAACATTGAAAAATGCGCATGCCCCAAATGTGGCCCTTTTGCCCCCAAACAGCCAGGCAAAATCATTCATGTGGGGTATCGCTGCGCTCAGGAGATGTTGCTGAACACATATTGGGGTGTTTTGTGATAGTGACATAAACGAGAACATTTTAATTCATACCTGAAGTAAAATGTGTATGACAAAACAAATGCAAAAAAATGACTACCATAAAGTTTGACAAAGACTGGTGGTAGATATGGTGCATGGAAAGAGTTAAAATACTAGCATTTGG
Source organism: Spea bombifrons (assembly GCF_027358695.1). NCBI lineage: Eukaryota > Metazoa > Chordata > Amphibia > Anura > Pelobatidae > Spea > Spea bombifrons. The sequence continues at coordinate 24,084,362 of NC_071092.1, read as the reverse complement.
AATACCCTGGGCTGTCTAGTTTTCAAAAATATATGACTTGATGGGGTAAATTGCATTGGCCGGGTTCAAAGATACCCGAAATGGCACAAGGGGGGAAGAATTACCAGATTTGGAAAAAATGGCTTTGAAATAGCAAAACGCTACCTGTACTTATTGCCCCATAATGGGTAGAAAAAAGCAAAAAAACATAAAAACATTGGGTATTTCTAAACTCAGGACAAATAGTAGAATCTATTTAGCAGGTTTTTTCATTACCTTTTATAGATGAGTAAAAGATTTTTCAACTAAAAGTTAGAAACAGTCATTTTTTTCTAAATTTTTCACCATATTTTATAATTTTTTTAATAGTAAATAATATGATACAATCAAAACAATGTCATCTAAAGAAAGCCCTTCTTGTCCTGAAAAAAACAATATCTAATGGGTGTGGGTTCAGTAAACGGGAAAGAAGAAAATTACAGCTAAACACAAGCAGCGCAGAAATGTTAAAAAGGCCATTGTCACAAAGGGTACAAAAAGTAAAATCAGCCTTTGTCTCGAAGGGGTTAAATCATCTCTGTTTATAAACAGTTTGTCTGTGGACTGATGAATATGTAAATCAACAATTCCTGATTGTAGTTCTGAGATTCATTTTTGTGAGGCATGGTTCACATCAGCAGATGCTTCTTGATAATATAGAAGTCAAAAATGTTTTGTTTTGTTTTTTTATGTCAAAGTAGCTCTAAAACGCATTTCAAATCCTGTTACATTGATTGGACTTCTGACTCCAATAGAAGAGACTAGCCTAAGGGTTTTCATACTATTTCCAACCCACACTGTGAGTGTTAGAATGATGTATTTGATACGGACGAGAACAATATAATAATTTAATATTTAAAACAGATTGTGTTCATTATTGTAACTTAGATGAGGATCGTATTAGGGCTGAAACAACTAATCGATAAAATCGTTGACAATGATTTTCATTATCGATTAGTCGAATCGATTTTTATCGATTATAAAGAGGTTTTTTTTCAGAGCAAATGCTCTGAAAAACTCCTCTCCTTATATAATCCGACCTCTAACAGAGATCGGATTATAACACTAGAATCCAGATCCCCCCCCCAACGCTGCAGGGGACCTGGATTCCCCTCACTGTTGGCCGGTCTCTCACTTCTGTCTCTCTCCCCCCTCCCATACACCCCTCTGACTCCTCCCCCTCCCATACACCACTCTGCCTCTCTCCCGACTCCCTGGTATTTTGTGAACCTCCGTTGCTGACAGGCACTTTCACTGCAGCTTCATAGAAGCGTAAGTGAAGGGCAGTACGGGAGGCTGTCTGTGCGATGCAGACCCCCACCAGCTGATAGAGAGGATGATCCTCTGCAGGAGACCTCGATTCTCTGTCAGCCGGTGGGGGTCTGCGCGATGTGCACAGACAGCCTCCGTTACTCACCTTCACATACGCTAAGGCTTCTATGAAGCTGCAGTGAAAGTGCCTGTCAGCAACGGAGGTTCACAAAATACCAGGGAGCCGGGCAGAGTGGTGTATGGGAGGGGGGAGGAGTCAGAGGGGTGTATGGGAGGGGGGAGGAGGCAGAGTGGCGTATGGGAGGGGGGAGGAGGCAGAGTGGCGTATGGGAGGGGCCAGAGTGGCATATGGGAGGGGGGAGGAGGCAGAGTGGCATATGGGAGGGGGAGGAGCCAGAGTGAAAGTGCCTGTCAGCAACGGAGGTTCACAAAATACCAGGGAGCCGGGCAGAGTGGTGTATGGGAGGGGGGAGGAGTCAGAGGGGTGTATGGGAGGGGGGAGGAGTCAGAGGGGCGTATGGAAGGGGGGAGGAGGCAGAGTGGCATATGGGAGGGGGGAGGAGGCAGAGTGGCGTATGGGAGGGGCCAGAGTGGCGTATGGGAAGGGGAGGAGGCAGAGTGGCATATGGGAGGGGGAGGAGCCAGAGTGGAGTATGGGAGAGGGGAGGAGGCAGTGGTGTATGGGAGGGGGAGGAGCCAGAGTGGCGTATGGGAGGGACCAGAGTGGTGAATGGAAGGGGCCAGAGTGGCGTATGGGAGGGGGGAGGAGGCAAAGTGGCGTATGGGAGGGGAGGAGCCAGAGTGGAGTATGGGAGGGGGAGGAGGCAGAGTGGTGTATGGGTGAATTATAGTGGTGTATGGGGGTGTAATGAATTTCGGGGAGGCAGAATGGCATATCTAGGGGAGTTAGAGTGGTGCATAGGCGGAGGTAGAGTGGTGTATGGAGGGTATAATGAATTTCAGAGTGGCATATCTGGGGGAGGCAGAGTGGTGAATCAAGGAGTATAATGAATTTCAGGGTGGTGCAGGGCATTTATGGGGAGCGGAGTGGCATATCAGGGTGGACAGTGGCATATAGGGAGGTATAAGGCATAAATGGGGGCGAGTGGCATATTGGAAGTTTATAAGGCATATCGATATTAGGGGGTATAAGGCATATCGATATTAGGCATATCAGGGGGGCATAAGACATATCTGGGGGTAAAAGGTATATCAGGGGGCTCAGTTGCATATCACTGGCATATAAGGAGTATAAGGCATATCGGGGCACAGTGGAATCTCTGGCATATAGGAGGTATAAGGCATATCTGGGGGCAGAGTGGCAAGCTGGGGGTCAGATGTGCATAACTGGGGGCAGTTTGGTAAAAAAAAGAAAATATAAGCAAAGCTTTTTTCTCATAGTTTTAATTAAATATGAAAAATAGTTAACATGAATCATTATTTACTAATAACTTTGTATTAATACCTAGTTTGAGAAACACTGTGTTTGGGTTCTTGTAGCTTTTATTATTATGTCAGTAAAATAAGGTGAATAGAGAGAGAGAGGCCATTGCAATAAAGAGATGAAAGTGTAAATTGTACGTTTATTACATTATTTAAAAAAAAAATTGCATTTTTTTATTCGATTAATCGAAAAAATAATCGGCCAACTATTAAAATAATCGTTAGTTGCAGCCCTAGATCGTATCATATTTTAAGACGAGTTTATACATAAATGCTGGTGATTCCAAAGGGTTCGCTTGCTTTTTCTTGCCACTGTATATTCCTCTTCATGTTAATATATATCCTTTTTTTTTTTTCCTTCAACTTCTTTAGCGTTGTCATTGGAGCGACATGTTTACAGGGAGGCTGAGATCTGAAATCCCACCAGCTCTGGTAGGTATTTAATCATTCTAACAGCATTATTTTGTTTTTCCTTGTTCCTGGGCACGTATTGTACTGAATAGCCACTGAACCTGTTTGTTCGTTATAGATTTCTTTGGGTGACGCGTTGATAACTGCTGGAGCGCAGCTAACAGAGCTGGACCTTAGTGATAATGCATTTGGACCGGATGGAGTACGGGGCTTTGAAGCACTTCTCAAGAGTCCTGCCTGCTTTACTTTGCAGCATCTTAAACTGAATAACTGTGGCATGGGCATTGGTGGAGGAAAGGTAGGTGTATAGCTGGCACCTCTTAAATGTAGATTTGTCTCCAAAACATGTTGAACCAAAAGGACAGTTTACTGTCCCTAACAACCTCACCACAAATATTGCATATTAAAGTGTAGTGTAATTTTATAAAGCATTGAGCATTAGAGCAACCAGATTGAGTGGTGTCAATTGCTGGAACTGCTGTCATAGGGTTAGTTAGTTTTTTCTGTACTGTTTGTAACCTGTTTTACAAACGTAAATTTTGTGTAACAGAATTCTGTATCACTCGAGTATTTGACCTTTTAACTTTTTTAGATCCTTGCTGCTGCTTTAACAGAGTGCCATAAAAAGTCAAGTGTTACTGGAAAGCCTTTGAGTCTGAAAGTGTTTGTGGCAGGTAGAAACCGCTTGGAGAATGATGGGGCCACTGCATTAGCAGACGCTTTTCGGGTGTGTATCAATAGTGTATATTAATGTCTCATGTATCTTCTATCTTACAATACTCTGAATCCTCAGTGATGCAATTTTTTTTATTATCAAGTTGATTGGTACCTTGGAGGAAGTACACATGCCCCAGAATGGCATTAACCACCCTGGAATCACAGCATTGGCAGAATCCTTTAAGGCCAACCCTCTACTGAAGGTCATCAACCTTAATGACAACACATTCACAGACAAAGGAGGAATTGCAATGGCAGAGGTAAGATACTTGTAATGCCCTCAGTTTATTTATCCTTTTTTGTTCTTACCATTAAGTCCACCATAATCAAATATACAATTACATTGTTTCCTTCATGAAAGGGGAGCTCAGCGGTGTTACTTTTTCTGTGCTGTGTGGGGTCATCTGTTCAGTTTCATTCTCCCCATAGTAATATAAAATACTTGTTTAGTGTGTTCTCATGTAACCATGGTGTTTTTATTTTATGATTTGAGATGATGAATAAAAAGAATTCTCCATTTTATTTAGGCTCTGAAGACGCTTCGCCAGGTGGAACAAATTAATTTTGGGGATTGTTTGGTGCGTTCCAAAGGAGCATATGCTATTGCTGGTGCTTTGAAAGAAGGATTACACAAATTGAAGGTATGGGTTATTTTTTTTTTTTCTTTTCCCCCCTATTATGACCAAAGTCCTATCCTGAAATCTGAATTGCTCTTCATTATAGGAACTTAATCTCTCCTTCTGTGAGATTAAAAGAGATGCGGCTTTGACATTGGCAGAGTCTGTGGAACATAAATCTGAACTGGAGAAACTGGACTTGAATGGTATGTTTTACAGGGATACGTAGGAAATTAAAGGGACACTCCGGTGTCTGACAGCCTTATGAAAATACTTTGTATGTACTTTTCATATGTATTGTTTAACCTCCATTGTACCATTTGCATGCCACTGATCAATCATGGAAAAGTGCTTCCATTTAAATAAATGGGAGAATATGCACACAAGAGAGTCTGAGTGGTGGTTGGTATATCATGTGGGTGCTGGCAGTAGGAGATGTGTTGGGCCAAGGCAGCTGTCCCTTGTCACATGATTGTCAATCAGTGTTCACATGTACTGTGACCACTCTGCTTCCCTAAACTCAGCTTTCAGTGTTTAATCTCCCCGGCTCGCCTTATTCTAACTGTAAGGCAAGGAGAGAGTGATAAGTGTGTGTGTATAATTTATGTTGTTCCTAAGTAGTGTGGGTTCATTATTATTTGTTTTATATAGCGCCATAGCGCTGTACAATGGGTAGACAGGACATAACAAGTAGCATGTAATATAACAAATTGACTAACAGACTATAGGGGAGGAGGGCCCTGCTCAAACGAGCTTACAGTCTTGTTCATCAACCACACTTCAAAAAGTGTTAGATTTGTTTAAATTAAGCATGTCCAAAACCCTTGGGTACCAAGGGATTAACAGTACCTAGGTATGCTTATTGACTATTCCAATATTACAAGTGCATGTGCTTTTGTATTGTAGGAAATTGCCTTGGTGAAGAGGGTTGTGAGCACATGCAAGAAATTTTGGATAGTTTTAATATGGGCACAGTCCTGGGATCGTTAAGGTAATTAAGGTGTATACTTCATCTATCCTAATGTTTTTCTATAATTTCTGTAATTTGAGTGCTCTTAATGCACTGACTTTTCCCTGCATTATACATTTTTTTTGCTTGTGCTATTTTCTTCTAACAGTAGGTAGCTGTTTTGTTTTGTTATGCACCACAACACCGCCACCCCACCCCCGCCACACACAGGATCGACAAAATTAAATTTAATAGTACATTTTTAGCGCCACACTGTGTGGTCCCTTGATGGGCGATACATTTCCTTAATGCTATAATTTTCCCTATAATTCACAAAATTCTGTGTTGGTGTGAATTACAAAACATTTATGCTAATTTGGGGGAAGGTATTAAAACCTGCATCATGACAGTGAGCGTGCTATTTTAAGAAATTATATTCACCATCATGCAGTGATGATGAAGGTGATGATGATGAAGAGGAGGAGGATGAAGAAGATGATGACGATGATGAGGAGGAGGAAGAAGAAGATGATGATGATGATGAGGAGGAGGAGGAAGGCAGAGATGAAGATGACCAAAAAGAAGAGTTGTCCAAGAAAATTACAACAAATGTATGTGAACAGCAGGTGCCTGTAGTCTGTATATCTGTCAAAACTGCCTTCATATTCTTGCTTTTCTTGCCAGTGACGCATTACATTCATCTTCTGACCACTTACTCTGAAAGTGTTTTTTCTTTTTCTTTTTTTTTTTACATTCTCAGTAAGCAAGGTCTTAATCAACTGCACCAAACAGGCCACTGACTTTGTGATCAAAAGCTCAATTGAACTGTCAATGACTGTATATAGTCATTTGAATTTAAAGACACTTTGCGTTTGTTTTATGAGAGCTGATGTCTGTCCCTGAGTTCAAACAAGGTAGAGGAGGGGCTCCCCTTTACTAATCAGAAATGTTTGATTAACCCCCATTAGCTGTAGACAACGAGAAAATATAGGCTAAATCTGTTGGTTGCGTGCAGCCAGTGTAGTAATGGTTACTTATCTTTACTAGCTGCTTTAATTTCTGTTTTTGTGAGTTTATGTAGCAGTTGATTTTCTCTTTAAACTTTTTTAAAACTGTAGTATTGTATCACTATTTCTGTATTCCAGACTCCAAGTAATGCTTTGGAAATGTAAAATTGTTCAACAATGCTCTTAAATGACTCTGGAAAAATTTAGTATGTTGGTAAATGCATAAATTTCTCTTCAAACTTCCCTCAGGAGTCGGCACCTGTTTCACCTCCCCGCGCTCCGGTTGATGCGTCCGCTTTCCTTGGCTTCCCGTCTCCAGAAAAACTTTTGCAGATGGGTCCTAAACGTTCCCTCATAGCACAGCAAGTAGGTTTGATCCCTTTGAGAAAGCTTTTATCTTCTGGTCACTGCGTTTCTGTTTGTAAAACATATCTGAACGAAAAATAACATCTCAACTGGTGTTTATATGTCAGATTAGACATACAACCCCAACACAAAAACTAAAAATAAGTTGTGAAATCTGCTACTTAAATAGCTCTACATGGTATTACCGCAGTTCAATAAGTACAAAACACGTATATGCACCAAAGCACTAATGATTTTGTCCAGTCGCCAGCGGTAATAACTGATTTTTGCCAGGGTTACCATGATCTATCCAGCCTTAGTGATGTGTATATATTTTAAAGAGACGTTCCAGTATCCCACATCACACAACTTTTGTGTAATGGAGCAAAGTTGTTCGCTTACATTCTAAAACCTGTGTTCTTTCAGACTGATGTTGCCAATGTGGAAAAGGTAGTACAGACGTTCATCCAAGTTTCTTCAGTGTACAGGGATGATGGTGCTGTGAAGGCAGCTGTGGAGGAAACTGTAGGTATGTGGGTTGTTCTCTTAACTGTTCTGTTTTCTTTAGAAAATTGTTTTTTACAATGAGTATTTTTGTTCATCTTCTGACCTAGATACCTTGATGAGGAAGGCTTTTGATAGTTCTTCATTCCAGCAAGACGCATTTATCACCAGTTTGCTTGTGCATATGGGACTTCTTAAGGTAATGCATTTTGTAGTGAAATAATATGCTATCGGAACCTGTGATTGCGCATGGTAGACTATTACTGGTGGGTAAGGGCTCCCATTGAAATCAGAGCGCCAGTTGTGTGCTTCCAGGAAAGCTCTCCTTGAAATCTCAAGATATAATAGTATGCTGGTAAGTTCCATTTTAAGCAAATAAACCTTTAGGACGCAACAAACCACCAGTGCCAATAGTGACTATTGGGTCAAGAAACTGCCAAACGGACGCACCACTGGAAATTTTTTGTTATGCCTCCAATGCAAATGATTTGAAGGATTCCACAGAGTACCCCTTGTATGCACATTTACTTTTATATGCTTTAATTGTTCAGGGAGCACCCTGGGACACTGCGTTGTCCCTTTTAAATAGGCAAATGTTAGTGGGTTTTTTTTTTTATTCTAAATAGTCTAGTTTTCCACTGATGTAAAAATGAAGGGACTAATTTCGTAGTACGCTTTAGCTATTTATCCAATTATTTGTCTGGTAGTGTCGGTATTGGCCATACTCCAATGAGTACATGGTTTTTATGTAAACATTAAGAAAATGTTTAAATACATTGGTTCAAATGGCCTTTATTTTTTTCCCCTTCCAATGACAGAGCGAAGACAAAATTAAAACCATCCCACACTTGAACGGTCCTTTACTGACATTAAATCATGTGGTGCAACAGAATTATTTCCCCAAGTCTCTGGTGCCTGTTCTTCTGGCTTTCATCTCAAAGTAAGTGTTTCGCCCAGTTAAACCAAAACCTTTCCCAGAGGAGCGCTTTACATGTGATAAGTAGTTCTAACTTTCTTTCATAGACCTAAAGAAAGAACTTAACTCTTCATTTATTCCTTGTTTTTGGCAGTATTGGCAACATCTTACTTATGTCTTTGTTTTCAGGCCTAACCGTGCTCTGGAATCAAATCCCCAGGCCCGACACACTCTCCTGCAAACACTTCACAAACTGTAACCATCTCCAGTTGCTCTGGATCACCCGACACAAGCTCTGGTTTGCAAGATGTGGATGTGATGTGAGAACTTATCTTGGAGACTCCAGAACACACGTCTGGAGAACAAGCTCCTTCTGCTCTTATCCCCAAGCCCCTTTTCCAGTATTTTTGTTTACATTTGTTGAACATCCTTTTTCCTCTACATGCTGACCTAGGTATTTTGGTTTGAATCTCGGGAAAAGCCCAAAAAATAATAATTCTAGGTTACAGAGCAACTTTCTTGAACCAGTTCGGTGATCTGAAAACAAAGGGTGCCTTTCCCAGCCAAAAGACTTAAGATTGAAAGATGGCATTTTTCCCCAAGTAAATGTTTGATTCAGATTTTTTAACACTCGCCTGTACCATCAGCCAGTTGGTAGGGCTGTTGGACTAGTTCTTGCATAATGCTAGTCGGTTGTGTGTTAGTATAAAGGGAAGCTAGTTAGCATCCTAACAGTGTACTCTGAAGAACTGTAATATTTCTGATTTACTGAAATGCTGAATTACTGAGTGGTAGCTATAAGGCTACATCTGGCTACTGTGACTTTTAAATCGCGATCGATTAAATATGACATGCTCTTATACATTTAAAGATGTATGGACATGGGGTGCGCCCAAGTCTATTCTGGGTAGATCTAAACATTTTGTCCAGTCCAAATGTTACATTTTGGTTCCCCACCTCTGAAATGACAGAATTGATTTCCTATTAAACTGTAAAATTTTTATAGTTAAATTATGGAAACTGGGAAAAAGACCGCAAAAATATCAAACCCATCTTATTTTTCTGGCATTGTTATTGACCAAATCTTGTAAATAACCATGTAATGATACAATTATTTCTGCCAGTTTTTTTTTCTTTCTCAACAGTGAAACTCTTTCACTTTTTAAGTGGTGATCAATTATTTGGAGTGTATATATATATTTGGGTTATAATGAAAGAATAATATACATTAAAATGCATTTTACTATTCTCTGGTGCATAAATTACAAAAGTGCACTCCAAAAAAGCTGGAAACTTGGCTGGCAAGAGGTATAGATCAAATGTCTTAGATGAATTAATGATACTTAGTAGAGTAGCATGTGCATAGCATTTATATTCTAGTCACTAGTATGGTGTGCACACCATTTATATTCTATTCACTAGTTGCGTGCATTGCGTAATTGGGTATGGGTCCTGCTGAGCAGCAAGGTTTTTTTTTTACGTGTACATTTGCTAAGAATTTGTGTAGTGTAATCTATAGGTAACAAGCCTGTTTATCAGCACACCGTAAATGTTCATCTGTCATATGAGAATGTATGTAATTCCTTAATATAACATATATTTAAATGTGAAACGCTTTATTTGCATCATTGCTTACTTTAAAATCAAAAAGAGATCATATCGTGGACACCATAAACTTTGAATTGGGACATCTCACGGCCCTTATGATTTTTGCTTAGTGTTTCTCAGGGTCAACGGAATAACCCGTGCTCCTAGCCAGTGATGACATCAGTCATCCTTTTAAAGAAACCCCCCCCTTTTCTATTTTCTGTTGTATTATTGCCATATTGGTCGACATGGGTAAAGTCTCTGCACAAATAGTAATGTGTATGATGCCTTAATACTATTTTGTAGTTTTCAAAGTAGTTGTAAGACTTTTAACCCATATTAAGCTTGTATTGTAATTAGGGCTGCAACTAACGATTATTTTAATAATCGATTAGTTGGCCGATTATTTTGTCGATTAATCGATTAATCGGATAAAAAAATACATTATTTTAAATTGAAGAAAAATTGCAATAAAAAACGTACAATTTACACTTTCATCTCTTTATTGCAATGGCCTTCTTATTTTACTGACATAATAATAAAAGCTACAAGAACCCAAACACAGTGCTTCTCAAACTAGGTTTTAATACAAAGTTATTAGTAAATATTAATTCATGTTAACTATTTTTCATATTTAGTAAAAACTGAGAAAAAAGCCTTGTTTAAATTTTTTTATTTACCAAACTGCCCCCAGTTATGCACATCTGACCCCCAGCTTGCCACTCTGCCCCCATATATGCCTTATACCCCTTATATGCCAGATTCCATTGTGCCCCCTGATATGCCACTGTGCCCCTGATATGCCTTATACTCCTTATATGCCAGTGATATGCAACTGAGCCCCCGATATACCTTTTAGCCCCAGATTTGTTTTATGCCCCCCTGATACCCCCTATATGCCACTGAGCCCCCTGATATACCTTTTACCCCCAGATATGTTTATGCCCCCCTGATATGCCTAATATCCATATGCCTTATACCCCCTATATGCCCTAAAAATTCATAATACCCCCCATACACCACTATAACTCACCCATACACCACTCTGGCTCCTCCCCCTCCCATACACTACTCTGGCTCCTCCCCCTCCCATACACCACTCTGGTTCCTCCCCTCCCATACACCACTCTGGCTCCTCCCCCTCCCATACACCACTCTGGCTCCTCCCCCCTCTCATACTCCACTCTGCCTCCTCCCCCCTCCCATACACCACTCTGCCTCCTCCCCCGCCCATACATCACTTTGGCTCCTCCCCTCCCATACATCACTTTGCCTCCTCCCCCTCCCATATACCACTCTGCCTCCTCCCCTCCCATACATCACTTTGGCTCCTCCCCCTCCCATACTCCACTCTGCCTCCTCCTATACACCACTCTGGCTCCTCCCCTCCCATACATCACGTTGGCTCCTCCCCCTCCCATACATCACTTTGCCTCCTCCCCCCTCCCATACTTCACTCTGCCTCCTGTGAACCTCCGTTTCTGACAAGACACCAGGGAGCCGGGTAGAGAGGCAGAGTGGCGTATGAGAGGGGGAGGAGCCCGAGTGGTGTATTGGAGGGTGGCTCCCATACACCCCTCTGACTCCTCCCCCCTCCCATACACCGCTCTGCCTCTCTACCCGGATCCGTTACTGAAGGCACTTTCATTGCAGCTTCATAGAAGCCACAGTGTAAGTGAAGGACAGTAACGGAGTCTGTCTGTGCGATGCAGAGAGGATGATTCTCTGTCAGCCGGTGGGGGTCTGCATCGCACAGACAGACTCCGTTACTCACCTTCACTTACACTGAGGCTTCTATGAAGCTACAGGGAAAGTGCATGTCAGTAACGGTGCCGGGTAGAGAGGCAGAGTGATGTATGGGAGGGGGGAGGAGGCAGATGGGAGGGGGAGAGAGACGGAAGTGAGAGACCGGCCGACAGTGAGGGGAATCCAGGTCTCCTGCAGCGTAGCGGGGGATCTGGATTCCGGTGTTATAATCCGATCTCTGTTTGAGATCGGATTATATAAGGAGAGGAGTTTTTCAGAGCATTTGCTCTGAAAAAACCTCTTTTTATAATCAATAAAAATCGATCCGATTAATCGATGATGAAATTCGTTGACAACGATTTTCATTATCGATTATTATCGATTTTATCGATTAGTTGTTTCAGCCCTAATTGTAATGTGAGGTTTTAATTTAATTTTGTAATTTTTTTTTAATATAATTGCGGAATTGCTGCTTTGCCTGAATTTTAACATCTTAAAATATTCCTTACACTTGGACTTTTGAGCAAGAGTGATATATGTGGAAGGGGAGATAATCTTCCACATAATCAACAGGTTGGCCTGATAATCATTGCACCCGAGTCAATAACATAACATTAATCGTAATCTGCTGGTTAGAAACGTGTATCGGAGACATGGGAATTACACTGTACATCTCGTACCATGTCGGTTACCTTCCCCAAACACTGAGGCATTCCACATCCAGAGAATCTTACGTTGTCTGCTGGGCTAGTAGCCCAGAATGTTTTTTCTTAGTTTTTAAAATCTGGTTCTCATGACATTTAGCTGTCGGTACTGTTATGTTAGCCTTAGTATAGCATGTGTTATAATGCAGCAAGATCTCATGTACACATTTTCAAATTGTCTAATAAAATATTTCATCGTTGTATATGCTTAGCACAGGTACGATCGTCTTTTGTAGAAAGTACACTGGCTCTGCCCTTCTATGTTATGCCCCTATCCCTTTTATCTAACACAGTCTGTCTAGTAAGCTAGTAGGCCATTATCTAGTTGCATTTCTCACTGAAATTGGGGCTGCTAAAGGAAACTGCTGTTTTCCAGATATAGTTTTGGGCCTGTTCTCCCTTTTTAACACGGTGGTCGACACATTTGGTTTGGATCTAGGAGCCAGGTGAAAAATGTTGGAGCCAGGTTTTTCACTCAAGCAGCTGGGCCTAATATACACCAGTACCAGACATACCTTCCAGGTGCCAGGAAGTTATTTCTAGTCGCCATGGTGACTGGATGCCTGGGATTTGTTGAGCCCTGTTTTAACATCTGTATTGCTCTAAAGGATTCCTTCTACTTTCTGCCCACAGCCACCCGTATGTCCCACTTCCCGGACCTGTATGCTTTACTTTAGATCCACTTACTAACACCCTCCTTCTCTTTAGATACATATCTCATCATCCTAATATAAATTGTATTTACACGATTGAGAAGCAGAGGAAGAAACCCAAGAATGTAAGGTTTAGATTGGCTTGCATGACATGTGCCAAGATGCTTTTAGTGCATCTTTAATCAACTTGCTGCCTGCACTACTGCTGTATGCAATGCAAGCAAAGCAGGGACGTTTACATTTCGCTGGGCAGCAGTGAAGGCAACTCAGTTTCACACAAAAGAAACATAAAAGGGTTAAAGGGACCACTAAGGTTTTTAATATGCATGAAATTGGTTGGGGTGGAAACAGAACATAATAGTGCTACTTCCTCATCTACTATTTCAGATATGTTTAATCCTCTATTGTCTTTCCATTATGTGCCATTGCTCTTTTTTTAATCAGAAGATAAATAATACATTTATCTGCAGAATCAACCCACTTTGTACGGGGAGGTGTTTAGAGAAAAATCAGTGGGCTACCTTACTGACTTTACAACAGTTATATGAAACAAAGCAAATGTATATATAAAAAATTAAACTGGCTTACAGTTTATTTCCTAATGCTTTAATGAATAGTCTCCATTATTAATCTACCGAATACGACTTAAGTTTGTTGTTTTCATTCACAAGTTACTTTCTTTCTGCTCCCAGATGAGTTCCTAGGTGTTATACAACAAGAACAGTGAAGGGAAAGTGCTGACAAGGTTTCTTGGTGTTTGTAGGAGAGTTGAACATTTCATGTCTCGGCTCTAACTGCGTTATGAAGGGCCAACCCAAGTAAGCTGAATTCATATGCATAGAGATGTCAAGGAGCTCAAATGCTCAGCTCTACTGAATCTTAACAGGTTAGAGTATAAAGATTGTGGAGTTGTATGATTTATTATTTGACTAGTGTCATTGAAATTATGTGGAAAAAAATTATTTTTGCTCCTTTCCTGTCTTGCACTCTCCATTCTCTTTTCTCTTCTCTTTCACTCCTTTCTACCCTCTCCTCTCATGTCTCACTTCCTGTCTTTTCTCTTCCTCCTCTCTCCCCTTTTTCTTACTCTCCCTCCCGTATTTTTTTCTCTCCTTTCCCTCTTTCCTCTCTCTCTCTTCAGCCTCTCTACACTCTTTCCATCATCCTTTGTCTCTCCTTCCTCTTTTCACTCTCAATCCTTCCTTTGTCTCTCTACCCGAACCCTTTGTCTGGTCACGATCTCCCACCCACCTCTTACCTGACATCATTTTCATTGTTGCCGCCCACCTCAGGCTACCATACTGGCAACAAGTAGCTCTGTCCACTTTAGTGGATAGCGTGTGCCAGTAGCGTACCTAGCGGGGGGGGCGGTCCGCACCGGGTGCCCCTCATCAGGGGGGTGCCAATTTGCTGGCACCCGGCACCCCTCCAGAGACGGACAGTAATGTCCGCCGCTGGAAGAGCAGGCTCGCAAGGGAGCGGTATCGGAGGTCTTTAACAGACCTCTGGCTCCCTTGAGTGATCACTCAAGGGAGCCGGAGGTCTGTTAAAGACCTTTGATACCGCTCCCTTTCGATCCGCGCGGCAACAGCTGCTGTACGCCGGGGTTTGTTGTCAGATCCCGGCACACAGCACTGAAGCCGCGCCCACAGCTGTCCGTGCCCTGTGACCCGGAAGAAGACAGAGAAGACAGAAGAACTGAAGAAGAGGAGCGAAGAAGAGGAAAAGAAGCTGAAAGAAGAAAGGAAAGGTAGGAAAGCATTAAGTGAGAGTGGATTGGTATGTGTGTGTGGATTAGTGTATATATGTGTGGATTGGTGTATATGTGTGGATTGGTGTATGTGTGTGGATTGGTATATATGTGTGGATTGGTATGTGTGGATTGGTATATATGTGTGGATTGGTATATATTTGTGGATTGGTATATGTGTGGGTGGGTATGTGTGTGGATGGGTATGTCTGTGGATTGGTGTGCGTGTGGATTGGTGTGCGTGTGGATTGGTGTGGGTGTGGATTGGTGTGGGTGTGGATTGGTGTACGTGTGGATTGCTATTGGTATATGTGTGGATTGGTAAGTGTGTGAGAGTGATGGGTGTTATGCTGTACCATTTCCAATTAATTTTTCATTATATAATTATGCTCTAAAGTACATCATAACTCCCATCACTCTATATTGTTCCATACAGTGGCAGAGCTGGGAGACAGAGGCCTTGCACCCCCACTGCAGGACTCCTGAAAGGTAAGTGAACTTCAAAGAGGGAGAGGGTAGATAGTTAGGAGGGGGTAGATAGGGAGAATGGGTGAGATGGGGGATAGGGGGTAGATAGGGCAGAAGGGAGTGAGAAGGGGTAGATAGGGCAATCATACTCCTATCATGCCAAGTCTGCGAGTATATCCTGGAATCTGGGTATGCCTGGGCATGATAAGAATGTGATTGCTGTTAATTATATATATATATATATATATATATAATATATATAAACCAAAGGGAGCGGCTGCACACTCAGAAATATTGTTAATATACACAGGCTTTTATTTGCCCTTGTGCTCCAAAAATAGCCAGATATATGTTACCAAAGAAAAAAATGGGCACTCACGGGTCTTTGCCTTGAGAAAGGACCGGAGGTGGTCCGAAACATTGGCCGTGCTGATTGAAATAAACTACTGCAAAGACCCGTGAGTGCCCATTTTTTCTTTGGTTACATATATATATTTAATTGTTTTGTCCTATTTTGGTGTGTTACTTACTTTAAATAAAAGTGTTAGATTTTTTTTATGGTGTGGGGGGGTCATATTCGGTTTCGGCCAGGTAAATGCTGCATTTTCGGTTTCAGTCCAGAATTCGTTTCGGGGCATCCCTAAGCCAGACAATGAAGTGGTAGGCCTACACCACATCAGTGTTTGGCTTAGTATATAGTGATAGGAGTTATGCTGCACTGTTACCAATGTCTGGCTCAATGTATAGTGATGGGGATTACGCTGTACCACTGTCAATGTGTGCCTCAGTATATAGTGATAGGTGTTATGCTGTACCACCGTCAATGTCTGCCTCAGTATATAATAACAGTAATGCTGTACCACCTTCAGTGTCTGCGCCGGTATATAACGGTAGAAGCTATGCAGTTTTAAAGTGTATGTGGGGGGGGTGCCACATACAGGATCCGCCCCAGGTGCTAAATACCTATACTAGTGTGGCCGGTCCATCATAACAGTAGTACTTTTACTTCTTATGCAGTACACTGTAATGCTTTCTAAAGCCGGGACCTCCTCACCTGTTGTTTTTTGTAAGTCAAATTGTTATATTTTACTTGTTATGTCCTGTACAGTACTATGAAATGTGCTGGCGCTCTATAAATAATAAGGGGAGAAGAAAGAGAGAGAAAAGATTGAGAAGAAAAACCTGGGAGTGAAAGAAAGGGAGAGATGCTAGATGTATGTTTCATCTAAAAGCTGATAGGGTAGCGTTTAACAAATTTTTTGTGGCGTGATTAAAAAAAATCACATGTTTTGTGTCAGCTTGGCAATAGGAGAAAGAAACCAATTTTCATAAGTTAGCCTCTAGTCTCTTATCACCTAGTTTCTGATGCACTATATTTTTAATCAGTGGGTAAACATTTATTAACAATCAACTAAAGGGAGGCATAATTTGCAACTGAAGATAAAGACACAGGTTCCGCTAAATTACAGTCATACTTATCATTATCCATTCCCCATAAACTTGCTGCAGTCACATACATTTGTCTGTCATCTTCAGTGTTGTCATCCGTGCAATACAGTTTATATGGGTCGGATGTTTGCTTTCCGACACGATCTGCTTCCTCTTCATTGTAGTAACGTTGAAAGTTTATTTTATGTGAGCGTAGGGTGTATGCAATAAATACAACGGCGGCCACCAGCACTACCACAGCTACAGAAACACCAGTGGTCACAAAGGGTGATGGGGTGGTCTTGGAGGGAGAATAGACCTGCTGTGGCTGCTCAAGAGCGCTGTTTGTTTTACCATACTCACACTGCATAGGTTTTGGGTCATGGCATTTAAAGATGTCTATGCTTTGTGGTATAATGCAGACTATGTAGTTGGTGTCGGCGTGAAGATGATAAAGTTGAACTTGCCTGAGCTCTCCAATGACATCTAATGTAGACTCCTCATCCCCGGCACTATAGCGTACTTGAAATTGGTTGTAATAACCAGATACAGACCATGAAACTATCAGAGATTCTTGCCCCAAGGCAGCCACAGAGACATCGGAAATGTGGTCAGATAGACATGGGTCCCGCAAATCTACATCTACTTCATTGGCTAAAGTGGTAGACTGAAATAACTGTTTAGTTGTGGAGGTTTTGAATGCCATTGTAGTTTTAGAAGTAGCTGCCATTGTAATTATAGGTGGCTGTGTTATTCTGCTTCCATCAGGAAAGACGGGAGTTGCAGTATTTACAGACGCTTCACCAAATCCTGGACAGGTGAGCAGGTCCAACTAGAGAGAACAAAAAAAAAACATTTGTAAATATAATGTCTTATCCAGTTTCACAAACCTTTATATCAAATAACCAAATCTCTAATTATGTGTTCTTAACTCTTTTGTGGAATTCACATTCTTTATATTTATTTTTAGATTCTATCTAAGGTATTTTTGGTAGATTATAGCTGCACTACCTGAGAAATAGAGTAACTTTGCAGTATAAAAGAAATCTAAAAAATACTAAAATCTATCTCTTACTTTTTAGGGCAAAGGCTGTTTGAAAGCAACAAAGTAAGGAACTTACATGTACAGAAATAAGGTTTTTGCCCTCCAGTGCTTTTGGGCTCTGACATAGTACTTGCTGTTCTGGGTCCTTTTCCTTTCTTCCTGCAAGTCGCGTGTGTAGCTTTATGATTGAGCAATCACATCTCCAAGGGTTGCCAGTTAGGTACATTTTTGTGAAGGCCTTAAGCCGAGAAATTGGAAGGTTTTGCAGGCTGTTATTTCTCAGATCCAGAACTTCTAGCCTGCGTAGTTTAGAAAAGCTCAAAGGACTCACAGTCTCCAAACCCACCCCGTCCAAGTACAGTTCTGTGAGAAATCTGAGCCTTCTTCCAGTTGACCCTGCAGACACTCTTTTAATGTTGTTACCACTCAGTCGCAGCATCTGAAGACCTCTTATAGAAGAGAGGGATAATGGTATGCTGCTAAGGTTGTTCATCTCAAGGTTCAGCCTTCTGAGATATACCATGTCCTTAAAGGAGTTTGAAGATATATTAGAGATGAAATTGTAGCCTAAGTCCAGCCAGTGTAACCCAGTCACACCAGCCAGGGTTTGGTCAGCTAACTCATAAAGCATGTTGTGACTTAGGTGTAGATTACTTAGTTCTGTAAGATCTGCAAACAAACCTGTAGAAAGAGAACATTTTACATCAGAGGTGAGCACTGTACTTAGAATGTAAAAAATAATTACTTTTTAACAGCTCTTTTTTGCATATAAAGTTTTCAGACAGCTGCACATTAAACATTTGTATATGTTCTAGTTCTGCTGTCATAGCCTAAGCTACCAGACGGACACCTTGACTCTTTATGATACCGCTTTATGGTAACCAATGACGGTGTGAGGTTGGGTGAGTAAGACAGAGCTATTCTACTAAGGATATTCTATTGAAGAAACAATTTCATTGTACAAGCAAGACTTCAGTATCATTATTATCTTTTATTTGTATAACATTAACAATTTACGCAGTGTTACATACAATACATATATTCAAGGGGTATGACATGACTAGGATTGACAGACTAAGACAAACCGAGACATTATGTGGAAAGTGTCCTGCTCGCAAACTTTGAATCTTGAGGGAATGGGGTGAGGACAAACATAAGGCACAGAGAAAGGGTGAGAGGTAGTGTGGTGGTTGGATCGGTGACAGGGAAGTTCTAGCAGCTAAGGTGGTGCGGCTTCTCTGAAGAAGTGGGTTTTGAGATGTTTCTTGAACGTAGGGAGGGAGAGTGAATGCCGAAGGTTCGGTGGAAGTAAGTTCCAGAGATATGGGGCAGCCAGAATGAAGTCTTGTAGACAGGAAAAGGAAGAGGTGATAAGTGAGGAGGAGAGCCTTAACCCATGGGAAGAACGTAAGGATCGCGTAGGGGAGTATTTGTTTACGAGGGCAGAAATGTATGGAGGAGCAGTGTTATGGAGGGCCTTATATGTTAGTACCAGGATTTTAAATTAAATTTGTAAGGTAATAGGGAGCCAGTGGAGGATTTCACAGGGTGGGGAAGCAGAAGAGCAGCAGCATGCAAGGAAGATAAGCCTAGCAGCAGCATTTAGGAAAGACTGCAGATGAGACAGTGGAACGACAACCAGAAGAGTGTTGCAGTAGTCAAGACGGAAAATAAGTGAATGAACCAGAGTTTTTGTGGATTCACGGGTAAGGAATGGGCGGATATGTTTTTAAGGTGCAAGCGGCACGATGTGGCGAGGGGCTGAATGTGAGGGATGAAGGAGAGGTTTGGGGGTCAAGGATGACCCCAAGGCATCGGGCCTGGTTAGTAGGAGAGATAGTGGTGATAGAGAATTCAGGGAGTGGAGATGGGAGGAGGGAAGGTAACAAGTTCAGTTATAGAAAGATTACGTTTCAGGTAGCGTTGTGACATCGATGAAAAATAGACAAGCAGTTGGTAATAAGAGATGGAGAGAGATCAGGAGAAGACAGGTAGATTTGGGTATCATCTGCATATAGATGATACTGGAGGCCAAATGAGTTGATTAGTTTGCCAAGAGATTAAGTATAGAGTAAAAGAACAGCAGAGGGCCAAGGACTGAACCTTGGGGGACACCAACCTAAAATGGAAGGGGTGATGATGTCTTGCCAAAGAAGCTGACAGAGAAGGAACAGTTAGACAGATCTGACGAGATCCAAGAGAGAGCTGAATCTCGAATCCCTGTAGGAGCAAGTGAGTCTAGAAGAAGGTGGTGATCAACAGTATCAAAAGCAGAAGAGAGATCCAGGAGTATTAAAAGGGAGACGTGACCTTTTGCTTGGGCAGAGAGCAAGTCATCGGAGACTTTTAGAGCTGTTTCAGTAGAGTGAAGGGGATTTGACACCAGAGTCTAGAGCAGGCGTCAGCAACCCCTGGCAGGTGTGCCACTCGTGGCATGTGGGGTGCAAATGAGCGTCACGCGGGGCTTCCGACTGCTCACCCAATTGAAATGCCGTTTTTTGGGGAGGGGGGGTTGCAGCCCGGAGGAAGGGCTTAACGCGGAGGAGAGAGCTGAAAACTCAGTAAGTTTTCAGCAACCAAATGGCGCCCCTCACTCTCCTCCGCAAGGCTTCTGTCTTCAGTGTCTTCGTCGGGAAGAGAGGGGGTAGATAATAAGAAGGAGGGGGAGAGAAGGGGGTAGATAGTAAGAAGGAGGGGGAGAAGCGGGAGATAGTAAGAAGGAGGGGGAGAAAAGAGGGTAATAAGAATATTGAAATAAAGTCAGAATGAGTGAGAGAATGAACAAATTAATTTGTGTATGAATTGTGTAAATGAGTTGGAGAATTAATTGTGTGGAAGAATTGTGTGAATGAGTGAAAGAACTAATGAATTTGTGAGAATGCATTCATAAATATATGTACCTAAATTGTGTGAAAGAGTGAGAGAATTAATGATTGTGTGAATTAGTGAGTGACTGTAAAAGCGTCTGTGTGTGTATTATAGATGTAATAATAATTGATTTTTGGAAAGGCAAAGATGGCATGGGCAGGATGTTTGTGGGATAAAAGGTGGCACAGGTAGCGTGTTTTTGGGACAAAGATGGCACAGGGTGGGCTGTTTGGGGACAAAGATTGCAAATCCTATGTGTGTTATCTGCGTGCTGGTCAGGTTCTATGTGGCCAGTGTGGAAGCCATGGCTGGCTTTGGGGTGTGCAACCTGTGATCTATGCCTGAAATTCAGGGAGTTTTATCTATACCTTTAATGCGGAGATTTTGTGTGAATTCCAATTGATCTATACCTGCAAAGCTGGGATTTTGTGTTATTCTGTTGATCTATATCGGCTATGCTATGTTTCCATACATTATTTATGTATATCTGCAAATACGGGGCATGTTTGTCTTATTCATTATTTTTTTTGAGGGGATAGGTAGGAGGTTGGTTCCAGTGTATATAAAGAAAAAATGCACCCAAACAGAATTTCCACCTTAGCAGTGTGGCGGTTTTCTGAGAAAGAAAAGCCGTTTTCATGATGTTCCTTTTTTGTTTAAGGAACATAATTTGTTTTCAAATATTTATTTTCTCAACCATTTGCTCCTCTTTGAAATTATTGCCGGCACACCAAAGGATTTGAAGGTTTTTGCCTACCCCTGCTCTAGAGAGTCAAGGAGGGAGGAGAGGAATTAGTAAGTCGATAGTACACAATACGTTCAAGCAACTTAGAGGTAAAAGGAAGCAGAGAGACGGTAGTTATTGCCATTAAGAATTAATTTAATCTAGTTTGACCAGGGAAAAACACATGACTGATAACAATGGCAGCCTCCAGGTCCAGTTCAATCAAAATTCCCTATCATCTATTATTAGATGAAAAATATAAATACAATTTTGTTTGCGTACCTGGTTGTATGTAAGTGATCTTGTTTTTTGACAGCTGTAGGTATATCAGGCTGGTCAGATTGTTGAATGCTCCATCCTCAAAGCTGCTTAACTGATTACTGTCCAGGTACAAATAGTGAATACTCGTCACCTCCACGAAGGCATCCGACTGTATGGTGCTAATGTTACAGTTGCTGAGATGGAGGCTTCTAAGCTGAGGCAAGTCCTGTATAAATCTGGGATGAAGTACCACAAAATGGTTGTGTTGGAGGTGAAGTTCAACTGTGTTGTTGTTCAGCTGAGATGGTGGTGATGTGAGGCTAGCATTGGAGCAAAAGATGTGTTGCTGGGGCAAGAGGCAGGTACAGCTGTCAGGGCACTGGGCCATAGTATTCACCTTTCTGGCGATCATCATCAGTAGCACCAGCATCAAGCATCCCATATTGAAATGCCTGAAAAAATTGTGCACTATATTTAAAGTGAATCATTTAACATGCTCACACAATAACAACATTCTTGGATATTGTTTAACTACTGAATTAATTTCATGGATTATGATTATAAAACATGTCTTTATGTACAAGAAGGCAGCAGGGCATCAGTAACACATTTTTGATCTTACAGGGAAACTAACTACAGCAATACATGACAGAGGCAAAAAAAGAACCTGATAAATAAAGAATGGTTTTCTTTAACAAATTGTACAATCCTACTATTGAAAAGCAGAAGTATCAATATTTTCCAGAAAGAAGTTAGTACTTATAGCACTTACCATTTCAGTATCACCATCTCTTACGTCTGGAAACCTAGCCTTGTGTGTTTTGTATCATGTGGGATCTGCAGATCACAGAACTCACTGATTTTTCCTTCCTGCCAAGCGCTTTCATAAACCCAAAGGAGGTGTGGAAAGGTCCAGATATATTTCCTGCTATTTCCTGCTATTGTTAATGGCCTCTTTAGTGAAGGGAAACGGCAGGAAAGAAATAGTTTGCTTAACTTATTTTCCTGTCCATCAGCCAAGTGTACTATTATGATTTGTCATTCCTTGAATATAACAAAACTTTTTAGAGTTTCCTACAATATTTGCATCAAAATTCCTAATTACTGTAATGCATTTTTCTACTTTTAAAATGTTTGCCAAATTTTACACCTTGAGCTTCTTCTGCAATATGGTTGGGTTTTATGATCCTATGTAGGCAGCAAAACATGGGGGCAATTTCCAGGCTAAGATAAATCTCACAGTACTTAGTTACCAGAAATGGGTTTGGCCCTCAGACTACCCCAACAAGACCACAGACTAGTAAATTATTGCGTCTATTGGCCTATATTTCTCCAAACAAAGTAAAGTCACCTCTCTTGCAAGGTAGACTATAAGTGTAATCAATTCTCTGTTTATTGCACAAGTAGGTAATAAGATACAGAAGTGTCTTACAAGATGTGTAAGACAAAAAAGTTGTAATAACAATCAATCCATGATAACAATAACAGCGTATTCATGTAAGTTACAGGAGGTATTTTCGCATATTACCAAAGGTAAGTGTGAGCCTTTTGTACATCACAGAGAGAGAACAATTCCACAATATAAGCAGGCCAAGGTATTTAATGTGTTTGTTGCACCATTTAAATGGCAACTTAGTCTGTATCTGCAGAATCATAACAGCCGGGAGGAAGAAAACCATGATCTCTGACTTTGATAAATTAATTTTGTAATTTAAGAAAGCGTGGAAACGGTCGAATTCAGCCATCACCTGGGAAATAGGCCGGAGGGGATTGGCAAGGGTCAGCAAAATGTCATCTGTGAGACTGCGAGCCAATTTTTATACCCATAATCTCTGGATTAGAGCGGATAGCATTCGCAAGAGGTTCTGTTACCAGAATGAATAATAAGGGAGATAAAGGGCATCCCTGCCTTGCGGTAGAATATAAGTGTAGTATTTTCATGTTGGCATAGAGTTTATTCCCAATTTGCCATTTCAAAGACAAGGCACCAGCTATTAATCTGTGTCCAGGACACTATGAATGTTCCATGCATGCTGAGGTTAATCTTAACGGTCTCGGAAAGGCAATGATGTTTACTCAAGAAAGTGGGGGTTTGTAGGAGGGTTGTACCTACAGCTTGCAGGACTCACTTTCCATTATGATGTACCAACATCATTGAGCTTCTTCTCCAAGAAGGACTTGATGAGCCCTGTATTATGTAATGTTAATCACTGACATTTCTTGAAAGCAGGCTTAGCAACTGAACTGTGTATCATGCAATAGACTAATTCAATGCATCTAGTCTGCCACTTTTTTCGAATGTACACTATTTTTTAATTTGCCATAAACTTCTGTTTACATATTAATTTCAATATATATCAAATATTAAAATAGAAATAATTGATTAAAGTGTAAAAATAAAGCAAAGCTGTCTCCCTGTGACCCAGCTATAGCTTAAAGCAAGGCCACTACTTCTACTGTAACTGCCTGCGACCTTCTTTGCTGGAGCACCGTGGAACAATGAGACTATATTTCATTTGTACCCGTCACAGGGAAAATGTGTTTTATTGTTCTAGCTGTTTTCCTTTGCAGAGCATACTTCCTGTACATGGTCATTTTAAAAATATAGAAAAATATATAATGCTGATTGATGCTGCTGCTTAACAAGGCACACAACACTATAGTGTGGCAGATTGCATTCATCTGAATTCTAGGGGTAGTTTGTCCAGTAATTTAGGTTTGATGAAAATTTGACTTTTATAGATCAAAATATATACCAAAGTTTAATAAATATAGATAATTGTAAGGTTGTTTGAGCAGGGCCCCCCTTACCTGTTGTTTTTGTAAGTGAAAATTGTTATGCTACGCATTATTTGTCATTACCCATTGTACAACCCTTCAGAGTATGATATAGCTTCATGAATCAATAAATAATAATCCTTAACTCTTTTAGATCTGATTAACACATAAATCACTCAGTCTTGTTGTCTGACATAAGGAAACGAAGAGCCCCAGAATTCCGCAGTTGCCAAGCGTTGTGGCAAACTCTTTTCATTGGGCTGGCAAGGGGAAAGACATCCACAAACATGAAAACTGTAACGTATATTTTAAGAAAAACAGCTCCTAGGCAAAAGGACAGCACAAGTTTGAGCTGTATTCATCTGGACCTGTCACGTTCATTAGGTCTATAGGTATACAGGTATTTTAGATCTGATTAACACATACACAGGTATACAGGTGTACATGAGCATATCAGCCATTGGCCAGTTCGGTCCTGGTTGAGGCTTAAGATGAAGGGTGATGAAGAACATGGAGGAATGAAGATAGGGTTGTTGTGCATTATACATAGAAAATAGTGAAGGGAGATGCATGTATGGAAACAGGTCATGGATTACCAATCAAGCGAGGCTACAAATTGTGTTATAACTACAGAATCACTCCATAAGGTTAGGTATGATACCTATGATTTCACAGTATATATTAAGACTTAAAATGTCCCACGCAAATCTATATGTATGAAAAAGATGACCATTTTACTCCTCTTTCTGTTGGATCTACTTCAGATTGAGTCCATTCCTCATCAGGCCAATCTAGCATGTTACTGTAACCAGACAGTTAAGTTATTGTTTAGTAATGGTGAATATAGTCTGGTAGGGCAATTTTGTGGAAACTAGGCGACATGGAAAAAAAACAAGTTCCTGAAATAAAGGTGTGAATTAAAGTGGTGGAATAAAAATGTCCCTTTTTGGCTTTGTCCTATGCTTAGAAAAATGTATGTGGAAGCAAAGTTTGGTCACCTTCAAGAACCGTTTGCAAGCGTTTTTCCCAGCAGACATCTGATTGCAACAATCTGGCTTAAATCATCAATGAGGAATGCCACGGGAGCGAGCAGAATTGTATTAAAATAGCATGTCAGCAAAAAAAGGAGGAAAACAAACAAAAGGAGGAAAGATGCAAAATGTTCAGTGTATTTCAGAAGAAAGTATAGTGACTCAGCAAATGAGATGAGAACAGAAAAACACTTTACTGTGCGACATGAACCACTAATCACCACAAAATGCAAAGCATTCACAATTAAACATCTGTCGAGTAATTGCAAAAGTAAATACGACTGTTATTCCCCACTTTGTGTTGTGAACACGTACAACAATACAAATGGTACGGTTTCACCTACACTCGTATACATTTAAAGCTTTCATAACTAAGCATTAGAACATCATTCCTTGTACTGTTGAATCCCCAAACTTTTCCAGAAATAATCATGTACATTTTGCTTCATTTATACTTTTTCAGAGACCGCCTAATTGCCATAAGACATATAAACATTTTATAGTCTCATATGTTTGTTAGAAGATAAATGCATTTTGGTAGATCTGGTTTCCACCCAAAACCTTGAGAATCCCCTCCATGACAAACTTTGGTTCTAAATTTGGTCTTCTGTTGAACATTGTATTTTATTCTAAAACAGACTAGGCACATTTTATAAAATCATAACACAAAATATCTTTGCATATTTGAAAGCAGAAGTTTGGAAGGGGATGGATCATTGTCCATCAATTAGAGACCCAAACCTAAATAAGATTATAGTTTCCATGGCCATTGGACATAATGACACTCAAGCAACATGTAAACTGTTCATGGGATCAAAAACAATATGGTTTACTGGTGTAGAGTATGGCATTGAGGCTCTATTTCATAGCACCAACACTAAACAAAATAATCAAGTCCCTGGTAGGGAGGCACAAGCAGAGTCATGCGACAGAATATTGTCAGATGGTGGGTTAATCTTTATTAAAAATATCCTGTATGGAATTTCAGAGAGCATTTAAATAAAAATATTGTGTAGTACCCTCACAAATCACAATATTTGAAACAATAATCCTTGACTAATATTCATCATATCATGCTATAGTATACTATAAGAAAATAGCCTGTTTAATGTGCTTACCCTGTATGTTCCCCAATCGCTGCTTGTTGTCCAAAGCCATTGTCCTGTCTTAGCCACTGTGAGAACCTATTTAAACATCTCTTAAAATGTCAAGCCACAACGGACTTCTTTATTCTTATTTTTATTTAAACCCAGTTAATCAACAGCCATGTATTGAGAACATGCCATAAAAGGCATTAAAGAACATCCCAGGATGGCTAAAAAGCCAGTCTTTTTTGGGAAAGGGCCTTCAGGATGTATAATTTTATCTGTTTGCTACGTTCTCCAAATGCTTTTGAGGCACTCATACAAAATTATCTTCAGAGAAGACCTAAACGGATTTTTAATATTTGCATTTTATTTTGATAGGACATTCAGTTGTTTATCTCCCTGTGTAACCAAAGCTGTAATGGTTAGGTAATAAAATCTAGAAGTAGAAATGAGTCATTTAAACAACAACATTATCATCAGAGACATATGCATACAGAAGGGGAATTGTCCTTTCAAGAGGTTTTGCTTTATTTACCCTGTTTGAAATAAAAATAATAGATTTCCCTTTTAGGCAGGTAATTTCTGGAGTGTTTCACAAATTTTTTGCCAAATACAATTTGAGTTCTCCATAGGGTTTCCCCACCATAATGCATGTTAAGGTCTATTAGAAGTAACATTGGATGTACAATGGACTAGGCCTGTAATCACGGGTGATTGTATAGCCACACTGATGCTGCAAAAAGCTAATATTTCTAGCTATAGATTGCTTTTTCCTTATCTGTAGATCACACCTTAATATTCCGTATACAGGGTTTTTTTTTTTTTTTTTTAAAGAAATACTGACTGATCTGCTTACGAACGAGGGAAAATATTTCACAGCCTTCTGGTCCTTGAATGTTCTGCTCACATAAGGTTATGGAAGAATGTGGCTAATGCAGCAAAGGCTGAGTCAATTCACATGCCTTCGATGACAGGCATTGCGTGATGTATTAAAAAGAAGAATGAGGAAAATTCACTTTAACAGCCCAAAAGGCATTGTGGTTCATTCGTGAAAGATATGTGCAGAGGAGGTAGGAAAAGTGTTAACCAAAACAAACTCTTCATAACTCTCTCAAAATATATACTATACATATATAATCTATTATATACACACACAGCTATAGTGTTTTCAGTAGGACTTTATGGTTATTAAACACCTATTCTTTTTTTTTGGGGGGGCGTGGCTTGGCAGCACACAAGATGGACGCATAAGTCCTGAGCTCCGGCGCATCGGGCCCTAAAATACGCTCCAGACTCGTTCTTTCACTCACCATGGGCAAGCACACCAAGGCTCCCAACACCCCGAGGCCATCGGGTTCCAAGGAGAAAGGATCTCTTACCTCTGTCCGCTCGTTTTTCCAGTCCTCTTCGGATCAGGACTCCCGGGATTCTTTTCAAAGGCCGCCATCTCCTTCGTTAAGCGTGGCGAGTGACGCGGCGGAGGACGTATCCCAGGCGCCTGGTCTGGTTTCTCCAGCCCCTGCTCCTCGCTCCTGGAAAGAGAAACTGGATTCGTTACCCACCAAGGCGGACATCGCGGATATCGTGGACAGGGCTACGCAGGGCATTCGCTCCAGCCTCGCGGACATTCAGTCTGATATCCGCCATATTGGAGACCGTGTGGCGGCTTTAGAGGATGACCAACCGCGGATCCACAATGCTGTGGATTCCCTGACTTCCCAACTTCGCCTCCAATCCCACTTGGTGACTCACTTGTCACGCAAACTTGAAGACCTAGACAACCGGGGGCGCAGAAATAACATTCGGGTTCGCGGCCTGCCTGAGTCAGTGGCGCACTCGGACCTTCCCGCCACTCTGCAATCAATTTTCAACAAGGTCCTGAGCAGGCCCCTAGATGATGTTATTCGCTTTGATCGTGCCCACAGGGCCCTCCGTCAGCGGCCTCCGGACAACTTACCTCCACGCGACGTGATTTGTTGCTTCCAGGATTTCCTCCTTAAGGAAGAGGTCTTACGGGCATTCAGGGATCGCCCTTCTTTCTCATGGGACTCCCACGTACTCTCTGTCTACCAAGACTTATCCCCGGTCACGTTACAGAACCGGCGCCTACTGCAGCCAGTCACGCACGCCCTCAGGGAGGCTCGCATCCCCTACCAGTGGGGATTCCCCTTCGCTTTGATTGTGCGCAGGGGCTCGGACACCCATATCATCCGGCAACACAGCGATGTACCTGGTTTTACAGAGGCGCTGGGCCTCCCGCGCTGTAAAGTTGCCGATTGGGAGCATTCCTTTACGCCGCCCGCCAGCCTCTTGGATCCCTCGAAGATGTGGTCACCCAGGCCGCAAAGAACCAAACGCCAGAAGATACGGATTGACCCCTCGGAGTGATGTTGTTTTTGACTTTTCCCCACGCCGTCCTGTCATGCTCGCCGCTTCCTTGTCGTCGCTGCCTCGAGACATCACTTGGGACCAGGGACGTTTTCATCGTTGCGGTGCTGTCTCTGCGACACCGGGTCTTCTCCTGTACCGCGCTACTGGTTGCCGGACTGCTGCGATCGTTGGACTTACCCTGTCCTGAGTTACCTCCTGATACCAGGACACCGGTATTTTCCTTATTTTCCGCTATTTCGTTTTTTCCTTTTTATTTTATTGTGGTCTCGCGTCAGGTACTTGTCGGTGGGGTTGCCCGTTTGCTTATCGCTACGGGCTGTGCCTACCCTAATTGCCTGCCACTGCGGTGTTTCTAGATGCACACATATCTCCACTTCATTTACACCGCGGTGAACATCGGTTCCCTAGCTTCTCAGCTGTTGGCGGGTTGCACCATTGTTCACGTTGCGGGGCCCCATGCCCTTATTTGCTCTTTTGCTTTTTCTTTCCCTTACCCCTTTTCTCCTCACATTAGGGCGCTCTATGGTTTTTGTGTATTGGTTACCATTGGGCCTGATGTACGCCGTGCTCGTCGTTTCATTTTTGATTCCTTTGTTAGTTTTTTTTTTCTTTTTTGCACACCACATACTACATTACTGTGTACACGGATGTCCTCTTGTGACTTCCCTTCCACATACACCCCCCGGAGCTTTCCGACCCTCTCCCTACCCGGGGGAACGGTATTGGTTCTGGACCTACGGTTAGGTCCCGTTGCTCACTATTTGATGCCTTGGCATCCAGGGTCCTCGGCGCTCCCACTCGAGTGCGCAGGGGCCTTTTTGTCTTTGTTTTTGTTTCTATTTTGTTCTTATTGTTGCCTTTGTTTTATAATGTTATTTACCTGCTGCTGCTCTGCTGTCGGTTCCGCGGGTCTCTCCAGACATCCTCTCGATGATACCTGACATAGTTAAGTTCACCTCTCTAAACGTGAGAGGTCTGAACAAACCCCAGAAGAGGTCTCAATTATTACATGTTCTAAACTCCTTTAAGACTCACGTTGCGTTCCTTCAAGAGACGCACTTTAAATTGCCAAAAGAATTTAAACTCACTAATCATCTTTACACCCAAGCATTTTTCTCTAGCTCCCCAGATTCCAAGACTAAAGGAGTGGCAATCCTTATTCATAAAATGCTTCCATTCCAAACGATGGAGGTCTGGAGGGACCCGGAGGGCAGGGCCATTTTTCTAAAGGGGTTTTTGTTTAATCAAAAGATTACACTCGCAAATGTTTATGCTCCCAACCATGGCCAGCCTCTCTTTCTCAGCCGCTTACTGTCTAGACTTGGGGACTTTCAGGAAGGTCTTACTATTTTTGGTGGAGATCTCAACATGACGCTAGATCCGCTCAGGGATTCTTCCGCCAGATACTCTCATATTCCATACGCCCATATTAAGAGAGTTAGGAGAGCGTTGCACCTTAATCAGCTGGTTGATGTTTGGAGGGCTCAGCACCCGACTGTCAATGACTATACCTTCTATTCCCCACCGCACGACCGTTACACTAGAATTGATGTGTTTTTTCTGTCCCATCACCACCTTTTGCAACTACACTCCTCTAGCATTGGCATTCAGTCACTGAGCGACCATGCACCCATACACTTTTCCCTCAGGATGTCGCAGCCCCAGCCCAGGCGTTGGAGCTGGCGCCTTAACGACAATCTCATTGACGATCCCGCTGCCCTCTCTGACCTGTCGGACCATTTGAAGAACTATTTTGCGGAAAATGTTTCCGATGACCTTCCCTTTCCCACTGTCTGGGAGGCTCACAAGGCTGTAATAAGGGGGCACTTGATTCGGTTGGGCTCTACTATTAAAAAGCTGAAAATGGCTACAATGTTATCGCTTACGAAGCAACTGTATCGTTTAGAACAATCCCATAAAGCATCATTAGACCCCTCCGTGCTGTCGCAATTGCAGACTCTACGGACCCAACTGGCCTCCCTCCTGGATGAGCGGGCAAAACGTTCCTTTCTCCTGGCCAGGAAACCCTTCTACGAGCTCGGAGACAAGCCGGGCAAACTTCTTGCCAGGGCGCTTCGTGCACGCAGATCCGCCGTTTATATCCCTAAGATTCGGGATCGTGCCGGTTCGCTCGTGCATGACTCCCCGGGGATTGCGAAATGTTTTCACGCTTATTACAGGTCCCTCTATAATCTCCCCTCCTTGGCGCAAACTGATCCCACGTATTTAGCTTCAATTAAAGCGTATATCGCGAAACACCTTTCTCGACGCCTGGGGGACACGGCTGTGGCGGCTTTACATGCCCCCATTACGTGTGATGAAATCAAGACAGCCCTGAAATTAACCCCTAAGGGTAAGTGCCCGGGTCCCGACGGGTTCACCACTCACTACTATGCCCGTTTCTTCCCGGTCCTCGGGCCCCACCTGGCCACGCTCTTCAACTCCTTTGCGACGGGTCTCGTTCCTGATCCCCAGACCAATCTGGCGCATATAACGGTCATCCCCAAACCGGGCAGGGATGTGGAGCTTTGCTCTAATTACCGCCCCATTTCATTAATCAACACAGACCTCAAACTCCTCGCTAAAGTAATGGCCCTCCGTCTGCAGCTTCACATTCCGTCTTTGATTCACGGGGATCAGGTTGGCTTCGTTCCTGGGAGGGAGGCCAGGGATAATACCATCCGGGTTCTTAGCTTGATGGCGTTTGCCCACGGTCGTTGCCTCCCCTACACCCTTCTCTCTCTCGACGCCGAGAAGGCGTTCGACAGGGTGGCCTGGCCCTTTCTTTTCCAGACGTTGGAGTCGCTGGGTATGGAAGGCAACTTCCTTAATCAAGTTCGAGCGCTGTATTCCAATCCCTCTGCCCAAATCAAAATCAATGGCATCCTTTCCGAGAATCTCGCCATCACCAATGGTACTCGGCAGGGTTGCCCCCTTTCACCCTTACTGTTTTTGCTGGTGATGGAACCCCTCGCGGCCGCTATTAGGTGTAATGCTCAGATTACAGGGCTTACCTTGGGAGGTCACACGCATAAAATCGCTGTTTACGCGGACGATATGCTCTGTCTGGTTACAGATCCTATGAGCTCTCTGCCGCATCTCGTAAATGAATTAGACTCCTTTAATGCCCTCTCAAACTATAAAATTAATCTTCAGAAATCTGAGATTTTAGGGGTCAATATCTCCCCTGCCCTTAAAACTGCTATAATGGGCTCCTTTCCCTTCAGGTGGTCTGAGTCGGCCATTAAATATCTGGGGGTCTGGATCCCGGCGGATCTTTCGCAACTTGCGCGTCTTAATTACGACGCTTTGCTCTCCGCAGTGGTCACGGATCTGCGTCGGTGGTCCACCCCCCACATTTCGTGGTTCGGCCGTGTGGGAGTGTTGAAGATGACTGTTTTGCCCAAATTTCTCTATTTATTGCAGTGCCTACCCATTTTCTTGCCCCGTTCTTATTTTAAATCCTGCCACAGGGCCTTTTTGAAGTTTATTTGGAATGAGCGCCATCCGCGATTGTCCTTCATGCATCTCACCAGACACAAGTCCAGAGGGGGTTTAGGGGTCCCTAATATTGAATGGTACTGGCAGGCGTCGCATATGCGTCGTGTGGTGGAGTGGTCGGTCGGATCCCCGAAATTATGGGTGGCTTTGGAGAACTCTTTTTTTGTGCATGACGTTTCGTCGGCTCCCTGGTTACCGGACCGTTATAGGGGCCTGACGTTGCGTGTGCACCCTACGATCCCCGCCACGTTGCGGGTCTTGAAACGATTGTCGGTTCGTGGCCTGCTTACCACGACCCCTAGCCCCTTACTGCCCCTCACACATAACCCCGATCTTGCCCCATCTATCCGTCAGGGGCTTCGGGATTTTCTTCAACCCATGAACATTACCCAGATGAGGTTTTATCATATCATGCAGGGCCCTGGGTTTAGGTCCTTGAAGGACCTTCTCCGGCAGGCCTCCCCCACTTTTTCTTTTTCCTTTTTATATCATCAAATTAAGCACTACGCCAATTCCCTTCTACCTGACGCTAACTTGACGAGAGACCTGACGGGTTTTGAACGTTTGTGTGTCATGTCTAGTGAGCCGGCCCATCTTCTGTCTCAGATTTATGCCCTTCTCCTTGCTGAGCACAGTCAATCCAAGCCGTTTTACTTTAGCCTCTGGGAGCGTGATCTGGGTCTCCAGCTCGTCGACTCGGACTGGGACAAGATCCTTTCCCTTACACATAAGGGTGTCATTTCCAGCAGGGCACAAGAATGCTCTTTTAAATTGCTGTCCAGGTGGTACAGGGTCCCACTGTCAGTGCACCACTACCTCCCCCAGGTGTCTCCGCTATGCTGGAGATGTGGCCTCGCTGATGGTTCTTACCTGCACTTGTGGTGGGAGTGTAGGGACGTGCGTCCCTTCTGGGATGTGGTTGTTAAGGTGATAAAGGAGGTCACAGATCCTGATTTTGAGGCTTCCCCTGGAGCCCTTTTATTACACCACACCCAATCCTCATATTCTTCATATAAGCGCTCTCTCACTATCCATATGGTCCAAGCCGCCAAAGCTGTCATACCGAGGTTTTGGAGAACTCGTGGTCCCCCCCCTATTACGGCTTGGTTGTCTCGAATGAACCTCATTTCCCATATGGAGGATCTAGTGGCCGCCTCGATGGGCCGCGAATATAAAAATGGCCTCAAATGGTTGCCCTGGTCGCTCTTTACGTCCTCGACACGTCTTCTTGACCTGTGTTTTCCACCGGCGGTTGGAGCCTCTCGGACTCCTTGACTTTGCCTTATGGGTTTCTGATGGGCTGTTCATGTGTGTATGATTCTCCCCTGCCTCCCCTCTGCCTTCCTTTCCTCCTCGTCGCCCCAGGTCTTTTGTCCTCCTCTGCCTCTTTTGGTTTTTTTATTGATGATGGCCCTGCGCAGCAGCACTTTTTTCGGTTTCAGTTATGTTTTCTGTTTTCCATAACATTGCACTGGTCTTCTCCTTCTCCCGACATTTCCTTATTTGCCGACACTATGTGGGATGTATGATACCTGTACAGGTGACTCTGTGATGTCAAATATGTATGGTCATGTGCTGTTTGGATAATATCTTGTATATTGCTCTGTTCTTGATCTACCTGTCACATTTGCCTACTACCATTGTACTTGCTGTTTCGTGCTGTGACGCACGATGTACTGTACTTCATCCCTGTACTCGCATTCTTTATTTTATGGAAATAAACGGAGATTTGATTAAACACCTATTCTTTTTTTGTTTTGTTTTTTTACAAAACTTCCCTTCAGATAAACTCCCTGTGGAACAAGACAACAAAGTAATGAAAAAAGTTGAATCCATGACAAAAAATGCTGTTATCTTCCTCCACTTGGTCCTCCATTTCTTGTATCACACCATTTTACATTCATATTGGAGTGTTACTCCAAAGCAAGGGCGTATTAATAGTAGACTAATTTTGGGAACTCTTGGCAGTAGAACATGGAATAGAAAAGTGCATTTTGGAGTTCAGTAAGGCTCTAGAAGTCAGTACGGCAAGACTTGGAGCACAAGGGTGACAACTGTCATCCATCAATGTCCCAGCTGAAAAGGTGATGTTTTACCAACATATCTTGTACCCCTTCCTTTAACGGTCTCTTCTCTTTGTCCTGGAAAAATACAAAACAGTTGTGGATGCAGCGATTAGTCATTCATAACCAAGTAAACAGGGAAATATTAAACCTGTATATCATTATGTGATCATATTATATCGTTCCATTTATATGCTAATTATAAGCATTACAATTTACAATTTATTTAGATGCCTAGCATTTCATCATCAATTAGTGTTTGATTTAATAACATCAAGGCACAACATTTTATAGTGAACATTCACCATACTGTATACTCTCTGAGGTTGATTTACTAAGTTAGGCTTATGGCAGATGAGGTGAAAAGTGCAGCTCTTATGAAGGGTCAATCTTTGTTTGGCTCTGTATGATGGGTAAATTGGGATTTCCTAAAAGTTGAATGACGTAGGGTCATTGCATTACATAGGGTCATCTCATCTATTCTTGGAGAAACTTGCCAGGGCCGACCCTTCATAATGCATAAAGAAGTCAGTGATTTGAAACTGCAACTCTCAAGCAAACTCATGCTTTAGTGACCATGTCTTACAATAGCCTAATCAGTTCCATTGACCTTTATTTACACATACCTCTTTTTTCACAGGAAGCTCCCAATCTGGAGATAAACTAAAGGCAAATTTTGAAAGAACCCTAGGGAAATAAGAAAATTATTAGTTTTACCCTTCACATAGATTTCACTTTTAGATAAAATTTGACTCACCTCCACTCTAAACAGTCAGAAGTTGTAATACATCCCTCCCCCCCATCACATTTAACATACTTCTCCTCCCATACCCCAAATATATTGACATTTATATAACAATTACCATGAAACACCACTCTTTACATATAAACATGGCAATGGTAAACAGACTCCCTACTGTTGCCGATCTCCCACATAAACGTGTAGACCTTACTACTGACCAGTGGTGGAACTACGGGGGTCGTGACTGCGACCGGGCCCTGGAGTTCTGCCAGTCAGGGGGGCCCAAGGGGTGCCGAGCGGTCGTTTTCAGCAACCGCTCGGCGCCCTTCTGTCTCCTCTGCTCCCTGCCACCGCCTGCCTCAGCGCTGCCCCGACTGCAGCGGTGGGAGCGTGAGGCGTTTGTCTCGGGTGCCGGCACTTCACGCTGAGCGCCGGCTTATGACGTCATATGAAGCTGTGTGCACCGCGGCAGAGCAGCGAGACAGAGGCCTCGCGCCCCCACCACAGGACTGCATGGTAAGTGACCTACAAAGGGGGGTAAGGGAGAGGGTAGATAGTGAGAAGGGGGGAAGGGAGAGGGTAGATAGTGAGAAGGGGGGGTAGGGAGAGGGTAGATAGTGAGAAGGGGGGGAGAGGGGGTAGATAGCCTGAGAATGGGGGGAGAGGGGGCCCTTAACAGATTCTCGCACCGGGGCCCTGAGGCTTCTAGTTAAGCCCCTGCTACTGACTGTATTTGCCTCTAAATATGTCTACTCCAGGACTCCAGATACTTTTGCCCGGGCCATATGGCACTGATGCCCACATAGAATGATGAGGCTTGCATACCTTAGCTCACACTTGATCTGAACCCAACCCGGACTCCTGAGGAAAGACCAGGGCTGGTACCACTTCTCCACCGTCTGTAAGCTGGAACATAGAACTTCAAGCCACAAGTGGATCACCTGTTCACTATATCAAGACAAAAGTTTTGACACTAAGAAGGTAAAAAAAATATATATATATAAAATGAAGAGCTGGATATGTGCTAAAACAACTAAAATACTGAACTTCCACTCCTCCACACTTCTTGAGCTGAGGCAAAAGTTATGCATTTCCAGCTATAGCAGAGCTGCTATTATGTGAAAACTTAGAGAGCCTTAGATTGTTCAGTGCTGAGTGAAAAGTAATGATATTATGGAGTGCACTTACTTGAGTCCAATGCAAATGAGCGAACGCAGTTTGACATCCATTTGTGCATGTGCGGTATCATGACTGACATTCACAGACTGAACCCCCTAACAAGGATAGAATTAGAAGAATCAAACAATGCAGCAAAGCATACATTAATAATAAAATAAAAAAGCAGCATCTGTATAATTGGGAAACCAAGTGATACTTATGATGTCATTATACAAGCCTTATTACTTCAAATGAAGGTCCATCAGGTCTGTTAACAAAAGAACATGGGTGTTCTCAGTAGCACTATATGAAGCCATACCCAAAGACTGCATTTTTGTTTTTCAGCGACCCAGCTCACCCTCTTTCCTGCTCCCTCCTCAGTTACCCCTGTAGTAGCTTCCTGTCCTACATCCATGACATCAAAGTAGGGACTACAAATGCTGACATATTGTTATGACATAGAAAGATTATCAAAGGCGAAAAACAAGTAAAAAGAGTGTTGTTTCTTTAACGATCAAAGACTGATAAAGGTATACCTACTCGATACAATAACTCCTCTGGAGTCAACACTTTGCCATCCTCATCTAACCTGCAAGAGACAAAATATAAAAGGTTTACAAGGCAGAGGCTCACCAGGAGTTCTTAGATGAGCTGTTGTAAAGGGTTAATTTCCTGTCCATTTTTTATGCTTTGCCACAGATGGATTAAATTACTTTTCAAGACATGTCCTAGAATATACAGACAAGACAGGGCAGCAATAAAGAATTTACAAGTTACTTCCTTATAATGCAGCATATAAAATATTGTTTCAATATATATAAAGATGTGCCAGCAAACGTGAACGAGAAGTTGGAATCCTACCAACCAGACCATGATTATTCCAGCCCTGCTTAAAGGATTCCACAGCCTCGGTTACAGGCTTCAATGAAAAGCCACAATGCACCTCAGTTTCCCTGTGTGTGCTACTGAAAGTGCAGACCAAGACAAAGGATCGCATTGTTGCTTTAAAAGCATAGCAGCTACTATTCAGGTAAAATGGCACGGCAGCTGGTCTCCATTGACCCTTTACGTTCTGGTTACTCTTATAGTCCTACATTCACACAGCAAGGTGATATTTGGTTTACCAAATAATGACGAAAAGAAAAAAATGGCAGCATATCATGTGAATAAGCCAAGACTTATTTGAGCATTTTCTTTATTTTTTTTTTATCTATAATCTTCTATAACCTACCCAGTGCTTGTTCATCATTTAACATGTTAATACATTTCCTAACTGCACTCCTTGATTTGGCCTAAATGCATTAAGTTACTGACAGATCGTGCCTTCTTGTTGTTCTAGGGCACACATTCTTCCTGATTTGAACAAAGACTGATAATCACTGTTTTGAAAGACCCTCTCACATGATCAAAAGCAACTCACTTACATAATACATTAAATATTTATCCACGTGTTTACTAAATTGCCATACTTAACATTGGTTAAATTAAAATGACTAAAGATGTTTCCACGCTTCTGCTTCGTTTGGGGGATATCTGGGTGAAAAAGGTATTCTGAATCCTGACTAACTAACCTCCAACTAACCTGCATCATGAAACTTCTATGCACTTCCACACTAAGCATGGACAAAATATCCAGACTGAACATTATGAAAACCGTCACGATAATGAGCCATTGGCAAGCAGCTAGTGGCCCACATGTGGAGGCTACCTTATAAAGTCTATGGCATTGCTCTCAGATCACAATAGAACTTTTGAAAAGTCCAGTCTCTACTCATTAACATTTTTATTATATATATTATATATATAGCAGCATCATATTCTGCAGCCCTGTACAATGGGTTCCATAGAGAAAAGGCTGTAAACTTTAGTTAAGTAACCCATAATTATTACTATTATAGGATGTAGAACACCTTGTCCAAATATCTGTAAGAAACATGTTTACATCCTGCTTACGGTTGCCAAAACATAATCCATTTGTAAGACATGTAAAACTTGTATGTGATACCTGTAGGTCTTGCACAAGACAAGGCGTGAATACACAGAGTCAAAGTCTCTCTCCACTTCACGACTAGCAGCCTACGAAAAAGAAAAGAAATAGTAAGAAGGGCTAATTTTCGGCAGAAGAATCTGCTATGCAGTTCACTGCACGGACATTAGTTAGGGCAAATTAGTTTATTTTTACACATACTACAGTGTTTAAAGTTCCTTTTCCACCTACTCTGCTGAATTTAATTTATTACTATTAAGGCAGCATAAGAAACATCAATTGATGGAACAGTCAAATTTTGTCATGTGAAATGTTGCTGTATTCATATTTTTGATAGGTTGTTACTATGGAAACTGATGATAAAGAAGTAAGATATGCAATGGCAGTATATTGTCTTTTTTGGCCTAAGGGTTATGATGGCATAGGCTGTTACTGCACATCTCCCATTCTGGGAAATATGTTGCAAGCAAAACACAAAAATAAAGGACCTGCATTACATAGGGAAAAAAAGGAAAAGGTAAAAAAAACACGGGTGGATGGAAAATAATATTTCATATATAAAAAAAAACCCCAAAACTAAACTTTTCTATTTTTGTTTTCAGGTATGGTATTGTCAAGCCGATGAATGTGTTAATCTCTCATGATCAAGATTGCTAAAGACCTTACAAATGACTCTAGCAATGTTCTCTGGAAACCTGGCCAGACCCATTACCAAAACGATTGCCCAAGCAGGATAGCTTTAAAGGGGGCCGGATATCCTGCCTCCGGGGCCATAGAGCTGCACAGAGGACACAGTGCGTTCACCGCTCTATCATAAACATGCTTATTTCATACTTATTTTCATACTATACATGCATACGTATAAAATAAACGCGTTTCTCGGGCTGACAGTGTGAGCTTCGTACAGCCACATACAATTAATAAACTTTATTGCCACATCTTAATATAAAATTAAGAAAGTAGTTTAGTAATGTGCATCTCCTTACCATATCAGGTATAGAAAAGGGTTTACAATGTAAATCATTAATGTGCCATCATTCCATCGGACGTTTTTTACTCAAATTAAATATCATTTAATAGGTTCTGTCTTTGGGCTCTAAACTGAGCTCACAGCAGTTTCTATACCGTGCTCACAACAGGGCTGCACAACTACCATCCTTGAGGAAACAAGTAGGCCCCAATTTTTGGATATCATGGCATATGGACAGGCCGCTCATTCAAAAGTTAATTAAACTGAGGAAAAGATTACACAGGGCCTGTTTGTGACCCCGTGGACTGGAGTTGTGGACCTCTGGCTTGCAGTTGACTTTTTATTATACTAATAGTCCAGGGGCTCCTAAACTCTCTTTTAGTGCATTAAAGACCCTGATGGTTGGTAGCCATAAACCCCTTCATAGCCACATCCTAGCCTGGAGACTGGCCACTCTCACATGGATGTTAAATTCTCTGAGAATTATGGATCTGATAAAGTTAAACTTAATGCAGAGACATGTCCCTATGTGTGCCTAATTTTTTTTTGTTTAAAGGCTGTGGGGTGTATTCACTCAATGTTTTTTCCCCATGTGAGCCAAGATGTTGCTGCATGAGCTATCTTGGAGAGTCCTGTTAGGGACTACATTTAAAAAGCATATTGCTTTAATAAGAAATGTTTAAAATAATAAAATGTTCACTTGCTGGTGGTTGAAGGAATACAAGAGTCCCCATTGTCCTTGTGAGAACAATTTGCTCTCTCAACCTTCCCTACTTATTACAAGTAACTGGGGAAAAGCAGTGAGGTAAAGAGGAGGAAGCACCAGATGTAGCCACTAGCTTATATGGTGCACACAAACATACATACACATTTATACAAAAAAACAAACCACATGCATGAAGGAGTCCATGCCTCTGATAGCATCCCTTCAGGCAGAACAAAAAAGCAACAAATAGAACTAAATAACTAAGGGTTTGCCACCAGATTTACAATGAGGTATCTGTCAATGCAAATGTTGGCACCAACACAAATCAGCGGCCCTTCTTCATCATAACAAATCAGTCTAGTTATCCTGCTTCGCAAACAGTTGCCCATCTAGTGAACCACAACTAACACAACTCAATGAAACTGGCATGCTACACGTTGGTTTAACATCAAGTATTACTTGGAGGTATATGGACAGAGATCTTACCTCCTCTATAAATAACCACGGGTGGCAAGGTCCTCCTAACAGGGATGGCTTCTTCAGGCCGTGTTCAAAGATTGCCTTGATGCTAGGACACAACGTTCCCCTGACCAGATCGGTAATACCTTCAGTAACTGAGTCATCCCCAGCAACTGAATACTGTTTAAAGAACATAGTCAACATTTAATGTCAAATATGTGGAATAATGACATTCTAAGCTTTTACAAGACCCTGACATTCATTAGGTTTACACAAAGTGAAACTTTCAGCTTTATGAACTGTTGGCATAATTAAATTTTTTCTGTCAATGGCTGGATGGCCTTCAAAGTTGTTTTACCACTGGAAGTACTGCATTTTTTTTTGTTAAAATGCTTTAAAACATATCTTACCTCTTTACTCCTTTCATCAAGAATCTCAACAAACTTAGCAGGAAACCAACCTGAAAAGCAAAACAAACACAGGACATGTATATTAAAAAAATAAAGGCATGTGTTATTTGGGACAAGGTAAGTTAGTCATAGATATCTAGTCTAAGACAAACTGCACATCTGATCATATGACAGAGGTAAAAATATCCCAAAGCCCCTAAAAACATTTGCTTTTTCAATATTTACCATTACGAAACAAATAGTAAAAATAAAGAAAAATTAATAATTTTCTAAAAGCCCCACCCCTATTTATTTAGCATATACATAGACTGCAAATGGAGCCAATGCCGGTCATACTACAATAACACCTGATTTTCTGCTTGGTAGTAGGGTCTGATCTCAGCAGATCAGCTGGAAGCACACTGGCACCTTCACTTCTCTCCCGTTTAATGGAATCTAGTGCATTTAATATTAAACATGCAGCTCAGGAACAAATTGGCAGGCTCCCCTATACTACAAAGATGTTTTTCTGGAGATGTATGAAAGTAATGGCTGGCTCCTGGGGTTTCGGTTTAATATTTTATTAGACTTTATAGTTGTACTCCTTCCTTGCTCTTCAAACAATCAAAAAAGGTCCTATCTGTCTGGCTCCCATGTTCTGCAAAGATTTTCATGCCCCAAGGCACACCCAAATAATACAATCACAGCAGAATGCATTGTTCCCATATTCTAAAGTGAAATGTGGAGGATTTGCGGGAGTAAACATGGACAAAGCAGTAGGTCGCTGCCAGCTATAGTTTATAAGAATAGTTTGCCACCTTGGCAGGAGAAACCAGAATTATTATTTTTTTGTTTGCCAGCTTGTATTTGATATGGTCTGTTTAATACATGACAAGTTAAACACAAAGCTGGGGTACTTCCTAATTGGTAGACTAATCTCCAGAGCAGGGTAACAGAAAGAGGACAGAGGAGGGAGACAAGATGAGCTCAGGAGCCAGAGAAAAAGAGTAGCAGAAGTAAATAAGTAGAAAATGACTCAGAGTATTTGTTCATCTCATTTCATGTCTTACCTCGGAGTCCATTCAGTTCCCCCACCCAGCAGTGTTCATCTTTCTGGGAAATGATCTAAAGGAAAACAAAGCAAAAAACAAAATTATGTTCAAGGGAAACTAACACCATTCTGTTATATAATTTTGTTATTTATCTATGTTTGTAAGGAATATGTAATTTGACCCAAAAAGTCAGAGAAATAGTAATTTTATAATGTATTTTATGTTTCTTGCAACAAATCGCCTATTTAAGAAGCTAGTTCTGGAGACTCTTGGAGATCGGAGCACAGCACATGATTGCATCACACGCAACACAGGGCGTGCCGTAATTGCGCAAACATTGACACACACACACAAATATATAAATCTGTATCAACTATCATTAAGCATATATTGTGGCAAAAATAGTAAAATGCGCCTCTTTGCTGCAGTATTCTGGCTTCAGGTATGGTATTGGAATGTCAGCTCAAGATAGTACTCAGTGTCTCAAGTCAGGCAAGGAAGGGCAACACAAAACTATAGCAAACAATGGATTTCCTGTAAATCGCTCTGGGAAAACAGAAACTAATGAACAAACTTGTGTACATGGACCAAAAACGATTTGGACACATTTTTTGTTTCCTGCCCTTCTGGTTCAGACATAATTCGGAGAATTTAAAAACGGAATTTGATGTCCCTCACTCTCATTCTTACTCTCCCACACTCACTCTCATGGCCTCTCCCAAACACTCCCTACCTTCTCCTCTGATTACATTTGTGTCCCGGTCTCCTTTTCCACAGCTCAGCTTCTTCTCCTGTCTATTTTCTTCATCCACTTCTTCCCAGTATCAGGAGTAACCAGGCCTCCCGAAACGCTTCCAGGAAAGGGCAGAGAAAGAGAGGTGCCGAAACGCCCCAGGAGGCCTGGTTAATGGAGCTCATACCGGGTAGAAGTGGATGAAGAAAGAAGACAGAAGAGCAAGAAGAGGCAAGACAAGAAGCAGAGCTTTGGAAAAGGAGACAGGTACACGGTTGGAGAAGGTAGCAAGACTTATGGACAATGTGAGAGTGAGAGCAACAGAATACAAATTAAAATTTGCAGCTCTCTGCTTTGTTTTCATTTGTTTCATTGGGGGGTCTCTCTTCTTTTTTTAGACATTTGTACAAATAAACATGGAGTTTTCCCGTTTGGGAAGGCTGCATTCAGTTACTGGCCTCATGAAAAACTACCGTCCTCAAACGTATAGCTAGATGTTACCGTTATTATATCATTCTTTCGGAATCCAAGCTCATCGTCATCGTGCCGCTCGAAGTCCAGCAATGCTTTAGCCCTTCGGCGCCTGCTTCTAGAGCAGGAAACATAGTTCTCATGGTCTCGTTGATGGCTCTCCATAGAGTAATCAGGAGTCATGTCCTGAAAGTAAAGATAAAGATTCAAAAAATCTACATGCGTAAAGCTATGACAACAACAGTTAACCTTTAAAATTAAGGAAAAACTAGATTGTATGAGTGAGAAATTGTTGTAATTTATTGCACTGGCCTGAACAGAGGCCCCTTCAACTGAGAAATAAAGCTATGATTTGCAGTTTGTGAAAACCTTATAATTACAACAGTTTCATTCAAAAGTGATATGTTTGAGAACAGTGGGTCTTATAGTCAGACCAATGCAGCAACTGAGGGATCTACCACACAAAAGACAAATAGAAGGGTTTTATTCCGACTCACGATGCTGCAGTTCTTGGGGTCGGTGCACTGAAAATGTCGAGCAACCTGCAGGATGGCCTCACGCAGATCTGCTACCAGTGCGGTCTGCTTGATGTTCTTGGACTTCAGGGCCTCAAACTCATCATCACCTGCAAAAGACAAGCATGTTTAAGAACATTCACAGTTGGAAGTAATGAGATAATCCCATGAAGT
Source organism: Spea bombifrons (assembly GCF_027358695.1). Lineage (NCBI taxonomy): Eukaryota > Metazoa > Chordata > Amphibia > Anura > Pelobatidae > Spea > Spea bombifrons. The sequence continues at coordinate 24,040,721 of NC_071092.1, read as the reverse complement.
CAGATAATGTGAATAACACCCTTTACTGCTGTTCAACTGCCCCTCTCTCTCTCTTGCTCAAACATGGCCAGAGACGTGTATTTCTGGCTTTGACTACACCATGTTTTAGAGCATGACCCAAGACAGTGGCAGCATATCTCGGGGGGGGGGCAGTGGCAGCATATCTCGGGGGGGGACAGTGGCAGCATATCTCGAGGGGGGGGGAGGACAGTGGTAGCATATCTCGGGGAGGGAGGACAGTGGCAGCATATCTCGGGGGGGGGGGACAGAGTGGCAGCATGTTTTTTTTTGGTGCTTTTTTAAAGAAAAAAACTTTCTTTCAAAAAGCACCAAACGTTTAGGGTGCGGCCTATATACGGGGGCGGCCTATATCTGAGCCAATACGGTATTATTGTGTATAAAAAGATCCTCAAACATTGGTGAGTCAATCATTTCAAGAATGAACCATCACTTACCAAATAATAACGTGGTGATCCCAGATTTCCTGCGCTGACTCTGTCTCCTCATAATCTAATAAACAAAATAATAAAAAAAGCGTTTTTTTCCCCTGGCACACAAAAGAGCAATATTAAGCGCTTTAACATAAGATTAGGTACTATTAAAAATAAGAATTATTTGTTGGTAAGCAGTATTGTTTTCCAAAAAGACTAGATACATTGCATTTTATCCAACTGATGTAGCACTCAGACAATCTTGTCTTACTGGTTCTGCATTGAAAGACAAGTGAATGGAGGTGCTCTAATTAAGATACCCTCTATCAATTTAGGCCAAAATCGAGCTCATCAAAACAGGAGCTGTGTCTGCCAACATTCTCCAGACAAGCAGTGACGCTCACTCAATGGTAGCAACTGGTAACTTCTAACCAAAATACTCTCACAATTAGTGGTGCTTCTTAAAAATATATTTTTTTTTATTCTTTATGGTAGCACTTTGAATTAGATGTAGCATCTGGAATGGAAGAGAAAACTATTTCTAATTCTTTTTAAAGCAATAAGTGTTTTTGGCATGGCACATCAATGACAAATAACTGGTCAAACAGAACAACATGTGTTCCAGAGATATACTATATGTATACATCCCTAATTTTATGTTGGCACACATTTATCTATTTTAATATTGAACATGGGAAGAATTGTCCAAGGTACACGTGCATAAATTCTTAACAAATCTGCACATTTCCACAACATTGTTTTCTAAATAATACATGCAGAACCCAAACATGGCTTATACTGTTGAAAGAGTCCGATGGAAACTCCTAAAGTTTAAAAATCCCAACCACCCCATGCAAGCAAGAAAGCATCAATAAACCATACAATCCTCAAACAAGCAAGGGAATCCAAAACTAGTTTCTATGCATTTGTATGGTAAAAAACCATCAACAATCCGCTACAAATGTGCACTTCCCCAAAAAAACTGAATTAAAATACAACTAAATTGTTATTCTCCAGCTAACATCATCCAATCTGCCCTGAGACAGGCAATTACACAAGTCACAAATATAGCTGAACTGCTTGCCCTGGGCAAATGGATACTATATACGCGCGGATGCGCATATCCGACTCATGTCCCTATGTTAGGATGCTTGTGACTACAGTCTCTGGTATAGGCCTGACAATGTAGGGATAACACAGTATGACGAACAACCTGTCCCATTGTACCGCCTGTTTGTTCTGTTTCTGTCTTTGTCTTTAAAAGACCAGTGCCGAACAAGTTATCTGGGTTGCAACCTTTTAAGTGCAAACATCTTTGGGGAACAAATATGTATTCATTTCACTTTGTTTTAACAGTGTAAACATACATCCTACATTTACTGTGTGATTAATGGTGTTGCGTAAGAAAAGAGAATGCAGGCTTAGAAATCTTAGCAAGAGAATTAAAAAAAGGAAAAAAACATTAATCGTACCGGTTAGCTATGAGACGGAACATTCTAACACACTCGCCGTGGAGTATTACTCACCTTTGAAAGATTAGTTACAGCAGCAGTCGTGTTTAGCAGCTGCCCCTGATCTGCAATGAGGTACGCCAGGTGTTTGCGTCTCTGGGCCTCAATCATGACCTCTGTAAGAGTCCCCGATATCATCATGGCCTCTCTCAGGAGAATATCTGGCTCTTCTATCTGAGATGGGATGTCTGAGAGAGTGTTAAAGATAGAAGCAGAGTTCTCAGACTGAATTAGCTCTTCCTCCTGCAGGGAAGAAAATAGGGTAAAATTACAAACATTGCCAAGATGAACAGTTCTACCTGCATTGGTCTTATTCTAAAAGTTTTCTGAAACCTTTATGATAGTGAGTTACTGTTAGACATTATTATTAGAGGGTAATGGTCACTTAGCACTACTGCTCACATAGGGATATAAACGGAGATCCCCTTAGGCATGTGTATCAAGTTGAAAATACTACAGTCTTTGGGGATGTCCCGATTACCTTCATTTTCAGCATGCCCAGGGTGGTTTGGAAGAGGACCAGAGAGCCTTGATAGAAGAACACATCCCAGATCCTTAACAGGAGCTTAATATGAACAACACTGGCAAATGCAGTGAGGAACCAGTGTAGCGTTATGAGAGACAGTTCTACATGTATGGGAGACAGAAAACCTCATAAGTGACCAATGAGATGCAGAAAGCAGAAACAAAATGGCAAAAGAATCATGGTGGGAATATGACAATAATGCAAATAAATGCAACTTCTGCACAAGCCAAATGCCAGAGGTGACCAATCTGTTTTATGGAACAGGTGCTGAATACATAAAGGAGAATCTCACCAATATCATGTTCTTGTAGTAGCTTATCCAGACGTGGGAGATACTGTACAATAAGGTGCCTCAATACCCGCTGGTCTGTTTGCACACCAAGTAGTGTGGTGCTAAAGTAAGAGGCTGGCACCAAGTCCTCTACAATGGCACTCATCATCCAGAATGCATCCTCTTCTTCTAAGAAGAGCAGCAAGCAAGCAGCCACCTGCCAAAGGGGCAACAGAAAAACAGGCTGAGAAACAGAACAAAATGAATAACCAAAAGATGCTCGGTGATCGCTCATTCATTTTGACAGACTTACCATGCCAGTGCCTTGGCAATACCCAATATCTGGATACAACCATGCCAGTCCACGCAAGACTCTCCTGAGTCTAGGAACACCTACACTTTGTAGGTTAGAGAAACAGGCATTGCTGGGCATAGTCCGAAGCAAATCCTTCTCAATCTTGAAGCAAAAGATATGTTAAATTAAAAACAAAACAAAAAAACACCTTAGCGGCCATTGGCCCCAATCACAATATGACTGAATCAACTATGTATTTTAGAGACAGTAGCAGGTTACAGCCTCTAAGAGCAAGAGTACCTGTTTAGCTGCCAGAGTCTCATCGTTGGAACTGTTCCTCACAATGTCTCTGTACGTCATTTCAGAATTCCTCTTTTTCTGCAGGGCACCTGAAAGTCTCATCCACAGCTGTGAAAGAAATTGGAGCAATTACCAAAGTAAGGTTTTCTTTTGTTTCTCTAAGTAAAATGCAGTAAATCAAACATGCATGATGTGGCTGTGGGCAGCTGAATTCCATCACCCTCTTAATGGCGGATCAATTTTCAGCATCATCGTACAAGTAAAAAGTAAAAGGATATTTTCTCATCTTGGAGAACAACGTCTAAGTATCTCATCTCTGGGTCCAGCATATTTTTATTCACAACATTAACATGGGCATTAAAAAATGTGTACTTAAAGTATGCTGAGTACAGAAAATACTAGGAATTTACAGAATATATACCTGTGGCCTCATACTGTGGGGGATTCCTGCCAGGACAAGTAATCGCAGCTTGTCCGAATGTGGGAGTGTGACATCAATCTTGTCCCAAGTTAGGTCTCCCACATCGTGATTGTGCGTGAACTCCAAGTGGGCCTGCCACTTCAGCCTTTGTTGAGGATCCTCAGTGAGTGGAATACCCAACAGCTTACTGGAATTAGGCTCTGCACCATCTATAACAATGAGTTAAAACACTTTAGAAGTACTATAACTGATGGATGAAGAGAGTGGGTAATGAAGTGAGGAAGAAAGGGGGGTGTAGTAGTGAACGTTTTTAAGAAGAACTACCAAAAAACCCGATATCCATTATGCTTACCTTCCTTATCCACTCGGAAGCCAAACTCGTCATATCGGAATTCAGGCTGTTCCACGGTTTTCTCCTTCTGCAAAAATGAATTAGAAGTTTGCGAGGACTCTCTGCACAGATGGATACTTTACATATAAGCTGTAAGAAGTCTAACTTTCTATCTCAAAACAGTTGAAGTTTATTCAATTAAGGCAAGTGAATCTGTAGTAAAGTGTGACAGGAGGCCATTGATGGGTTTACATCTCAAGAGCACCTACGCATAACTATGACAGGGGCCACCAGCCATCCCATTCAAAAGTGAAATATTGTATGTACATGGAAAAAGGAAGACTGGGATGGCAATCCATAAACATACGGTGATGCATAGGTGTGGGGGCATCCCTGGCAGCATAATAACTGCTTCAAATCAACAAAGAGAAATCAAAACAGTCTCCAACACGATGCAGTGCAAGTACCAGAAGTTTTTGTGCAGGTTATTACCTGGGTGTACTTGGCAAGTATGTCCTGTGGCCACATACTGGCCGTGAGGGCAGAGAATGGACCTCCAGGAGATGGAGTATAGCTCCCTGAATAGAAGGGGGAAGAAAAAGCAAAAAGGTTTTAAAAAACACAGGTAAAATTTGAACTGCTCATGCAAATGCAAATGGTTTTAGGTCATATTAATTATTTTTAAAAGTAAAGGCTGTGTCAACAGCCACCGAGCGCATGTAATCGCATAACATACACCTACTTCCACCACTGGCAACTGGCCACCATGGCCTTTGAAACAAAAACGTTATATATCTTGTTTGTAGCACACTAATGAACACACGATACTGATATGCCACTTCCAGAATTAATGCATTAATCTTTAGATTTAGTCAGTTTGTAAAAAGTTGGTTCTCTTTCATATTTATTGATCACATTACATACAATGGTGCCTTTAATAATTACTAACACATACACCACACATACATATGGTGATAAACAGAGATAGAGAATTGACTCTACATCGTGTTTAATGGTAGCAGGAGAAGAACTGAAATTATATTTGACATTTCCCTTCTAATCTTTCGAATTTGATCTTAACACAGTTCTCTGGCAAACATTGACTCCCTCTGTGCTCCTGATGAACTCTCATGGTGCTTAGTCTGAGGCTCCACACCAGCCTCACAGGATAGCTTCATCTCAGCCCTGAAACCCCATGGTGCGCATTGCTTCTCTCATTAAGGCTCAAACTGTTACAGATGAACTATATGTGCAAACTTAACACGTAACAAGAGCCTTACCAGACATGGTGCCAGTCGGAACGCTGATAGCTCAGGATGAATATCTCTTGGTGTGATCAGCAAGCAGTACAGGTGAGCGTTTCAGGAGGCTGTCCCAACCTCAGGAGAAATACTGGAGGTGAACATGAGGCGTGGAGCTGGCATGAATATCTATCAAACAGTTGTACATAGAAGCAGGACCTGTGGGGGAACACAAACCTTTTAACGTTGATGAATGCTCATAAATTTGCAATCCTACCAGCTCTGTTGTGGTTTTATTGTATATCACCCTTAGGACTGTTTCTCTTGGGAGAGCTCGCTCATTGCAATGCGGCTCTACGTTAAGAACTGCTCGGTAATACAGTACCTGGAAAACATCGCCTCATACAGCTGAAATTAATCTTGACAATGATCTTTACAATTTTATTCAAGCTTACATTTCAATAAAAAACTCAATTATCCAAGTCAGCTGCAGGCATTACACTGCTAGAATGTGAGCTTTAATGGCAAGGATGGACAGTTTTAAAGCTTTACATACATTCGGGGTGATTTACTAAAGTGATTCTGGCACAAAATTTAAAAGCTATCTTGTCATAGCAACCAAGAGAAACTGCTCCTTAGTTTTTATGGTGCGAAGGCCTCAGATCACATCTAAGATAAAACCAGAACTGACTACTAAAATGTACCCATCACGTGTTACTATTTTTGTTTTTAAGTAATTTTGCCAGGTCTGGAATCACATTTGCCTTCAACAAATGCACAAACAAGCATTGTATTTTCCCCGGATCCCTTTTTGACGACTTTGTCTAAACAACAGTTTAGGGTAAATCAAATTTTATTGTCTTTAACATTTTCAGGGAATGGTACAGAAAGGAAAAAATGGGGGGGGGTAATCACAGTAAATTACAGAAGTAGCTTGCAACATATCAGTGTGCAGGAGAAAAGGCAATGATAATCCATGAGAATAAACATTCGGTAAAAACGGATCATGGGGCTAGGCATAGGTCCGACAGATAAAAAAAACGTGTGGTAAATGAGGAATCCTAAGGTACATAGGAGAGAAAATATACACACGAAAACAGCAGATCTTGTCGATACCATGTAGCAGTTTAACCTGATAAACAACAGTTTATGTTTGATAGTTTGGTCTAATCAGTGCAGACATGGTTACATTTCCACCACACTCCCAGAAAAGGAGAAAGTCTAAGAAACACAACACAGTCACCGTGGTATGGCCAACAGTAAAGACACACATCATGTTTACATGATAGGATCAATTCTGATTGGGTGATGTTCAGCTGCCTCGCATATCTATTATAGGCAAACGGCTACTTTGCCACAAAAAAATCCCCTGGTATCATCCTACCTCCTTTCTGCAGAGAGAACATTACACTCCAATTTTCTAATAAATTACCTAGCATTTGTTCCGTATTTAAACAATTCGGCTCAAGTGAGATTTTGCTTCATACACCCCCCCGAAGGGTGAGGTTTAAGAAAAGTGGGCTGATTATTTTAAGCCACTACCAAAGTAAGCTGATCTGGTCTCTTACACGAACAGGTACAGCCGGTTCATACCTAATCTCAGTCAAGATGCCACTAAAGCCTGCAGCATGAACCTTCTCCCAGGTGCAGGACCCTGAAGCCGTCTTGGGGGAATGGACAGGCTGACATAACGGCAAAATCTCAAACCTCGTTTGGTTTTTGATCAGTGTGCATAAAGGGAAATGCCTCTTTGCTGTAGAAAGTAAAGTACATCTTTGTAGATACCTAGTTGATATACACACGGTATAGACGTAAAACTGATCATTACAATATTTAAGGGGCACCCCAGCCATCATATGCACTTTAATGCACGTGATAGCTGCGTGGTCCCTTTAAATATTTTCTCTCTCTAAATGCATAGGGAGGAGTTCTACAGATTCCTCTCAAACGCATTTACCCCTTTTCCATCTAAATGCAAGCAGGCGATGCATTCGGCTGAATGCTTTGATCCCACTGCGCATGTGTAAAAATCTCCTATGGATCCCAATGGGAGCACTTTCCTGCTGCTGATTGACAGCTTCATTTAGTGGCAAGATTTGTCATGGAGAAAGAAAGCTTTTGCAGCATAGATGCATGTTGTGTTTCAGTTAAGCTCTTTATTTTCTTTTTTTCAGTTTGGAAGAATACATATTAAAGTACTCACATAGTACTTTAATATACATTCTTCTAAAATGGACTACCCCTTTAATTTAGGGAGATCAGTGAAATTAACTCACATCATCAGTGACAATAAGTAAAGCAAGTTAGCCAAAGCGAAACAATGTATGTTTACTTAAAAATCACAAAAAAGCAAGGTCAGTTCCATTTTCCCAAGACAAGACGTCCTCGTTATTTTTGTAGCGTGTTCCCTGCATTACTTTACTCTGTACAAAGAGTGTCTGCACTATGATATGCATTAGGCAGAGATCCTCACTTGAACAAGCCAAGCCGGCCTTGCGTATTTCATTTTGAACGACGGTATCGTTTTATTTTACTTCAGCTGCTACCTTCATGTATTTTCACATAAAACCGAACCTTTTTAATCAGTAACTTACTTCTTAAAAAGTATTTCACAATAATGTAAAAACCGATTCCATGTCCTCCTTAGAACAAGACTTGACTGATCCCAGGATCAGCAGCTTTGTATTCTTCTGCTGTACATTGATCTCTAAGAGAGTTTCTCTGTTGCTCTTTCCTCCCTCTATTCAGACCCCAGTGCCCATGCACAGCGCTCCCATGGATTTTAGTTTGGGATGCTTTCCTGCCACCGACTATGGCAACTGCAAGGCTGCAGCTTCTACCTCAGGCAGGCATTAAGATTTCCTTTGAAGTTGCAGCCTAAAAGGCGGAAATGGTGATGGCCAAGCACTACCATACAAAAGAGCTTGGTATTTAATGCTTCCCCCATACGATTTTAAGAAGCTTCATAGTAGTAGAGCAAATAGAAAGTGTACCATGGCTGCTTATTATATCTCACTTTCTAGGTGCCTATTTACATAGAAAGCCTGTAGCATTTTAACCCACGTAATGGACATTCTCTAAGCTGCTGAGTAAAGAGTGGCTCATCCATGCCAGTATACGTTGGTTCAATCTGTGCTGAAGAATATGATGGTTCTTTATGGACTAGTAGTGTATTATGGCACGTGTGTAACAGACTCTGCTTCCCAGCTTTACTTGCTTGCGCACACTGCAGCAGAGATCATATGCCATTAAAAACCCTCCGGGAATCGCAGACATAAAGGCGCTCTGAATAATGTTTCTATAGTTCATAGTACTTTTGGCAACAATGGAGGTTTTGTGCTCCTTCTGTAACCTATTGTAGACTTAATAACAGTATTATAGACTGCATTATTACTAGAATAACACAGAAGGGGAGTAAAACTACACGCTGCATGTTATCCTGTGTGTACTATTGGGGCAATTCATTCTTCACTTTGCAATGTACCACAAAAAGTGTAATCGCTTTGGTTGGCTTTAGAACACCTATCTTTCAGTAACACAATGTTCTGAGGCAGCTTGGGTTGAAAATCCGGGACAGTTGGGAGATATGAAAAAGGGGCCAGGAGCATCCCGTACATTGTCTATTTCTGGAACCTAAAAAATAATAGCAGCTGCTGAACCGGCCCCATAAAGAGGTAAAATAGGAGAGCTAAAGTACTTATTGCAAAATAGAGTGTTTGGTAGGGAATGGGTTAAAAAACAATACAATAAAGCTAGAAAACCCAGCTATGAAGGGGTCAAACTGGTTTTTCTTGATGGCCCGCAATCTCCTTAGAAACATGCTTGTAAGCAGACAGGGAAGGAGGTGTAGGAGATATAAACCAGAAGCTAATCAGCCCACGTTTATCTCCTGTCCTGTGGCTTGTACCAGCGAAGCTTTAGCCATGATTACAAACAAGAAAAATATACCATGGTAGCTCATAGCGGAACAAATCAACAACAGGGGGGGGGGTACAAAATATTTTTCAGGATGATATAATGTTAAAAAAGGCAAAAAAAAACCAAAAGCAGCGCAGTAACTTTTTGAAAATCCCCAAAGCCCACTCAAATAAATCTCCCAAATATGTATGTTTTTACATACATGGTACACAACATATGAAGGGGTAGGCACACAAAGGGTTTATTTGCCACAATATTACCAAAAAAAAACCAAACAATCTGAAAGCCATTTCCTTATGCCTTATTAGTGTGCCTCCTTTGGAGGATTACAACCTGGTGATCGTCAACATCATTCTGGCCAAGAGCTCAGGTGCCTTTTTTCTTAAAAGTATATATTTATAAAAGTTGTGTTTGCCTAGAGATAGATCACCGACTGGGATACAGGCACTCTTTTAAAGTAACCATAGAAACCAAACGTACCATTAATAAGAACAGTTATTAATCTAAATTAGCAGCGGTCTCTGTTAATAATGATGTCAATAGATGGCCCTCTACAACGGGCACACAATAAGTAATTCATTGTACGCATTTAGACAGGAGAACAAAAGGTTATGTGGGTCTTGTTCACATAAGCTTACAATCTAAAAGACAAACTTACGGTGTAAAATGATAAAGAACAAATTAAGCATGCAAAGTCAGGTTGCTAGTAATATGTGAGCGATGGGACATTGACTGGTTATGCTTTGCAGCACTTTTCAGAATACAGGACACAGGAGGGGAGAATAGGTTATAATATTATATATAATTACTAAATATATTTTTTCAGAGAGAGAGCTGTATTTTTGGAATTACCATACTAATATTAAAACAATATATCAAAAGAGATCGTTCTATAAAACCAGGATCACCAGTAATGTGGTTCTGCCAATACATGTAATTAGTATGATCAGTGACATGTAAGAGTAAGGCAGGGCTGAGTGGCGCTGCGTCCCTGCCTCTGCTAGCACACGCAGATGAACCATCCAAGTGTAAAGCAGGTGACGTGTCACTAGAACTCATTCGGAAACTCAGACGTGAAACAGCGCAGCCAAGTAGTACCCAAGAAGAGTGCCGGACTGTGGCTGCCATTTGCCCAGCTGTCCTGGGTCACACTGGCCTCCTTGTTACCATCTTCTGGACTGACTTTATCTAACAGCTGTCACAATGCGTTTTTATTACCAAGTAACTACACGTCTGGTCAGCTGTCAAATCAGACGAAAATCACAAAGCAGCAGCAGATGGGAACACTTTGCCCACAGAGCTAGCAATCTAATCTCTGTTAGAAGACGACACAGAAAGAGCAACGAACATGCCACAGGAGCACATGAACACACGGCTCAAAATCTTTCACAGACTTGACAAAGCCCTTAATTGTATGGAAGGTGCTGAAAGAGGGTCTCTCCATGCTCACCTTTGGAGGGTAATCTCCTAGAAGGATGCTTCCTGTTGGGTAGTCCGAGCCCACTTTCCCCTCCGCAGTTCAATAACACAGGATCGCATTCCCTTAGCTGCACATCCTGCTGCGGGAGCTCCTAATATTTACTCTCCTCCCCCTTCTTGCCTTACAGAAAACCGGCAGCTCTTCGTCAAACCCTTTGAGTGCTAGACCAGCATGTTCCAAACACGCTATCTCCAGAACGCAACGGCCAATGCTCTAGAACGTACCGATTCATTGCGGAGCTTGTACAGCTAAAGCCCCTTATTTCAATGTACTTGCTTATTCCAACTAACCAGCATTTAATCTTTTCTTACGCGTTGATATCATTTTTATATTCATATAACCCAATTTATGTCATCTGATTAGAGCACCTGACGATATCACCTGTGGGAAAGCATGCCACCGACGATCCGGAAAGACCTAGCCATAAGTTAACCAGATATAAAGAACCACGAGGTATGTTTTTGAACACAATACACTACTATGTGTTGCGTTAAAAGGAATTATGGTCCAATTGAGATAAGGCGTTAAAGGCTGAACAGGTGCTGGAAAAACTGTCAAAGACCTGCGAACTTTCTGACAGCAAATAGACACACAAAAGGAAGGAAATTAAATTCTGTTCAAACACCACCTGTCAGGACCAGCATGTCCCTCCTTCTCACACCCCTCCCTGAGGCAACTTATTTGTAGTTTAACCAGTCCGCAGCAAAAGCCGCCTTTGGCAAACCTCAAAAAGTTATAGTATTGCTTTACAGATCATTTCCAAGACCTGCCCTGCTTGAAACGTGTTGCTTTGTATTCTCAATCCAGCCCATACTAGCTATACCCGAGTAAAATTAAGCAAAACAGGTAAATACAGAGAGGAATGTGAGGAAGACAGGGTAAGAGTGACGGTTACAAAGGATTTTATTTTCTTAGGTAGAAGTGCCTGGCACATTATGGCTGTTCTAAGTAAGCGAAAAGGAATATTTTATTGAAAATATATATATAGATTTTTTTTATTATTATTATTATTATTTTAAATGGCAACTTTGTGAAAGTTTTTTTCTGGCTGTTTTTTTCACGTACTCTTGTAAAGCATAGCGGGCACTATTATGTTAACATTACATTTATTTATATAGCACAAGCAGATTCTGTAAAACAATTTAAAATTACACACAACTGGTACAAAAGGAGAAGAGGACCCTGCTCTGGAGAGCTTACAATCTAGTCGATTCTAGGGATAGGAGGGATATTCTAAAAAGATAAAATTAGAGCACTTAACACAACAATTAAAAATGTTAAGTAATATTCCAAAAGTTTGGTTAATAATATTCAGCTACTATAAGAACTAGCCACAAAAACGGCTTATTTTTGCTATGGAGTGGCCTTTTTGTCATTTTAAAAGAAGGAGCCTACTTGCCATTCAGGGTACCGAGGCTTGGAGTCGCTCCTATTGCTTGTGAACATTTGTTCTTGCCAAAAATATAAGAGCTAAATTAACACAATTCTTCCTTTCTGTGTATAAATACGACCATGACATCATCACAATGCAGTAGATCAGTAGATGTTGTAAACCCCCAAATTCCTTTACCGTTTCTCAAAAGGTATTTCCCAACCCTGCACCTCGAAGGCTTTTTTGGTGTTAAACGTCATGTATTGTAAATGTTATGGACTAAAAATGTGCTCCCATATAAAAGCCTCGCGGCAGCGCAAAACTTTCCACTGTTCCTATACTACACAAAAAAGCACTAGAACATTCTAGAACATTACATTGTAGCTTTACTTCACTTCTATGGAAATAGTGGGGCTGTTCCTTTAGCACACTAGATGGTGCGTACACGGCGTCACAATTAAGTTGAGGAAACCAAGAACATTCTAAGCAGCTGTTCAAAAGCCTTGCTCCTCCGTCCGGCAGGGTCAAACAAACACATTGAATAGATATGAAGTGAGTACATGGTCTTCTCGTTTAATACGCAGAAAAAGACACGTTTAAATGGAAACTGCAATTCAAGATTGTTACTTTCCTGTTTAATTAAGACAAACATCGTTAAGGGGTTTATATGAGAGTTAAAAGACTGGTGGAGTCTTCTTAAAAATAGTTGCATCCTCGCAAAGAAGGTGGGTTAGGGATCTAAATATCCGATACTGGATACGAAACATTTCTGATTCCACTAATAAAAGAAAGAATAACGAAGGGTTGTGGTGATATATCTATGAATTGAGAATTATCAAGGACATTCTCGGTACAATGGGGGTATAGATACCAAGTCACAGATCGGGTAACAACATAGTCAGAAACCCACATTTTGGGCCATTATAGACCTGCAACATACATATATACATACATATATATACATATATATATATATATATATATATATATATATATATATATATATATATATATATACACACATGCATGCATACATACACACACACACACCTCTCCCAGTGGAACTATTTAAGCCTCTAGTTATTGCTGCTTTTTTGTTGTTTTAGCATTTTACCGAAACTTAAAACCTGCAGGGTTATTTCTTGATATCATTTACATGATCTAAACCTATGATCCATGAACTTCCATTCATACTTTCACAAAGCATGTATTCTTCATCTGGACTCCGCTGTACAGCTGAATTCAGTTGCTAGAACTTGTCCATAGCAGTCCATAGCGACTGTTTTTGTTATATATATGAAGAGTCCTCAAATTGGATTTCATTGAATAAACCTTATTGTCACTTGTACTTTTATACAGCATTGAATGTCGTATTTTGTTTCTCTGGTTGTTAACAGTAATAACTATACTCCACTCAAGCGGCGGTGGGGGATGCCTTCAGCCAGATCAGGCTTCCCCAAAACAGAGAGAAACGGATCAGCAGCTTCAGAAATGATTAGAAAAATATTAAAATATAAGCATATGGGAGCAAGGCATGGCTAGAACTAGATCATCAGACACTGCTACCAAGCCACCTGCCCACCTAATACTAGATGTAAAAAATCCACAAACACATTAAAATGTATATTCATGCTCATAAAAACATAAAAATAGCAGATTATGTTCTGTGGAGAAAGCCCATCACCCTCAGCCAGACTGATGAGGGTAATGGGAGTTTTAGTCCATGAAAATAGGTGCACCAGATGAGCAAAGGATGCATACACGAGAAGATGTGTTTTTTTTGTAATTTGTTTTTTTACTTAAACGTTTTTCTTTGGCATATTTTGGCATTTCACTATATATTTTATGAGCACCTACCCTGGCCTGCGGACTGTCCTGTTGGGAGATGAGCGCGTGATGCAATGTGTCCTATAGCTTCCAGAAAAAAAGCTAACCAAAGTGAAAATAATAACCACAGAAAATTGATATTATGGCTGATTCTGGCAGAGATTGGCAGTCAAATGGCTGCATTTCAAGTGCCTTAATGTTCCTGGTATATATACTTTGTGGGGTATTTATTGGGGGTTTTTTATGTTCATGAATACTGTTAAAAGCAGGAATACAAACTATACAGCAATGTATATCTTCTAATATGGGAATTCTCTAGGCATAAGGTACGGGATTAAACAATTATTTGTGAGTAGGGTTTGGCCATTCAGCAGTACCAAGAATGATCTCTACTGCTGCATTACTAAGCGTTCAATTCAGGAAAGGAAGTGGAACAGCAGCTTTAATAGTAAAACCTATGAATAAATCATCTCATTGTGCAGCGCTGCCTCATACGATCACAATATATCAAAATAATAATAATAATAATAACTACTTGGGTCAAAAATCTTTCCACGCTCCACCTATTATCTTCATTTTGTTAAATGTAAAGACACAGCTACCGAACACATAGAAACTCATGCAAAAAAAACCAAAACAATACAAACTAATACACAAACTGTTTATATTTGGTGTAAAGAAACGTATTTCTGTGCTGCCGCATTGTTGCAATATCCTTGTTTCCTCCTAACGCTAAAGATTTTGGACAGGATATCCCTTTGTGGAATCGCAGGATTATCAGCCGTAACCGCTGGCCAGACCTGTCGCCCCACTGATCAGAGATCGCACCTGTTTGTTTTTAGAACAGATTTAATTTATCCCCCCCCTCCGCCGCTCCACTACTTAGCAATTCATCCTGAAAAAATAACGGAGCAATCACCATAGCAACTAAACAAATGCCCCTACTCATTGCTCCATTTGTGAAACTTTGCACTGTATTCTTGTGCATTTCAAAAAAAAAAAATAGAAAAAAGAAATGTCGGACATAAATATTTCTTTATCTTCTGTCCGCTGATCCTAACAGTAGCTTCGCGGGTTTTCGGAATGGGCTCAACGGTGGATCTTTGAAATAAATGAACCCCAAACTTTTTATCCAACCTTTGTTCCGATTCGCTACAAAAAGAGGCAAAAGACTTGGTAACAGCGCTAGCTGTGCAGGTTAGCGGGTGCGCGGGTTATATTTAGGGCATTTACATAACATTTCTCCGGCCGCGCATTAACATGAAGCGATCTACGCGGTAAGTTTATGCGGTAATAAGGAAAGAAAAAAATCATCTTATGAATGCTTTTGGAATTTTTTTAAAATAAAATAAAAAAATTAAATGGAATGTCGGCAGGAAATGAAATTCTAATTAAATTCAATGCGTTCCAGCTTCCAGGTAACAGCGTGGATCTGAAGATTCAATCGCATGATGACTCCTTATAATATATGACGGATCGGTGCGGCTTTGAAAGGGTTTCCATAAACCAGGGACAGACGGCATTAGATGTGAGTCACAGTCGCACGTCAAGAGGAGACCGTTCCTGCGTCACACGTCAGAGAGAGAGAGAGGTCCTATGAACACAATGTGCAGGAGCAGATGCTGCTTTCCTTAATGGGGGGGGGGGGCATTAATCCTGTCAATGGCCTGCAACACATCACTAGGCAACTGCAGCCCTGCTGAATCCATTAGGAAAGGTATTCGTAGTTAGCTGGCCGTGTGTGACACGGTAATGTCAGACATACCACAGATGAGCAAAACCCGTCTCAGAAGGCAGGTAAACCTCCCACCTCGCAAAAGGTTTTAACGGGAAATTACGACTCGCAGCAGAAGGACTCGTACTTAATATTAATACTTAATATAACAAGCGGCTTTCAGTTGCCATCATTTGCCGTCTGCCTCATCCGGCCTTTCACAGGAGACCCCCCATACAGGCTGTCCACATCAGGCCCTCCACACACAGCCTGTCCACGTCAGACCCTCCATACACAGCCTGTTTATGTGGGCAAACCAACATCAGTCACTATCAGCTCTCTCACTCACATGCCACGAGAGCGCCACTATCAGCTCTCTTACTCAGATGCCACGAGAGCGCCACTATCAGCTCTCTTACTAACATCCTACGAGGGCCACTATCAGCTCTCTTACTAACATCCTACGAGGGCCACTATCAGCTCTCTTACTAACATCCTATAAGCGCCACTATCAGCTCTCTTACCAACATGCCACGAAAGCGCCACTATCAGCTGGGTCACTGGCAGCATGTGTGACTCTGTGATGCCATGATTTATTTATACAATTACCAAAAGGGGGAAAAAACTTTTCTGTAGATCTCTGTCTGTACAGAATAACATTTCCCCAGACAGGAGGACAACACCTTCCATAACAACCCCCCAATGCCCAGCAATGCACTGATCACAATGCACACCCTTCTGGCACTGAATGGGTTACGCACAATGCCCCCAGCTGAATGCAGATGCAGCCCTCTCTGCCTGTCTCTCTGTCTGTCTGTCTGTCTGTATCTCTCTCGGTGTCCACATAGCGCTCTAACTAGCTTCTACATATATCACCGCTATGGATTTATCCCTCCACCATCGGCCAGCACAGTATTACCTGTCATCTCGCCGTGCCCGCCATTCATTCAGGTTGGAAGCATCTCTCCGCACCTCTTACTCGTGCATGTCTAATGCCCCGGATGTTTGCACGAGACCCCCTGGCAGTACCCGTCTCTCTAACAGCTGAGTCGTTCTCCCAGTCGATCGCAGTCTCTCCACTAGCACCAGACAGGCGCTTCGTGCGTCATCAGTGCGCATGCGCGGAACACATTAGCCGGCTGTACCGGCATCATCGCCAAGGCCTCCGCCAGGCATGCAAAGCATTGTGGGACTAAAGATGCTGTTGTCTTTTTAACTCTTGTACCTAATCAAAATTCTAGCAACAATAGGTAATTAACAAGCAGATACAAACACAGATGTCAAAACCATACATGTTGGATAAGCTTTGGATTACTTTTATTGAGGGAATATGGCAATCTAGATAATTCTAATTAGTGGTCATGAGGGTATTATGAGAAAACACAGTCTGCTTAGCCAGGGGCATACCTAGAGTATGTGGCACCCCCTTAAAAATGTAAAGACACCTCTGCCCCTGAAACAGCCTGTACCACCTTTTCTCCTGAAACAGTCTGCCTGTGCCACCTCTGCCCCTTAACAGCCTGCCTGTCCTATTTCTGCCCCTAAATGCATTCATTCATTCACTCATTCCTTCATTCACCCTGCTGCACCCCTTACATCATCTGCGTATTTCACTGATCCGGGGTCATGCACATGTCTATACACACTGTGTGAAGAAACCAGGGGAAGTAGTAACATTGGTGGGAAAATAGAGTTTTTTCACAAAGTGCGCTGGTGCCACAGAGGTAAGCAGCAGGCCTGTGTTAGGCGGCAGGGCAAGTCCCAGACAGCATTACCTGGACTGGCAGTGGGAAAGAAGTGAAAGTGGCTAAACACTGTTCAATTTATAGCGCTATGTTTTATTAATAGAATCAGATTAAAAACACATTTTCAAAGAGCTGTATATTATGTATGTGTACTAGCTCTGTTACCTTAGCTTAACCTACTAGACAAACACCCTGACTCCTTATCATATTGCGTGTGGGAAACAAAACAACTGTTCATTGTTAACCCCTTAAGGACCGGGCTGTTTTTTATTTTTTGTATCCTTCGTGACCAAAGCTGTTTTAACACTTTTGCGGTGCTCATGTTTTGCTGTAATTTTCTCCTCTCCTATTTAGTGAACCCACATAAGATATATATTGTTGGTTTTTTTTTCAGGACAAGAAGTGCTTTGTTCAGATACCATTTTTTGATCATATCTAATTTCCTATAAAAACAATAAAATATAAGAAAATTTAAAAAGCACTTTTTCTCAATTTTATTTGAAAAATCTTTTACTCATCTACAAAAGCTAATGAAAAAGCCTGCTAAATAGATTCTACTATTTGTCTTGAGTTTAGAAATACCCAATGTTTTTATCCAAGTTATAGGGCAATAAGTACAAGTAGCGTTTTGCTATTTCAACACCGTTTTTCCCCCCGAATCTGGTCATTCTGCCCCATGTGCTATTTGGGGCATCTTTGTAGCCGGCCAATGCAATTTACCCCATCAAACCATATATTTTTGAAAACCAGACACCGTAAGGTATTTCAAATGCTGGTATTTTAACTCTTTCCATGCACTAATGAACTCTTTCCATAACACAATTGTACTTCAGGTATGAATTTATAGCTCTTGATATATGTCAAGTGCACAATTTTTCACTTGGAACTTTGACATCTCGTCCTTCTGCCACCATGTCCTATTTGAGACATCGTTGAAGCTGGCTTCAATTTACCCAATTTATTTTTGAAAACTCCAGGGTATTTCAAATGGTGGTAATTTACCTCTTTATATGCACTAATTCTACCATCAGCCTTTGTCAAAGTTTGCGGTAGTACATTTTTGTGTGTTTTTTTTTCACACATTGTACTTTAGGTACAATTTTTGTTGGAACTGGATGGCTCCCCTGATGGTGACATCACTGCATAATTATTTTTAAATGTAATTTTTTTTCCAGCTATTTTTGTTTTTTAATATTTTACTAATCACATTATGATTAGAAAGCTGGCCTACATTGACTTACATGGTTGAATACAGTACCTGTATTGAAACTGCAGGGGGAGACCAGCGTTCTCTAGAGGGTCTGGAGAAACTCTTGGAAACCTGTTTCCCTGTTTCTTTTTTTTTTTTTTTAAGGACACCGCCATTTTGCCAAAGGCAAAATCCGGGGAGGGGCCTGCTGCCGGATCCCTCAACATCAAGGCATTACAGCAACACCTTTTAAGTAAATCTTAGATGGCTTCCTAAAGTTGTTTAATGCCATGCAGACATGTCATTGGTCGTTAACTGGCTGTTTTTGCATGACATGCCTGGCACGTCACTGGTCATTAAGGGGGAAATAACCCTATGGGACACTTAATGCTAACGAACTCTGTCCCTCCATAGACTTTTATTAGTCTATCATAAATGGTTGTATTAGCAGGGAAAGTTACCAAAAATATCACGATTGACAACAATGGCAGCCTCCAGGTCTGCAGATAAATGAACTTTATTGAAACAAAGAGATAAAACCAAGTTTTTGTCAATGCATCACTGTATACAGGTCAATGATCCCCCCTCCCCTAAATAGCATGTTTATGTATGTGTGTGTTTATATTTTTCCATCATAGACCTGATATAGTTAGATTATCTGGAATAAAGCTTCCTATTTCCTGAGAACCGTTTGACCCCTACCCTTCTCTTACTGAGTTCACTACAGGGTCACTATGATAAAGCAGCACTTTTTCTAATGCCATTCAGCACAGTGCATAGACAAAAAAAGTAGGCCTAATCTGAGTGTCTTAGTTAAGACTTAATAACGTGTAATAAAGTTTGCTTTGTCTACCCTTTTGGCTTTGACGTTCCATGGAGCTTTCTAATAAGGGACATAACTTAGTTAGACAGTTTAAAGAGAGTGAGAACAATTCACAAGCTTGGTGAATGAGGTTCCATGCAGTACAAACTGCACAACATACAGAAAGGTGGCGTGATGCTATAGATCGGGGCCTTTATATGTACGTCCTCAATTTCATGTGGAGACTTCACACTTTCTGTTGATTTAAAAATCCCAGACTATGTTTCCAAATGGCTGGGCTATCCTCACTTAACACTAGGACACTTCTGCTAGAGTTCACATGTGTACATGAGATACTTAGAATTAACCTTATGGTAAAGAACAGGAGGTATAGGGAGTGCTCATCTATGTCAATTCTCACCCCCTAATAAGTTGCTGATTGGTGGTTCAGGAAGCCCTTGTCTGGTTAAGGTGAACAAAACAATGAGCACAGCACAGCAACTTAAGTAATGCTAGGTCTGCCACTCAGACATAGACCTCAACTTCAATAATGTTAAATAGCTCAAAATCCCCTTTATGTATGGTGTACACACACACTTAGCATATCAGCTTAAACCTGCGTGTAATGATCCTGAGTCCATCTTATTTAAATGTGATATTTACATATGTAGGGTCAAGACTAAGTACAAACACCTCCGACCAAGTAAAAAATTGCCATTATGAAAACTGTCCTTAATTACCCACTACCATTCTTTACCTTGGTATTAACATTTTGTGCTCAAAGTGATATCTGTATATCCTGATGACTGTTTAGTTATAACACTTGTTTCCCAGAATAGTGCCACAAAAAGTGTACCCACTAAAGACACACACAAACAAATTTAAGTCCCCCCCTTTTGATTTGGCACATCAATATTACTGTAACAACAGCAGGCATAGCTGAATTATAAGCATATTCCCTGAACAAAGAAGTGAAATCCACTGGTTTATTTGCAAAATAAATATTTTTAAATGAGACATTTCACAGGTCCAATTCAATCTTCACATCCATCTTGCTCTGGTAGGGGGATAACAGTGGAATCACTTCTTCCTTCACAAACTTCACGACCTGTTAAAACGAAGCAGACAACCAGAGGAGGTCTTTGAATGAGCCTGGGCTGGATTATTTCTCTATTACATATGCACATTAACCGACATAAAAGCAGACTAGCTGTAAATGTCATTTTTTTGGTTTTTCTCACCTGCTGTGGTGCTCGACCAGTAAAGGACTTTGGGTCCAGCAGCTGTTCCAACTGAGAATGTATGGGGGCAAAGTAAGGATCAGAGCGGATTCTTAATATAAGATCATTGTCTCCTCCATCCTGTTTTACAACAGCAGCAGCTTGTTGTGAAAGTACTCTGATGCGTTCATGACAGTCCTGTAGGAGACAAGAGAAAGGACCATCACAACAGTTTGTTGGTCTAAAGTACACAGATACATTTTGTATATGGATGTACAAAGAAACAGTTGAACAATTCTTCATCGAGGACTCATCCAATCTTTCTTTCCTATAGGGGTGGTTGCAAATTATAACAGTCCAACAAAAGTTGGACTCCTGCCTATTCCTGGTATAAACAACATGGATGTCCCAAATTTTGTAAACTTAAATATGTATTAATTCTGCATTGCAATATACATTTTCTTTGAGTGTTAAACACATTGCTGTACACAGTAAGAAGTAATTAGTATTAACCCCTTCACGACAAAGCCTGTACATGTACGGGCTCACACTGCATTACCATTGATAGGTTTTAGGACAACCCGTTGTCTTTAAGGGGTTAAAGAATAGTGTGGTTGATATTTTGGGTCTCCAAAGCAGAGGACATAGGAGGGTGTAGGTTATCGGGGGATAATTAAGCATGAACTTTTGAAACGAATAGCTAAGTTTAAATTAACATTAATAGTCGGGGGCAGAAGACGAGATGCCAGGGTGGGTCAAAACACTTGAAGGCTTATTGGAGAATGATGTACATTAGAAAACACACTTGCCATGAACCCACCTGTCTGTTCCCTCCACTCTTCACCATCGCCATGATCACATTCTCGGTTGCCATGAAAGGCAGTTCCTGACGGATTCGCCTCTCAATTACCTGTCAATAGAATTACCAGTTTTTGAACTTATAAAAGATTAAAACTATTAAATGTACTGCACAATGCATGCTACGCCAACCTGCACCAAGAGATTTATCAGATTAAGTTCATCGACATACGCAACTGAATCCGGTTGCTGCTTTTCTCGGTTTTCTACGTTCTGTACATTTTTTACGTTGTAGTCTTGCTATTCGGTTATGTTCAGGATAATTTGCCCTTGTATTAAAGACACTGCTCGACTTAAACTAACAACTGAGCTTCCAGTATGTTAAATCACTAAACCTAATCATATCTGCCGTTTTATTATTTTACCAAGATTCCTCCCATAAGAACACAAGGGGAAACAGATTTTTCTCATAATGTTTCTATGGCAACAATCTACCAACGGCTGCTTTTGTGAACATGGCAATTTAAGTTACTGGGAAAGACTGACGCAATCAGCAGTACTTAATGTTTCGGTTTTGTTTTAATATTTTTTATTGTACCAGGGTGTTTGAATGTTGCATTTCCCCTGGAACATTATTCAACTTCTCAAACACCTATTCAGTGAAGAAACCAATTTATTCACATATATTATATATATCTAAGCCTCTACAACAGCATCTCTTTGAATCTTCCCTCCTGCTTCTATCTCTTTCTGTCTATCCACCACGTTGAGATCCATATGTCTTATCTATAACTGCGCAATGCGGTACTATTCTGTATTGACTGCTCTCCTAACAATTTCACAGCAAGTAAAAAAGAAAAAAAAAGCTATTTTTGTCTACTTATCAATACAATACAGCAATACCATTCATATTTTATACCCATCACTATGTAAAAGGGCATTACTAGCTAATAACGGGAAAAAAACCACTGCATTGGACTGTTCAATAAGCTTTTCTTCCAAAGCGCCTACACCATATATTGAAGCACTGCAGGAATGACTCACCGCTTTGTGCCGGAATCAACGGAAATGGCACTCAAGAGAACAAAATCGACACATTTGTCTTCCTTGTACATAGGCACAGTAACAAAAGCAACAATCTGTACCCAAACACCTTATGTTGCCAACCAAATTGAGACGTGTAAAGGTAACTTAGACCCTTATGCAGCCACTACTCCTTCACAGGGCCAGCAACTAACCGTTGGGATAGCAGCAGAACAATTACCAGGATGCTAATCCTAGAGTAAGAACACAGACCAGTATGATTACCTTTACAACACCATACCCTGCTCTCAAATACCAACCAGATCGAAGCCTGCAAAGGGACAGTCATCTGAATTGTTTCTTTATGAATTTACCCGACTGAATCCCCCCCTTGTCCAAAGCAAAGCATAGCGCTGCAATCAAGGTGCTAAGCTTTATTTCCATTCCCCAACTCGACGCAGGCACAGCACTGTGCATTCACTGCAGAACCCAACTGCAAGGGGGCAAAGACTGCTTTTATACCTAATCACTGCAAAGAATATTTTAGGCATGTCTGCCCCTTCAAAATAATCTAGCATATAATAATAGTATTTATAACTGTTATATCATCCACCTCCCAAGGATCCATATCACACTCATCCATGCTCTGCCTCTTGGAACCCACACAAAAATAAATAAAAACACAATAAAATTGTTCCTATGATGTAGTCTGATAGTTCTAGAAATCCACATGGGTATTGGTGACAGCTTTTTCTTTGTTCAGCTACCTTCTTTTTTTATATTTATTTACTTTACAGATGAACTTACTTTTGGATATACCACAAGCCCTTCGGAAATATTCTGCAAAGTACTGAGAACAATGTCAGCTGTCAGAAAAGCTTCAGCCAAACAAATGCGCCTGTTAAACAGAAAAGAATCGGTCATATATAAGAAATCAAGGTGACCAGTGACAGCAGCATGGTACATGAGACCGACATCTCAGAAGGTACAGTGTGTAAGCCCCCCGAAGGCTTATAACTACCTATTGGCGCTGTCATCCAGGGTGCGCTCAAACCACTGCACAGCGGCAGTCTGCAATGGGTTCATAATCAGAGTCATGAGGTGCCGGGCCAGACTGCAGCAACGTTCAGAACGCATGGGATTCCTCTTGTATGGCATTGCACTCGACCCTGGAAAGAAGGAAAATAAAGCGCTGCAAGATTAAGAAAATCTCAAAAGTATCACCCACAGTATTTAAAAACACTGTGCTGAGTACAACTATGACGTAATCACACAGAAGCTGGCAGTAAGACAACATACTAGAAAAAAATGTTCGCTTCCAGTGAGGAGAAAAAATTATACTGGCCAACAAAATGGGCCACTAGCTATTATTTTGAGGGAAAAAAAGCTAAATTGGTATTTTCTGTCACACATTACAAATACAAAAACAAAGCCTTACCAGTTCACCTATTCCCTTACCTTATTTGTTTTCATTCCGTAATATTCTAGGTTTTATAGAATGGACATAAGGGACTATGTGCTGCCTGCCGCCAACATGATCCACAAATTACATGAAAATAGTATTATTCCTAACGTATGTTCTTCGTACAGATTCACATTATAGTTTTAAGGTTATATGAGAACACCAGTAGGTTTCTGAATTGCACTCACCAATCTGCTCCTTCTCGAAAGGTTCCTCTACTTCTTTCAGGTTGGCCAGCAAACGGATATCAGTGCAAATCTAATGTAGAAACAAGGTAATGAATTTCTGTGTAGAAAGCACACAACTGTCCATAGGACCAACTAACCAGGAAAACAATATATATTTAAATATTATGCTCCTGTTTGTGTTCACTTTAATAAGCTTCCGCTTCTCATCCTGTCTACACGATGAGGCCTCTACCTTTTCTATCCATTATAATGACCACTGCTGTCCGCACCACTCCCTGCGAAACGCGTGATCCACCTTCCTCTGTCTAGGGTCATACCAGTGTCCTTCTCCACTACACTACTCTCCTTAAAGGACATTTGTTCCATTGCCGCATAGCACTTTTCTTAGATCACTTTTGTAGCCCTGAGGGATCCCAAACTATTTACAAGTATATATGATAATTACAAGTATAATGAATGTAAGATGTTAAACATGACATTAATAATGAAAACCAAGATCTCCAACAAGCATGGACTGCTAAACAGCCTTTGCTCGTGGTTTCTGTAAAGACATTAAGGGCTTATTTCTCATACACAGCCATAACCATGGTTACTAAGAAGGTTTTGATTTTTGAAAAAAAAAATGCATTTCACTTTTTCCAAATCACCTACTGGGCTTTCAAATAGCACTCAGAACAACAGGAGACAGAGTAAATGCTAACACGTTACAGAAGAAAAAAAAAAGAAGAAAAAATTCCTTCCAAATCTAGCTTATGTGGAGCCTTCCACATTGACAGGTGACCAGAATTCAGTTGTCATTTTCTGTATCCATAGCAAACATGAGCCAGCTTTAAAGCAGGCTCTGGGTGGAATATGTTACAGAAAAGAACAGAGAATTGCCAGTGTCCAGCGCTGGGAACAGATAGATAAATGAAGGCTGAGAGCAAATTGAGTGCGATGATGGTAACTATTAATAAAGATCTCATAGTTAATTACTAAGACATTAAAAAGAACATTATACTTGCATTTTCTGATACAGCAGATTATTTACCTTTTATTATGACAATCTGAGTTTATGTAAGGATTAAGTATGACTTCACCCACCTTGTGGACTGTGGCACCTAAACTGGCCAAAACAGACAGCACTTCCACATCCACTTTGCGACTGTAGGTTTGCCCCGTCACTATATACGCTCTAAAATAAATACAGATAATTTAATGGAGAGATCCTGAGAACAGGAAGCTAAGATAGATTCTTACATAGTATACATATAAAGTAGGTTTCTTATGGGACAGCTTTGTGATAAAAGGTGGATCTGAGCAATTGGTTCTGAAAAGACTTGCATCTGCATGCCAAGTAAACTGATCTGCACGGGATTTTATGACACAGTCCTATAGCTGAAATCCTTAAAATACATAAGAGGTCATGTGCTACAGTATTTCATATTGAGTTGTTACCTTTTGAAACCTGCCATGCAAGTCACCAATCTGTCCAACTCTTCCACCTGTTGAGCGAGAAACATAATCAAGGACATACCCAACCAGAATAAGAAACAGCCCAATGAAGAGTACTTCTGCAAAAGCTTGAATGCCCTTACCTTTTCATGGTCACCCTCAAAGAGCTGAAGGAAGCTGGCCTGTGTCCCAGTAGTACCCTTCACCCCTCGGAATCTGAGGTCATTGCGGGCTCGCTCCAGATTATGCAGGTCCATACACAAGTCCTGCAACCAGAGACAGGTTCGTTTTCCAACAGTGGTCAGCTGGGCAGGCCTGCAAAGAGACAATGTAATATAAACAAGCAGCAAGTAAAGGGGAAATCCTGAGGTGTGTGTGCGATATGTATATATTTTATTTAATTTTTAATTTTACAATATTCTATTTAACAATTATTAATGGCTTTAGGACAGTACAGTTTAAAGCTTGCAACATGAAGTTGTCTGAATGTACTGCCACAGAATTTTTCCTAAAGTCAGAACACAAGTGTTCCATCCTCAGCTGCAAGTTTTTGCTGCGTAACAAGACAACTGCTGTGTTTACTTTTCTCTTCCCGAATTACCCGAGACTAAAGTCACATGAAAATTGCCATGTGCGCTTTTTAATGCATGTTAAAGCGGTGTTTCTTTAATGTTTTTCCCAGTGCCAATACATAACGAGAATACTTTGGTATGCATGGCATGATCTTGAAGAATAGGGAAAGCTCCTGGACAAGTCCTTAAGGCAATGCAAGGCTATCATATATATCGCTGACAGATCTCCTTTGATGTCAAGCAAGACAAGGCAGAGTAAAAGAGCTACACGAAACAGGCCTCATACTCACTGGTAGTGGGTGAACCCTAGTGTTGGAAGGTCAGAATATCTTTCTGCAAAGTCAGCCAAGCGATTTATAACCCGAGCAAGCTGCAATGGCAAGAAGACAGGTGTCACTATGTATCACACTGGCACCAAGAGCACATATCCTATTCCAAATGTTTGTTTCATAGCAAAAGTAAAAGATTCCTTCCTCACCTTTGGAATCAGCAAATCAAAACCATCCCGCAGTACAATAAGGTCCTGTGGAACAAAGAAAGAATGGTAAATATCATGAACCCTTAGAACAAGCAGCAGAGTGTGATATTGCTAGCACCTTCACTTTAAAGAAGTGTTGCATGACATATTTGTTGGAGCTGCTACCATTTATCACCAGACTACAACGTCAAGGGGTTAGCCAAGCTGCCATATTCAGAAATTCTAAAGCAGATTAATGGCAGACTCACTGTGTTGTCGCCCACGTAGCAAGAGGTTGCTCCCAGGTGAATAATGGGTGCTGCTTTGGGGCAGCAGTGGGCAAACGTGTGAACATGAGCCATGACATCATGGCGCAGACGCTTCTCTTCCTCGGCAGCCATCTTGAAGTCTATATTCTCTAAGTTAGCCTCCATTTCTTGAATCTGCTCCTCAGTAATAGGCAGACCCAAGTTCTGCAAAATAAACATATATTTATTTCTTCAAAATCAGTTTATACCACAGTGAACGTTTTTTCTCCTTCTGCAATATTTACTAAATACTGATACACAGAGAATGAATATAAAAGGGGAGACGCCAAAAGCACTGTTTCCCTCAGACGAAACATTAGCAAATCTCTCCAGCATGTAATGCAGCTATATAAATAAACATTAGTAGAGCTGTCAGTTTATGTTTTCTCTGAAGGTAAACATTACAAAATCTAACACAGACACTTAAGAAGCCTTTCTGGGTCATAAATCCATCAGAGCCTGCTTTCATGTCACAATCAGGTAGCAGCACACTATTCTCTATGGGACACAAGGATCAGTCAGCTTGGCTTACATGTTGTGAGCCAGCTGGGTTGCCCATGTGTACATAACAGGTAGTATCATAGTAAAACTGGAAAAAGTACTGATTTCAACAAGATGGGCTGTGGCACTAAAACATACACTACATTAGGGCTGCAACTAACGATTATTTTCATAATCGATTAGT
Source organism: Spea bombifrons (assembly GCF_027358695.1). Lineage (NCBI taxonomy): Eukaryota > Metazoa > Chordata > Amphibia > Anura > Pelobatidae > Spea > Spea bombifrons. The sequence goes on along the minus strand of NC_071092.1, from coordinate 24,013,200 downwards.
TTTTTTCAATTAATCGGATTAAAAAAAATGTAAATTTTTCATTTATTTAAAATAATTTAATAAAGTAATGTAGGATGTTAAAAACAAACAGCAGAATAAAAAAAACTTTGATAAAAACGCATTTCTTGTTTTTATTTCCCAACCTGCCCCCCAGTTATGCACATTTGAGCCCAGGCTTGCCACACTGCCTCCAGACATGCCACACTGCCTCCCAGACATGCCACAATGCCCTCCCCACGTATGCCTTATATACCCTATATGCCTTATACCCCCAGATATGTCACTCCGCCCTCCCCAGGTATGCAGTATACCCCCCTGATATGCCATAGTGCACTCATAGATTTGCAGACTCGTTCACAGACAATACTTTTATAAATAAAGGGTTAATCTTCACTGCCCCCAGGATTTATATTCCCCTCAGTTTGCCACCCTTTACCTCTAACTGCACCTTAAGTTAACTTTATTAAATTGATTAAATTAACCCTCAGTCCTCAGCGTTAAATTAACCCTGAAGAGAAGACCCAATCAACCACAACTGCCCCTACATTAACCCTAAACCCCCCACCAACCACAACTGCCCCTAAATTAACCCTAAACCCCCCACCAACTACAACTGCCCCTAAATTAACCCTAAACCCCCCACCAACTACAACTGCCCCTAAATTAACCCTAAACCCCTCACCAACGACAACTGCCCCTAAATTAACCCTAAACCCCCCACCAACTACAACTGCCCCTAAATTAACCCTAAACCCCCCACCAACCACAACTGCCCCTAAATTAACCCTAAACACCCCCACCAACCACAACTGCCCCTAAATTAACCCTAAACACCCCCACCAACCACAACTGCCCCTAAATTAACCCTAAACACCCCACCAACCACAACTGCCCCTAAATTAACCCTAAACACCCCACCAACCACAACTGCCCCTAAATTAACCCTAAACACCCCATCAACCACAACTGCCGCTAAATTAACCCTAAACACCCCACCAACCACAACTGCCCCTAAATTAACCCTAAACACCCCATCAACCACAACTGCCCCTAAATTAACCCTAAACACCCCATCAACCACAACTGCCCCTAAATTAACCCTAAACACCCCACCAACCACAACTGCCCCTAAATTAACCCTAAACACCCCATCAACCACAACTTCCCCTAAATTAACCCTAAACACCCCATCAACCACAATTAACCCTAAATTAACCCTGAAGACCCCATCAACCACAATTAACCCTAAACACCCCACTAACTATAACTGCCCCTAAATTAACCCTAAACACCCCATTAACTATAACTGCCCCTAACTCCAAGCAGCCCAAATATTAATTTTATACTCACAGTTAGATAAGTTCTTGAGCCATGTGGACGCTATAGGAAATGGGCGGGGCCAATCATTTCTCCCTGCAGTCACTGCTGATTGGCCCCGCCCCTTTCTCCCTGTCCCTCCTTGCAGCCAATCGGCAGTGACTGCAGGGAGGGACTGGAAGAAGGAAGTGGGTGGGCTAATCGGCAGTGACTGCAGGGAGGAACTGAAAGTAGTAACTGCTGTTGTGAGTCACACTTAATCGGATTATAAAACGAGGGGTATTTTTCAGAGCATTATAGTTCACGACTAGCATTATCATTCCTTGATTATGTTTCCTTATTTGATCATTTTCTTTCTAATGAGACACATTTGGATGCTAATTTCCCAATATAAAGATCAGATAAGCACAAGGCATCCAACTATGTAATGCGGATATTAGTAGGCACTTATACCCTATCGGGCATCGTGAACATTAATGTGTAGCTTATTCCTAACACCACTGTAACAGTTCATATATATAGCCTTGCCACCGTTGGAATTGTCAGTCATGCTGGGCATGGCTTAAAGTGAAGTTCACTATTATTAAACATTATTCTCCTCAAACACAACTGAGAATTTACACCAAGGCGATGTCTGACAATGTTGTATGCAGGGAGAGGGGCTGCCGCATAGTGCTTAGTACATTGAGCAGGTGTGTAAAGGGCAAACAAACAATGAAAAGGAAGAGGGGAGAAGAGGAAAAAGAGCAAGAGGAAATGAGACAAGAGAGAACATACTTTTAACAGTATGATAAGATTTATTTTTTTAAGCTTGTAGTACAGCATCAAGCTTTTTGTTTTCTTTTCATACATTATGACTTATTCATAATTCACAAGGCCACAATGAAAGCAACTCAACTTGTGGCAATCTCGTCAACAACTACTGAAATGAGTGTTCAAGAGTGGAGCTGAGAAGGACTACACACAAAGCAAGAAATGGGGCAGAATGACTGGAATAATATAAGATGCTCCTGTTAATGTCAATGGGGGGGGTATTGTTACGCCTATTGACATCAGCAGCCTCTAATTTAGATAACAGTTATCTGTCCTTTCTACAACACTTCAAGAGGTCAACCAGAAGCTTCTCAGACTCTACCAACTTAAATATAAATCTTGAGTGCTTTAAAGGGTAAATTAAATGGAGGAAAAAAAAGTATTTAATATAAAATGCATTGCTGTATACCGTTATGCAGATCTAGTGGCTACTATTGTTGTCAGTGATGTGATATTTTGACGTCCCCTGCTCGGACATTACACTAAGATGATTTTTATGGCAATCCTAATGAAGTCCATTAATCCATACAGACTTTCATTAGCTGGGAGTGACTGATGGGTGATTAATAATGAGCCATTCTATTGTTTACCACAGCCATTATAAGGAGTCACTGTGCTTGTCAGGTAGATCAGCCTAAGATAACAGAACTAGAACACATACAAATGGCTAATATGCAGCTAGAACTTTGTTTTTTTAAAGCACATTATTTTTGAAAATGTATGGTTTACACGTGAATTATATAATCCAGTCCCAAACTGAAAAAAATATATAATGGCTGTATTTTAATTCTGATATTAGCTGGAGCTATTATAATGCATTCACAGGTTTCTTTAGCAGAGGGAAAAAACTAGCACAGAACATCGGAAAAGAGAATAGGAAAAAGAGGGGTTCATCTGCACCGCGGATAGGCCAGCAGCACTAGAGTTAAGTGGGTTGGAGAAACCCTTGTGGAGACTAAACATAGCATACAGCTAATGCCACCCCCAGCGTGTCTAAAAATAAAAGGTATCTGTGCCGTTACCATTTAGATTGCCTGCATGATCTATTCCTCTCTACCCACTATCTGGTTATAGAAAATCCAGTAGCGCATGCACTTTTCTGCCTGGTGTCACAACCTTTTCACCAGAACATCAGATCATGCGGAGGGAGGGGGCAATGCAACGCATGTCACATGATATAAATCAATTAAAAAAAGTATATAATGGGAAGGGCATGACAGACATTAGGAATCACAGTCTTTAAAAGATAATAAAAAAAAAACATGTGCATGATTTAGAATTAAAAGTGTTTTTGTCGCTCTACCCTGCTCCGCTGGGAGGTCTGTCTGTAGGGACTCGGACCCTGGATAATACCACTTGCCTTGTCAGGGTTGTTATATTTATAATAGTTTTCAAGCTCTACTCCGGTTACTGTTAATCTTTTTCCCACTAGCCCATTTCCCAATCCTCACCATTGAACTCATGCAGACAGATCTTGCTGATTGAAGTTTATTTTACGCTGTAGAAAATGCAGATATAGAGAGACATAAAATCTCAGAGAAATGTATTTTTAAAGGTTCCCAGCACCTTGCAGCTGGTATGAGCAATGAACCACAGGGTGCCCACTGACTCACTAGCATGTTCAGGCACACATCATAAGGTTTTCACATAAAGCCATTGCTATAGTAAAGGATAGGGCTGATGTTTTTAATTAAAATGTATGAAGTGTCCCTTTAAGATGAGAAGATTGCAAGAACCAGAGGCAACTGCAGCCATGTCCGATTGCCGGTCCTCTCCTGCGTAGCATACAGACCGAACAGAACATAATTTAATGGACGTTATTAACAGAGTTACTATAACACTGGTAACATCGTACACTAAATTATTGTAACAAACCGTGAATTTACAAGAATAGCACTTGGCAAATCTATGCCCTCGGGTGAACACGAATGACGGTTTTATCAGTTCTTTCCATCTGCCCAAAGCTCCCATCATTTCCAACGTGGAAGTGGAGAAAACAGGAGATCAAGGTGCCTGAGAACCCTGTACACGCGACCCCAGTCCTGTATTTATTTATTTATTTAAAGAGGCCCTCCAGGTATGATAGCCCCATTTCAATCGGTTTTGGAAATGCATGGGGGATTCAGCAGATTCCTTCCATACGCATACCCTTCCCTTCCCCTGCATACCCTCTCAACGAATGCAGTGCAGCGGGGACCCCATGTGCAGCAAGCATTCCTGCTGAGTTCAATGGGATCGCTTTCCGGCCACTGATTGGCTGCTTTAAGCTGCCAATTTGTGGCAATAAATGTCAGACCAAGGAGAAAGAGGGCAGCTGTGGCAGCAGGGCTGCAACTTCTGGGGTGTCAGGGACATTACACCGTCTCTTTAACCATTCAGCCCGTCTAGTCTGTAGAACTTATGCCCAGCAAACATTGCCAGTCACAATAAGAGGGCCAAAAGTATTCTGATCATTAAATAGGGACACTTGCTTTCCCTCATCATTTTAACCATGGTATCTGCACTCCTACTCCATCCTCCCTACAATGCATAGTTCCACTGCCAATCACAGAAAACCCATATATATATATATATATATATATATATATATATACTTCATCCACACACGTGTTGCATATGCATGCATGCATGCATGCATGCATGTGTAGCAGAGCTCGGCCCGCACGCTAGGTGGACACTCGCTCCTGCAGGTACCCGATACACACGAAGCCCCAGCCTCCTGCTCCATTACCCTCTGTGCCTGCGCCAGGAACAGCCAGAGTCGCCTCCAGGTCTGGAATTTCTTGCTGTCACTGAAGTTGAAGGCCATCTCCTTGCTGGCATACCGGGAAACGAGCGGGGAACGGTACCGCAGCACTTCCTCAGGCCCAGGAGCAAGTGGCGAAGCGCTGCCAGTTACTCTGCTCCCCGGGTCACAGCTCAATCCGCTGCTTGCGTCCATTTCACAGCCGCTCTGGTATGATAGTGTAACGAGAAATCAAACTTCCACGTCCAAGATGGCCGTCACAACATGTGGTTCGTCACATGTGGGTGCTGAAGTCGGCCATCTAGGTAGTGGCATAGATAGACCGGAGGCGTGAGAGAAAGAGAGACATTACAGAATGTGACATTTTATTAAGAAACGCTCTAATTATGTATGGTCTTGGGAAATAGACGGCTTGCTGAAACTCTAAAAGCCTCACTCAGTTATGCAAATATCACCATGAAGCCCTCATGGGCACTTTTTTCACAAACCCACTATTTTTTCACCAAAACAGTGGCTAACCTGAGGCGCTTCAGAGCCCCCAGAGAAGGTTCAGTCTGGACGTGTGTCACATGATGGTATTGGCTATAGGTACAACTTTTTGTTATTACATTGCAGTCCTGGCATTTAGCAGGGGGGGGGTAAATATAAAATGGCTAGTGTGCTACCCATCTATCAGCTGACAGTAACTACTCTTTGACCATTTAGTTGGCAGTGTGGCACTCCTTGGGCCTTGGCTGGTCAGATCACCCTCACGACGAGTGAGTGTCAGTCACAGACTCACAGCACAGCAGGGAAGAAACTCAGACCACCCCAACTGCATTGCGGCGCTCAGCCAATCCTCTAGGCAGAGCAATGTGACATCAGGTAAGTATAACCCATGACCAGCCTCCCAGGACTGCAATATGGGAATAACGAGATGGCCGCCTTTCAAAATGAAAGACGGCCAAAACTAGTTATGGAATTTTTTTTGTTTTTGCCAATTACAGTTTGGATGGCCCAACTGAGCGCCACAATCGTGGATGTGATCTAAAGTCTGGGTTTCCTCCCTACAGTGCTATGGGTTACAGCAGGGAGAAAACTCAGACCTCAGACCAGCCCAATTGAGCCTGCCACATATGCAATTGCGGCACTCATTTGGGCCAGCCGAGCTCTAATTGGCAAAAAAAAATCCAGAACGAGTTTTGGCCCAGCATTGCAGGGAGGAAACTCAGACCTCAGACCAGCCCAACTGAGCCTGTCACATGGCGCTCAGCCAATCCTCTAGGTCAGGCATGTCCAAACTTTTTTCGAAGAGTGCCAGATTTGATGAAGTGAACATGTGCGAGGGCCGATCATTTTGCCTGACATTTTCTGAACCATTAAAATTAAATGCAAATTAACTATTTTATGCAAAGTTTATTGAAAACGGCATACCACTTCTATCCCTTTCTCACTATCTCCCCTCCCTACCCCCTTCTCACAATCTCCCCTCTCCCTCCCCTTCTCACAATCTCCCCTCTCCCTCCCTACCCCCCTTCTCACAATCTCCCCTCTCCCTCCCTACCCCCTTCTCACAATCTCCCCTCTTCCTCCCTACCCCTCCTTCTCACAATCTCCCCTCTTCCTCCCTACCCCTCCTTCTCACAATCTCCCCTCTTCCTCCCTACCCCTCCTTCTCACAATCTCCCCTCTTCCTCCCTACCCCTCCTTCTCACAATCTCCCCTCTTCCTCCCTACCCCTCCTTCTCACAATCTCCCCTCTTTCTCCCTACCCCTCCTTCTCACAATCTCCCCTCTTCCTCCCTACCCCTCCTTCTCACAATCACCCGTCTCCCTCCCTACCCCCTTCTCACAATTTCCCCTCTCCCTCCCTACCCTTCTCACGATCTACCCTCTCCCTCCCTACCCCCTTCTAACGATCTACCCTCTCCCTCCCTACCCCCCTTCTCACGATCTACCCTCTCCCTCCCTCCCCCCTTCTCACGATCTACCCCCCCTTCTCACGATCTACCCACTCCCTCCCTACTCCCCTTTGTAGGTCACTTACTGTCAACTCCTGTGTTGGGAGCGTGAGGCGTTTGTCTCGGGTGCCGGCGCTTCACTGCTGAGTGCCGGCATATGACGTCATATGCCGGCGCTCAGCGTGAAGCACCGGCACTCGAGACAAACACCTCACGCTTCCAACACTGCACTCTGGGCAGCACAGAGGCAGGCGACGGCGAGCAGAGGAGTCCTGGATTTCTGTCAGTCAGGGGGGCCCAAGAGGTGCTGAGCGGTCGTTTTCAGCAACCGCTCGGCACCCCTTGGGCCCCACTGACTGGCAGAACTCCAGGGCCCGGTCGCAGTCGTGACCCCGGTAGTTCCGCCACTGCCTACAAATTCTTCATCAGATGCCCTTGTGGCTGTGTGTGCCGGCGCAGGGAGAAGGAAAGCCCAAATCTAGCGACGTCCGAGATCGCAAGATTTGGGCTTTCCTTCTCCCTGCGCCGGCACACACAGCCACAAGGGCATCTGATGAAGAAATTGTGTAGGGGAGGGCAGGGGCGTACCTAGAGTATTTGGCACCCGGGGCGGATCCTGTATGTGGCACCCCCCCCACACACACACTTTAAAACTACCTGGCCGAAACTGAATATGACCCCCTCCACACACCATAAAAAAATCTAACACTTTTATTTAAAGTAAGTAACACACCAAAATAGGACAAAACAATTAAATAACAATATATATATATATATATATATATATATAATTGTTAACAGCAATCACATTCCTATCATGCCCAGGCATACCCAGATTCCAGGAGGCACTCGCAGACTTGGCATGATAGGAGTATGATTGCCTTATCTACCCCTTCTCGCTCCCTTCTGCCCTATCTACCCCTTCTCACTCCCTTCTCCCTATCTACCCCTCCTAACTATCTACCCTCTCCCTCTTTGAAGTTCACTTACCTTTCAGGAGTCCTGCGGTGGGGGTGCAAGGCCTCGGTCTCCCAGCTCTGCCACTGTATGGAACAGTATAGAGTGATGGGAGTTATGATGTACTTTAGAGCATAATTATATAATGAAAAATACATTGGAAATGGTACAGCATAACACCCATCACTCTCACACATTTACCAATCCACACGCATACCAATCCACACGCACATACCAATCCACACGCACATACCAATCCACACACACATACCAATCCACACACACATACTAATCCACACACATACACCAATCCACACACACATACATCAATCCACACACACATACCAATCCACACACATACACCAATCCACACACACATACACCAATCCACACACATACACCAATCCACACACATACACCAATCCACACACATACCAATCCACACACATACACCAATCCACTCTTACTGTATGCTTTCCTACCTTTCCTCTTTTCTCCTTACAGCTCCTTTTCCTGCTCTTCGCTCCTCTTCTTCTTCAGTTCTTCCTTCTTCTCCCGAGGGCACGGGGTTCAGAGGGCACGGACAGCGGTGGGCGCGGCTTCAGTGTTGTGCGCCGGGATCTGACAACAAACCCCGGCGCACAACAGCTGTTGCCGCGCAGATCGCAAGGGAGCGGTATCGGAGGTCTTTAACAGACCTCCGGCTCCCTTGAGTGATTTTAAGCCAGGTTCAAGGGAAATCCTTGAACCGACTTAAAATCACTCAAGGGAGCCGGTGGTCTGTTAAAGACCTCCGATTTTGGTGGGCCTTTTTTTAGAAATAAATTAAATAGACAGAATCTTAACTCCTCGACATCCATGTGTACTGGATAAAGAGAACATCAGTGCTCGACAGATAGTATAAGATATAATCTTATGTGATGGGAGTGGGAATACATCAGTACGTAAAAAAAAAGTCATCATGGACCCCTGAAGCCACAATTTAGCGCGACTAATCCTTTTTAATAAGATATGCAGGTTGAAATAGAGTAAATAACACAATACCTTTACTTATGCTCTCACTCATTTCTGGGCCTAGAATGTTTGTCCTCTGATGTGACTACAAGTTCAGTAGGGCGTTTTATCTCTGGATAAGTAAAAATTAAATAGTTCAATTTATTCCTAGAGTATTCGCAACAGTACGAGACAGGGTTGCCCCTGTCTCCGCTGTTGTTCATTCTAACCATGGAGCCCTTGGCCTGCACCCTTAGGGACAACGCCAACATCACTGGGCTAACCATCGCCCAGCATACCCACAAACTCGCCATTTATGCTGATGACATGCTTTGCATGATCACGCAGCCACATACTTCCCTCACGCATATCATCGCGGAGCTCAACGCCTTCCAGGTTCTCTCGAACTACAAAATAAATTTACAGAAGTCTGAGATTCTGGGTATCTATGTCCCTGACCCGCTTAGGGAGATGCTCACGCGATCCTTCCCCTTTAAGTGGCAGCCCTCTGCGATTAAGTACCTAGGTTTGTGGTTACCCTCAGATTTATCCCGACTCTGTCAGCTGAACTACGACACCTTGCTTTCTTCGGTTATTACTGACCTTCGTAGATGGTCGGTCCCACACATATCGTGGTTCGGCCGGATAGGGGTCCTGAAAATGAATATACTCCCTGGATTCCTCTACTTGCTACAATGCTTACCGATTTCTCTTCCCAGGGCGTACTTTAAGGCTTGCCAGGGGGTGTTCCGTAAATATATCTGGGGGAACTCAAATCCCCGTCTGTCTTTCACTCATTTGATTAGCCCCAAAACCAGGGGTGGCTTAGGGGTCCCATGTGTGGAGTGGTAGTGGATGGCAGCTCACCTTCGCCGCATTGTGGAGTGGTCGTTGGAGGTCCCGAAGCTCTGGGTCCCCTTGGAAAATTCCTTCCTGCTGCATCACATTGCGGCAGTGCCGTGGCTTCCGGACCGTTTTCAGCGTCTGACGACACCTAATCATCCCACTATATCGGCCTCGTTGTGTGTTCTCAAGCGGCTGACCTCCCGGTGCCTTCTATCGACGTCCCCTAGCCCCCTACTCCCCCTTTCACACAACCCTGCCCTCGACCCCGCTATTCAAGTGGGCCTCGGGAGTCTCTGTGCACAGCTCGGTACTAAACACCTCCGCCTCCACCAACTTCTCCAGGGTTCTACATTCCGCCCCCTTCGAGATCTGCTTCGACAGGCTTCTCCTTCTTTCCAATGCGTTTTTCTGCACCATTAACTCAAACACTACATATCCTCGCTCTTGCCGGATGCCCATCTCACTAGGCCACTCTCTAATTTTGAAAACCTTTGCGTCTCTCCTCGCGAACCCTCCCACCTCCTCTCTCAAATTTACACCCTTTTGATTGATGAATACTGCAAGACCAAGCCGTTTTTCTTGAGTCTGTGGGAAATGGATCTTTCTCTCCCAGCCCCGCTATCTGAATCGGAATGGGATAAGATTCTGTTGCTCACCCATAAGGGCTCCATTTCTAGCAAGGTTCAAGAGTGCTCCTTTAAATTGCTCTCCCGCTGATATAAGGTCCCGCAAGACCTACATCACTACTTACCACTTGTCTCCCCCTTGTGCTGGAGGTGTGGAGCTGCCGCTGGCTCCTACATACATCTTTGGTGGGACCGCGCAGACATTCGGCCGTTTTGGGAATCGGTGGGCGCGGTGGTCAAGGAAATAGCTGACCCCGATTTCGTACCCTCTCCTGCGGCGTGCCTCTTTCATCACACTCAATCCTCCTATGGCTCTTACAAGAGGTCACTAACCTTTCACCTTATCCAGGCTGCTAAGTCGATTATCCCCCGATTCTGGAAACCGCCAGGCCCTCCACCCATTGGCGCCTGGGTCTCAAGGGTGAATGCAATCTCCCATATGGAGGATTTAGTCGCAGCGTCTAAGGGGGAGGAGTACAGGAACACCCTTCGATGGCTCCCTTGGCCGTCCTTCCTTTCCTCCCCGCGTATGCGGGACTTGGGTGTGGTAACCCCCCCCTCAGGTTTAGACCAACATCCTCCCTCCCCGTATTGTCGTCGCCGCTTGCTGGGTGACCTTTGGCTATGTATGCTATCTCTTGGAAATTAGTTCTTTTTTGCGCACTCATCATGGGTTGACTCCCGTCAGGTCGGCCGTGCAGTGTACCTCCTCGTTGTATTATGTTTTTGTTATTGTTTCCTTGATTTGTATTGATGTTTTCTGTCCACCTCTATTGTAAATGGCACCCCCCAATACTTACCTGCGGTGGTCTCTATCGACCGTGTTGTTGGAGACTCTGGTGTGCCGCTTGTATTTTTTGTGACCCTATTAAATACTCTTATGTAACATCCGCGGTATGCTGTTTTTCAGGGTCGTTTATCGCGAGTATCCTGTTTGTGTCATATCTCATGCATATTATCTTTGTGTCTTCAATATATGCTTCTGTATTTCCATTATGCATGTTTTCAATAAAGGTGAATTGAACAATTTATTCCTAGAGAAAGTAAAGGGCCAGACAACAGATGACTGAATACACACCAGGACAGGCTCTGCCACACCGACACCCAGACACACACACCAGGACAGGCTCTGCCACACTGACACCCAGACACACACACACACACACACACACACACCAGGACAGGCTCTGCCACACCGACACACACACCAGGACAGTTTCTGCCACACCGACACCCAAACACACACACAACAGGACTGGCCCTCTTGTGTATTGATGCCGCCAGCCCCCACGTGTATTTGTGCACTCCAGAGAGCCCCCCATCGTGTATTTATACCCCCAGCCAGCCCCACATTGTATATTTATCCCACCAGACAGCCCCACTTTAGTATTGATTTATGTGATGCCCCAGCCAGCACCCGCTTGTGAGTTTATGCCCCCACACCCTTGCATATTGTCCCCAGCAAGCCCCACATTGTGTATTTATGCCAGACACCCCCCCTTTAATATGAAATCAGATCTGGCATATCTGTGTATAAATATATATATATTTATATACATATAACGATCATCCAGAACTTTATGACCACCTGCCAAATATTGTGTAGGTTCCCCTTTTGCCAATTTGACAACATGGGCCAGCCTTCATTTCCCACGTGCATTAATGAGCCCTGGTCGACCATGCCCCTATCACCGGTACACAGATTTTTGGACTACTTTTGATAGGTACTGACCACTCCAAACCATGAACATAAGGAACGGAGAAAGGTGAGAGGTAGTGTGGTGGTTGTATCAGTGACGGGGAAGTTCTAGCAGCTTAGACGGTATGATTCTCTGAAGAAGTAGGCTTTGAGATGTTTCTTGAGTGTTGGGAGGGAGGGTGACAGCTGAAGGTTCGGTGGAAGTAGGTTCCAGAGGTATGGGGCAGCACGAGTGAAATCTTGTAGATGGGGAAAGGAAGAGTTGATAAGTGAGGAGGAGAGACTTAGCCCATGAGAAGAACATAAAGATCGAGTAGGGGAGTATTTCTTTATGAGTACAGAAATGCATGGAGGAAAAGTGTTATGGAGAGCCTTATATATGTTAGTACCAGGAATTTAATTTAATTTTAAAGGTCACAACACATTTTAAACACATCTAAATCAACATTGAGGACAAAATGTTCACTTGCTCCCTAGATCCCATCCACTGATGTGTCATGAAAACAAGATTATCAGTGTTATTCGCTTCACCTGTCTGTAGTCATAATGTTACGGCTGATCGGTGAAAAAAAAATTATATATATATATATATATATACACAAGATGTTACTGTTTCAACAATAGAACTTTTCTAAAACAATTAAGAGTCTATAATGTTTGACAAAAGTAAGGACCAAACAGCTACTCTATCATAGGTGTCGCTACGGTGGCAAGGGGAGGCAATTGTTCCCCCAGTTTATTCCTTGCCACCACCCCTCCGCCAAATTTGGAACCGGACACCAGGGGCGGACTGACCAGGGCTGCCCTTATACTGGGGATAGATTTGTGGTAAAGGAGAAGCATTTCTACATCTCTCCTTCTCCACAAATGTATCTGAACCAACAGCAAGAAAGCTCCCTAGTGTCCTACTGCACAATTCGTAGAGTTAACCCCTTTATCACTGGTTTACCAGCTATCCCATCCCAGCCATTGGCACCTTCAGGGACAGGTTTAATGTTTTGCTTGTTCCCCAGCCCGACCCTACTCTGATGCGTGGGAGAGATTGTGCAGTGTTAGTCTATGAGGGGGTTAACATTTGTTTCTTCAGCCCCCACAGGCCTGTGGGAACCCAGTTACAATCAATGCTGTGCTCCTAAGGAAAAAAAAAGTAATTTGCTGTCAGGGCCAATCAGGAGGGTGCTGGATCGCTTATGCCACTGCATGAACCCTCCCCCTCACATAAGGGACAGTCATCAGGGAAAGGGGAGGATCACCAAAATACACAACACACATTAATAAAAAAAGCATATTTTATATTTTATTACATAACTAAATACTTAATGATCACTGAAAAAGGAAAAGACACCGAAATGTAGAATTGATCTTGCTATGTACAAAAAATATGAAGATATAGAAGAAGAAAAAACTCATATCCTGTGTTCCCATTAGGGTAGTGGTAGTCCACCTATAAAAGTAGCTTGTACATGAGGTCCTCGGGTCAATATTTCAGGGAATATACCATATTTGCTCAAACATAAGACAAGGTTTTTTTTTCAGAAAAATGGAAAATACTCCTTGTCTTATATTCAGGATTGTCTTATAATCCGACCTCAAATAGAGCTCTGAGTATAAGACTAAGATCCAGATCCCCCGCAGTGCTGTAGGGGACCTGGATCCTCCTGTTCGGCACCTGGTGGACATCCGCGCGATGCGCACAAACTCCGCTACTGTCCGGCACTTCCGCCGGGACTTCTATGATAGAGCACCAGCGTGACATAACCTTGCGGTGCTCCATCATAGAAGCCCTGGCGGAAGTGCTGGCAGAAGTTGTCCACAGGCTGCCCCCACTTGACACCAGGGAGTCTGGAGCACGGGGGGGGGGCAAGTCTGGGGATGCATTGGTAAGTCTGGGTGGGCAGAGCGGCATATTGGGAGGCATATCTAGGGGCCAGAGTGGAAAACCTGGGGGCAGATGTGCAAAACTGGGGTAAGATGTGTATAACGGGGGGGCAGGTTGGCAAATAAAATAAAATCAAGAAATGGATTTTTTTTATAGTTTTTATTAAATATGAAAAAATAGTTTACATGTGAAAAAATATTTACTAGTAAAGCTTTTTTCCTATAGGGTTCTCTTATAATCAGGGTGCTGATTAAAATTGAGCAAATATGGTATAATTGATGAGGTTATTTTGATGTTTAGTGTAGGTCTCCCTGCCTTCTCTGACAACCACTTCCATGCCTCACAGCTTGCTTCAGTGTCTTGCATCTTTTTGTCATCTCTTCTTTCTTTCGACATTACCTCCTTGGGAAAATTCCACTAAAATGGCAAAGCTTCCCGCTGAATGGGGGATCAGGGGGAGTTCGTCACCGGAAAAACCCCTAAGATAACCTTGTGTGAACTTCTGCCAAAATGGCTGAGCTTCTGGTGATGCCCTCTACCCTGACTGGAGGGTCTGGGTAGAGGAGGTCACTGGAAGCTCTGCAACTTTGCGCTACAATAACCTCCTGTGAACTTCCCCATAATGGTAATGATTCTGGTGAACTGCAACGCCCTCCCCCTCAATTGGATGATCAGAGGGAGAGGACATCACCAGAAGCTTTGGTGGAAGTTCCTCAGGAGGTCATATCTGCGGAGATGTGGATGGAGAGAAAAATCCAGGAGTTGGAACTCCCCTGCTCCCTCCGGGGGCCTAACCCTGGTGAGTCAGGAAACAGTGCTCATATCATTGACATTAGACTTGGGCGCTGGCCAACTCTTCGTGTTCGTCTTCGTGGGGAAAAAATCTTGGTATTCCACGAATATATATCATAAGAACAACTTTATTGGTCGCCCCTGCCGTGACCAATAGAGTCGCTCGCATGGCCCTTTAACTCCTGGACAGGGAACTTGGCTCCAAGAGTTAAATGTCTGTGCGAGCGACTCTATTGGTGGCCGGCAGGTCTCCTCTGCAATTGGTTGATGGCAGACGAGCCCCCTGCCGGTAACTGTACGAGGACTGTACGGAGTTGCTCGCACAGTCCTTTAAAATCCTGGTGCTGCAACTTGGCCGGGGGAGACCACTGGTCTCCCCGCTCCAAGAGTTAAAGGTCCGTACGAATGACCAATAGAGTCCTCGTACGGACCACTAACTCTTGGAGCAGGTCTCCACAGGCCAAGTTCTGCAGTCAGGAGTTAAAGGGCTGTGCGACTCTATTGGGCGCCTGCAGGGGCCTCCTCTGGCATCAACAAATTGGCTGGCAGGAATAAAAGATAATGCTATAATTTCACCAGCTCACAAAAATTGGTGCCTGGCAAGAAAACAGCTCGGTCTCACAATTAAAAACTCTCCTTTCCTCCCCTTAATTGCCAATTCTTTGTTTCAACGAGGTATGCTCGACCATGTTTTCCGCCTGCTAAAAGGAAATGGGAGGATGTTATTTGTATGACTTCCTTAGCTAACTTTCGTAGATCTGTATTCCACAATCTCTCTTATCAGGACAAGAACAATCCACTTGATTTTACATGTCTTCATATTCCACAAAACCATTTTCCATAGCGTTCCTACCTAAAGTTAGTACGAGTACTGATAGATATGAACACGCATACACAGGGCTTGGCAGAGGGCATCCTTAATATTGAGATACCCTGATCGATTGCTCTAACCGAGCCTCAAGAATTCTGGTATCACAGTCATACATCGAAATGTGTTTTAAGAATTTACACCGGGTGTACTTGTCCCCTAAGTTACATGATAAAATTGATCTGAGGTTTCTGGATATCTTTTGCAGACATTCCGCATTGACTATGGCAGGGGCGTCCAACATGCGGCCTGCGGGCCAAATGCGGCCCGCGAGACCTCGAGGTGCGGCCCGCGTAAGATCGGCAGCCAGGGCAACTGATCTTACGCGGGCCGTACCTCGAGCCCTGCTACAACAAGAGCCCTGCTACTTACCAGTGGGAGGATCTTGCAAAGAGGAAGCGGAACCCAGCAGAGTTCACGTGACATCACATGACTCTGCTCTAGTCCTGCTTTCTTTGTGCAGTACCAGAGAACGCAGAGGGAGGCCGCGCCCTCTGCTGAAGTCTGTGAGCGGCATCGAGGAGCTGCAGTGCAGGTAAGGGGGTGGCGAGGGTGTTTGAATGAGTATGCGTGATTGAGGGAATGAATCTGTGAATGAATGAGTATATGAATGAATGATTGTGTGTGTGATAGCATGGATGTGTAAGTGCTGGAACCTAGGCATGATGGGACTGTGATTGCTGTTAGCAATCACACTCCTATCATGCCAAGTCAGCCAGTACATGCTGAAACCTAGCTAGCTGCCCCCCTTGTGTATTGATGCTGCCAGCAGTATGGGGTCTGCACATCACCTACAGCCACCCTGTGCCAGCATGTACTGGCTGACTTGGCATGATAGGCATGTGATTGCTAACAACAATCACAGCAAGCACAGTCCCATCATGCCTAGGTACCAGCATTTACTTGTTGTCTGGGTATGATAGGAGTGTGATTGCTGTTAACAATCACACTCCTATCATGCCAAGTCATTTGCTAATTTTTTTTTGTCCAATTGTGGTGTGTTAAACCACAACCTACTTTTATTAAAAATGTGAGTTTTTATTAATATAGTTAAAGGTGGCTAAGTGAATGTTTTGGTCCAGAAGTTTCATGTTGGTGTATCCCTAGAATAAATAGAACTATTTCATTTTTAATTATCCTTAATTTGTAGTCAAAACACTTTCTAGGCCCAGAAATCAGTGAGGGTAAAGGTTTTGTGTCTTTTACTTTATTTTAATCTGCATAATTTATTAAAGGCCATATTTTCTCAGTGAAAAATGAGTGCGGCCTGCACACGTATACAATTCTGGCCCACTGCAGAAAAAAAAACTTGGACACCCCTGGTCTATGGGGTTGGTCTCTGTTCACATTTTTGGTCCCAGGTACATCGGTTTAAGTTGAAGCTTAAATTAAATCTTTTTGGGCCCTATTTGGCTGCTTGATGCAGGAGGAACCTAGGTATACCCAAGCCACAGAGTAAGCATTGCTTAATACCCCTTTCCATTTGACATAGCTCTCACTAGATTTTATTATATATTTAAAATGGACTGGGCAGAGGCTACCATGCATAGTGAAACAAAACTTTTTTTTTTTCACCAGATGGCAACCTTATTAAACTACACTGGATAACCCAATACAGAATTTGTTTGTTCAATCCACAGAATGGCTTTTCTTCCAGTTGGCAGGTGTACACCCCTTACCGGGTGTATTGGGTTTACAAACGCTGCTCTGTATGTGACAGGTTTCCGATTCTAGCCATTTCCTTAATGTAGCTCAGCGGTTGCCTTTGATAGTGGTCTCTTATCCTCTGAGCGAGGTGGGTTTTGTGGTGAGCCTGTGCACCATTTGGGGGATTTTTCACTTCCCAAAGGTCACCTATATATCCATTGTTGGGACTTTGGGTTACCTGGCTGGTATGTACCTCTTAGGCTTTTACAAAAAAAATAACTCCTATGGTCCAATGTTGGACTGTGTGCACTCTTTTCTCACAACCTTTCCGACCACAAACCAAACTGGCTTTCCTTTGTTGGTTAATTGATTTGTTTCTGTCTGCATGACAATGCTTTAAAACAGTGTGTTAAGTGGTAGTAGCCAGATTGACATTAAATTTGATGGCAAATTTGGCCCATCTATATTGGCAGCCAGTGACCTCCTTACTTGAATATCTGTGTTTTGGGATGCTACCCTGTCCAGGATTTATACGCATCCCTCAGCATGCATCAGCATTTGCTGTGCTTCAGACATCAGTACATCAGTTGATTAGACAAACTACAGAACAAGTACAGTTCCATAGCCTTTGTCTTAGGAAATAAGCAATGGAGTGGTGTGATAGCACCGGTCAAACTGGCAAAAAAAACTCTACATGTTCCTGTGGCAGTTAGTTGCAAATTTTTTTTTTTTTTTTTAGCAAGGTTATCACCCAGATTGCCGACAACGTCTTAAAGTCTTACCTGCGCAAGATTGTAACATAAGAAAAACACCAGAAATTGATCAAAAACCTTGGTTGTTCAGGAAAAATAAATGTTCACGCGAAAGATGTAAAAAGATGCAGAACTCACAGCCAAACCGTTTAGATCGGATTTGGTCCTTCCTTCCCATTTTTCTTTTTAATAAAACCAGTACCAGCGAAGGGTGTGTGAGGCACAGATTGGAGCTTGAAAAGGTTACAAATTGTTAAAAATATCCCTAACAAAAATACTTTGGGTTGTCAACTTTCCAAATATACATACTTTTTTGTTCAGCAGTTTTGCTTTTTCTAGCCACTATTGGGGCCCAAATACCAGCATATCACATTTTTAAAAAATCTAGTTTGGAAACAGCGATGCACATCATTCACATTTAACCCCATAACTACCAAAACGAATGAGAATATCTAGCATGTGAGGAGTTTACAAAATCAGGACAAATAACTACATTTTGTGTTTTCCATTCGCACTGGCTACATATATTCGAACATGCACTTCAGTAATATATATAAGGCAACTACCTGATTTGTTAAACTTACTTTATCATATAAACAGAGAAATAAATCAGACAGGAGCCAAGTTAATTAATGCTTTAGCAGCCAAACACATTTTAATAGACTTTGTATTCCAAGAACCCCAAAAAAATAACTTTTTCGTAGTTATAATGTGAAGCAACAGAGTTGCACATAATACAATCAAATGTTTTCTAAAACAAAAGAATAAGCTTGTTAAAAGCTCCCACCCTCTTCCCCTCCCACATTGAAAAAAAAAAATAAACTCCATTTTCAGAAGACTCCACATTTAAATCCCGTTTCCTTGAAGGAGACCTCAGCCATAGGCTCCAATATAGAAAAGGGATCATATATACCTATAAAATGTATAGCTATATATTTATGTATAACATCTGACAGGTATTTTGGAGAAGTTTGAGATGTTTTAACCAGAGCATCCAGTGAGTCCTGATGCCCCCCATCCCACTTCCCAATTAGCTAGGCCTTTGCCTCTGAGTCATAGGTAAAGATACAGTACCAGCTGCTGCAAAACAGAAAAAGAACAGATTGTAAAACGAAGACTACAGTCTCAGCTTATACACAACTTAATAGAGTTTAAACATTTTAGTCTGCATGAATCAGCCAAACAGCATTCTCCTTCTAAGTACCACAATACTATTAATTACTATTAAACGTATAGGTGAAAACACAAAAGGTGAAAGGGCGTAGGGGAATGGGAGCATTGTGGTGGATGGATATGTTGAAATGTGCTTGTTTGTTTTAATAGGCCAAGGCAGAGAGAGCATTCACTAGAGCAGGTTAAACCTACGCGAGACTCGACATTTATGCCTGAGTAAAATGGCGGTGTTTACGGAAGTTTGTTAAGTGTATATCTGGGCAAACTAAGTTGCAACCAAGTCAATACGGCATTCAGGACTTATCACGGTTAAGATCCCTTTCATACTGGACTTTTACAAAAACCTGAAGGGCCTGATTGGTTAGCAACTGTTTGCCAGTTTTGGTCTCAAGCTGCAGCTTATCACTTTTGGTGGACAGACATCACAGATTCCAGAAAAGCAGGCCGCTAAGTTCTCAGAGTATCGGGTGACTGGTCAGGACACTAGTTTTAGGGCGATTTTTACGTGACAATCTGATCCCAACATGCAGGGATGTTTTTTTACCACCTGCCTCTCTCTACCTCACCACTTTGGAAGCAAACTATACCATTGGATGATTTTTGCAAAGTGCTACACTAAGGCGCCTAATCTAAGGGCTAGAAGGAATCTCTGTTCTTGCCATCTCATAAAAGTGGCCCATAATTATTTGCTAGATAAAAGCAAAACAAACTCAAGTATAACTTGAAACAAAAAAACACTGAATTCTGATTAATGTTTTGAAGCGATTCAGCCATTACATATTTAGACCTTTAATAAACTTACCACTGCCCTGTCAACCATCTACATATTTGTGCCCTATGTCTTCCCTTTGCTGATAGCAAACATTTCTGGACAGCATTATAATCAGTTTAAAGGGAGTCAAGCCTAGTGGTAAGACCACTTACAGCATGTGGGTGCAAATCCATCTATCGGCAAAAGACTAATCTGACTTGCTTATTTCCGGGATGCATGTGAGACCTTAACTTGCTCCGATCTCATCAATGCGATCTGTGCAGCAATCTAACACCTAATTCTTAGTCTTGACAGTTTTAAGACTCTGATATTCTGCACGGGATGTCAACAAAACTTGCAGCCATTCCTAGAAAATGGAGAGTAAACTAATGTGAGGCTATGCCCTTGAAGCACATTTACCTGAAAGCAGATTAAAAAACACACTGGGTATTGGAAAGGGGTCTTTTAAACCCTGTGTTAGAATTGGGAACTATTAAGCAACTGAATTAAAATATATAAAAATGCTGAAGCACGAATTTGACTTTTTGAGTAAAATAAAAGCTTTTCTGCTTGTCCAGTTTTTATGCAACTTGTTTTTAAACTATATTTGGTTCGAAAACCATAGACTTGGGCAGTAAAATACATATTTGGACAGTCCTGAAAAAAGAGAAATATTTAACAGAGGTTTGTAACACATTTGGCAGCGATGTAAAAATATGATATTACACTTGAGGAAGGAGATTGGGATAGGGTGGTGCTGACTTGATGCACATTTTTGGATTGTAAACAATGAACAGTCAGTAAAACCCTGTCCCCATTGTTTTTAAGTGGAATATACTTTCCCCCTTTATGTAATTGGATCCTCTAACTACACACGTTAATTAAGGACATAAATCAACAATTTAAGCATTCCTTATAATGCACTCAAAAGTGATGGACACTTAAAAAAACATATATACATTTTAAAGACTTCCTTCCATGTGCTGCAGGTGGAAAATTATATATATATATATTTAAATATATATATAAAATCATTGATCATGGGTGCACAGATATTCAAAAGAAAGAACATTTCTTCAGCCTTAACTTCAACCCTGATAAATTGCAACCTAAGTGGTATACAGTAACAATATAATACGTAACCTATATTATTTTTGCTTGTTTCTGTTAGTCGAGGGATTAAATCCAGATAATACAAAGACAGGAACATATTTTTTGTAATAAGTGCAGAGGGAACCAGAGTTTTATTTCCCTTCCTTGTCATTCCAAAAGTTTGAGTTTTCCTGTTTTTTTTTTTCCAATAGATGCTTTCTTACAAAATAGGTGTTTAGTGCATTTTAAAAAGAGAAGGCTTATTCTGTCAAAGTTCAGGGTTGCTGTATCACAGACTCATTAGTAGACAAAGCTAAACATTGACAATTAAGTAGCAAATACCTATCTTTAGCGACAAGTTGACATAAGGCGACTTATACAAAAACATATTGACAGATGTACACCGCAGACTTTGAAAAGTCAATGTTCTGTTTTAGAAATCTGGACTAACAACTTCCGCTTTTCACAGTAGTAGCATATGACAAAATCATTTCAAGGTGATCAAAATGTCCTCTTTTGCTCAATTTAAAAAGGCCATGTATTTGTGTTGTTATAATGCATCCATAGTCTGTGTGTATAGCTTTCCAAACATGCAAATGTTCAATAAATAAAAAAAAAAATACCAAGGATACAATACAGTTCGAGGCACAATAAACCCCTGGCCACCAGCAGGGACTGTTGTCATCGTTTAGCCGGCCTCTAGAGCGGTTGGTTCGGGTAACTGACCACTGGCTATTGAATAAAAGGCATCCCATACATTTTTTTTGGATCAAAAAACATTTGGAAGAGAGGAGACAGGAGCTACTATTCGACTACACATTTACTGAAGCATATTGAAGTGCTAACGCACAATATATTTTTTCTAGATTTGTGAAACTTAAACAAATAAGCCTGTTTTCGCCTATATCTCGAGATATTGCATTCTTTAAGTGAAAATGGAATATCTCTTAACATAGACCATCGTGAAACTCCTTCGTTAGGCAGAAATGCTTTTTTATGTTGCGGATTACATGTTAAAAATAGTTGAGCTCTGTATTACACATTAAGCACTTAAAATGACTGAAAGCTGAAAACCAATAACGATCCAAATAACGCTCGTCACAAAACCCTCTTGATTCAGAATTTACAGGTGTAAACAGTCTGTCACGTGAGTTGTGATTTCA
Organism: Spea bombifrons; assembly: GCF_027358695.1. NCBI lineage: Eukaryota > Metazoa > Chordata > Amphibia > Anura > Pelobatidae > Spea > Spea bombifrons. The sequence goes on along the minus strand of NC_071092.1, from coordinate 23,991,146 downwards.
CTTGAACTTATAAAAAAAAAAAAAAAAAAAATTAACATTCAGGGGGGAAACACATAGAAAACTAGAAGGTGCAGATATTCCTGAGTTTGAGGGAGAGAAAAGTTATGCGGTTTTAAGCAAAATGAATAGAAAGCAGCAATCGTGCACAATATATAGCTTCCTGTAGTGCTTTTCAGGACCTTAGCTGTACAACAGATCTTGTAGAAATAAAAAGCATTTTATATACATTGTTTCTATCTTTACCAGTTGGGTTCTTAATCCCAAAGGGGCATTTCAACAATTCCAAAGGGACAAGCATTTATATATTCTTTCCAGCGACCATCTTATATGTGATTTACCAAAACAGGAGACCCAACATATTGCAAGGGATACCAGTCACTTTATGACATTGACCATCTATATCAACCCCAACATGAGAACACTGCATTTCTGGAACTGACAGACCCATGAATATTTGCATACAATTTACATTTTTATGGGGATGGTAGATCTTTTGGTGGAAACCCATTTTTTAAACGTCTTGCTCTCATGGGCATCTAAAGCATTGTTTCAGATTCTGCCTCCACGCTCTATTTGATTTCACACAGCCTCAAATAATTTCCGTGTCTTTAATTCCTATCATTCCATCGAGGTACCAAAATGGACGTGGTATCAGTAACTTCATGTTATAATTTATGATTGTCTAATTCACACAAATGGGACAAAAAGTCAAACATTTAAAGGAGTACAGAAATTGGAGAAAGGTGTTCTTTTAGGCCAAATCACATTTTGTTCCAGACAAAAGACAATTTAAAGTTAAATGCAGAAGTCCAGCAGCCCTACCGTTTAAAAATGGAATAAGCAATCTGTTACGGTAACATTCCTGCCTAATACAATATCGATAAGCTTGAAGACGCAGACTTTACAAGGGTCAACAAGCAATATTATGAGATCCTCGAACATACAGCTAAAGCTTTTCCAGCAACTTTCTTCACCAATGGTCTAACGTGACTAATAAAAGAACCACCCAGAGAGGAACAATAGCAACACCTTGCAAACGTTTTTCAGTTTAGATAACTTGTAATAGTTCCACACTTCCCAAACCCAATTCTCATTCTGGAAGGTAAGTCGGTTATTAAGACAAAAAACAAGAAATGAAGAACTTCGGAGTAAAGAAACTGCAAATGTGATTTTAGTCAATGAATCAAACGTCAGTTTGCCAGAAATGTCTGGTGGCTCTGTAGGCTTCTTAAGTGGCAGAAGGCCCAGCTATGCTTTGTTCTAGCTCCAGAATTAAAACAAAACGTCAATGAAGCTGAGGGGGTGAATAGAATCAGATCCCTATTTTGGTCAAGGGAGCAGGTGCCATACTACACCAACATGAAATGTATACTCTCCCAGGAGAGCACTAGTAGTAAGGGAAGAATCCTGACGGCAAAGGTAAATCCCGTTTCATGGACAACGCATTTGTAGCCTGAGCTTTATGCATATTGGAGAGAAAACTTTAAATGTAAACAACAATGTAATTGCAATCACTTTAGACAATTCCAAAATATAACATAACGGTGGGGAGTGATACAAGCACCACCTGGGCTGTAGACCCACAAATATAACAATATGACAATATACCAGTGAGATCATGCAGAAGTCAGACAAGCATGATAGCGTTCCCTGCCTCCTGAATGATAATTCAATGGCCATGCACTCCTTCCCCCACATAATGGTTACTTTAACGTATCTGGATTGGTTTTTTAAATGCTAAACACCATATCTGCCCTCTGACGTGCATTACTACTAGGCTCAGCTTGGTGTTAAGTAGCAGATTTTTCTATCACTAGGGACCTGAAAAATCTCAGTGCTTTCATTGTATACAACATCCATCTACAGATTGTGAGACAGGGGGGGGGGAGGACAAAATAGCCGTTTAAGCCTCACAAACCTGTACCAAATTAGCATATGTTTAAGTAGTAAGTGCTAACCTGCATACAAATCATTTAAAAGCAACAAAAACAAAAAACTTAGTTTTAAAATGCCAACTCTGTAGGCCGATAACCACTGTCTATTTCCAGTACGGGTTATCATGCATTTTACTGCTTTGACGTGAGGAGATCCAGTTTCTTGCTGTGTCTGATAGCATTTTGCCCTATTTGAGAAAGTAAATTTAGGGGAAACAAATACACGATGCATCTGAGCCAAAGCATTTTAAAGAAAGGCAGATAAGGTCTCAAACTTTTCTACACATCACACCTTCTTAGCGATTAAGTGTTGGGAACGGCATTTAACTCAAGTGTATAGGAATCTTTCCTGAGCTATAATTACAATTTCATATTTAGACCAGTCTACTAAATGTACACAAAGCAAGTCAACTCTACACCTAGAATATACCGAGAACTACAATTATTCCAAAAAATGAGAAGGTGAAAAATTAGCAGCACGTTCACTTCTCCAATATTGTCCCTGCCATGTAACAAGCGGCCATTTCTACAGCAATGTGTTGTGTGAACAGCTGAAAATACATGATTTGAGTGCCACTTTATCTCAATCAGAGCTATAGCAACGCAGTGCTCATTTATTTTGTCCCAAATGGATAAAATGTATATAATGTTAATAGTGAGGGGGGTTTTACTTGTTTCTATTTGGAAATATTAAAAAATTATATGGATTCCATAATGCAGCTTTTCACATTGAAATCCTTGACTGCATTCCGTGTAACGGAAGGGGTTACTTGCCTTAAAACGAAAGGTTATGATACTAAAGTCTGCTTTTCAAATCTTCTCTGCCCTGTTTTCTGTTTAGCATTCATGGACAACTGTAACATATCTTACCATGCCAGCACAAAACCGAAGCAATGCATGAAGAATTGCCCTGCACATCTTCATTAACTGACACTGGTTATGAAACGTATAGAAAGCGTTATCAGTAACAATTTGAGCCACAGTAATATAGTCTATTCTCATCGGTTCTGCCCCTTGGAGGTAGCGTGGTCCTGGCTATGATTGGGAAAACATGGATGGCATCAAACACTGGTGATGAGGTGACTTGGTTTACATTACTACAGACAGCATTGGCACTTGAGTAGAGGTAAAGTAGGGAAGGTGCCACGTTACATTTTGCACGATGTCATACGTTAAGCTATGGACCAGCACTAATTTTCAGAACCCATGGTATCTTAGGATCTCTTAACTGCCCAACCTGTTTCCATGTGAACTGGATAGTCTTCAGTTTTTGGGGTTGCAAACAATAACTGAACCCCCCCTGCTAGCAAGAAGGCAACGCGCGATGCTTTCCTCGGGTTGTAGACTTTCAACACAACTGAACAATGTATGCAAGCACTTAATAGCAGATTGTGTTATTGTTCGAAATGATCTGAAATGTTACAGATCCTAAGGGAAAGCCAGAGGCAGAAAGGCTATAAACTCTGAGCCTCTTCCAGATAAAGACTAGCAGAGAATTACTGGATTACATGACTACCTCTTCCTTAAACAATTAAGGCTTGCCTAAAGAAATATGTTGGTATATCTCATGTGGCCTAAACCCTAATCGGCTGTTAAGGCTTAAAACCCCATTATATTGTTCTGCAAATATTGTGTACCATTGCAAATCTGCCCTTAACCTTGTAACACATTCCCTGTGCTCTGCAGCTACCAACACTGTCACGTCTCAAAACAGAATATTGTTCAAATAGTTATTCGCCACGCTTTATCAGATCTCAGAACCTTACACTACACCGACAAACAAGATATGACAATAAAGTAAATCAGTATTCTCAGGCATGTATTCTAGTCCCATTGGCAGACCTGACCTTTACTCTTAAAGTACTGACTAATGCAGGGGAAACTCTGGGACCAGCGTTTTGAAGACATCACAGCCCCTGCCGTTTGGAATGTTAACTTTATACAGAAAGCCATAAAATTGGCTGGAATAGTAAATTGACAGGCTAGTAAAGAGACTTCCGTGTAGAGAAATAAAAGGGTGCGAGGTGTAAAGACAGGGGCACAGAACAAGGCAGAGATGGGCAAACATTGAGCACGCTATGTAGAAAGGCAGATGGATGCCTGGGAATTAGTTTACAGCCAAGTGCATCAAGATTACGTGCGTTAGTATTCAATTCCCGTGGGGGAAAAATGTGATGTCATAAAAAAATATGCCCTGCCACTGATGCTTTCCATTCAACATAGTCAAACGTTATAAAAAATGATCTTCAATGTACGCATTTTCTGCTCTGGCAGCCGGTGTCCATTACCTAAACATTTTGTGAATACAGGTGGTATCCCCCCCCCATAGTTCGACATTCATGTTGTGCCCCCTTTTCCAGGACCGCTTCGGCAGATCTGTAGTACTTCTATCAGGAGGAGCTACATTGTCCTCAACGTGGGGTGAGAATATACGGCAGGAAAACACGACATTTATACAACCATCTCAGCCAAGAGGCACTAAAGAAATACGCATTTTTCTCCAGAATTTAGAGGGATCTAGAGACGGATATTAACTTCTATAAAGGAATGAAATTTTTTTTTGTTAAAACCATAACCATGAATTTAAAAAAGATATAGAAGCAGTCCATGTTCTAAGTACACCAAGTCTTGAACTTCTTGCAAAGAAACACCAATGGATAGACTTCAGAAGGACACTATAGCTAGAAACCATTTTATCAAGCCTGTCTAGATTTAAAGACATCCCAGAGTCACAACAATTGAGGTTTAGGAATTCCTACTCTTCGTGTAGGAGAATATATTATGGATTTCTGTTACTTTTAAATATATAGAACAGGCTAACAATGGAAGGGGGGGGGTTCCAGAGTCCTGCATCCAATGAAAAGAAAGGAATTCTGGGGAATGAAAGTGGGAAAAAATACCGCCTTATTAAAAAAAAATATGCATTTAAGAACACATAGCATGGATGCTGCACTGTATATATTTAAAAAAAAGCACTGAACACAATACAGCATTCTGCTTAATTAAATTCAAGCTTCTGCTTCGGTTATGCAAGTCTCATTTTCTGAAATGAATTTATCGTTAACACTGATAATATACAAGTACCTCTGTCTTCAGACAGTCCGCAATTCTTCATTAGCAAAGACAGTCTGACAGTTCCATGCAAATAAAATGTGAATATATATATATATTACATATATATGTATCCTTTTTATTTATTTATTTTTTTATTTATGGGCTTGTTAAACATCCAAAGGACAATTATCTGAATTTCACTTGAGCAGACATCATCAAGCACCACTAATCTGTTTGTCAATAACACTACAAAGACACAAAAAACTCACAAACGTTTGAGATGCCTCTGTCAAAAAGCTGTATGTCAACGTATTGTATAGCTTTGGGACCACAAAAAACACAAAACAAAAAATATATATAACAAACAAAAAAACAGGCAGATGAGAACATTTAACATTCTGGGATTATACAAATATCCTTTTCAAATGTACCCACTATTAAAAACTTTTAAAAAAAAAAAAAAAAAAAAACATAATAAAACCTGCCTGGAACACTACAAAACTTTAGCCAATGACACACACACACAGTTTAATTATTAACACAAACACTGGATGCCAAACAGCTCAATAACATTCCAAGCAGATATTTAAGAGCCCACAAAACACATAGATATGAGCTGTACTGACCAAGCTGTGTTCCTCCATAAAGATACAGCGCAGTACCTTCATTTTACAAGCCTGTAAGGTGCCCCTCCGGTAACAGAATATGCCTCATGAGAGAAGACTGTTTAGTAGATATGGGCCACATCTGTTCAATGTCAGGGGTGTTAAAAGCAGTGCGAATTGGGCTTTGGAGAAACACGTTTTAATAGGGTATAGCGTTTTGTTTTGATTATGTGTCAGTTTTGGGGGCTTTACCCCCTGGATGCTGAAGGGTTTAATTTGCTTTGGTAAACAGACCAAAAGTATTAACAGCCGGACTTGAGCTCATGGCACAACGCTGGATTTATTAACAGCCCCAAAACCTCTTTTATACACCTGTAAAACTGCACCCCTGCATCATCACACCCTTTCATTCTATACCGGAAGCGGGAACCCTGTGGATCTCTAGCTGGAACCGTCCTAAAATTCACTTAGGTGCTCAAAGGATTCTGGATGATGGAAGTTGGAGTTCAAGAAATGCCCATCTCTGGAGTGTATCCAAAGCACAGTGTGGGAATCGTCATTGTCCCCCCGCTTGTACTGCAACTCCCAAAACCCTCACAACATACCCGAAGGGTATTTCAAATAACAGAACTTAACTCCTGGAACAAATACAAACTGGCTTTAACAAATAATTCTGTAGGCACCAAAACAAAGCATAACAAAATAATTACCACCAACATGGGCATAACCACCTCATTAAACTGCCAGCATATCATATACACATCATTCACATCACAAGTATAGTATAGTGCAGGACATTTTCATGGAAAACCGAAGGATTTTATTATAGGAATTCTTTCCACTGAATGGATCTACCACGGGAGAACATTATAAACTGTAGGCCCTTTGGTAGTAAATGGGTTAAGGCAGCAGGGACACAAATCATTTTGGGGTATGACGGCAGGAAGTTATCACATTTGCCCAAAGAAGCCTCGGGCTACACGAACACAAAGGGTTAAAGCATCATCTGCAAGTGGATGGCGCTGTTATACGGTTGTCTAGGATTTGAATCCCCCGGTATACAGAGTGTCTACATGGATTGCCCCCTTTTTCGGTCTTCCACTTCTAACTATTCCTTCAATTTTCTAAGCAGCCATTAATGGGTCTTGAAAGATGTAAGGCAGATATCAAAATAATGAATTCAGGTGAAATAGGTTAGTATGAAAGACTTTACAGTTTGGTCAGTAAACCGAAGACTGCAAGCAAGTTACATTTCAACTTGTGGTATGTCAAACTGGTGAGAGGAAATTTCAGATTAGGGCTTATTATATAATTCACGGAGGGCCACTCTGGCCCTTCTTCCAAGAGGTCACCAAGTAGACTGTTTCAATTCATGATTGTATATTTATGTGGGGATTATGGAAGGACAAACGCCCAAGAGCTTCCCCCTGTGATAGGGGCCGAGCCGGCCCTATGGTTAAACCGGTGACGAGCGTTGTAAGACATCTCCCACATTACCCAGTAGTTCTTCTTGCAGACAATGCTCAATGGGGTTTTTCCTTCTTAACGCATAGTGGAGTCAGGGAGTCGAATACTCCTGCAATCTTCCTCTTTAGTGAATAGACCCCTTTAGTAAATAGGTCTACTCCTTAGCGAAAGACACGTAAAGGATATTCTTTCACGTAATTAGCATCCCTTAAATCCCCTCCTAGCAACAGCCAATAATAAACAGGTCTGATACATTAGGTAGCAGTTCCAAATCTTTCACCTAAATGTGTGTGTTTGTGCTGAATGAGTGCCACACACGTGCATGTGCCAATACAATACATTTAAGCCTCTGTTTTCTACCTATAAGCATAAAATATTTAAAGTTTTTGTACTAATGAATCTTCAAAATGGTACCTGAAAGACTTCCAGCCCAAAAGCTGCACCGCTGACACAGAAGCGCGGACAGGCAGTGCCCGAGGCGGCCAGAGACGTTTTGCAAAAGGGCATAGCTTATAGTTTGGTTTAATACAATGCATATTGTACACTAATAAAAATCCTAACTGCACACACATCCAAAGTGCCATGACGGCAGTCCGTACAGGGTAAGTTAAGCAGGCGACAATATCTTATAGGGGATTCTCAACAGGCTTTCTCAAGCACAAATAGGGTTAGCACAAGTGCAAACTTAGATTCGTAACAAATCCAGGGATTAATGAATGTTCAACATAAAAACATAAAACCTATTAAGACTCTTATTCTAGTGATAAAACTTTTGAAAAGTACTCTGGATGATAAATTATAATAGGCGCACTAAAAATTGCAAGGGTTAAGATGAAAATGATTGTTTTCTCTAATTTGCGCTTAATTTTTCTATGCCTGCAGGAAATACCCCCTGCTGCATAGTGTCTGTTTAACAGGGTCTGCTGCATAGTTCATCAGAAATCATACACACATTTTTGCGTCAAGATGAGCATTAAACAGCGAAGAGAAAGAACATGGAAAAAAAAAGCTAAATCCTTAGCACATGCAAGTCCTGTATGCTCCTGTGACTCCCCCCCCAGGCCGGTTATCAACAAAACATTTTTAAAACGCAGCCGTCCCAAACAGCCAAGCAGCGAGTATGACATTCAAACCTGTTATTAAGTGCCACAAAATGATAGGAAGCCCAGCCATTTACAAGAAATTAAAATGTTTGCCGTCATACAAACACAGGTCCGGGCAGCAGCTCGCAGAACCTGCATGCGATGCCAGAGGATGCGTGAAACTAAAAAGCATGTTCTGGAACCGAGTGCGGAGGGGCCGTAATCGCTGCTTAATATAGTTAGTTGAATCTCACGCTTCACCCGTCGCAGGTTGTTATGCAATGAAGTCAGCAGATGGTTAAAAAACCATCCCCCGAGTTTTGCGTATGGATGTCTCCACACCGGCCACTCATACTCATAAAGCCAGCCAACCTGAAACTCAGACCAGCGCGGCAAAAAGGCTCTGCAGGATAAGTTTGGGAAAGTGGGGTCATCGTGTGCCAACCTCGCCTGTTACCCTGACCTCCCCAGAACAACAGGAGGTGTTGTGTTGCTGGTCTCTTGCTATGAAATGTCTAATTAACTGCACAACAGAGATGCATTTACCCTGAATATGTACAGCGGCAACCATGTTTTAACCGTTTTGCTGCCAGGGAGAGATGAGGAAACAACCTGGGACAGCAAAAGGGTTAATGTGCAAACAACCCTTTCTCCTGCATTTGTATTATCTCCTTGCATCAACTTCAGCAATTTTCTAACTTTCCAAAACGCAATGTGAAAAAAATAAAGCCCGACATTGTCCCCCAGCACAAAATGACAAGTTGTATATTTTTTAAATTCACATTGTCTCTCAACATTGGCTTTCATTATTCAAGTATTTCAAGACTGATATGTGTATTTTGTCCATTTTTTCCTCCCCTATTTTCTACATTTACCCAACCACATTTCGGTTTTTCAATATTTCCCCCCCCATTTCCTTATCACTCTCTCCCCCTTCTCTTCTCATCTGTAATGGGGAGGAGGGAGGAATGAATCCGCAAGCACAAAAAAGAAAACAAAAATTAAACCAACCACTTTAAAAGAGACCGCAGGGTTTGTTTTGTAACGTTGGCGATCAGGAGTCTTAGTTTGCACCCACCTGATTCTCTCTATTCATTTTTTTTTTTGTTTTTCCTTTTTTTGTTAAAAAAAAGTATTTATTGCAAGTTTGAAAAAAAAAAAACACAAAAAATGTCAAGTTAGTGCTGCTGCTCTGAAAGGTCACGAGGTCAGAGTTGAAAGTTCAAAGTTTATATTGAGTCGGCCCCTCCTCCTAGAAGGTCACCGGGTAGTAACGGGGCAGGGCTGCCCATCCTATGAGCATCCTCTGTGCTGGGCACCCCCCACAAGCTAGATGTGTAGTTGGGAGTTCCCCAGAGGGACACTCCGGCCAGGTCACTACCACCACCGCCGCTGCTCCATTGTCCCAGCCCCGTGGTCCCTCCAAAAAGGTTTAGGGCTGGCCCTACAGGTTCAGCCTGGTGATTCTGTCCCACTTCCAAGGGTTGCCAGCCTGCGCCCGGAGCAGAGGGAGTTGGGGGCTGAGCTTGTGCAAGGTAACGGCTCACCTCTTCATCTGTTGCAAACTCCGCCAGGATAGTCGTGTTGCCCAGAACACACCTAAATTTGGCACAAAAATGCAGAGTGAATAGGTGAACCTATGCATGGTTCCAGGAAGTTAAAAGACCTCCCCATTCATCACACTATCAAAAGGTCTTACAACATTAAAGACATTTAAACACCCTTAAAAATCTATGTAAGCTGGTAATGATTTCACGCTTTCAAGGCCCTAGGCGCATGAGTACAAGCGCTCCCAATGAACCCAGTAGGGCACAGATCATGGTTTTGCATACAAGCCTTTTAACAAAAGCAAATTTATAAATAGAAACAGAATTTGACGGGAGATTAGATTCAGTCAGTCAATCTAGTCTGCCCATTGTTCCCGATGTAAAGACCTTGATGTCTTAGATTCAGGATAAATGTGCTTTACTAAATCATTTTCAGATGTCTGCCCCTGCTTGTTGACCAAGGACAACATAAATATATCTGAGACCTGTAATACAAAGGGAAAAAAAATACTTCACGCTGACCAATGTCATCAAAAATGTTATCCGTCTTATGTACAAATATGGATCAGGAATATATGCGCCGTGACAAACAAGTTCCCTTTCATGTTCAATTCTGTTTGCAACACTAAACAATTCAGAAGAAAATATAAGGCTTAAGTGCTTTACTCTCCACAACTCACATGTGCAGGGCGCTTTGGGCCTTGGCTGCCTCCTGTTTGGTGCTGTATCGGATCAGGGCCGTGCCCTGGGTGAGGTTGAGATGGAATGTCAGCAGGGGACCATGCTGCATGCAGATCGTCCTCAGGGTGGATCCATCAATCTGGAGGATGGAAAAATTACACACTGCTTTGATCGGTTGATACGCAGGCGATTGCGCTACCTCCAGATGACGCAATCAAACAAGTGGCTAATTAAATGCTTGGCCAATTCACTGGTGGCCCATTTTGAGGGTGGCCAACTAGAGGTGATTCTGCATGAAAACCACTGACCACAGCAACCAACAAAATGTTTTTGATTGGACCATTCCACATTGGTTGCTATAGCGACAAGGCCATTTTTTTTCAAACTTGGTACTAGAATTGCTTTTTATGCATACCCCCAAAGTTTAGCTCAACCTTAATATTAATTAATATTTAAAGAAGGATGTTTAGAAAGTAAAAGTAGCTTGGTAACTAAACCTGTATATATTTTACAGTAAAAGATTACAAGGGTGACTATAAAATAAGATCTTACCTTAGTAAGATACTTTGTATAGTTTGACAAGCCTCAAGTAGAAAGTGGTGAGCTTTCATATCACCTCAGTGCTCACAGTCAGTATATGAATACAGAGTTCAAGCTTACATTTCACATAAAGTGGTGTCACAAACAGAGTGCTCTTTCTGTGATATGAGAGCAATGTTACCGCAAAAGATTAGATATATATACAAATCAGTGTGTATGCACCTGTGGTGTAAGATTAAGAAGGATGAGCCAGTGGCTGGGACGCACGGATCCACCATCGCTCCAGGTAGATGCTGCAAAGAGAACACGTAATAATGGCGAGAGAGTCCTGGAACAGGTTGTAAAATACTAGATGCAAGTTAACTAGCCACAACACAGCATGAGCCACACCCTATGACAGTTCACAAAACAAATGGTCACCCAACCATATGACATATACATAGACTTTTCATTCATTCACTCATTCAATTACTGGCAAATTACCCCTGCTAGAAGAGGTCACACAGATTTAAATGCATTACAGCAACACTCACAGTGACAGGCCCTTTGTAATGGATGACACAAAATATTTGACACTTCAATTTAATTACCAGATGCAATTCTGGTGTCCTGTCCCCCCCAGCCCCTGACAGAACGGGGAGCTGTGCTGTTCCAGGGGGAATTGGTGGCTTTGGGGTTGTTGGTTAGCCCTGGAGGGGGGCGAGGCAGCCCAGGGCTGTTCCTGGACATCGGGTTCTTCCACGTTTTGTTAGAATGATGCGACGGGTTGTGTCCTATGGGGTCTGGTGACCAGGTGGATTTGTAGTCGCCAAACTTTGCTGAGAGTGCTGAAAGTCAGGCAAAACACGCAGACAATTACTTTGGGGTAGGTGAACCTGCCACGTGTCATATGGTAAGGCATAATACACAACAGACAAAAAACATTGCACATAAAGTCTAGTCCTACACCAGAGTACAACACGGTTTCCTTTTGATACCAAAAACATCCTTTAGGATATCAACCCAAAGTAGAACACTGAGCAATTAAACCAAATAAAACCAGAACATAGCAATGACTGAATGCAAAGCCGTAAAGAGGGGGTATGCTTATTTTGTGCGTCCTCTTTTTCCGTGCTTAATCCTGAAACCATTGACAGGCGAATCACAGTTCGAAAACCTCAAACATAACATGAACCTGCATGCTGTAAAACAGCTAATTCAGTACAGCATGGGCCAAATAGTTTCTAGTTGTTGTCATAACTGTTAAATACAGAGATGTATTTACTTGTTACTTAGTAAGATATAAGGTTATATCCCTAGCCACTCCCTCCTTGGTCAGTTTCTTCCTTGCGTTAAAAAGATGTTTTTTGCCTTTAAGACAATGCGCCGATATGACATATCTCTGTGACTTAAAGGTGCGCAGCACCTTCTAATGCAGTCCACGGGCTGTGCCGAGTCCCCATAGGTTAAATGGGCCAGATCTCCTGTGTACGCGGCCCATTGAGCAGCGGGACACCAGAGGGCTGACCACCCAAGGGCAATCTGCTCTGGCATCGCAGGTCCCTGGACCAAGCTCAGGATACGTCACTGCAGGTGTAAATATCAGGCGGCCTCTATGCAGACCCATTCTGTGCAAACACAGGTTTATGATTAAATATATATGCTATATAGGCAAACACTTCAGGGAACAAGTATACAACAGGGAAGATGCAGTTTTAGCAGTCAGTCTATTTCTTCTGCTTGGCTGACATTAAATGATGTCCCAATTACCTGAAGTGCTGTGGATATTCTCAGAGGCACTGTAGGGCCAGGCACCAGGTGAAGGCAGCGAGGTGTTGAGGGAAGAATTGGACCCTACAGAATATGCAGGAAAATCATTACATAACATTACACAAATCTAAATTAGCCTCACTTAACTTTAATTGTTGACACTTAAGAGAACTTACACTTACCTGTGGGGGTGTCCTGCAGTAGCTGGTGGTCAGTATCTACGATGGGAGATGGGGCTGGGCCCCCCAGCACACTGCCGGGGGTAACATACGGGTCTGATTCTGGATCAATATTCTGAATCCCTTTCCACGGCACACCAGGCTGGAATTCTACGATAGAGACACGGACACAATAACGCACACAGTTTAGAAATACTTCGAGATGATGGAAGGAGATATAGTCTACTACTAGTCGTTGCTACTCATTTCAATACCGTTAACTGGTATTTAAGTTAACCGGAAATTAATGGGAATGCTTTCCACACATGTTCAGCCGCAGCATTTGCAAAGCCAGTGCTGGAGCAGACTAGATGTAAGTATATCATATGTGCACGGAGGTGGCAGAACCTAATACAGCAGGAGAGTTTAAATAGGGATGGGGTAGGCATAAAGCTGTGCTGAAGACAGGACTAAAGACTGATTAATGTCAATTCTGTGTTTATGTGACCAAGCTGTCTGCAAGGACATAAGGATATCCAAGATCCATAACACGAGGAAAACGGTGGCGGCCAGAGATGCAACCCAGAACTAAATGTTTCTTGGCACATTTACCAACCACGATTTTCTCTTTCTTTGGACAGCGATGTGATGGCAGGTAGGCAATTTCATGAGCACTATAATTTTGCAGCAGGGTTTTCTGTGCTAGTCAGAACTCACCTGGAGGCCAACTAGCATTCATTGATTTACTTCCAATTTTGCTTGAAGGTGGGGACTTGGAAGGTAACCAGCTCTCTCCAGCTGGCCCACCGTGCATTCCCACTGGCTCCCCAGACATCATGTCAAACTGGTTGTAAGGTGAACCCCCACGGTTTTTCACAGGAGGGGGAATGGAGCCTAAGACAGAAGGGCTTGTTTACAAAATCATGCTTAAAAGCTGGAAAATATTGTATATACATTTTAGCTGTTCTAGGATACACCAAGAAAGCTTAAATATTTACAAGGCTAATCAACCTCCCTTCAAACCCCTGAAACATTGTAAAGGTCACTGTAACTTACAAAATAACTGCTCACCATTCTTCTGCAAGCCTGCATCTTGGGACATGGATGAGGGCATTCCATCCATCATGGATGTCCATTGTTTGAAACGAGACTCTGCACCAGCTTCTTTACCCACAATCCCATAATCCATTCCACTGGAGCCGAAGCCTAATACGCAAAGAAACACAGCATTGCATTTCATACAAAACAATGTCTTCAACAAAGGCAAGCACTATATCATACGTGCCAACCATCAGCTTCACTGTTTAAGAATACACAGACAGTATATTTACACATATACACATAGCATGCATTTACATGATGCCAAAATGTACAATCAGAATATATTACCACTGAGAATAAATAATGAATTTAAATATAGATACAACAGACAAGGACTGGCCTGTGCTCATACTAACCTGATCCATAGCCAGGGATATGCCCCTTGCCTTGCATGTCTGAAAGCCCCACAGAATCCATGTGACTCTTGGGTCCAGCAGGATGAGAAGGAGAATGTTTCATTCCTGGCTGCCTCTGCTGTTGTTGCTGGAGGGCACTTACCATTCGTGCAAGCTGCTGAGAAACAAAATTAAAGATAAAAAATGATCACACTATAAAGCTGACTGTGCCACTGTAGTATGAAGTTATGAGGTTGGGCCTAATGTTGCCAGTTACTGGGAGGAAAACTAAGAAAAACGACAAATACATACAGATGCGGGGTCAGAATACAGTAAATTGAGATAATGGAGCATTTAATACATCAGAATATTTGCATTTAATAATAAGCTTATTTATGCTTATCAATACTTGGACCCGCTCTGTTTTCTTTGGGCTAGGTGCTGCAAAACACCACCCTAACAAAATGTAATTTCACTGTAAACTTAGAAAAGGAAAAGTTGTTTTTACTTACGCAAGCCTCACTACAATAGGAGTAGTAACTAGGAAAAGCATTAAAATACCTGCTGCTCCTGCTGCTGCCGGACTGCTTGCGAGATCTTCCTCTGGTTCTGAAGCAACTGCTGCTGTTGCTGCTGCTGCTGCTGCTGCAGGAGAAGCTGGCATGCCTGAGGGTGGCAAAATACATTAAAATTACAATACCAACAATTGCACTGAAGTCATGAATGTTTACAGAATAAGTCACATGTCCAAGGATTTGATAAGGACGTTCTCAAGGATTAGATTAAATGTTTCAGGGGAACCCAGTAAGTTACCTCATGTCCAGCATGTTGTGTAATTCAAAGAATAGATAATCGTCTGTCAGGAAATGTACTTTAAGATAATAGTCATAAGCTTCCACCTATGCACTTTGTGCCATTAACACACTGCTTTATTTAATACTAGAATCTCCAGACAATCACACAGTACGAGCAGAATGGACATACCAACTGGAACTGCTGGATCTGGGGGAGCTGGCTCAGCATAGCAATCTGCTGAGGGGAAAGTTGGGGTCCCATGTTAAACAGCCCTGGGTTCATGTTACTGTTAGGGAACTGCTTCAGCATGGAGGCCGACACCTGATGGGCAAACAAGCAATAACTTTGGCAACGTAAAATGACAGAGTAATTACACAAAGCAAACCGTTCATTATAAGCAGAGATATGCACTGAAGCTGACAAACCCTAGAGTCTAAGTGAAGGTAAAAAATATTACATATTGATTTATATAGCGACATCGTATTCAACTGCACTGTACAATGGAGGACATCACAAGCAATGCAAAGAATTTTGACTTTAATTACAAAATAAGGGGATGACCCTGATCAGATCAGCCTACAATCTAGATAGAGAGATATGGTATGTTACACAAAAGTCCTGCCATACAAGTCGTTTTCAGGATGAACATTTAGTTAAATAAATAGCTGCATATGACTAAAGGGAAAAAAAAAAAAAAAAAAAAATCAAGGGAACAAGCCTTACCTGGGGAGAAAGGAACTGGGGAGGCACTTGCGCCCGGAGGTTGGGAGAGGAGTTGAGCGATGGCACAGGGTTGTGCATGCCTCGTGATTGTGCACCGCTGTTCCCAAATAGACCGTGATTGCCACCCTATGAAACCAGAAAAATAGTGGCGATAAAACTATCAGGCTTATAGAATCCAAGTATACACTAGAATAGATCAACATTGCTCAACCTCCAGGTTGGAGGGGATAGCACAGCTCAGGCTCCAGGGACTCATCACACATTGCATGAAACATTGAAAGAGTGCTCAGCCGTGTCAACATGGCGATGTCTGCAATACCTGCACTGCTCCATGTCATATTTTTAATCTTTATTTTATTGAACATATGCTTCTCCGGTGCATGTCTCAGATCTCCAGGAAACAAGCAAGCAAACAGAAAACCAAAGCAAAAAGAACAGAGTGGATTATCAGATTATCCGATGAAGAAATGTATAAAGGTTATAACTCTGACGCAAAGCAGTGAAGAAAAAACAGCAGTACATCGTGACTCTTTACAGTTTCAGACAGGACGGAAAGCCTGTCAGTATTCTAACGCAATGAGGAACGGCCATAATGGCTTCTGGGTCCTAAACATAGATGCGATATAAAAAAAAAAATCAGCAGGTTACTATGAAATAGACAGGTTCCCATACAAGTTTATACAACATCCAAGAATAGCAGATCCGCAGGCAATATCTGAATGTGTCACGTTAACATCATACCAACCTGGGACGGCTGCCCTACTGGGTACACTCATAGAAATCAGTTGCTGCTCACCTGCATACAGTTTATCAATCGTGTTTCTAAGTGATAATTATTCAACATGAATTACCTCTTTAATTGAATAAACACAGGCTACGTGAAGAGCCTCACTTTGTGTTTAAACTATTGTGACATTTTTTTTTACTTCTGACATCTATTTGCTGTAAGAGGTGGTTAGAACTAAAAATTTAACATGTCAGCCGAATTAGCTGGAGGACACTAGGACTCTTACTTGTCTAGCAGCGAAGGTTTGGGGGTTGAGGCCCGAACCGATAGCCCCCAGGCCCATGGAGGGGATCGAGGAGCCGGAGGGAGATAGCTTGTAGCTGGGGGAGGGAGAAAAGGGGGAGCACGGAGCCTCGTCCCCAAGGCACCCGTCTTGATTGGAGAAAGGCAAAGTCAGCTAAAGCCAGCCAGTGGGTGATGGTTAGTGAGGCAGCAGAATGCAAAAGGGAAAAGGAGAAAGACACAGAAAAAATATTCTATTCAGTATAAAACAGCATTTCCACCAGCAATTACAGCTGGCTCAGGAGATCAGTTTATTAAAAATACAAAACGTAAACGCGTGTGTGTATTAAATCTGCCCCTCGACTTCTTCCTAGCAAGTCCGTTTCGTGGAAGACTAACGCCAAACAGGTTAACAATCAATATATCGAGCCTTCTGAATTCATTCACAAACGTACCCGCGTGGAACCGAGTTTGGCAAAAAGACAGACACTGCTCTTTCCACACTGCATTCAGTTCATCAGCTAAGGTACATTTGGAAATGTTTGTCTTAAATGTGGGTAAATCAGGTCAAAGTGCACACAGAACTCACCAAAACGTGGCCTCGGAACAACCCCCCCCCCTTAACAGTACATAAATATGACAATTACTACCGAGTAACTTAGCATTTTGTAAAATGATCTTTAGGAAGCTTGGGTTATTTTTAGAAACCTCCTTGAAACTATTAACCACCATAGCTTGCACTCCATAAACAGTAGCCATGTGGCTTATTAATTGCTAGTTAGTATTTACATATATAACATTGTAAAGTTTTTTTTTATTTTTTGCTATGTTAGCTTGAATGCCATGTATGTGGGTTTTATACCTACATACATGATGTGTAAAATGTATATACTCTATTACCTCGCGTAAGTGCAGGCCCCAACCCAGTTGTTATATTGCCTGAATAGCACATAATACAGGGGGGGGGGGCTTGTTATGGACACTGGCAAAGCCCAGTGAGCAACAGAGCAAGCAAACACGCTTTATGTACCTTCTCAAAGTAAGGCCCGCTGTCTGAGGCTCCCATCTCTTTGGAATTTGGCAGACGGAAGTTAGAACGGTCCTTCCGCATCATCTCATTGAAATCCCCGAGATTCACACCCCGTTTGTCTGCCTCAAACTTCTTTTCTGGAAGCCCACCTACACAGGTGAAAGTATAGAAATTCTACTACTGGTCTGAGTAAAACGCCATTGCCAAACGCACCTCGCATATGTGAAGTACTCACCAACAGGGTGGTCCATCTTACTAGCAGAGGGGTCATCTACTTGGCTCTGCAAATACAAGAATGAACACAGTTAACACTAATTGTCAGTGACAGGATCTGAAACCCATTTAAACCTAAAACAGTCATAAAAATTTACATTGCAATGACAATCATTAATTTAGTCAAGCAAAATATGCTAATTTCTTGCAACTTCACAAAGCATTACTTTCCATTTGACAGAAGGGCAGAGGAGTGGCGGCCCAGTGACGTGAAGTCAAAAGCATTGTTTACTTTGGCAAGCAGACATTATTTCCGGTGCATTTGGCAACAAGACCTAAGAGGAAGTCAGTTTCACAAAAAGCCCCAAAAAGCTAAAATAAGACATTGCAGAAATCTGCAGTTTTCAGTCAAGCAATTAAGTCCACGGAGAGTCCGATGTGGCAGCGCAGCAGGTCGCCAGGCCTCACACCCAACATTGTACTGTATAGAGAACTCTCATACCTTCTGCCTGGAAAATCTGGCAGGTTGGGCAAGACACCAGAACATCAAGGTGCCTGGCTACCAAAGCGACTTCAAAACTAATATGACAGAAGGAGATTTTTCTATCCTTAACAAGAGGTTAAAGACTGTGCTGATGTCATTAGATTATTGCCAGTAACAGGAGCCTCTGCAGCTATGGATGGATCCAGCCAAATCAGAGGATTGATATAAAGGGTGTTTATCTGAGGAGATAACCCTCTGTCGTCTCACTCTTAAAAAGGTACAGTTTTAGTCACATAGCAGGTTATTAAGTACAATTGTGGCGCAGAGTTTTATATGCATTAACATATCAACTAAATTACATTTCATGCCCACAAGGGATCATACGCATACATGAGAAGTCAAAGGGTTTGACCCGGAGTCCCAGGGTCTTTGCACCAATCTCAGGCTGAATGGGCAAAATCTCAGGGTCACACAGTCTTTGGTTAACACATTTGATGAGTTGCTACGTTTAATCTGTATTCCGGGCCATTAACCCCTTCAGTCCCAGGAGTATTTGGTACCTCAAAGCCCAGAACAATTTTGCCATGTTTTGCGATTCAGCGATTATTCTCTGTTCCTGTGAATAGTGTACCCATGTACACTACCGTATTTGCTTGATTATAAGACGAGGGTTTTTCTGGAGGCAGAGTGGCATATAGGGGGTCAAAAGGCATATCATGGGGCACAGTGGCATTTAGAGGGTTGAAAGCGTATCATGGGGCACAGTGGCATATAAGGGGTATAAGGCATTTCTGGGGCAGAGTGGCAAGCCTGGGGGCAGATGTGCATAACTGGGGGGGGGCAGGTTGAAAAAAAGGAAATAAAATTTTTTTTTTCTCAATCATAGCTTTTATTAAACAATTGTTCACATAGTTTACATGAATTAACATTTACTGGTAAAACTTTTTTCCTATAGACTCGTCTTATATTCAGGCTTTTTTTCATAAATTAATATTCAGATTTTGGGGGGTCGTCTTATAATCAAGCAAATACGGTATATAATGTTTTTACAAGGAGAGATAGAGCTCTCTTGATTCCATAGTTAGATAATTAGCTGAAAATCTGGGATGAGAAATTTAATAAAAACTATTGAAAGTTAGTAAAAACAATTTATATATATATTTTCCCCTCTGAATCCTCACAAAAGTAGGTAACGTGACAGAAAATCCTCCTCCAAGTTTATCAATTCAGGTGTCCTGATTTCAGAAATACCTAATTCATATAGATTTTACATACTATCCCAGCACTTATAGGAAACATACTATTAAGTGTACATTATTCGTAGAATTTTTATGCTTATGGCTTAACGGGTGTGGGGGTTGTGAACGGGGGCGGGAGGGTTATACTGGATAGGTTTTTTTTTTATTGCACTGTTATCAGTGCAGTATGGTTAGAGGGCCTCTTAGGGACCTCTTGAACATGTTATTAATGCCAGTGATGTCACAATAACATGACTTAGCTCACTTTGTTTTTCTTTTATTGTATCATTTTTTTATTGTTAAAAAACTTTGTTTTGTTTTTCAGCATGTGAGAAGAGCTGCGATCCCCCTGCACTGACCACACTGATCTCTATGCAAGTCCCCACAGACTTGCATAGAGAACACAGTGTCTGTGATCAATGCCTCATCGGAGTGATTGGATACCCTGTCCTCCGGTGAACTTCCGGGTGACGTCAGAAGTGATGCGACCCGGAAGGGAATGCGATCGGGCATTTAAAACTAACAGTTTTCTGGCGTTCGTGCCATAAGCTGTTACAGGAGATCAGGCAGCAGAAAGCCAGCGATGTGTCCCTGCTGCTGCAAGGGGTTTCTTGGGATGTGTTTTCTGGATGTACCAGCAGGGGCCCCGGTGCGAGAATCTGTTAAGCCCCCCCAACCATAACTATCTCAAAGTAACTATCTACACCCTCTCACCCTCTTCTCACACTCTCTATCCCCTCTTCTCACGCTCCCACCACTGTAGTCGGGGCAGCGCTGGGGCAGCGCTGAGGCAGGGAGCAGGAGACAGGACGCCGAGAGGTTGATGAAAACGACCGCTCAGCACCCCTTGGCCCCCCCGATTGGCAGAACTCCAGGGCCCGGTCGCAGTCGCGACCCCTGCGACCCTGGATGCAATTGCTAGTCACCATGAATTTTGTCAAGCTAAACTAACAGTATGAAAGGACAGCTGTGCACTCTAATTAAAAAAAATGCATTTTGATGCAAAATTGATCCAGTCAATACACATCACTCTGGCAGAACCTCCTTTAGACAGTTACATAACAAACCCAAGTAAAGGATGCATTTTATGTCATCCTAAATCCAGCTCTGAAGTTATCTAGTCATTTAATTTATGTCCTAGAACTGGTGCTAACAGATTAAGTAATACCCTGTATGCCCCTGGATCAAAGACTAGTCACAGCTAGCTTCCTTAGCACATTTCTGCTTATGGCATATGCAAGACATGAGTTGGCCTGCCCAGGCTTCAGGCAAGCAAAGTGTTGAGCTCAGTATTTATATTTTATTGAATCTTTGAGGCAGGAGAGCACCAGCCCTAGGCTATAAACGAATGAGTAGATAAAATAACCAGAGCTGGACTTAGGGGGGGACATAAGATGTACTGGGACATCTGCACATTAGGTAGTATCAGGTAGCACGTTACAAAAGGGTTAACTATTTATGTCTAATTATTAAGGTGATTACTTTATACTGTAGTTCTGTTGTGCTTGGGGTAACCCAAGACACCCTGATATTAAGTCTTGGTGGTGGCAGTGAATTGTAGTACAAGGGTGGATTTCAGGGGTTGATTTGGTGGTTGCTAGGAATTGTAACAGGTACTCAGAAATCTGGTGTTAACCCTTTCACTCCCACACGTCTCCACTCAGCCAGGCCCAAACCCGTCGCCAGAGTTAATTGCAGGATACCACATTTAACTGAAAGCCTGTAATGCTGCTGCATATCAAAATGAATCATTTTATTAGTATAGTTATATAATGCCCATATTTTTCAGTTTAAAGCATGTAAATATGCTAAACGGGTTAAACCACAGTAAATTGCATCAGTTTAAGAACTCGCCTCGGATGAAACAATATACATAACTATTCAAGGTCAAATGGGTTTCCACACAAACATCATAAACACTGCCATAAAGCAATCTGTGGTTTGGTAGAAGGTGCATAAACTATAGTAAATAAGTCAATGAAAAGGGTGGACTCACCAGCAATCCCATGTTTGAGAACTGCTTGGACAATGGGTTTATCCAGGAATCATTGTTGCCTCCTTTTAACGAACCCTGCAAAAAGTGTCAAGCAAACCGGTTATGTTTAAATCTGTGTAAGGAATCATGCAAAGGTATACAAAGGGCTCCACCATCAATAAAAAAAGTACAAAGATTAAAAGGAACACTTCAGTATCCCATGCAGCCTCACCAACACATTATGCAAATTAAAGTACTTTGTAAGTGACTTAATATGCATCCTTTGGGAGAAACTGCAGAGGCCCCTCTGTGGTCCTGTTTCCACATCACTGATTGGCAATTATAAACATCTTTAGCACTTTCTGCATATATGCACATGGGTCTCACTTGAAAGCGTTAAGTGCATAAAGTGGCGATATCTGCAGGACTAGTAATTGGTTTTTTTTCAGCTACAGTGTGTAATGTACAGGTCTCACCTTGATCTGTGGTTTCTTTCCTCCTTGGCCCCAACCTGCTGAGTTGTGAGAGGAGCCACTTCCCTGAGATCCTGCACTGTTCCACACTCCACCTTCCTCCTCATCGTCCCAGCTGCTGTGACGCGTCCCTGTCACTGGTCCTTCATTTTCGCCCCAGCTGTCTTGCATAGATTTTGTACCTGCGGAGGTTGAAATAGAGAATTATTCTGTAGATTATGATTTAGCATCATGTCTCCTTGATCACCAAATCACCACAAGACAAGTGACTACACAGATACTGCACAGTTCTGAATTCTGTCACACAAATCCACACATTACCAAGGAGGGGACCTGGTTTGCTGCTCAATATACATTTACACCTATTTACAAGTGCCATACAAGCACAATGTAATTCAGTTTATTAGCAAGGACACTGAAATGTTCCAATCTCACCTGCAAGTTTCCTTCTTGATTAACATTTTGTAAGTACACATCAGTAAAAACCATTAAAATCATTCGGAAGCACAGACCACTGCGCTATTGCAGTACATGCTACTCACCAGTTTTCATGGCACTGGGAGCTACAGGTGGTGCATTTCCCCATCCTGGGGTTGGGGGTCCACCTTCTTCTCCTTCTCCCCAACCTGAAGCAGGTTCAGTTGGCTCACCCCAGGCTGATGTCCCGTTGTCGGCTGGGGGACCTTTGTTTTTGCTCCACACTTAAAAAACAGATGAAACAGATCTTACACATGTATGCACAGGGTAAAAGTTAGAATACAGACATATAAAACAACGATAAAAGTAAACACCTTATCTGATGAACAAAATGTATCTACAAATGGCCAAAACAGCAGTTGTCTAAAGGCAGCAGATGGAATATCTTAAGTGCCCTATACCTAAATGAAGGATGACAATATACAGAAGTGGCAGCGGCAAAACGGTAGGGAAGTCTAATCCAATACAAACTCTTAAGATAATTAAGACAAAGGTTTGCGTTTTGCCTATGCTCTGCTGTGCTTACGGTCCAGCCGCACTAATGTGTAAACAGGTGGCAATGCCCTCAAGCTGAAAGCTTGTAGTGTATATCTAAAAAAATTTACACTTATAGAATAGCTTAGAGCAGGGGTGTCCAAGTTCTGCAGTGGGTCAATTCAAAGTATGATGAGCATGGGCCATTTTTTCATTGAGAGAACACATATAGCATAGTTCCGATCACATAGCAAGTCAGACAGTGGTACAGCATGACTCCTGTTATACAATGAGCCAGACACAGATTATGGTACAGCGCGACTCCTATCAATATATACTGAACCAGACACTTTGCACCTTCTCCACCCACTGCTTCCAAGTATCTGTCTCCTTTCCAACAGTTCTGCTTCTTCTCTTGCCTCTTTTTTCATCTGCTTTTCCACATACCAGGCCTCCCTGAGTATTTCCACAAAAAGGCAGAGATTTTGGGCACATTTTCTCCCTGATTGGACGAATGGGGGGAGAGACTGTCCTTGTGGCTCTGCCTTTTTGCAGAAGTACTCCAACGAGCCTGGTTCATGAAAAAGAGGACGAAGAAAGAAAACACAAGGACAAAAAGCCAAAGTTAGAAAACTGAAAAAAAAAACAAAAAAACAAAATGAGCAAGAGAAGAAGAGGAGCTGCTGAAAAAGGAGGCAGATACGCAGAGAAGGTAGGGAAACCCAGCTGGCACAAACTTTACCCCTCATGCTGCGCTGTCTGACTGGTGCACTCCTGCTATTCAGAGCACCCGGCTGTGGTGCACCCCTTGCACGGTTTGAGGTACCATTACCATGGCAGATCTGTATTCCTGTATTAAGTATTTTAATAGGTACAGGAGGGAAGCTTATTTCACATGATGAGAATTAGATATAAAACTAGTCAAGTAAGAGGTTTAAGTGTAATGCAAGGAAGTTTTACTTTACTGAGAAGCTGGTAGATTACACATCATATCTTAATACAGGGAGGGGGTTTCAACAAGTATGGTTCTTATGTGCCACCTAATCCTATGTTTCCATATAGTTACACACATTATATATTACATATAAGTTTTGGGAAACATTTAATTACCTCTTAATTATAAAATACCAGTGTTTTAATCAGAGCCATTGCAACAGGTGTATAAAATCAATACCTAGCCATGCAGGCGCGGTACTGAGATAGAATGTACCTTTTCAATAAGTCAGTTTGTGAAATTTTATCCCTGCTACATATTCCGCGTTCAACTGTAAGTGGTATTATTGGAAAGCGGAAACATTTAGGAGCAGCAGCAAGGGGAAGACGGTCACAGAGCGGGGGACACCGAGTACTGAGGCGTATGGTGCGTAGAAGCCACTTTAGCTCACTACAAAGTTTTAAACATTTTATAAAAAATATTTGTCCTGTTGTGTGTGGTTGTTCTCGAAACTACTGCATTGGTCCGATTATTGGGGTTTGACAGTTTGACAAGGTGTCTGGAAGACGGGACCAGAAGAGCGATTTCGGTAGTGCGGTCCCCCAGCAATGTGAGCAAAAACTTTTGTTCCGCCCTGATTCTTGATCCTGAACGTTGATGTAGATGGGGCAGACTGGTGCAGGAAGTGGAGGTCACGTCTGCCGCATCTACATCAACGTTGCAAAACAAAGTTTAGATAAGGAGGGTGGGAGCCTCCTACCATATATTAAATGTAAAAAAAAAATTAAAAAAAAAATATCACCAAACTATGCAGAAAACTGTTCACAGAATGTTTTCTGCAGTGGTCTGCAATACTTTCAAGCTGCAGACACGCAGGGATAAAGTTGAACACAAGAGCTTGAATGATGTTTAGCCAATATTGTCGGAAGGTATATTCCCCCAATGAGACAGTTGTTTTTTTTTTTATTAGAATGCCCATCAGCAGGGTACAGGCTACAAAAAAAACTAACTTCCACTGGATCAGTGGGGTGCTGAAAATATAAAATGAGTATAGGGCTGCTTCCATATAGTGATTTACATACAAAACGACTGATGAACTAAAAGCTCAAACAAGCTGTGAGCCACAATTGTTGTTCTTAACTAACGGCACTGTGGCTACTGACGCAAGCTGTGATTAAGTGAAAACACGATACCTTAGGCTTTACAATTAAGTTATATGGAGAAGAGGTGATGACTGTGCTCCTTGCAAGGCCACAGATGACACCAGGGACCAGACTTTCTTTTCTGAAGCTACACTACCAAGGCATTTGTAGTCACTTCCTTCACTTATTGGAGCACCAGGCCTTCTATGCCCCCCCCACACACACACAAAAGAGGGAGATGCCTGAAGCTTTCAAGGGGATGTAGGAGTCAAAATGTCAACCCAAACTCTCCACCAAAATGTGGAGTCTTCAGGGACCTGGCTCCACTGTGGCATTCCAAAAACTAAAAATGACACATGCACAAAGAAAAAAGGTGCCATTAAGGCATTAAGTTTTTGACTGGTAAACCTGTTTCCCACCACAGGCCAGTGAATATAAAAGGTCCGAGTGCTCATAGTGCACTTAGCAGGCCTACCAAAGTGTGCATCAAAAGTGTAACCTCACCTATAACACTACATGTGGTGATCACACAAGCGGGCCTAACCTGGAGGCTCCATTAAGACACCTTGGGCTTCCTTGCATTCTCAGCCTTTAGGCCAGAGCATCAAGCTTTCCTTCTCTCACAGGTACTCACTTGACCTCAGCCAAAGTAGCGACTGATGCTGGAAGTTACCGTAAATGGGTACAAGCCAGGTGCTACCATGTCCACAGGCACCCAGGTGTCAAGCTGCTGTTGTGGGCCGAGTCAGCTGAGGGTGCCATTATAAGCATTCACCTCCACAGAATATACTTGGGATTACTTTTACCCTAATAAAGTAGTTAAACATTATTTCTTCCTAACAACTATATCGACTCTTAATTCTTAAATAATCATGGGAAAAAGGGAGGTGTTAGATTGAGGCATAGTGACAACTGTCATGTGATCACTCATAAGAATCACAACTACCTTAGACATTGCTGGGTGCCGATTGGTTCCTCGACTGCGAGGCAGTTCCCCTGGATTAGGAACCACTGGGTAGTGGCTCAGTGCCCCCTGCTAATATTGGCACCCTTGGTAATTATGAGCAAAGAAGGCTGTGAAAATTGGTCTACTGTTTAAACTTTTCTTCAAAAATACACAAAATACTCAACACTGAGATATCAAACAACTGCAAGCACAACACGGGTGTCTAGGTGCCATGTACATACTTTTTTAAACACACACTGAGTGCCTGCTATATATGCCCACACAACAGCAGATGTCAGGGGATGTGTGCATACATAAAAACAATTTGATGGCAAATAGGAAGCATCTGGCACATCTAATCTGCCCCATTTTTCCTGCTTTAAAGACTCAAACCCAAAGTCCTTGGTCTCATCTTACATTCAGGAAAGCCATATGCCCAACCTATGCACGTTTAGGTATCGACCATAAAGCAGTGTTGATATTAGTATTGTCTGTTCTCTTCAAAGTCTGTGAAAATGTTACACAGTGAATAGTATTAAGAGATTGGAATAGGCAGCTCCTTTCATATAAACAGGAAAGGGGAAAGCAGATTTCATTTGTTGCTGTATGGTCTGATGTGAAACTATGACACAGGGCTACAAAATCCATTCGAAAAGAGAAAATCCAATTATGTCCTAAATTCTCAGTTTGGAGGATCATCCCCTGGTGTAGCATGAGATTGTTTTCCTCACAGTGGCTAAAATTATGCGTGATCATGTTTGATGTATAATTCTATATAAAAATAATTTGAAATGCTTGCTTATTTACTATAGATTTGTTTAAGTTGACAGTTTACTATCCCTAACAGCACAGCTAAAGAAGAATGCAGGTGAAATGTGACCAGCTTAATATTCATTCTTCAAAACCAAAAATAAAATGAACCTGAGGAACAATGGTAACCTTTTGAGGGTTGCCGACAAGTAACACTGCTACCAGCAGCACTCCCATTAATATTTTACTCCTTGTTTTTTTTGGGGGCACAAAGGAGCAAAAAAAAAAAAAAACATGAAGGGGGATTGTGCAGAGTGTGTGTCCCCCCCCCCATGCATTTTATAAACCTAAAAGAATATATTCGTTGCAATTACTTAAAATTCTGTATGGACTACACATTAAAATAAATAAAAAGGTAAATAGATTTTTAACCTTTTTATCCACAGAAAAAAGTTGTTACACATTTTCCACGATGAATCGCTTTGGTAGAAGCTGTGTTTTGCATTATGATGCTAGAAAGTCCAATAATTATGTACTGGCTTTAATTAATCCAACAGTACAATTATTTTTCAACATTTCCCCATTCACGCTGTATGTAAAGGTGCATTAGCACTCTACAGAACACAATGAATATGCAGAACATTAAAACATCCAAGCCAAAAGCATTAATCATACCTGATGGTGCTGCCTTGCTGGCTAAAGATCCTGGCATTCCCTGTTCCCTTGGCATCTGTGCAGGGTTTGCTTGTGAGTTTTTGTCCCACAGGCTAACGTTCTTATAGTTGTAGCTATTAGGGTCACCCCAAGCAGCTGTTCCATCATCAATGTCCATTTTACGGCCCATGGATTGTGGCGATGGCTCCTCCCACCCACTTGCCTCCTCATCCTTGGATACTGCAGGCTGTGGACCACCCTTCCATCCTGGGGTAGGAGGCGGCCTACCATTTCCAGGAGGTGGTGGTGCCTGAGTGCCCCAAGAACCAGGAGATCCTGCGGCTGGTGTTGCTTCATGCTGCTTATTCCATGGAAGCTGAGGTCTAGCTGCCTCGCCCCAACTTCCACCACTTTGGGGCCTTTTATTTTCCTCCCAGCCATTTCGGGGAGCTGGATTGGGGCTAGGTCCATTACCCCAAGATCCAACATCATTCTGACCTACCTCCCCCCAGCCAGAGGAAGGTTTATTTGCTGAACCATCCCAGCCCCCAGGTCCTTTGGGAGGCTCAATTTCATCATTCCCTCCTCCCCCCCAGCCATTCTTCCCAGAAGACCACCCACTTCCAGAATTAGGAGGCCGAGTACCCCATCCTTGTTCGGTATTCCCTCCATTGTCATTGTTCCACCCAGGACCTGCCTTTTCCTCTTGTCGTACACCAATTGCTCCCCCTCCACCAGTTCCCCCTCCACCAGTTCCACCTCCACCAGCACCCCCCCAACCAGTTGGGCTACTTTTATAGTCACTCCAGCCAGTTGCTTTGGCATCCTTCCATTCTTGGGCAGGAGGGGCTGGGGTAGGGGGCTCTCCCCAGCCAGACTTGCTTTGATTACTTTGGCTGGGGGCATCGCCCCAGCCCCCTGAGCTCTTGGCTTGGGACATGTTCTCCCAACCCTCAGTCCCACGGTCCGCTTTGCCCTCAGGGCGAGATATCACCTCTTCTGTTTCCCAGGCTGCATCCTGTTTAATCTGGGTTTGGCCCCAGCCAGAGTTTGAGAGAACCCGGGGATCCAGGTCAGTTCTGTTTAGCAGTGTCTGCAGGACGACCTGACTATCTGGGAGGGCAGTTCTGTGCGAACGTCTATTGCAAGAGTTCAGACTGTCTCCACTGCCGCTAGCCTTGGGGTTGCTTCCAGTGCTTTGCCCCCCAGCCTCACTTCCTGCTGAGCTGGGGGCACGGCCCCAGCAGGCCGCTGATGGCGTGTTGCCCTGGTTCTCTGATAGAGAGTGACCCTTCTGATTGTCCCATGCTCCAGTGCTAGAATTTCCTTGGCTCGAACCTCCCCACTCTCCCACCTTTAAGTCCTCATGCCCAGTCGGCTGCTTCCATTCTCCCTGAGACGTTCCACCAGCCCCAGATTTGTTCCCTTCACCCCACTTCACTTCGCTGGGGTCTCCTTGTAGGCCATAGCCCCAAGAACCATTCCCACCACCACTTTTATTATCCCAAGATTCCCCTCTGGACCCGTTGGGTCTGTGAGATGAAGACGCCTTCCTTGCATCCTCCCTGTCTCGTCCATTATTACTGGAGTTTCCATGCCCACAGACGGTATCCCCTGAAGCAGACGGACCCCTTGATGGCCCCCATGAACCCAGACCCCCATTCTTTCTATCTCCAGTGCTTTGAGCAGAGGGGTCAGAGCCCCGGCAGGTATCCCCAGACCCAAAGGCTGTTCCCTTGTTTTCAGAGGGGTTTGCAGTATTTGAGTTTGTTGAGTTAGTGTTTCCATTTTTTGGTCCGTCAGTGTGATGGGTTGTTGCCGGCTCCCTGCATGAGGCTGGGAAACCGGCACCCGCATTTTCCATCTTTGACTGCTGCTCCCGAGAAGTTGGACCCGTTGGCCCTAGCTGTGTGCTGGAGAATCCACTATCTGGCTCCGGGTTCCCTTTCCTGCTGCCTTCCTGGACCAAGGCTGGCCAGGCTGATGGGTTGGTATTTGGGTTAAAGTTACTGAAACCAGAGGCAGGCCCTGTTCTCTCAGGCCCACCCACGCTCCTCCAGTTTCCCAGTCTATTAACACCCTCTGCAGCAGGGCTGGAAGACGGGACGGGCTTAGCCTTAGGGTCTGATTTCCACACACCCTGGGTACATTCACTGCCAGGCTGCGGCGGCTGCTGCTGCTGTTGTTGTTGTTGTTGTTGTTGACCCTGGCCCCCCCTCCCTTTATGGTTAGTGGCAATTCCTTGCGGGGGACCCTTCTCAGAGGCTGGGTTCGAGGCACTGTTGTTGTCTGTGGCGTTTTCGGAAGGGGGTTCGGCGTCCACACCAGCTATGCAAGGCCACTCTTCCATGTCCGACCCGTCTACAATCACTTTGTCCCAGGCGTGGGATGGGGTTGCGGTTGGGCCACTGCTGGAGGGGGCTCCTGAGCCCCAAGTGGAATTTGCATAATTTGAAGTAGCAGCTGCTCCTGACAACGTATCTAAAACATTAAAAACAAGTACATTAGTATGTCGGTACTGAATAAGAATAAGTGTTAACCATAGAACAAAGGGTTGCCTGCAAAACATCAAAGTAGTAAAATCTTGGAAAATAAACGACATGCAGAGAATATAATCATTAATGTAACTATAGATTAAAACCATCAACTGTGTGGTCTGTGTCCCTAAAGGTTTTTCTCTGACAGCATCACAGTTGTCTGTATTGTAGCACCCAGCCTATCAAAAAGACCCAATGTCTCCTCCTAAACAACCACCCCATTCAAAACATTGAACAATGCCTTAAGACTATATGACCTTAGAAAAAAGGTTTAAAGAGACAGTAAGTCCCATCCAGCCATGCTACTCATTCTTACCACCTCCTGGCTGCCTCAAGACAGGAGGTCTATTATGTGAAAATTGTCACAAAAAAAAAAGCCAACAGGACTAAATAAAACCCCCCAAAAAACAAAAAGTTAGTCCCCCTTAAAGCTCTTTTCCAACAATACAGCCTTTTTCATGGATTTAAAATATAATTTGACTGCACAAAAACATACTACACTTGATACAAAGAAAACAAGAATTTGGTTAATAGTAGTAGAAATACTAAGTAAATAGCTATAGACATATCGCGGACACAGACAAAACCTTGACTTCAAACCTATCTTTGAGCAGAACGTGATCACCACCAAGTATTTCCCGTTTTTTTACCCTGCAGAATTAAAGCCAAATTTGTAGACCTACATAAGAGCGTACAGATGTCTGGATTGGAGCCTTGGACATTACAAGAGACTGCCCCTTCAAGAGGCCTCAAGACGTGAAAGAGATTCTTACAGTCTGAAAAGCTACTCCAGAACAACATGTACACTGCCTGCTAGCAACAGAAAGGAGCCATTGTGTTGTAGAGCGGCTTTGCCACAAGCAGAGAAGGGTGCACTGCTATGTCCAACTTCTTCATTGGTTTAGGGCTTCCAACAACATGACCTCACGCAAACGTTTTAACAGAAGGGAAGCTTGAGAAGATTTTTTTTACCATTTATCAGCTACATTTAAAAACACACAAAGGCACTCTAAGTGTATAATACGTTTTCAAGGATATAGTATTTATTTTCTTTTTAAAATAAAGGTGATTTCCTTTTGAAACTGCATTCTATCCTATAGGATGTCAAGTTAAATCTGCTTTCAAAAGGACATCGAGATTAAAATTGTTATTTAACAGAGGATTTAGTGCTATGTCTGGTCAGCTTCAGAGAGAAACTGAAATTGTAAAGAAGCTTTCTCCCTTTCTGGCAAATTGTGTAATTCTGTTCTGTGGTAGGCTTTACACCGTAGAACAATCCACTGGGACTCCTGAGATAGAAATCATGTTGTTCTATATCCGTTTTGAAATAGAGGGTTCCACCACACAATAAAATCTAAGGCTGCCCAAGTAAAGGAATAAACTTCCAAAAATCTGTAACCGTTAAAACATAATATATCCTACTTTGCTCCAGGTGTAAAAGGCGGCCACAGAGGATAACACATTATAAGCATTATGTATAAAGAGGCACAGTCACCATAGCAACAGATAATATACCTAATAGCACAATTTCTCGCACTTTCCTTTTTTTTAATACATAACCCCAAATATCCCTAAAACAAGTTTTTATGCTAAGATAGTAACTTGATAAAATAGCAATTTAATAACCTTAAGTTAGTGAATTAAAATGTTGTTGGTAAGCAATTATGTCCTCTAACGATGTGACTAAAGTATGTTTTAGTCTATGACCATCAGAATCATACAAAACTGTAGATAACTTTGAGCTGTGTGCCTGTTTCAACTGTGCAAGCTTTTGTTTTTATGTATCATATATCTCCAAATACACCTCTAGATCAGTGGTAATTACATATCTAAAGCTGCTGGAGCTGAATTGTGACTTCCACGTTCGTCAGTCCACAGCTGGGGGTATATCAACTGAACACATCTTCTTTAAACTGAAAGCTTACTCTGCGCTTTCAAAGCCAGTGGAGAGAAAGTTTAAACATGGTTTCCCCTGAAAGGCCCTCAACATCCAGCTTTTAACTGACCAGTTTCATTTAAGTGATCAATAAATAGTGTATGTTTTCACTTTGCAACAGAAAAATTAGTAGCAATAGCCAAGACGTTTGAGGACCCAGAAGGGAAACTTTTTTATTACAGGGAAAATTAAATCATAATGAAAAAATTCCTTCTAAGCTATATATTATTCAGTCATTGCTCTGACCATGTCTTTACATACACATGCATACAAGTATATACCCACTATATGTTACACAAACACTGCAGAAGAGCCTTTAATACCCAAAAGCAAAGACAGCTTTTCTATCAATGGCATAATCCAAGTGGATGGATCTTTTTCTCTCCTCACCTGTTGCAGGCCCACTCTCCCCTGGCAGCAGCGTTCCCACCCCTGGCTGTGCGTTGCCTGGGCCGGTCCCTGGTGCAGAGGACGAGGGGGGAGTCCCTGCTCCTCCCCCCAGCAGCATACAGGATGCCGGAGGGGGCTGTCCACGCTTCAGTAACACTTTGTGGTCCTGCTGGCAGCGGAATCTCGGTGGCACCTCCCGAGGCATGTAGCGGGCGGTGCTGGGCGGTTGTCCGTTCGGCACTGCCACCCTTTTGGCATTGTTGCCACCATTGACTGGTGGCGAGGGGGAGCTGCCAGGAAGGCTGGCGGCCGTCGCTTGGCTTGAACTTGGTTTCGTCACTTCGGGCACTTTAGAGAAAAATGTAAAAAACAAAGGTATCAGAGAGCTAAAGAAATATATGACAATCTGAAAGCAAAAAACGTGACATGTTCCGAGGACAATTACCAATACAATTCACAGACGTAGATGACCACTTAACCACCTTGGACTATTTGTTTTTTGCAATTAAAAGGTCAAAACGGTCAAAATGGGGGGGGGGGGGTTTGTCTCCCTTACCCTCCTAGAAAGTTTGCATTTACAGTAACCTGAATTAAAGCGGGTAACTAGCACCTTCCTTATATGTCTAAGTGAGAGCGTGATCTCAGTGCTACGTTAGACTCTGGGTAAGCCTTAGACAGACTTAGATCCCCCTTAGACCCATTGTTATACTTACTGTCAAGACCGACCTCCCTCACTAAAAATTAGAACAAAACTAGCTCTTGCTACCAGAAGAGCAATAGGAGAAAAATAGAACACAGTATATCCCATCTGACTCTATAGTTAAGGGGAGAATTTCAGAAGTGATAGAAATGGACAGAGTGACAGCCTAGGCCCACGATACACCTAGATCTCTCCATATTGTCTGGGACCTGTGGTTGGGATGACCGGAACCATTTGGCTTAGGGGAAAAGTGGTACATATCGGATGGCCCAAGATTCATATTTATACTTTGATGAATGACGATAATTGGTCCTATGAGTTATGACACCTGTAGCTTTTTGCTGAACTTTTTTGTGAACTTCACTATATCTGCCTATGTTTACCGTTGAGGCGGAGAAAGGCAGAGAGAGAGAGAGAAAAAAGGCTGGCTGATATGTCTAAACCTCTGCATGACAGCAGGGATCAGTTTTTATTTTAGTGCACCAGCGAGTTGATCCAACTATACATCTAGCAATCTGTTGGGCATACATTCAAAAAAGAAGTCTCTGTCGATCGCAGCATGATTTTATATTAGTGCAATCATATTCCACAGCGCTGTATAATTGGTTGACAGGACATAAGTGGTATATAAAATAAAAATGCCATACAGAAAAAAACAGGAGCTTAAAGTGAGTTAGGGTGTTTAGGAAGGAGCAACTATACTAGTATAAGTATTGCAGGAGAGAGACTGGCAAAGAAGGGCTAAAGGAATATGGGGGGGGTGTTAGAGTGTAATGTTGTAAGCATCCTTAAAGAAGTGGGATTTTCCGAAGGACCGAGGGCAGGGGGAAAGACAGATGGGCAAGGGGACGGCATTCAGGAGGATAGGGACAACCCTGCAGAAATCATGAGAGCTAGAAATCAGAGGAGAGGACAGCAGGAATGTATTTAGAGATGAGATGTAAGCAGGGGAAAGCACTATGAAGGGTTTTAAAAGCAAGATTTAGGATTTTGATATTAATTCTAAAGTGCACGGTAAACTAAAGTAAACAGAGTGACAGAGGGGAGAGTCGCCAATAAGGGGATGGGAGAAGACGATAAATTTTGCAGCAGCATTCATGGTGGATTGTAGAAAGGCGAGACGGGTAAGAGGAGCAAAGAGAGTTACAATAGCCAGGGCAGGAGATAATGAGGTCATGGACAAGAACCTCGGTGGCATCTTGGGTTAGGAAGGGACGAATGCGGACAATGTTTTTAGGATAGAGACTGGAGTTTTTGAGACAGACTTAATATGAGGGATGAACAAAAGGTCAGAGTCAAGGTTGGCAGCGAGCATGAGGGGACGAGGGATGATTACACCATTAATATTAAGGGAAGCTGATGAGGGAACAGACTAAAGTCCCCAAATCTCCTCTAAAGAATAAAGCATGTTAAACTACTTTGAGTACTTTAATATGCATTCTTCCAAAAAACAAAAAAAAAGAGCTGCCACCCTCTTCCATGATTGGACATTGCAGCAGCGAATCAGTGGTAGGGAAGTATGTGCAGAGGTCAGACCCCCTGACACAGCGGTTGCCAAGCCAGTGCTAACGGCAAGAGAGAGCATCAGATGTAGGGAGGTGTGATCGAACACATCAACTAGCCTGGGGGTGGGGGATGGGCACGTGCATACAGGGAATTCTGCAGAACCCCCCCATTTATTTGCAAAATGGAGAAAACAGCTATTATATGAATTAAAGTGCGTGTGTCTTTACATATACGTAATCTATAGTCTATTGTTTAATGTATATTTATGGCAATATTTCAAGGGGTAAAACCATAGTTTATCCTGTGAACATCTACAGAGTAATTATTTGTATTTCATCTCTGAAATGTCACTCTTTTGCTCAAAGAAAAACACAATGTGTACGTGTCGAGCTGCGATTATACAATCTGCCTGCATACAGTTCAATCTTACCTTTGGTTTTTTGTTCTGTGACCTGTGAAAGGAAAAACAAAAAGTCATAATGCCATCTGTAACACAATGCAGCAAATACTTTGTTCGGAAATATCCCAAAAGAGATCCAGAAGTGTTACAAAATTATGCACAGTATTAAACAGAATGATTTGCATAACATTTAAACATAAATATATGAACACATGATTTATATTCAGGTATATAACACAGAATGCTTTGCAAAGCTGGGTGCGAGTCACCCTTCTGGCTCAATGAGTGATAATGACCACATTAAAAACCGTCTGCACTATGCTTACCTGCTATTGGACCTAAACGGCAATTTAAATTAAGTTATTACTTACTATATGTATAGTAAAAGGGACAGACAATGTAGGCCGATCTAGAAACCTCCACTACCTTCTAAACAGGTATTGTTTGTTTGACTCCAAGTAGAAGTGGTATACGACATGCTTAACACGTTTTTGTAAGTTCTCAATCTGCATATAGACAAATATGTTGCTTAAAAGGGTGAACCGGGCCCC
Organism: Spea bombifrons; assembly: GCF_027358695.1. NCBI lineage: Eukaryota > Metazoa > Chordata > Amphibia > Anura > Pelobatidae > Spea > Spea bombifrons. The sequence goes on along the minus strand of NC_071092.1, from coordinate 23,955,556 downwards.
TGCTGAGTAAGTGGTAGGACGCTAGCCGTTCGTGCGGAGTCAGGGAAAGGTCCTCATTGCATGCTCTGTTGTAATGGCAGATTGCTGGGTGGGCATTTCTAGTGTCACAGGTTCAATAGATCTCCAGTGCAGGCACAATCTTTTTGACATGGTGATTTAAGGTGGGGGTTGGGAGTTTTGCAGGGGGTCCTGACTGCCCCTGTGATCTCTATCCTATCAGAAACACAGACTGCTCGGGAACTTAATGGTTATTTTTTGTTGATTTCTGAGACATTGTATGCAGTGCTGGAATTAGTTGTGGTTTAACTCAGTGTGCTAAAAAATATATCCGAGCTGCACGGATGACCTGGCACAAGAAAAACGCATTGCTGGTCTGTGTACTGGCAAACTCCCAACACATATTCAGACACTCAACGTTTTCCCTTCCAGCAGTATACCATTATCTTTTTGTTTGACAGCCTCAGTACAAAAAATTAATTGCTCAGGTATAATATATAGCCATCTTTAATATGCACAATAAAATTAGAACTGAACATCCATGAAACATTGATGCATACGTAATGTATAATACTGCATGTACCCCTAAGTGTCCTAAAGGAAGGAAACTGTACACAAACGTTTTTTCTTGACATGGCAGAGGTTAATCTTTCACACCAATTCTAGACTGCAGTATCAACAAACAGTTCAGATTTGGAATTATTGCGGAAAATAAAACAAGAGGAAAGCGGAATCTGCAGATTGGTAGAGATTACTAAGTGTAATTGCCTTTTTTTGTTCCCGTTTTCTCTGAAACACTAAAAACCTCAATACAATGAAAGGGCACTAAAGAAAGAAAGTTTGCATAGCTACCCAAAACAGGTGACTGACAGCATGTCTCTTTAATCCTATGGCTTGTGAAGAAAACTCAATATAAAGGGGTAATAGCAAACCGGACAGCCTACGCAGAGGAGCAATTTGTACGTCAGCTCTTATAACAGTTATAGCCATGCCGGTTTATAGCAGACTGGATGCAGGACATGGTTAACATGGCAGGCTGAAAAGGAGTGAAAAGGGACGGGATGTGAAGAAGAAGAGGTAACAATCACTTAGGGGGAACAGCTCACAGCTCAAGACCAAAGCGGATGTGAATTCACCATTAATTGTTGCCAGGGAAATGCCTGAAAGACGGGGCTTGTGTATCAATGAATTTGTTGGCCTTGAAGCCAAAGTGCTTTCACAGAGGCCTGTAATTGCTTGTCCCAATGAGGAGAATGGTAGGAGAGAGAGGAAGCAATCTTACAAAAGAGAACAGGAAAGAAAAGCCAGTACTTTTACACAAAATTCAATATAAAAGACTTCTGAGAATCATCTGTAACATGCAGGTTAACTCCTTCAATGATAAAATGCAGTTTGACAGTATGTTTAGAACTCACAGGGTCAACACGACCTTGGGCTGGATTTACTAACCGATACAGAGCCTAAAGGAAGCTTATAGCAGTCTGAAATGCAAGGACCATATGGAGCAGAAGATACTTAACAGCTTAGGAAATGGGGTCTGTTTATGGCTGATCCTAAATAATATGCAACTTGCGCAGGAAAAAAATGTTAACCTCTTAATAATAATAATAAAAAAAAAAAACTTTTGCAGAAAGAAGGCATCCGGATTGGAATATATAAAAAAGAAAAATAAAAAACCAAAAAAACAAAAAAAAAAACAAAACACCAATGCAACACAAAATACATACCTTTGCAATCACACAAAAATCCAATGTAATTACACCGTTAGAGGTAAGTTTTGTACACATTTGCTTAAGTTACAATTTGGCTACAAAATGTTTTGCCTCTGGGTGTTTATTCTTTTGTCTCTATGCTGGTGCGGAACAACTTTCTTGCACATCGGCATTACAATTTATTTGCCTGTATGTTTTTAAGTCCTATCCTTTCAGATTCAGCTAGAGATACTAAACAGGATATAGACATCTCCTACTATAATATTAGTTATAGGTTTGAGAATGGTTTAATATATAGGGTTTTTTTCCAAACTATCTGTTAAATCATATTGCCGTGGCAACGATTTTAGTACGAAGCAAACAGGTTAGATGTAAAGCAGCTTAAACACAGGAGGACACAATCTTAGAAAGACTAAGATTGTGGAAAGAGACACTTTTGTACATAAAGATGATAAAGTCTAACATATTTATAATAAACACACCTTCTGGGCAGCTTCTTTCTTCTTTTTATCCTCTTTCTTCCTTTTCTTGTCTTCCATTAACTGTTCTTCCCTTTCTTGCTCCTTCTCTCTGATGAAGAAAAATACAAACAACTTTAGAACAAAAAGCAGAGACAAGACAAAAAATACCACTTATTTCTTATACACGACTCAATTTGGTCTATATTTCACAATAAAATATAACTTGGCCTGAAGTCCCCAGAGTGGCTTCCAGAAGAATGGGTGATTCTGCTATTAGACACTTTGCACTAATTCTGCATAATCAAAATGGTATTTCTGGTCTAGTTAACCACTACATAATTAAAAAAACAAACAGACCTATCATTGAGAAACTGCTGGCTAAATGCTGGACACAGCCAACCCGCTGCATTCACTTGGTCATCCATTAGGGATTGTCCTTTATTTAGGACTGCCACAAATCTACAAAGTCCATCTCCAGAGCACCTTGCGGATACTGCTGGGGATATGCGCTTTTGTTAATGCGTTTTGCAACTGACATGTTTGTTTACATAATTTGCCATGGATTAGGGGGCCAGGAAAAGCATAGGGAGTTCTGTGTAAAAGGGATTCCGGGGCAAAGTCTGAAAAGCGGTCTTATCACTAGAGTAACCAACAGCATGCATCTGCTGACTGGGCCGTTCCACCGAGTGCTATGGTGAGGAGACCACTTTGTGCTACAAAATGATACAGCGATAGATCCCCTTTAACAAATACTATGATTTGTAGAACAAAATGTTATTTGTGAGTATTGTTAAACAGATTTGTACATATTAGCAGGTTCCCTCTAAAAACCCAGGATCTATATCGCTTATAGGAGCCGGTCTTCACATTCTCTCTAACCATGAGTGCTATCCAGAACGATGTATCACAACACAGACTACTTTGAAACTCATTTTTATTTTTGCTTAACCCCTTAATGACAAAGCCTGTACATGTACGGGCTCAAAATGCATTGTTTTTAATGGGTTTAGGGATCGCCCATTGTCCTTAAGGGGTTAAAAATTGACAATGCCATTTATAAGGGACAGGGTCAGCATCATGTTCTGAGAATCAATCTCTACTACTTGTTCAAAGACATATAACCAAATCCGTCCCGGTCTTTAATATATTTAAAACAAAATACAAGATTATCCAGTGGACGTTCACGCATACATTTCCATAAACACTTAGCAGCCTCCACAGCAAACTTGCCACATATGAGACTGAAATCCTACAATGGTTTCCTACAAATACGCCACTTCAGATGCCTTTCCAGCATAATCCTGGGGAACTATTTCTGCAAACGCAGCTTGTTATAATCTGCTTAAGCACCTCGGCAGAAATAGGTTGAGAAAAGTGCCCCAGTATAGAGACTTGCAGGATTTTGGAAGACATTTTATGTTATCTAGTTCTCTGCAGGGCAGTCTGTGCAGAGTAGATCTTTAACAGAATAGTCTCTTCAGTGTCTGCGTGAAGCAGATAGCGCAGGAAAAAAGCACATCCCGCTCACTCTGCTCACCATCACCCGAGGTCACCCCGTGAACAGAGACCTACGAAAGCGTCCGCGCACGCACGTTCACAAACGTTTAAAGAACGCGACAGCTGGAAATCCCCCAAAAAACGTTAAAAAGTTAAAATGACCAACAACTTCAAGTTTATTAGTGCCAGGTAGAATGACAAAGCAGTGTTTGGACATTGAACTGGGCAACACATCTGGACTGAATACTATTGCAGAATTCGAAATCCAGCAAAACACAAGGTATTGATCACTCAAGTACAAAACTGTGAGCTCTTTTAAAAATGTTATGTCTCAAAACGGCATATAAATGTAAAGAATTAGAAGTAAAACATAAGGCATTGGGTGCTCTTGGTAGCCAAGCCCCAGGTTGATTTAAGAATAAAAGTTATGTCAAGTTCTATTCAGGTGCTTAGCAATTCTTACAATGTCTTTACAAACGTCTGGTTTGAACACTGCTAATCGAACATCAAGAACCATGGGTTTCAAAAGTTGGTTAGTGGTCAGTTTTGTGTTATTTCTATCTATTTGCCACGTGATACGCCATATTTTTCAACTATATACCTTGTGTGGAGTAACTTGCCTTCTTCATCCCTTTTATATCCCGACTGTATGTAGTGAACAGATGGCACACATCACATATATCTCTTCAGTGGGGACCAGAGAGCCCAGCCCTTTGAGGGGTGAAATTAATGAAGGACACAGAGCTCAATCATAGCTCAAACGCGGCCAAACCCAAGTACTGAAGCAGACCACCGTAATATGATGTCATATGCCATTCCATGCACACACCAATCTGTGTATTTATTATTCACACGCCTCTGATATAAACATGCACAAATAAGATTATGAAGGCCACCTCCTCTAGTCAGTCCATAAAATAATCCTTCAGCAGGCTGTGGAAGAGCCTGTGGCAATCATGGACTGTGACCTACTCCCTCCTCAACACCAAGCGATCCCTGGCAAAGCATAGGGATGGCTTGATAAAGACCTCTAGTAAATGTCCTTAGGGGGAGGGCTCCCTGAATGACCATCCATGCAATGTCCGTATGTCTATTGATGCCACATTGGTCCGTGCAGTTGTGGCAGTGGGAGCAAAGAGCCTGAGATGCTCTTATCAGTGGCCTTGGTTCTGATGAGCGAGTGAATCACACACGGTGCCCACAGGTCTGGTTTAACTCCCTTCAGTTTCTGCTCCTTTACAAATTTGCTCACATCCAAATAAAACCAAGGCAGATGCCAACTATAATGGATGGAGCCGGCCCCGGGTAATAATCAGCCCAACACACAACAAAGCACAACATACAAAATGGAAAACTGCAGCTTCAGAAATGCAGTGTAACATCTCCTCTATTACCTGGTTTCAGAGCTTCTCGCTACGTGCAGGAAAGCACTCGCGTGGACAGCACACTTATAAGAACTTACAGGCATTTAGTATGCATACAAATTCATCTTCTTAAATGCAAATAGCAGGGCGGCAGAGAGAGACAGCAAATGCATAAATGAATGCCTGTTTTTGCATGCAAAAAAATGTTAAAAATGACACTTCATGCATATGATGGCTGGAGTGTGCCTTTAAGATGCTTACAACAATAAATTCATTTACTAAATAGTTGATATCTTGAAGAAGCTTCTAAAGATCAGAAAGCAGTTACATAGTTAAAGTTGGAATACAACCTGCCTCCATTTGCAGCCCCCATTTTGCATTTCCCCCCCCCGCCTTTGATATAATTTAGATAAAGCGTTTTCATCAGAATTGTGCTGACAATCATCCCTGCTAAATTAGCCCTTTTTTAATAAATTCATTTTAACACAAAATCATCCATAGAGACTCTGTTTATCCCATGCATGTTTAAATCAATTCGCTGTATTAGCCTCTACCACCTCTGATGGGTGGCTGGTCCATTTATCATCCTCTGTAAAAAGTAAAAAATTTATGACACCTGAAAACACTGACCTTTTGGTTTTAGATAATTTTTACTCCTAGGAAACAAAACATTTATCACATGTGCTCTACAAGCTATACCTGTTGAGACCCCGTAGTCTTTCCTGGCCATTGCTATCCTGCATATCATTCACCATTTTAGTAGCCCTTCACCGGACTCTGTCCAGTATGCCAATATCCTCCCGGAGACGGGGTCTGCAGAACTGCACATAATATTTTATAAAGGCTACTATAATATTTTATATAGTGCTACTATAATATTTTATAAAGGCTACTATAATATTTTATATAGTGCTACTATAAATTGACACCTTATCTTCTGGAACTACTCCTGTCCATAGCAACTGGCTGAATAAGCTTTTAGTAACTTTGGGTATATCCCACAGATTATCTGTTAGCTTCCTATGTCAACACTACAGAGGTACTTTGGCAGTCATCTAGTTGTTTATCCTCATTTATATAACTCCCACCACTTTTACTTTAATAATTCTTTACTTTTTTTTTTTTTTTTAATTCACTTCTCAAAAAAAAAACCAAACAAAAAAACCAAACATATTTTGTTAACCTGTCAATGTTCCTCTTCCTAAGTGTTGGTGCATTTAATAAAGCACTTTGAAGCTTATCTTTATATTCACCCTGATCTTCCTCATTCTGATTATAGATCTTAAATGCTACCTTCTCCATTATAATTATATATATATTCCACAGTGGTTTCCCTTTTAGTCTTACTAACAAGGTTAATGCAATGTTTTGCTGCTTTTAACAGAACACCTATTAAATAAGAATTTCTCCTGGCCCCCCCGCTTCATTTGTCCAGATCGTCACACTCGCCTACATTTAGTTTCCGTTTCAGAAAAATCAGCATTCCTAAAATCCAAAAGCTTAGTTTAAGTGCGGTGCAACACAAGCTCTTGTGGTAAACCACACCGATTGAAGATACGCTCTCCTACGATGACATCCAAAATAAAGTCTTGATTCGTAGATATGAAATCTAGCACAGCCTTCTTCCTTCCCTACCGGTAATGTAAAAAGCCTTGAAAAATGCCTTGAAAAATGAATGTGAGATTGTTGGATTTGGAGTAGGGCATAGTCAGGGCAAATCCAAATGAGAACAGGGTTAATAGCTAAGGAATTAAGATGCCCAGATGGCTGAGACAGGCCTGAAATGACAGCATTTTATTACCAGACGATCGCCAGCGTTCCCAGTTGAGGAACTGTTCTTGGAAATGCACTTTTTTTTTTTTTTTTTTTTTTAAGCGGTATGCCTGCCATTTTTCTGCAGAATCCCCCCCTTTATATGCCACCCCAGGTATCTTTCCAAAGAGCTTCATTTTTATGTTCAGCTTCAAACTTCCAATGTCCATATAGAATAATATAGTAGGACGTTCTTAGCCTTGGCGGTGGGATAGTGAATCTCCTCCATGAGGACTGTTTTGCGATAGAATATATCAAAATGTATGTCATTTCATAAGGAGAATCATGCTTCCGGCCCTTTAGATTAAAAAAACCCCACAAATTCTCAATTTGTTTTACTACACAACCAAGTTCATTCAGTAAACAGAGATCCAGACCATATTAAAACGTTCGTCTGACTAATCCAACGATCCATTATGAAGTCAAGTTTGGTGGGTTTCTTGGCTGAATAATCACATTTATGAACATCTTGCGGATTTCACCATGTAAAGTCCAGTTTACACCTTCAACCAAATAAGTGCATCCCCTGGAAGAATAAAAGAGCTGGCCCTGGATAATGCATAGTGATAACAGGAAGATAGTAAAGACTTTTGTGTTGAGATTTAATTTTTTCCCTCTTATCTCATGGGTAACCGAGTTATGAATCTTTTGGATGAAATGTAAGACATACTTTACCGCAAATGACAAGAAAGTATGCCACTAATCACAGCAAGGAGACTTATGGGGCAGAACCAAACTTTCAAGAGTATAGAACTCATAATTTGATTGCACACACAACAAATTCTAGTTTACTTCTATCGAGAGGAGGCTTTACAAGACAGCCTCCGCTAACATGACAAGAAGCTTCTTCGATGCCGTAGGCGGGTGTAGTACATAATACTATTGTAACACCATGTACTTGAATGTGAATTTATATTAGAATAGTCTAAGCAATTCTATTATACTAAAAATAATCTTGCCCACTGTGCCAAATGCCAGGAGGCAACTTTGCATTTTCATTTTTACTTCCACAATCCAATTAAAGCCATTATGATTGACTAAAAAAAGTTTACTTAGGAAAGCTGACAATGTAAGATGTGATAAGGTGATATCGGTAATATTGGTATATGACCCCCGGCTGGCCTGTCTAGTCTGCTCCTAAAATGCTTAAACACAAAGGTGTGGGACTCTACGCCCAAGGAAGGATGCAGAACGGAGCCAAGTGCGCGTCTCGCAGGTTTTAAACCCAAATTCAAAGGCTGGTCCCGACATCCCTACTATAGAAAAACGATATTCAGATAATCTAAAACAAAAAAAGGAAAAAAAAAAGTTTACAGCCATGGTACAAAACCTATTTTCATCCTCCACGATCCCAAATGTCTTGCCACTGATTGGTTCTGCAAGCCATCAATAAGTGGCAGTAGAATTCTTCCAAGGAAGTCAATGGGATGGCTTTACACGAGTATGCAGTGCGCAGAGCCAGCGCTCATTTTCTAGGAAGTGAAACACATGGCAATTGTACACCTTGCTTTTTGGCATGATGGCCTCGTAAGTAGATTCTCTAGAGTCCCTAACCTTCTCTTTGGAAGACCAATCTTCTTTGGTCATTATGGCTTTGATAGTTGCTATGAAACCATCTCTAGACTGATTTGGATCAATAGCTGTTACCCAGAGATGGGTCTGGTGGCAAGAACCAGCATTAGTTGGGTTTACATTGGGTGACTGGCCCAAATCAGGACAGATTGTTTACCAAGCCTAGTAATTGCCTTTGGGGACACTTGCTCGCTGACTCCCTCTATATAGTCCAAAACCTATAAAACGATCTCACCAAAACCAATGGAAAAATCTGCAACAGTGCATAGAACCAGTTCTGCCAGGCAAAGCACATTAAAACCAATAGCAACCAACTGTCCTTAACGCTGGTTAAAAAAAGTTTAGCATCTTTGAATTAAGTTACTGGGAACGGCCATGGCCTACCATGGATTAGAACACGGTTCTGTTAATATAGCAAATATTACTACTATGTTCACAAGTTCCTTACTTAAGCTTTGTAAAAACTAGGCAAAAAAAAAACCTAAACAAGAAATGGTTAACTACAAAGACAAAATTAGCAAAAATACACAATATATTTGATATGTTTTGATTGCCTCTTATTGACTTTTTTATATTATAATATAATGTCCATAAGAGGCAATCAAAACATCCCAAGAACGCGCCTGGACCCCCTTTTTGGTCTTATTCACATACTTGCTTAATATTAATTCCACTTAACTACGCATAAGTATTTTGAACATATATTCATACAAATGTTACTAGCCAATGCAACAGGTGACTGCTTAGGAGGTGAAACGCTGACAGCCCACCCACAGCGTTGGGTGCTGCAACTGCATTTTCCTACCCATCACAGATGGACTTGTTCCATAAAATCTACTGAATTTTACACAATTGTAACTAAAAGCAGCATTAAAAACATAATTCCAAGTAGTTATAAATGACCAAATCATTCTCAGAATAAAATACATTTAGAAGTTGGAGTTGGAGAGAGCAAGGCATTGTCCAAATGATACACAAACGCCAATGGAGCACTCAGGCTCAGAGAACACTCTCAAACAAAAAGGAACATTAACATAACAAACATGAGGGAATCCCACAAATGGCACAGCAGGGAGTAGAAGACCAGCCGCGTCACTGCTTGTTTACAGGCTATGCAATGACATAACACCCCTAGCCATAGCCCTGCATAGGCCTCTTTGGTTTGAGGGCACATTGCCCTACCTACCACAGCATCACACAGCATTCCAAACCAACAGTAACCATGGCAATAAAGGTACTTGGCCCAGATAATACCCCCGAGGCCAGCAACGGTAGGATATTACTAGCCCTTACAGACAGGTCCAGTGTTCCAGAATCTATTGACTAAAATGGTGGAATCATGGCCATCAATATATAAATTGAGCAAAAAACACGGGATAGCATTTAAACTTAACTGCATTAAAGTAGATCTCTAAAAAGGACAACACTTAAGTGATGGTAAGATAAATTATCTGTATGTAGAGTGCTACATATCACATTTGTTATGAATTGTATCTTTTTTTTTTTTTTTTACCATTCTAGTTTTTACATAATATGATTTCAGGCATCAGTATTAGACATTTGTTCTACTTCTGTTGTTTCTGCCCCACTAGACAAACAAAAGTATTTCACAGGGTTAAGTGGCCAGACACCGGGGGAATGGACTTCATTAGCATTGCCATATAGCATGAGCTCACCAAGGGGCGAGTAGGGAAAGTCACCTAAAAGATCACAATTACCTACAGTGGCAGCTTCTAGGTCTGCACATAAAAGGAATCTTAAAATGAAAGCAAGCCAACTTTTTGCCAGCGCTCCATTCCTGTACACAGCACTGTACGAATGCAAAAAACAAAAAAACTAACGCAACGTGCTTTCCCATAGGATTTATTCTCTTTAAATGACCGACTAACCCTTTGTGGATAATTCCAGTCTGTCCATTTAGCTGCATCCTTTCTGAATAGTCAGTTTTATACAAGACATTTGAAGGGTACGACAAAAGTAGAACTGACAGACTAAGAAAGTGTAAGCTTGTGAGCAGGGCCCTCTTTACCTAATGTATCAATCCAGAGGATCAGAAACTAAACCGTTTTACAAGCAGGAATAACAGAGGGAAATGTTGAGCACACAAAGTGGAAGCTTAATTTAAACTGTTTAAGCAAAAATGGCTGAAGTTAGTTGAGAAGTCAATATAAATTGTGCGTCCCAACGGGTACAAAAAGAAATGAAACACACTGAATAAGCCAAAAGGGTGAAAGGACATATGGAGAAAGTACTGGTGACTCTTGAAAGCGGATTCTACAGCTTACGCCCTCGATTGAGCAGGGCCCTCCTCACCTGTTGTCTCTGTTAGTCAATCTGTTATGTTACCTACTACTTGTTATGTCCTGTCCACCCATTGTACAGCGCTACGGAATTTGATGGCACTATATAAAACAATAAATAATAATAATACTCCATTGATAACTATCATTGTGTTGAGTGCAAAAGGCAAAGCAGCCAAATGAGCTGCTTGCTTTTTCCTGTAGAATCGTATGTACCACAATACAATTACTACGTGCATACACAAGTATCTTTGCATAGTATAAGAAAAAGTATGACGGAAACGGTACGGACAAAGGGGGAAAAAGGACATTTATGCATTTGCTTGGCACTGGGCATTTAGCATTTCCAATCGCAATAACAATGCATACAGACCCTTGGTATGAAAGTACTCCTAAGCAGCTAAGCTATTAAAATGTAGATGAATTATGACACATCTGAAAGCACAACACAAACAAGACAGTTATACAACAGAGAGGAGAGCCAGGACCGTCCCACCCCCCGCATTGAATCTTTAATTGACCGTGCAGTAAGGAATTTATGCGCGGATCTTTGCTCGCATGCGAATGGATCACTACAAACAGGTAGGAAAACAGAAGCAGTTGTATCAGATCACTGCCCGCAGATTCCGTGGGTTCGTCTAGAGAGATTATATCGGGAGATGCATTATGACAGAAAGGAGTAACATTCATGGGAGCGCAGCAGGGTAAAACCCCTCAACATGTAGGCGTTCCAGCAATCCACAGGATAAATACCCATTAAAGGAGGCAGCTGCTCTAACATTCGCAATACATGTCTTCGTTCAGATAGGTTGAGCTAATCATACAGACAGGACAACAAACACAGACGGACCCAAAACGTAGCGTCTTACACTATTTTCTTTTTAAATTGCACTAAACAGGTAATCCTTTCTTTCAAGGTTCAGAAGATATTGGCGATTGACCTACTGTTTGCCGGCGCACATAAAAACCATTCTGTCAAACCTACCAACAAGTTGTTTTCCAAACCACAAACGCGTCTATAAACGGCCCGCCAAGAGACGACACGCAAATATATTTCTGTTAAATAGAAAGGAGGTAAACTGCGTATGTAGAAGACACGTCTAATCCTACGGCTCGCTGCTCTCAGCGATTAGCACCTCTTTTGAAGCCTGCAGAACCCTTTAGCTTTTGAGAATATCTAGTCCAGATGCAGATCAAAACACTGCAGATCCAGCAGTTTTGGTGTATATACAGTAGCTGTACGCATTCAGCTCTGAGAGAGAGAGAATTATACACCCCAACCCCCACCATCCCCTCCCCTCCTCCCCCTCCTCCCTCCCTTCCTTCCTTCTCTCTCTCTCTCCTCCTGTTAGGCCTCGGTGGTTTTGAAAATGCAAATCCGTTGATATTTACGCAAAACTCACCAGCGCAGATTTCAGAATTAAAAAATCTAAATGAATTACAGTGTCATTTTTCTTCATCCGAGACAAGAAAACGGAGGCTTCGATTTTTTTTATTTACGAAAAATGATGAAAATAGAAAAATAGCTTGATTTAATAATGCAACATAGAACACGGAGCTGCAGAGAATCTTGGCATCGCAAGACCCAAAAATGCATAAAATGCACAAATGTGCGGTAGTTAAGCGTACATGGAAATAAATAAATAAAACATGGGTAATATGCCTCCACGAGTTCATTTAGACTCGCATATGTGTCAAAACATTACACTGCAGCAAATACACAAGTGCTTTACAACCCCACATCTGCTGTATACATGACACTGTCTACAACAGAGAATATACACACACACGCTATAATATATACATATATATATACACACACATATATATATAATATATATATAATATATATTATACATACACACATATATACATACACAGAAAAGCACGGATCATAACACAATCTAAATCCCCTTTGCGCTACACAGAAACGAATTGCAGACCGCAGGAAAAAAGCTAATTGAAACACGAGACGCCGCAGAGAGATGTGTAGCAGTACTGACCTTATAAAGTGCAACTGTGCTATATTCCAGCGATTTGAGGCATACAAGGTAAATCCAGTACAAAAAACATTAACGAAAATACACTAAATAAAAATAGGACGTAAATGCAAAACACAACAGCAAAAAAACTCCAAACACACGGCTTCTATGTTTTTTTCTTTAAAGGGAAATGTGCATAAACCAGAGACTGGCAGCCATTTTGCATTGATCGTTCTCTCTGCTCTCTCCTCCTCCTAGCTCTCTCTCCCTCTCTGAAGGAAGCTGCTTTTTTGTGACCTTCAAATAGAGGCAGGTCATGTGATCAGGGCTGGAGCTGTCAATCAGGAAAGCTGGTGAAGAAGGGGGTGGAGCCTTAAAGGGCCAGTGTAACTTGCTAAACAGCAGCGTCGATGCAGCTCTACAATGCTTGTAAAAACCGACCCAGCAAATATCCAAACAAACATTTCACTCCAGATTAAAATGATTCATAGTCTTAAATGAGGAAACATGGCAAATGGCATACCACATAAACACATGTATACAGTGTATTTACTTTGCCTGCCAGGCTCAGGATTTAATCCCGATATAAGCTATCCTGCTAACTAGCAACAGAGAAAGCAGCGAGGCATTGGCTTCCTGTAAAGTGTTTTACGTACGGCCCGGGAGGAGGAGACTCGGATATTTCACAAAAACTGTTACATCGCTTGTTTACATTTTAGAATCCAGTATTAAATGTTGCAGTCCAGATGTGTAACTAAAGAAAACAGATCTCTGGAAGGAAGCAAGTACCACAATTGGTTATTGAGCCTTATGATAAACTGGGTGTTATATAAACAACCTGTATTTAATGATCTCTAAATAGGGCATATCATCATACGGTGATTCACTAAGCACTCAATGTGTACACACAGTCTCCATGGTTTACCCAGCTGGGCCGCTCAGGTGCACTTCAGGGAAACTGGCTGCAGGAAATCAATTTAAAGGGACAGGTTCTGCAGACAAGCCCCCCCCCCATGCATTTGCAAGGGGGCACCATAAAACGATAAACGGGTCACATCTTTGACATGCGTTAAAGTGGATATGGTGCCTGGAGTGCCCATAAGATTTCCACATAACTCCCACCATACTCATCTCTTTTGCCACACAGATGAAGACTCAAGCACGTTGGCCACTCAAACATACTTCGTGCCATGAACCGAGTGCAGCTGGACTTTCCTTACTTCTGTGGTAGGATTAAGGCCATAATAGTGAAATTCCCTCCATTATGACTCCAATATCAGACCCTGATTGCTGATGTTAGGTAGAAGATAATTCATATGGTCTGCAGAATTGTACAAGACACTGAATATTTTGGATCTAAAGATTGAAACAGTGAATACAGATCATTCTGCAGCAGCGAAGCCATCTCGTAAAATAGAGGTCATTTCTTTAATCAGTGAGCTCTTTGCTTCATATTTCTTGACAAGCTAAATAATAGCTTTTTTCTGTTTTTTTTTATAGCAGGAAACAAGAGAAGCCTAGATGGGCCAAATGGTTCCTCTCTGCCATCGCAGTCTATGTTTTCTATTCTTACATCTGCACATTGACATACATTCGGCCACCTTTGCTAAGCATTGTTACATGAAACTCTCTGCAGAGAAGTCTTTAGAATGCCCAACAAAACGGAAACCGGACACCACTGTCAACTGAAACAATGCGTTATAAAATGTGTTGGCCATAGCGTGGTGCTTCAATACAGTAATATTGTAATCTTTTTACAATTTATTAACCATGCAGTACAACCCGCCATCCGTGATCATTTATGTGTAACATTCAATTTCCCAAATACAAACAAATTCTATACAGGCTAGCAGAAGAAAACAAAAACCCAAACCTACATTGGAGCAGCTATGTATATTAAATCATCACATCAGCTACAACGTACACGCAGAACAATACTGTGGTGGCTCTGGATCCCATGATTCATAAAATGCCGTGTGAACACTAGCTTACCTATATAAGCTAGATACGTAGCAAAACATTTCAAGCTGGAAAATTCAGGAATTTTTGACCATCTGCTGCTTAAAAGCAGTTTTCTCTCAGTGGCAGCAAACATTTGTGAACTTCCCATTAGCCGAGCTCATATCTCAGAGATTTACTTCCGCCAATCCTCAAATCGCGAATAACTGAATAAATGGGGTTTCCACATAAACGCGAGGTTGACAGGATCTGTTATAAGTAACACCAAAACATAACTGTCCCTGAACAAGACATACTTTGGGGGACTATTCAGTACTATTTTCTTTAGCATTAATTACTGCCTAACATTTTTGTCGATTGCTCGAAAACAAAGAATTTACCCACAACCCACCGAATTGCCCCAAGGAACCACGAAGTGTCAACCGCACTTAGCCTATAAGACACAGCAGGTCACCATTAAGACCCACACAGCATTAATACAAAGTCAAGTTTTGGCCCTTAAACACCACAAATACTCCGGTCAAAATAGGTATATCACGCAACAGAAAATGGGCGAGAAAACGTATTCTCACGAATAGTTACATGCTGGCTGTCAGTTTATTTTGCCCTTCACTTTTCCATGCATCTCGTGCACTTTATTTTCTTTATTCCCTACCGACAGGTTTCTCCATGATACTGCCCTAGTTTTTCTTTTGTGCTCTCAAACACATCATCGCCTCACCCATTTTTAGCATTCTCTTTATTTTAAGTAGTTTAAGCGCCTCCTACACACTACACAGTAACTAAAAACTATGAATAGTTAATGTGTTGCGCCCAGAATTAGAATGGCATCAAAATGATGTAGACACGCGGTGTCCTTAATTATCTGTAAGGTAGCCGGCGATCACTTTTCTGTTTAATGATGCATGCTTTTTTTTTTTTTTGTGTATAGAAAGTGGTCAGATTTACCTCAATTGCCTCTTGTAACAATAATATAAAATCACAAAAGCAAGTTGCAGCTTGTTGGCACTTTATTACATTGACCTAGATTAGAATGCTGAAATAAAGAAAGGGACATGGAATCATGCATGCTTTCAAGGTAATTAAGTGGCAGTTATTTTTAAGGGCATCACCAAGATTAATATCAGGGGGAAACGGTCAGATTTTTTAATTGACATAGATAAAGAAAACCAAAAAACATGTCCTTCAATCGAAGTTGAAATTGTGGTTAACTCTGAACAGTTTTCCTTCTGAATTTTCTTGCGAGTTGGTTAGTCAGCAATCCGATTTAGGTTCATCGAATGAGCAAAATAAAGTTGCTAACATCAACCACTGAACTTGTCTAGGTCTAGTAAAGAAAAGCAAAGGTACCTTGATGCAAATCCAAGCAGCGAGTGCCGCACTATCTTGGCTCTTTACTAATAAAATGAAGGAAAACAAGAACTCGTTCACAGATGCTTCAGAAAACGACTACATTACCGAACGTACACAGTTCATTAAGCGTAAATATACAGAAGCACCATTAAGTGCAAGGCATGCAAAGTAGTCGTATATGATGCATCACATTTAAGAGGGACACTCCAGACATCCGATGCATTTTAATACACATGACAGCTTATTCTATTTTGTCCATGAGAATCCATCGAGATTTGTTAGATTAATTCGCCATCTTTCCACACCCCTAGATCCTTTACTTACAGATGCGTTGTGCCAAGCACACCTCCGGCTTACCAGTGCCTACAAGTGTTATACGCTTTTGTTTAGGGCTGCAACAACTAATCGATAAAATAGATAATGAAAATCGTTGACAACGAATTTCATTATCGATTAGTTGCAGCAGCTCCTACTTACAGTCCCTCCCTGCAGTCACTGCCGATTGGCTGCAAGGAGGGACAGAGAGAAAGGGGCAGTGCCTATCGGCAGTGACTGCAGGGAGGGACAGGGAGGTGGAAAGGGGCGGGACCAAATTGCCAATTGGCCCCACCCATTTCCTATACCATCCTAATGGCTCAAGAACTCATCTAACTGGTATAAAATTAATATTTGGGCTACTGAAAGTTAGGGGTAGTTATAGTTAATGGGGTGTTTAGGGTTAATTTAGGGGCAGTTGTGGTTGATTGGGTCTTCAGGATTAATTTAGGGGCAGTTATGGTTAATGGGGTCTTCTCTTCAGGGTTAATTTAATGATGAGGACTGAGGGTTAATTTAATTAAAGTTAACTTAAGGTGCAGTTAGAGGTAAAGGGGGGCAAACTGAGGGGAATCTAAATCCTGGGGGCAGTGAAGATTAACCCTGTATTTATTTATAAAAGTATTGTGTCTGTGAACGAGTCTGCAAATATATGAATGCACTATGGGATATCAGGGGGGTATACGGCATACCTGGGGAAGATGGAGTGACATATCTGGGGGTATAAGGCATATAGGGTATGTAAGGCATATTTGGGGAGCGGAGTGGCATATCTGGGGGTATGTGGCATATCTGGGAGGCAGCGTGGCATATCTGGGAGGCAGCGTGGCATATCTGGGAGGCAGCGTGGCATATCTGGGAGGCAGCGTGGCATATCTGGGCTCAAATGTGCATAACGGGGGGGGCAGGTTGGGAAATAAAAACAAGAAATGTATTTTTATCAAAGTTTTTTTATTCTGCTGTTTGTTTTTTACATCCTACGTTACTTTATATAAATAAAATTTTTTATCCTATTAATCGATAAAATAATCGGCCAACTAATCGATTATGAAAATAATAGTTAGTTGCAGCCCTACTTTTGTTTTACCCATAGTTTTTTTTGTTCTACTTTTCTGAGGCTACTGACCAGTCTGACCGATCAGCAGCCCTCACTACGAATGGAGCACTGCATTCATTGTAAATGCGAGGCTTCTATTCATAAAGAAAGTGTCATGGTATCACGGCATCTGAGACTTCTTGAGGACTGCCTCGGGTGTTCTATGCAGTCTATATACGTTTTGGGTACAATTTTTCACAATGGCATAGATTGTAATGAAGGTTTAAAAGTAGCCGTAAAGTACTTCCAAGAAACTCAATGGGAAGACTTTACACGTGAGCCCTGCATGCGGCATTCAGCAGAGCCATTCCTTGACTGGGGAGGAGTACATCGCATGCACGAAGATGCAGTCGGCTAAATCTACTCCAGGACATTTGCAAAATGTATAACGTGAAAATTGAAAGGTGCCAGACACCTATCACATGCATCAAAGTGCATATGAAGGACTGTCCGTTTAAAGTGGCCACACTGCTATCGTATGCATTAAAGTGATGGCCGGACAGCAATAACGGAAGAGGTTAACATACTCCGTTCACTCAGAGCAGAGTATCTACCTGGCTCTCCGCAATAAATCACAAGCTGCTGCTGACGTAAGAACAAAAACTACACATTGCAGGTTTTGTTTTATTTCAGTAACCCAAATCCCACTTGTGACTGTATTGGTATTAAGACAGTCTGGTTACTGAACCTAAGAACTAGAAATAAATGTGCAATCCAGCCAGGTGACAAAACCGATTTTTTTTTTTAGTATTGTCTGCACACATTCATTCATCTTGTGTCCAAAGTAACACTGAACTAGAAGCGAATTACATTTTGTACATAACAGCACTGTACAGGCAGATGCAGACTCAAGTGATCCGTAATATGTCAGACACAGGCCACCCATTCCCTGTAGGCACATCACATATTAACACGGATTGTTAATAGTGTAAGAGGGCCGAGCGAAGCATTAGCCGCATCACACGGATGCCTCTTAGAGGATTAATTAAAATGGCTCTGTGGCAGGGAAGGTCTTTTTAGGAGACAAGCATTTTGTTTCAGTTATTGTAAACCTGAAATAAGTAGTACATTGATAGTTTCGTCACCACTATAGCCCCACAGAGCACAGCTGACAGTAAAAGGGTTAAGCCTATTGGGAACATGTTTAAGTTCCTGAGAAATATGTCAGCCAAACAAGATTACATGCCTGAATGCTCTCCAATCTGCCAGGGATGGGAAATGCCCAATGCTCCCAGGAAAGCCACTAATTACAATATATAAAGACACAATCACGTGTTCTCTGAACAACATACAACCCACCATCCACTGGTGATAAATTCAGATCTCCACACTAAACAAATGAAAACATTAAAGGGGGACTCCCACTATAGCTTATCTTTTATCATCTATACTAGTGTAGAATGCCCTGTGCATACAATTTAAAGACATTTCATTAGACCTCCCCTTAAAGAGTGTAATAACAGTGATAAGCTGTGAAAGGCTGGAGATTTAGAATGATTTTCACAAAAAATGAACATTTTAACTCCCTCATTCACACTGGTATTAAGAACGGGCAACTAGTGAAGTTTTTTTGTGTGTTGACCCCGCATTATAATTCATTACGCTGCCAGCAAATTTCACAATGCTGCTCAATGGATAAACAGGACATTTTTTAGGTTAGGTGGACCAACCACATTACTATGTTTAAACATTGTATAAATAAATGACTAGGTATATGTACAGAATGATTGAAAAGAAAGCATACAGTGAGACAGGCTGCATAATAAACAGTTTAACCCCTTCGTGACAAAGGCTGATTTTACTTTTTGTACCCTTCGTGACAATGGCCGTTTTAACATTTCTGCGCTGCTCGTGTTTAGCTGTAATTTTCTTCTTTCCCGTTTACTGAACCCACACACATTAGATATTGTTTTTTTTCAGGACAAGAAGGGCTTTCTTTAGATGACATTGTTTTGATTGTATCTTATTATTTACTATTAAAAAAAGTATAAAATATGGTGAAAAATTTAGAAAAAAATGACTAACTTTTAGTTGAAAAATCTTTTACTCATCTATAAAAGGTAATGAAAAAACCTGCTAAATAGATTCTACTATTTGTCCTGAGTTTAGAAATACCCAATGTTTTTATGTTTTTTGCTTTTTTCTACACATTATGGGGCAATAAGTACAGGTAGCATTTTGCTATTTCAAAGCCATTTTTTCCAAATCTGGTAATTCTTCCCCCCATGTGCCATTTTGGGTATCTTTGAAGCCGGCCAATGCAATTTACCCCATCAAGTCATATATTTTTGAAAACTAGACAGCCCAGGGTATTCCAAATGCTAGTATTTTAATCCTTTCCAAACACTTATTCTACCATCAGCCTTTGACATACTTTATGGTAGTAATTTTTTTTTGCATTTGTTTTTTCACACACATTTTATTTCAGCTATGAATAAACAGGTTCTGGTATATGTCACTATCACAAAACACCCCAATATGTGTTTAGCAACATCTCCTGAGTACAGTGATACCTCTTAGTACTCAGGAGATGTTGCTAAACACTTTTCAATGTTGAACTTTGGCGTTTGGCGATCAACTGCCCATGCCCTATTTGGTACATCTTTGAGCCGGGCCATTTCAGTATGCCCAATAAAGCCATATATTTTTGAAAACTAGACACCCCAGGGTATTTCAAATGCTAGTATTTTAACTCTTTCCATGCACCATATCTACCACCAGTCTTTGTCAAACTTTGTGGTAGTAATTTTTTTGCATTTGTTTTTTCACACACATTTTACTTCAGGTATGAATAAACAGGTTCTGGTATATGTCACTATCATAAAACACCCCAATATGTGTTCAGCAACATCTCCTGAGTACAGCGATACCCCACATGAATGATTTTGCCTGGCTGTTTGGGGGCAAAAGGGCCACATTTGGGGCATGCGCTTTTTTCAATGTTGAACTTTGGCATTTGGGGATCCACTGCCCATGCCCTATTTGGTACATCTTTGAGCCGGGCCATTTCAGTGTGCCCAACAAAACCATATATTTTTGAAAACTAGACACACCAGGGCATTTTAAATGCTGGTATTTTAACTCTTTGCATGCACACATTTTACCACCAGAATTTTTTCAAAGTCTGCAGTAGTATTCTTTTGTGTGTATTTTTCCCCCACACACCTATGTTATGTATGAATTTACAGCTCCTGGTATATGCTGCTGTCACACAACACCCCAATATGTGTTCAGCAACATCTCCTGAGTACAGTGATACCCCATATGCATGGGTTTGTCATTTTTGGGGGGAACTAAAAGGCCACATTTGGTACCTGTGCATTTTTCTAATTGGAAATTAGATGTGTGGCCATCCTTCCCCCCATGTTAATTGGGACATTGTTGAAACCGGCCAATTCAATTTACCCCATCAAATCATACATTTTTTTAAAAGTAGACACCCCATGGGCATTTAATATGGCAGTATTTTAACTCTTTCCATGCGAGAATTTTTTTAAGCTAATGTGCTAATTTTAGGACTTGCTCACAAAAATATGTTTTTTTTATATATATATATATATATATATATATATATATATATATATATATATATATATATATATATATTTATTTTTTTTTTCGCCTTTTTAAAAAAAAAAAATGTAAAAATTTTTTTTCAACTTGAAGGTTCCCCTGATAGTGACATCAGTGGGAAATTTATACATTTTACTGTTTTTTTTTACTATTTTTTTCTAATTATTATTAATTTTATATTTTAATTTATTTTTACTTATCACACTGTGATTAGAAAGCTGGGCTCCATTAACTTGCATGGTTGAATGCAGTACCATCCAGAGGTAAACGTTTGGTGTCGCTGGATGCCTCCTGATCGAGGCGTTCCAGCGACACCATTTAAGTTTAGGAGGTGATCGTTGATCACCTCCTAAACGCTTTTAAAACGGGCGTCCGGGGTTGTTGACGCCCCGGGGAGGGGCCAGACATGGCCCCTGGTGCCGATCGTGGCGTAGCTGAATGCCTCGAGGTCGAGGCATTACAGCAATGCCGTTTGGGTACAGAAAGCGAACGTAGATCGCTTTCTGCACCCGTTTAAAGACGTGCCAGTTCTGGCACGTCATTTGTCGTAAACAACTTGTTTTTCCGTGCCGTGCCAGAACTGGCAATTGTCATTAAGGGGTTAATCTATAACATGACTTTCAAACAATCAAGCGTCTTCACATTACCTATTCTTTAGGCAGCATTAGCTTATGGAAAGCTCCCTGGTTAGCCCATTGTAATGCATAGGGCAGACAGTAAGTTGAGTTGTTTAACTCTCTAGCAAATTCCCAATTTTATATATACACCACTGAGAGATACTACATGTCCTTCATGGTGTCCCATACATGCTTAACTGGCCCCATACATCTCCTCTCAACGCATAGAATAAGTGCTGATACAAATATTTTGTTTACCTGTGCTCAACTTTTACAGATCTTGCTCACCGTCAGACGTTTTAACATTTTTACAGATTTTAAACTGTAAACATTCAAGCCATGTCCTTTTGTAACTTAACTATTGCTTTGCCCATAAGCCAAGCCACCCCACCCCTCCCCATCACATCACTTGCTCTGGGGCAGGGTCCATTTGCTGTTTTGCCACCGCCTTTCTGGTTGATGGCATTATACAGAAAATTAAAGGTACACACTAGAGCCCTGCGCGGGACTGCTTTTTTAACCCTGCTCCCGCTGATTTTTTGTCCAATCCCGCCCACTCCCGCAATGTGGGTGTTCCAGTCCCGCAACATGTGTGCCCAATCCTGCCCAATCCCGCCACATTTTTGGTCAATCCCGCCCACCCCCTTACCTGAACTGCAGATTTCCTGCGCAGTCCCGCAAGGCTGCCTTTGAGTTGCTCCCTCACAGCGTCTCTTCTCTTGCTCCGCACAGGAACACAGCAGAGTCATGGGAAGTGACGTCACTTCCCATGACTCCGCTGTGTTCCTGGGCGGAGCAAGAGAAGAGACACTGTGAGGGAGCAGCGTGAAGGCAGCCTTGCGGGACTGCACGGGATTGCCGGGACCCGCAGGAACAGTGCCTGACCGCCCGCAACAACAGCAAGACCGCCCGCAGTCCTCTAGTACACACCTTTATATGCACTGTATGTTCCTTAGAAGGAGAGTCTAGTTACCATATGCCCTTTAATGCATATGATAGCTGCATCCCCCACAGCTTGTCGCAGAATATGGACAGATGCCCGGAGCAGCACCCCCCTCCATAGCCACTACCCTTACAGTCGAGCGCTGAGCTACGATGTAACACACTAGGGAAAAAGATCACTTTTGTTACCAGCCCATTGAGCAGTGGAACACTGGGGAAACTGATCGTCCAACAATGCGATCTGCTCACATGTAAGGAATTGATTTCAATAGAAAGGCTTCTTTGCCATCTTCTGGTTGGTTGTAGCATGAACATTGTACAACTGAGGGAACGGTGCACTGCAGCATCTCCTACACTTAAGAACCAGGGCCTGAATCCAGTCTCTAACTAAATGCAGCGTTTGAAGCAGCCTCCTACTAACGTTGGATGTCCAAAACCTTCCCAACGTTAACTATTTCATTAAGTAAAGTTTTACAAAAACATGATACACAAAAGTAGATCCTCACATACTACATTTTTTTTTAAAGTTATTTTCCTTTGCAGACAGACACAAAAGAAACTTGAGGTATAACATTTTCTTCTGGGATGTTTCCATGATTAAGCCTTCAGGAGAAATACTAAAAAGCTTTTGTTTGCTTAAGGAGCTACAGAGTTTCATGTTTCCTCTATGCAGAACAGCACCTATAGGTAAATGCCTGTAGCAAAGCATGGAAATGAATGTCACAACAGAAATGTCTGCTAATTAAACTACTGGCTTAATGCTTAAAGTCTGCTACAACATTACATTACAACACAAATGTATGATGGGTTGATTGAACTGTAGTTGAAACGGGTTGCACACATATTACATAAACATTGCTGAATGTCTTTTTGCGATGCCACAACTACATCTCAGATGGAATTTGCCAGGAGATGGGAGCGGTAATACTAGCAATAACCATAGTCATGAGCAAAATTACAGAATATATTTGTTCTTTTTATTCATTATGCTGTAAGACAAGCTGTTCATCTAACGATTGTTTGAAGTTATGTATCAAAAAGGATTCCAGAACATTCAATAAAGTGATCCTCTTGCAATATAATATTTAAAGTATGGCCTAATTAGCAGACCCATTCCATTGGTTTCTATAGCCATAACAAAACATTTCAGACTTGGCACAAAAATCTTTTTTTTTTTTTAATACACAATCGCTATTTCACTTGAGGTTGTCTATGCTAAACCTATACACTTAAAGGATCGCTCTTCAGAGGTAACTTCAGAGACAATCACATTTATAGCCTTCGCTACATGGAAAGGAAAGATTATTAAATCAAATACCTATTCCAATCAAAAACGGCAAGCCCGTGCAGCTTAATCTGCCAACATAACTGTTCTCACAACTGCACTGACCTTGGGACAGCCTTCTTTAAGTGTTTCTCCCTCATTCGTCTGCATGGGAAAGAAAACTGTGTGCAAAATGGTGCAGAATCACACTCAGGTACTGTCTGAAATAAAGAGTAAGAAAATGTACTCTTAACTAATACAGGAAACTTGCAGGCTTTCGTTTTACAAGAAATTTAAAATTATCCATACTAAGTATTTGATGTAAGCAAGTAAACATTTAACAATTAGAGCTCACCGCTATATGGGTTCTCTCTCAGCCAGGTGAAAGTTATGTTACACACCTCAAAGTGTCTTGGGTACGACAGGGCTTTTAGTTAATTTAGTTAACAAGAGAAACAAAGCAAATGTACCTCACTGCAACTCAAAAACTGGCATTTTCCAGAAAAAAAAAAGTGCTTTGAAATAAAAAGCTGTTTCCAGAATACATTTTTCTCAATGAAAATGCAAATAATGAATGAATAGAGCTGAATGGATTTGCTGATTTGCTCTGAACTGAAAGGAGTGCGTGATCATACCTTTCACCAGCTCCGTGTGTGACTACAGCCAGCAAGGTGGGGAATCCTGGCTATGATCGGCATACAAAGTCAAAAAACAAAATCCCTGTGTAAAGAACAAAAAAAGAGCTAATTAAGCATTTAAATAAAATGTCATCATCTAAATGATGATGAACAAAAACATACCTAGAAGCATAAAAATCTCATTTCACACAGCAACACTGCAACCTCAGTCTTACGTAATAGGAGTGTAATGTTTCATAGAAACACAGAATCTGACAACACAACATTATAACAGAGTAGCTACGGCAAACAAACTTCCCATTAAAAACAAGCCATGTTTAATAAAACAATGTATCCTGGTAATGGGCATATCCAACCTTAAAATACACACATACCATATTGTAAAGCAAAGCGACCATATGCATTTTAACTTAAATTTCTCAGCATAGCCAATCATTTTCGTCATTTACTACCTGAATGAAACGTGTTTAGATAACAAAATAGCCAAAATGACAGGCCTAGCTGTGCTCCAGTGACTGCAAATCACTCCCCAATACAGTTAAAAATAGCAGCATCACAGTATACACAAAACTAGGCCTCTAAGCAGGGGTGAGCGCGCAGAGTGCAGCTTAAAAAGAAGGATGTGAGGTAAATTAAGCTATTTAAAGAGACGAGCCGTGGCTCGGGCCCTTAAATTAGTCTATGACCGAGCAGACAGCTGCATTCCAAGCACAGGCTCGCAAATAAATGGGAGTTATTTAATAGCCTTGCCGGACTTCCCACTGTAAGCACACAGGCCCCGCACAGCACGCATATAATTGCCCGGCAAAGTCATTGTGTGAATAAGCTGCTCGCGGCCGCACACCCCGTCTCTCTTACTTGCCCGGTGCAGGCAGTCAAGGGGCTCGCGGAGACGGGTAAGGTTTCTGACCGGCCGGATCCCTTCTTTCACCTGCTGCGCACGCGCACAGAGTCTCCACTACGTCAGTGACGGTGAGGGACGCGGCGAGACGGGGTTTGAGACGTCATCACGTGACCCCTCCTGCCATAGGCTCCCGCGTTAGGAGTAGGGCTGTTTCAGCCATGTTGGTGTAGGGTAGCAGGGAAGCTGTGTGTGGATGATCAATAGCTTGGGGGTATTTGCTAAGGACCGAGGTGGATGGAGGATATTTATAATGTTTATTAATAACTTACAAAGGAATTTAATGTGGGTTAACTAACCCCCGAGAGATAAATAATTAAAATTAGAATTAAAATTAAAAAGCGGAGTGCCCTCAGATCGATCAGAAAAAAGAATCAAACATTGCAATACAGTAAGTAGATATACACTATATGGACACATTTATTGGGACACCCCTCTTAATGATTGAATTCAGGTGTCAGGCTAAGGTTTCAATCAGACCCATTGCCACAGGTGTATAAAATCAAGCACATGCAGTCTGCATTTACAAACGTGTGGGGAAAGCCAAAAATGGGTCGTTCTGAAGGAATTGAAGCATGGTACTGAGATAGGATGCCAACTCTAAAGTCAGTTTGTGAAATTTCACCCCTGCTAGATATTCCACGGTCAGCTGTACATGGTACCACATTGAGGCACAAAGTGCTCAGGCGTGTGCTGTGTAAAAGTCGCTGGCACTCTGCTGATTCCAAAGGTAAAGCGTTCCCGACTTCCGCGGGGCATTAATATCAGCAAAAAAACTGTTGTGGTGGGAGCTTCGTGGAATGGGTTTCCGTGGGTGAGCAGCTGCATGTAAGCCTCACATCACCAAGTGTAATGCCAGGTGTCGGATGACGTGATGTAAAGCACGTCACCACTGGGCTCTAAAGTAGAGGACTGCACTGGGAGGCGGGACCCGCCAAAAAACTTGCGGGCGGTCTTGCTGGGGCTGCGGGCGGTCAGGCACTGTACCTGCGGGTCACGGTAATCCCGCGCAGTCCCGCAAGGCTGCCGTCTTGCTGCTCCCTTACAGTGTCTCCTAGCTTGCTCCGCCCAGGAACAAAACAGAGTCACGTGATGTGACGTCACTTCCTGTGACTCCGCCTTGTTCCTGGGCGGAGCAAGAGAAGAGACGCCGTAAGGGAACAACTCGAGGGCAGCCGCGCAGGACTGTGCGGGAAATCAGGTAAGGAGGCGGGCATGATTGGCCACAAATGTGGCGGGAGCGGGCGGGATTGGCCACAAATGTGGCGGGAGCGGGGTTAAAAAAGTAGTCCTGCGCAGGGCTCTACTCTAAAGCATTGGAAACGTGTTCTGTGGAGTGACATATTACGCTTCTCTGGCAGTCTGATGAGTGAGTCTGCGGATACCTGCCTGACTGCATTGTGCCAACTGTTTGGTGGAGGAGAGATAATGGTATGGGGCTTTTTTTCAGGAGTTAGGGAAATCTTAATGCTTCAGCATATAAATACATTTTGGGCAATGATATGCTTCCAACTTTGTGGGAGCAGTTTAGGGAAGGTCCTTTTTCTATTCCAACATGACTGTGCCCCAGTGCATAAAGCAAGGTCTATAAAGACATGGTTGGATGAGTTTGGTGTGGAAGAACTTGAGCGGCATGCACAGAGCCCTAACATCAACCCTGTTAAGCACCTTTAAGATGAACTGGAATGGAGACTGTGAGCCAGTCCTTCTAGTCCAACATCAGTGCCTAACCTTACAAATGTACTGGATGAACGTGCCAAAATCACTCCAAAATCTTGTAAAAAGCCTTCCCAGAAGAGTGGAAGACTGTTATAACTGCCAAAGCGGGTCCAAGTGCATACTAATATCCATATGTTTAGCATGCAATGTCATCAAAGTCCCTCTTGGTGTGATGGTCAGGTGCCCCAATGGGTTTGTCCATATAGCATATATTGTAATGTTGTATTTAATTGAACTATAAGGTAATCACATAATCGCTTTATTAGGAAGTTAATATAAGTAACCCATAGAGATATGACTTAAGTTCTTAATTTTGATCATGCAAATGAACTCAATTCTGCTGAGTGAATCATGGTATATAGATATAATAATAATAAATAACTGGGAGTGTTAGTGGGAAAAGTCACATCGTCCTCCAATATGTTGAAAACATCAATATAGTTCTCCTTCATGATGTGTGTCGTCTATTGATGCTGAGCACTGGTATATGATGTTGTATCTTGGAGCTCAACTCTGACATTGCTGTACCGTATTTATTTTTTTGACTGTGTAAAAGTTGTTGATATTTCCTATCTAGATTTCAGTACTGTAATCAACGCTGTCCCCCGTAGAAAACATAAGTCTTTTTGCAGATGATACAAATGTCTGCAACAGAGTTGACCTCCAGGTGGAGCAAATCAAATAGCTAATGATTTAAGTAAATTAGAAGACTTTGAGAGTGTGGCAGCTATATTTTAATGTTGATAAAGAGAAAATAATGCACTTGGACATAAAAATCCAGTGGCAGCATATGGCATTGGGACACTGTTCTGTCAGTGACAATGGAAAAGGAGGACTTAGGAGTAATTATTTAAGCCTTCTCATTGCTATTTCTGTTTTGGGCCTAAAGGAATCATATTTTTAAACCCAGTGACCTATTTGCAGGGCCAGATTAACGTAGGGGCTGATGGAGCTGCAGCCCCAGGCCCCTACCTGAATATAGGACCACTCAGGGCCAGACTGACTGGGCCTATGTGTGGCCGTCTTTAACGCTGGGCAAAAGGGGGGACCCATTACTAACCCGTGCACAGTATGTGAATGATGTCTTTTGTACCGACAAGGGAATGTAGGAATCCAGTGGAGTCACGTCACATATGTCACGCAACCCTGCTACTCATCTGCTTCCCCTGGACAGCAGTTGTGCGCACAGAGTGCAAGCAACACAGGAGGGAGCTGCGGGCCCCTGCGGAAGTCTGCAAGCAGCACAGAGACATCTGCCGTTCAGGGGTAGGCTGTATGAATGAGTATGTGAGATTGAGTGAATGGATGAGTGACTTAATGAGTATCTGAATGAATGAGTGAATGAAAATGTGTGTGATGGCATAGATGTGTAAGTTGGTGGGCGTGGCACAGGGGGGCTGCTGGGGTAATACCCAAGGGTGTGGGTGCATTCATTCACAAGGGGGTGCTGGCTGGGGGCATCACATAGATCAATACTAAAGAGGGGGGGCTTTATGGTGGAATTAATATACAATGTGGGGCTGGCTGGAGGCATAAATACACAATGGGGGTCTCGCTGGAGTGCACAAATACATGTGCGGGCTGACGGCATCACATAAATCAATACCAAAAGGGGGGCAGGCTGGGGGCAATACACAAAGGGGCAAAAAAAACCACAAAAGACATAAGCAGTGTGGAAAATAATAAATAAATAAATATATATATATATATATATATATATATATATATATATAGATTAGCTTAGCCCGTCCTGATGCTAGTGTCAGTGTAACAGAGCCTGTCTTGAGGTGTGGGTGTGTTTGGGTGTTGATGTGGCAGAGCGTGTCCTGGTGTGCATGGGTTTAGGTGTTGGTGTGGCAGAGCGTGTCCTGGAGTGTTTGTGTTTGGGTGTCGGAGTGGCAGAGCGTGTCCTGGAGTGTTCCACCAAAAAAGACTATGGACATAGACGAACCTGTCTGAACCAACGGCGGGATTCTTGGCACAGCCGCTCACCCGCTCCGGGAGGAAGGTCCTGCGCCGCGTCTGTCCCTTCTTCCTCCACTGCCCGCATGGTCTCCTCTGGGCGCCCTCAACTAACCATATGTGTTCCCTGACACAGTCGGTGGGGAACACGCGTGAGTGACGTCACGTCTATGAGCGTGGCGGCCACTAGCGGAATTTTAAAAACTGAGCACTGAGATACATTCAGTGCTCAGTTCTTGTGCCGTTCAGACCCATTACCCTTGTATTGCTTGCTATCCTTTACATGTACCAGACCCTGGCCATCCTTGGCGTGACCTCTCCGTTTACCAGACCCTGGCTATCTTTGACGGGTCCTCTCCGTGTACCAGACCCCGGCTATCCTTGGCGTGTCCTCTTCGTGTACCAGACCCCAGCTATCCTTGGCGTGTCCTCTCCGTGTACCAGACCTCGGCTATCCTTGGTGTTTTTGCTACATGTTCCTATCCTCAGCTGTTTGTTACTGCAATTTGCCTGCTTTTGGGGTTTCCACCTGTGTTTTCTGGTGCCCGTATCTGCCGCCTCACAGAACCAAAACTGAAAATAGGCTTGGGTATTTAAAGGCATCAGCCAGGGGCGTAACTAGAAACATCAGGGCCCTGGTGCGAGAATCTGTTAAGGGGGCCCCCCCAACCCATCTATCCCTTTCTCGCTATCTACCCTCTCCCTCCCTACCCCCCTTCTCACGATCTACCCTCTCCCTCCCTACCCCCCTTCTCACGATCTACCCCCCCCTCACGATCTACCCACTCCCTCCCTACCCCCCTTTGTAGGTCACTTACCGTCAACTCCTGTGTTGGGAACGTGAGGCGTTTGTCTCACTCGAGACAAACGCCTCACGCTCCCAACGCTGCGCTCTGGGCAGTGCTGAGGCAGGCGGCAGGGAGCAGAGGAGTCCTGGACCCAAGAGGTGCCGAGTGGTCGTTTTCAGCAACCGCTCGGCACCCCTTGGGCCCCCCTGACTGGCAGAACTGCAGGGCCCGGTCGCAGTCACGTAGACATGGCCAAGACAACCTTCTGAAGTTCAAACTGAGAATCAAAATGGGGAAGAAAGGCAATTTAAGTGACTTTGAACATGGCATGGCTGTTGGTACTAGACGGGTCGGTCTGAGTATTTCAGAAATTGCTGATCTACTGGGATTTTCATGCACAACCATCTCTAGGGTTTACAGAGAATGGTCCGAAAAAGAGAAAATATCCAGTGAGTGGCAGATGTGTGGATGAAAATGCCTTGTTGAAGTCAGAGGGGAATGGGCAGACTGGTTTAAGATGACAGAAAGGCAACAGTAACTCAAATAACCACTCGTTACAAACAAGGTATGCGGAATACCATTTCTGAACGCACAACATGTTGAACCTTGAAGCAGATGGGCTACAGCAGCAGAAGACCACACCGGGTGCCACTCCTGTCAGCTAAGAACAGGAAATTCAGGCTACAATTCGCACAGACTCACCAAAATTGGACAATGGAAGAATATTGCCTGATCTGAAGAGTCTTGATTCCAGCTGCAACATTCAGAGGGCAGGGTCAGACTTTAGCGTAAACAACGTGGTGGTGGTGTAATGGTTTGGGGGGAATTGAGCATTGTTTAAATGCGACAGCCTACCTGAATATTGTTGCTGACCATATCCATAATTTTGGGACCACAGTGTACCCATCTTCTGATGGCTACTTTCAGCAGGATAATGCACCATGTTACAAAGCTCACATCATCTCAAAATGGTTCTTTGAACATGACAATGAGTTCACTGTACTCCAATGGCCTCCACAGTCACCAGATCTCAATCCAATAGAGCACCTTCGGGATGTGGAGGAACGGGAGATTCACATCATCAGCCGACAAATCTGCAGCAACTGCGTGATGTCATCATATCCATGGCCCAAAATCTCTGAGGAATGTTTCCAGCACCTTGAGGAAAGTATGCCAAGAATGAAGGGAAAAGGGAGTCCATACTAGCAAGGTGTACCTAATAAAGTGGCCAGTGAGTGTCTATGCATATGTATAACTGAGTTCCCAATTTTACATGCTGGTTAGCAACATCATTTTTTTTACAGTTGCAGGAAAATGTATGTTATCTGGATTTCTGCACGTATTGGCCATTCAATTTGATCTGATCTTTAACTTTAACTTTAGCCAACCTGGAGTTCAATCAAGTAGATGGTATTGGAGGTGTTTGTTAGAGCTGCCTTGTCCTACAAGTTTGGGTTTTCTTTCCACAAGAAGCACTGCCGAATGTGAACTATCCCCCGAACAAACGAGATCTCAGATTGGTAAGGGTTAAAAAAGTACGTCTAAATGCTTTAATGTTACTCTTCCTAGGTGTGGATTTAAAGAATGCCTGAAAAAGCACAGAGCAAAATGCAAAGTTAAGAGTTTTTCTGATAATCTGACACTTCTATATTGCACAAATGTTGAAAGGCAGAATTATAGATGCCCATTTATGCCGCCCCCACTTAATCAATGAATCAATTGGGTTTTGCGGTGGCCTATGAACACAATCAGAAAATGAATGTACATTCTTGCCACTAAACAGCAGGTGGCAGCAAAGGGCTAGTTAGGGAGGTAAAGATATCTCCCTCACACTAGTCTATAATACCGTATTTGCTCGATTATAAGACAATATTTTTTTCAGAGCAAATCAGACCTCAAATAGTTCTGACTATGAGACTAAGATCTAGCACTGCAGGGGACCTGGATCCTTCTGTCTTATGCCCCCCATTTAACCTCTCCCCAAACTTACCGGTGCTTCTGGCTCCCCGGCAGGGGTGTACCTAGAGTATTTGGCACCTGGGGCGGATCCTGCATGTGGCACCCCCCCACACACATACTTTAAAACTGCATAGCTGCTATCGTTATATACTAGCACAGACATTGAAGGTGGTACAGCATAACACCTATCACTATATACTGAGGCAGACATTGACGGGGGTACAGCATTACACCTATCATTATATACTGAGGCAGACATTGACGAGGGTACAGCATAACCCCTATCACTATACACTGAGGCAGACATTGACGGGTACAGCATTACACCTATCACTATATACTGAGGCATACATTCATGGGGTGGAGCATAACACCTATCACTATATACTGAGGCAAACATTGACAGTGGTACAGCGTAATCCCTATCACTATACGCTGAGCCAGACATTGACAATAATGCAGAATAACCCCTATCACTATATACTAAGCCAAACATTGATGTGGTATAGGCCTACCACTTCAGTGTCTGGCTTAGTAGGGATGCACCAAAATGAAAATTCTGGACCGAAACCAAAAATTCAGCATTTACTTGGCCAAAACCGAAAATGACCCCCCCACACCATAAAAAAAAATCTCACACTTTTATTAAAAGTAAGTAACACATCAAAATTGGTAAAAAAAATAAAATAGCAATATATATATATATAATTGCTAACAGCTATCGTCACATTCTCACAAATTCATTAATTCTCTCACTCATTCACACAATTAATCCACACATTAATCCATTAATTTTCTCTCTTTCATTCTGACTCTTTATTTCAATATTCTTGTTACCCTCCTTTCTCACCCCCTTCTGGACTGCCCCCCGCTAGGTACGCTACTGCTCCCCGGTCATGTAGCCTAGGCAGCGTGTAGACGTCTACGCGATTCGCGTAGACAACTTCTGCTGCAGCCGGAATGAGGTGCGGTTAGCAGCTGGGGTTGTCTGCGTACATCGCGCAGACCTTCCCCGACTGTCAGAGATCAGAGTTCCCTGCACCGGTGTGGGGACATAATGGGGGCATAAGGGATTTCTGTAGACAGAGTGCTCTATGAAATGCCCTTTAACACCCTTAATGCCACTCTGCCTCCAGAAATGCCTTTTAGCCCTCTATATGCCACTCTGCCTCCTGAAATACCTTATACCTCCCTATGTGCCACTCTGCCCCATAATATGCCTTTTAACCCCCTAAATGCCAGAGTGGCATATAGGGGTATAAGGCATTTCTGGAGGCAGAGTGGCACATAGGGGGTCAAAAGGCATATCATGGGGCACAGTGGCATATAAAGGGTTAAAAGGCATATCATGGGGCACAGTGGCATATAGGGGGTATAAGGCATTTCTGGGGCAGATGTGCATAACTGGGGGGCAGGTTGGAAAATAAAAGGAAATAAAAACAAAATATTTTTCTCAATCATAGCATTTATTAAAAAAATAGTTTACATGAATTAACATTTACTGGTAAAACTTTTTTCCTATAGGGTCATCTTATATTGAGGTTTTTTTATTTTTTTCCTAAATTAATATTCAGATTTTGGGGGTCGTCTTATAATCAGTGTCGTCTTATAAGCAAATACGGTAATATATAGTCCTTCTCTACCCTTATAAAAAAATTACTGCAGTTTTTCTGAAGTAATACTGCAGTTTTTTGGACATGAAAAAACTGCAATACTGCACTTTTACTGCAGTATTACTGCACATTTACTGCAGTTTTACTGCATTTGTACTTCACTGTACTGCAGTTTTACTGCACATTTACTGCACTTTTTTTTTTTAATATTGCAAACCTACAGTTGTACTTCAATGTACTGCAGCTTTATTGCATTTGTACTTCCGTACAAAACTAACTGCAGTACAACTGCAGTACAGTGAAGTACAAATGCAGTAAATGTGCAGTAATACTGCAGTAAAAGTGCAGTATTGCAGTTTTTTCATGTCCAAAAAACTGCAGTATTACGTCAGAAAAACTGCAGTAATTTTTTTGTAAGGGATAATACAGCTCTCTTTACTTTTTTCACCCTCCAAAGGGGAAGGGCAAGCATTCTGTAGATACACAAGCTGGATGATGTAATTTCAACACAATAGCCGCCAGAAATAAGCGAGTGTTAGAATGTCGGAGATGTGGATATGTTACAAATGGAGATCAAAACACTGATCGGGAAGGGAAGCTGACAGGTCGCATGCAAGCCATCATGAACAGCCCACAGTACATGTTTGCCGCCTTCTTTATCCCAAGGGTAAATGTGAGTTGGCCCTTTAAAAATAATAGTTTTGAAACGTGAAGGGACACGCTTCTCCTTGGGGTGTGTGACAAGCAGTACAAAAAGAGCATGCTCAGCAAAAGAGATAACACAGCTCTCCCCGCACCTGGTGGATCAGATGGCTTTCTTGAAAGTCAATCTGTCCCAGTTAGGTTAAAATTCAAAAGTGAGAGATGTTATAGTGCTGCCACTCTATTACCTCCCTTACTCTGAGGGATTAATTATTTAATGTTGTCTCATTTTTGTTGAAATTCAGTCCCATAACATGTGTCTGGATGTGTCTGTCTGCCAGTGCCCGCTTAGTGCCCTGCTGCTGCTGCTGGTGTAGCTCTATGACTTTCCTTACTCAGATGGATCAATTCCTACGAATTGTCTAAACTTCATACACAGGGCCTGGAAATAATTGAATACCAGTCCTATATTTGATGGTGCCATTTTTGGGTACACTGCACTTGTCTGGTTCTGGTCCCAATATATTTTGTTTAGAATAGGGGAAAACACGTTAAGTCAAAACCCCTTAATGACAAGACTGTTTCTTTTTCGTAGTACAGTGTGAGACAAAGGCTCTTTTAACATTTTTCAGTGTTGCTGTTTAGCTGTAATTTTCTTCTTTCTCATTTTGTGCACCCACACACATTATATATTGTTTTTTTCAGGACAAGCAGGGCTTTCTTAACATACCATTATTTTTATCATCTAATTTACTATAATAAAATGATAAAATATGGTGATTTTTTTTAAGAAAGGACCTTTTTGAAAAAAAACTGATTCTACTATTTGTCATGAGTTTAGAAATACCCAATGTTTTTATGTTTTTTTTTGCTTATTTCTGCAAGTTTTTGGGCAATAATTACAATTAGCGGTTTGCTATTTCAAAAACAATTTTCCTGCAATCTGGTCATTCTCCATCATGTGCTATTTCGGGTATCTTTGAAGCCCGGCCAATGCAATTTACCCCCATCAAACCATATATTTTTGAAAACTAGACACCCCAGGGTATTTCAAATGCTGGCATTTTAACCATTTCCACGCACATATTCTACCATCAACCTTTGTCAAACTTTATGGTAGTAATTTTTTTGTATTTTTTTCACACATATTGTACTTCAGCTATGAATTTATCGCTCCTGGTACTGTCAAACACCCCAATATGTGTTCACTAACATATCCAGTACAGCGAGTACCCCCTATGCATGGGTTTGTTGGGTTATTTGGGAGGTGTGCATTTTTTGGCATTTGGACATCTGGTCAGTCAGTTACCCCATCAAATCATACATTTTTTAAACTAGGCACCCCATGGGCATTTTAAATGCCAATATTTTAACTCTTTCCATGCAACAAGTTTTGTGATGATATAGCGCTAAATGTAGGACTTGCTCATTTGTATAAATATATATTATATATATGTGTGTATATATATATATATATATATATATATATATATATATATTTGGACTTTTTTGTAACAGTGGGGATTATTTTGACATGTTACTAATTTTATTTAACTTAACTTAGTGAGCTGGGCTCCATTGACCTACATGGTTGAATGCAGTACCCTCTATGAACTAATTGATGTGACATTGGACACCGCCATCTTGTGAATGGCAGCAATGCCATTCACTGATTGCACTTGTGGTTGCTCTTTGGAGCATCTTTGATGATCGGTTTGGCGGAGGCCATCTGGGGGGGGGGGTTCCCATGATCTACCAGCAGCCTCACTTGTGAGGCTTCCGTGGATCCTGCAAAGCTTCCGATCGTGTCAATGCATGTAATTAACAGCAGCCGTAAATGTCGTGAAAGGGTTACAGAAGGTAATAAACATTACAGATAAAGTTGCAGTGTTACTAAAAAAATTAGAGCTTAAAATGTAAGAGGGAGGCTGAGGGAAGGGGACATGTGTGAGCTGCGTTGATTATCAGAGAATTAATGTTAGAGTGGTGTGTGTATGTATGTGAAATTGTATGCGTATGTTGTAAGAGTGTGTGTATGCATGTATGCAAAAAATGTTAGAGGGTACGTGTATATATATATATGTATGTTTATGGTATACAGTATGTATGTATGTATGTATGTGCTTTACATACATTTAGAGTTGCCCCTGACCATCATACCGCCAACATACTAATTAATTGCAGTACCCAACCACAATTATTATCCCCAACCACCATATTCATAACCAGGTTCCCACTCGCCGGAGTACTAATGGCAGATACATTGTTGCACGACAGGAATCCTCAATGAAACTACACAGTGTCTAGTTCCAAGTAGCATGCGTGTGTTTAAAGGGGTAACTTCTGCTCCATACTTTAAAGGGGAACATACCCGATTGTACTTCCTTCCCCTTAAATAACCTTACTGTCCTTGTAGCCCTTGCCCATGGAATAGCTATCTATAGCCTGTGGGTGGTGTTATTCTGTAATATTGCCTGGTTCTGAGTGCTGCACTGGTTTCCATTTTTTTTTGCCAAATTTTTGTACTACTGCCTTTGGATTTTGAATTCAAATAGACCTTTGTTCTACAACTGCCTTGACTATAATTCGGTTATTCCTGTTATGTGTACCAGGTCAACTCTGCATTGCGGATCCTTATCCTTACACCTATTCCTGATGTGACATTTTCCAGGTGCCAGAGCATAGATTCCACAAAGCTACATCAGGTGCTATACAGAGAGGAGTAGACTCTTTCTTCACATGACTCCCAGCTACAAGCCATGCAGCATACATTAGGTGCTTTCACTGTTATGGTCTTTAATATGCCCTTCACCCACGCGTCACCCATACCTGCTGGCCCCCTTAATTCTTGTGAAACCTCTTGTACTGGGGACAGAGCCGGCCTTAGGCGTTGTGGCGCCCTGTGCGGACTACTCCTCTGGTGCCCCCCCTCACTACCCCCCCTCTCTGCCCTTTCAAACTACCCCTCCCCTCTGCCCCTTCAAACTACCCCCCCCTCTGCCCCTTCAAACTACCCCCCCCTCTGCCTCTTCAAACTACCCCCCCCTCTGCCCCTTCAAACTACCCCCCCTCTGCCCCTTCAAACTACCCCCCCCACTTACCTTGTTGCCGGAGTCCTGCGGTAAGAGCGGGAGGCATCCGTCTTCTCGCTCTGCCGGCATTTCATGTTGAGCGCCGGTATAGTCCGGCGCTCAACATGAGATGCTGGCACCGCGACGGAGTCACGGAGAGTAAGGGGCGCCGAGCGGTTGCCGAGAACTTCACGAGCAACCGCTCGGCGCCCCTGACCGGGACTTAGATTAAAGCATCGTTTTTTTTTTTAAACTTTATTTAACATCAATGATGTTAAATAAAGTTTAAAAAAAAAACAAAAAAAAAAAACGATGCTTTAATCTAAGTCCCGGTCAGGCGCCCCTGCAACCATGGCGCCCTGTGCGGTCGCACAGGTCGCACACCCCTAAGGCCGGCCCTGACTGGGGACTCCCATGCTGCCTTTTCCTGAGAAATATGCCAGCGATCCTAATGAGTGCATATGATTTCTTAACCAGTGCTGGCTACATTTGAAATTGACTATTGACTATGACAAGTTTAGTAAATAGTTTAGATTGCTTTTAATGGTCCCGGTCATGGATCTTTGTCAAGCATCACGTCTACTTAGTTCATGTGTGGTGGAATTTTGTACCCTAGTCTATGACACTAAGTGGGACAAAGCTACGCTGATTACTGCCTGTCATGCCTCCAGCATCTATATGTACTGTGTAGTGTGCTTAATTACATAGGCACTCCATCTAGTGGCTGACTTTGCCTTTCGGTATTTGCCCCTCTGCTGTTCCCATCCCTCCTCAGTGAAGTGAGGCATTCTGGGAAATGAACTCCATTTTACAGACTGTGCTAAGAAGAGAAAGACACTAACTTCCATGCTCCCATGTGGCAGCATCGCTGGTAAACTTGTGGACTTACTCCACAGTTATTCTCAGTCACAGCTGCCACCAGTTACACAGACTCTAATATTCAGGAGCAGCAGCTGTATTTGTCTTAAGTTGTGGCTAGCAGATCAGTTCTCCACATGTCAACTATGTTATTACATGTTGTGTTTCAGCCATCTTGTATTATGATGACATGTTAGTTGTATATGAACATGTGTTTATTCATGTTTTCTGCTCTATTGTTTTCTAGTTTCACCGCACATTTCCTATAATTCAATAAATCTACTGACTTCATCAAACAGTCTTGTCTATTGAAAAAATAGGGCGGTTTATCTGCATGTCAAACTACACACACGCCACGGGGTAACGTGTAGCGAGGACAGAACAGTGAAACAGCGGCTACCCAGCCAGTGGGACTCAAGACACAGAGACCTGCTATAGTATAGCTACCTGCTTACATATACACAGAACTCTCTGCACAGCCAGGCATCTTCTTAAAGGCACAATGTCTCAGAAGTATTCACACAAAACAAGATCTGTTGCTTCTGTCTCCTCAAAAGCTTCATCTATTAGCAGTGCTGCTGCCATTGCCCGCGCAAAAGCTGAAGCACCAGGGTAGTTGACCACCAGTATACCCTGCTGTTAACCAAGCCATTATAGACTTTGCTAAGTTTTTTACAAGACGTGAACTAGTTGCAAAGGGACTTGTAAAGTTCAATGATCGTCCTGAAGGATATAGAGCCTGGAGAGCTTCCTTTCAAAATGTCACCAGAGACTTACAACTGTCCTGTAGTGAAGAAATGGACCTCTTGGTCTTACCGGATCGATTATACTTCTACTGAAGAAGCCAAGTCGGCGAAACGCGTTTAGAAGGATCGATTTGGATTATTCTACATCCCACAACTGGTGGACTTTTCATTTACACGCTTCAAGCACTTTGGGTGCACGGACTAAATGTGAGTGCATTCTTTACTGGTGACATTAATTCTTTACCCGGATATTGCACTATTTTAAGTTTATTTTTTAGAGTCGACGAAGATTATTAAAGATATTATTGCATTCAACTTGGATGGGTCTGAATCATCTATTCCACTTGTGAGTGCAACACTTTATCCACACATAGCATTGGTCTTATATTCTACACTATATTGGTTTTGTTTTTTTCCCTTATATGTATCTGCGCCCCATCATTTTTTGGTTGGTTCAAATACCTAGGGGAAGAGTCAAACAAACATGCAGCTAGGATCAGGGCTACCAATATAAACTACCCTGAGACCGGTCTTAAAATGATTTGGACCAGACTTGATGAGTGCTATGGCTCAGCACAGGTAATAGAAAATGCATTGTTCAAAAGAATTGAGGACTTCCCCAAAATAACCAACAAGGACTATCAGAAACTCAGGGAACTAAGTGACCTACTAATGGAACTTTATGTTGCCAAATCTGAAGGGGACTTACAAGGACTTGCATTCCTTGACACAGCAAGGGGTGTCAACCCAATAGTCCAAAAATTGCCCTACAACCTACAAGAGAAGTGGATTACCCATGGTTCCACATATAAACATAAACACCAGGTTCGATTTCCTCCATTCTCTGTTTTTGTTGATTTTGTGCATTACCAAGCAAGGATTAGAAATGACCCTAGTTTTGATTTTACATTGTCTTGCGTCACTCCAACCTTCAATCCACGCAAATCATCAGTGACAGTACACAAGACTAATGTTTTTCCTCCAGATATTATCCACAGGTCTCCAGACCAACCAGAA
Source organism: Spea bombifrons (assembly GCF_027358695.1). NCBI lineage: Eukaryota > Metazoa > Chordata > Amphibia > Anura > Pelobatidae > Spea > Spea bombifrons. Next base: position 23,915,826 of record NC_071092.1, on the reverse strand, counting down.
GTGAAGGTACAGAATCCTAGCAAGCAGTGTCTTATACATCAGAAGCCTCATCCTCTCCAAAAATGTAGAGAAGACCGCAAAAGATTCTTGAAAGAGAATGGCATCTGTTACAAGTGCTGTGCATCCACACCTCATTTTGCCAATGATTGCAAGGTCAGTGTAAAATGCACAGAATGTGACACCACAGATCGCAGCACAGCTTTACACCCTGGTCCAGCGCCATGGAGTATACAAAGCACTTCAAGTGACACTAAGCATGGCGGGGAGGAAGGGAGTACTGCTACAACTTCACCAGTGGTCACTTCACAATGCACAGACGTGTGTAAAGGAACATTAGACAGCAGCTCCAAAATCTGCCTTGTCCGAGTCTTTCCAAAAGGACAGTGGCTGACTTTGCCTTTCAGTATTTGCCCCTCTGCTGTTCCCATCCCTCCTCAGTAAAGTGAGGCATTCTGGGAAAGAGAACTCCATTTTACAGACTGTGCTAAGAAGAGAAAGACTGTAACTTCCATGCTCCCATGTGGCAGCATCGCTGGTAAACTTGTGGACTTACTCCACAGTTATTCTCAGTCACAGCTACCACCAGTTACACAGACTCTTATATTCAGGAACAGCAGCTGTATTTGTTTTAAGTTGTGACTAGCAGACCAGTTCTCCACATGTCAACTATGTTGTTACATGTTGTGTTTCAGCCATCTTGTATTATGATGACATGTTAGTTGTATATGAACATGTGTTTATTCATGTTTTCTGCTCTATTGTTTTCTAGTTTCACCGCACATTTCCTATAATTCAATAAATCTACTGACTTCATCAAACAGTCTTGTCTATTGAAAAATAGGGCGGTTTATCTGCATGTCAAACTACACACACGCCACGGGGTAACGTGTAGCAAGGACAGAACACTGCCTTTCGGAGGTGCTTAAATGAACACCTTAAAGAGGAGCTCATCTGCAGAGAGCTTCCAAACAATCTGGAAGACTGTGTTTTCAGCTTGATAACTGTATCCAGAAGCAACACACAGAAAGGCAGAGGAACAGACATCATCCTTACTCATTCTCTGCTAGTCATCCTTCTAAATCTCCAGTGAGTGTATATTCATTATAACCCCACCCTCAAGAACCTATGGAGGTGGACAGGATAAAACAGCTTAGAACAAGCTCTGTATGTAGTGTGGCAAAAAGGGTCATCCAGTATGTGAATGTTGCCAGAAGCAAGGAAATTACCAAGCTCAGAGCATGATGCAGGGGTAACAATAGACTTATACTGCACCACCTCAAAATTGCATTAAAATTACTTTGACTCTCACCTGTCTGGGTTATACAAACCACCACAGAGGCTCTCCTTGATTCAGGTGCTACAGGCATCTTCATTGATGGATACATGGGGCACCTTTTGTCAAGAATCCTAACTCAATGCATGAATGCAGGGATTACTTCGACGTATTCTCAAAGAAACAAGCAGAGACATTACCTTCCTAATGGCCTTATTGTGGATTCTGCCATTGAATTACTGGTGGATACAATGCCTCCTAAAAGAAGGGGATATCCGCTATCCATTCCAGAAAAGAGGCCCTCTCACAATACATCCAGGATAATCTATGTAGGGGAGTCATTCCACCCTCCTCTTCTCTGGGTTTTTTTTTTATTCTATCGGGATCTTAACAAGATCACTGTCAAAAGTTAATGGGGTCTTTAGGGTTAATTTAGGGGCAGTTATGGTTGATGGGGTCTTTAGGGTCAATTTAGAGGCAGTTATGGTTGATGGGGTGTTTCGGGTTAATTTAGGGGCAGTTATAGTTAGGGGTGGGCAAATTTTTTTTTTTAGGGGGTGCCCGAGTTTAGTCTTGACTAGGGCAGCACAGAACCAAAATACGCCACTGGGTTCATCAACTACTAAAAGAGAGTCATATGCAATTTTGTTTAAGATCACAGCATCTATCACAGCTTTGACCAGAAAAAGGGCTAAGCTAAAGAGGCTGTCTCAACCCTGAACCTTCTCTACCATTCATTGTGGAGGTTGATTTGTCTGAGAATGGTGCAGGAACTATCCTATCCCAAAGAGACCCCAAGAATAATCATATTCACCCCTGTTCATTCTTTTCTAAACAGTTCTTATCTGCAGAACATAACTATGATGTTGGAAAGAGAGAATTGCTAGCCATGGAGCTATCTTTTGAAGAATGGAGACATCTTCTAGAGGATACCAAAGTCCATTGTCCATTTTAACAGGTCACAAGAACTCTTTACAATAAGGCAAGAGATTAAATCCTCGTCAAGCGAGATGATCATTGTTTCTCACAAGATTCAATTATGTATTGAGTCTAAAAACACCAAGGCTGACACTCTAGACAATTTAAGTCTATTACTCTATATTCCTTCTACACAGGCAACCATCATTCCATCTTCCTGTATCATTGCAATTGGGACGGAACCCTCTGGGGCCACTGGAGAGGCCTGACAGCCAGCCTCCTCCCTACTGACTATGGGCCCTGACTTTGTAAAGACTTCTGTGGCTACACCCAGCAGGATATCATCTCATCACTTGCTGAGGGGATCGTCTCTGGAAGACAGCCAGGACCTGCAACCAGGGAGTGACCGCCGTTGTTTTACTTTAATATCAGACCCCCACCCCATGGTGCCCCCCCCCGTTTCACCACAACAGACATTTACATTTACCCCGGCCAAACCTTGGAGCTGATTTTGGCCAGTAATAGATAGTGGAGGTTGGGACCCCTATTGTATTGTTAATCCATTTACTGACCTTGTTTTGTCTGGAAGGCAGATTAAGGGGGTAGTTTGTATCCCTATATCTCATGTTTTTATGTTACTGTGTGCTTCACTGGCTATATGCAGCCCTGTGTGTGAAAAATAAATTAGTCTTCATTTTGATTATACCCTACACTGAGTCTCGGCTAGTGACTGGGAAACTGGGGAAAGAGTGTGTTGTCCCAGGCTAAGGGGGCACAAGTCAGCGAAGGTATTCGGTCTGACTATCCAGATCAGTGACAGCAATTATTTCCACATCTCTGTTGTACAAGATCCAATGGGCCCAAAAACATTGCAGCACAACTTGACCTTCGCAGTAATAAACTGTTTGGTTTGCCTCATCTCAGGCAAATTATGATTAAGTGAGAAACACTGCTTAACGACATCTGATGTGAAGCTGCAGCTCCAGTAACCCATGAAAGCACATGTGCACATGCGCTAGAAAAGCACTGCATTTCCACTGCATGGCTTTGTTCTGCAATGAACATAGCAGCCCCCTGTAAAGATATAGAGACAGAAAATGAGTGAACCCTACCATTCCCAGCAGCCTCCTATCCTATCAACTCTGTCTCTGAGTTCACACTGCCATCTGGTGTTTAAATGCGCTCTAACCGCAGACAGTCTGTATTTATGCAAAATAAAATACAGTAGCTATCCAAATTTGTCCTACAAAATTGTAAGTGATAACCATCTTATCAATATTTGCATTGCTGTGTGTTTTATGCTTATATATTTTCAGATACATTTCAGTTCCTAAGTTTTGTATCACAATATACAAATTTGTAGTGGAGTGGTTTATTTTTCTGTTTAATCACTAAAGAGGTAGTTGATGGGGGAGTTTTCAGGACAGCTGTATTCATGTTGTATAAAGGGTCACACTGGCAAATTTCTTTGCAAAAAAGGGTGGAACTTGTGCTGTGTAATGCATGGCTTATTTAGTGAAGTGCCTTTTAGGACATCTCATTGATTTAAATGTGCTTTAATAGGACTTTCCAAACTATCCTGGGAGCAGATGCTCTCTGGGGTTGGGATTTCATAATGTAAAGTCAGTGAGATGAAACTGCTAATGCTCCCACTCTTTCGTGATTAAATCCCAAATAGTAGTTCCAGGGTATTAATGTGGGATACAATACAGTTGTAACTGTGTTCTACAAGAATGAAAAAATATAAAAACAGGGTACTTAGCTTTTTAACCCTCTATTCATTCCTCGGAACACATATGTGGTAGCTTCCCCAAGGACCCTTCCTTCAAAAAGCCCCTTATAACAGGTATATGGATAAAACAGAACAAATTCTGGGGATACAGCTTTAAAAATACTCTGTAAAGAGAATAAAAACCACAAATGGTGCAATAACGTTTAAAAGGTTTAAAACAGCCCCCACTAGTTGTGCCACACTCACAAGATTGTAGTAGGAACTGCGCCTTAAAGATAGCCTGTATCTTAGGAATCCTGAGGATTTACTGGAACTTTTTAAAACCACCTCAAAGTTTTAAAAACCGGTCATCTGCTGGATACAAACGGATGATAGGCAGGCAGGGTATCTTCCAAAAGTTCTTTATTTAAAATAGCCCATTAAAAATGCTTAATGTTTTAAGAAACTAAGACTTAGTTTCTTAAAACATTAAGCATTTTTAATGGGCTATTTTAAATAAAGAACTTTTGGAAGATACCCTGCCTGCCTATCATCCGTTTGTATCCAGCAGATGACCGGTTTTTAAAACTTTGAGGTGGTTTTAAAAAGTTCCAGTAAATCCTCAGGATTCCTAAGATACAGGCTATCTTTAAGGCGCAGTTCCTACTACAATCTTGTGAGTGTGGCACAACTAGTGGGGGCTGTTTTAAACCTTTTAAACGTTATTGCACCATTTGTGGTTTTTATTCTCTTTACAGAGTATTTTTAAAGCTGTATCCCCAGAATTTGTTCTGTTTTATCCATATTAATGTGGGATAATCTTGGCACCTTTCATGAAGTCATTTTATCAATCATATTTTGTGGCAAATTTTTGTTTTTGTGATTTTCACATGATCATTGCACTGTTGATTTGTATTTATTGCCTAGAAAATAAGCGACTGCAGAAAAAAAGTATTCAATATATAAAAATATACACACATTTTTGCACTGCTCTCAGATATATCATTTAGCAGCTGCCAGCTTCAAAGCACCAGGGACACATTACTTCCCCAGTCCGGCCCAGGTTATTTCATTCTGCAGCAGGGGCGTAACTAGAAGCCTCTGGGCCCTGGTGTGAGAATCTATTAAGGGCCCCCCAACCCAATCTACCCCCTTCTCACACTATCTACCCCCTCTCCCCCTTCTCAGGCTATCTACACCCTCTCCCCCTTCTCACTATCTACCCTCTCCCTACCCCCCCTTCTCACTATCTACCCTCTTCCTACCCCCTTTGTAGGCCAGTTACCGAGACAGACGCCTCACGCTCCCACCACTGCAGTCGGGGCAGCGCTGAGGCTGGCGGCGACGGCAGCAGGGAGAAGAGGAGACAGAAGGGCGCCGGGCGGTTGCTGAAAACGACCGCTCGGCACCCCTTGGCCCCCCCTGGCTGGCAGGACTCCAGGGCCCGGTCGCAGTCGCGACCCCTGCGACCCCGGTAGTTCCGCCACTGTTCTGCTGGCTGCCAATGAGGTTTTGTTAAAAGTGAACATGTCACAAAAATAATGCACTGACAGATTTTAAAATGTTTTCCTAACAGTTTTTTAATGGTTGGCAAGTTACAAGTTATTTTCAGCAATACATTTCTAGGTAACTGGAGCTCATGTTCTAGCCATTTTGAGCACAAATTATGACATTTTCAGATTTACACTGACAAATTTAGCAGCTAATCTATAAGTAGTTGCTTTGTGAATAGTTGTAAATGTATTTGAAGACAGGTGCAAGTTGCTTATTAAAACCATTTTTTTACAAAATAATATTAACATTACCATACCTCCCAACATTTTAAAATGTAAAATAGGGACACTTTTTTTTTTTTTTAATCTCGCGGAACTCACCAGTACAAACAATTGCACTTTAAAATGTTGCGCTTGCATCGCCACTTAAAACACGCTTCATTTTTGTCAGCACAGTCATGCATATTAAAAATAACCAACACACTGAATTGAATTCCCATGAGGCTCAGCCAGACATACTACTTCCATGATATACGAACACTGAAAAGAATCCCAGTACTCCAAACAGCTTCCAATCCTTAGGTTACTTTATTTAGAGAAAGCAAAACAAAAAAAGCACACAGTACTTCCATGATGGTGGCTGAGGTGCAACAACAGTAAAGCTGCAGATGCTAGCTGTGAACTAAAATTCCTATGATTCTCAGCCAGCCAGGTGTCCACCATAATGCTGGCTGAGCATCATTGGAAGATTAAAAAAGGCTAATGTTAGCCTCCCTCCCAGGACTGCCTTTACACACACCTACCCATAAACACACATATACACATACACTGCCTTTACACACACACGTATACACATACACTGCCTGTCAGGATTCAGCCCTAGCCCTGCAAACTGCCAGGCGTGGCCACCCCTTTAAGAGGTCTGCCTGGAGTTGAACTCCTCTCCACACCTTGCTGTCTTGTTTATTTGTGTCTGTATTTTGTGTACCTTTGCGCTCTTTCCCTTATACATCTGAGGATCTCAGCTCCTCACTCCATCCCCTGTGTCCCTTGCCTTGTTCCCTGTCCTTTGTGGCATCCTGTACCATGTTTGTATTATCTGGCTATGTATATAATCAATGTTCTGTGTATTTCTGTTCAGCTGTGTATTTCTGTTCAGCTGTGTATTTCTGTTCAGCTGTATTTGGTGATGCTATTACCTCCCTCACCTGAAGCCTAGACCACTCACACCTGACCTAATGAACAGGCTTTATATTCTCTGCCTCCCAGTAACAGAGTTGGAACATTAAGTAATTTGGAGCTACAGTTCATGCCAGACTCTGGCTCTATTGGATTTACCTGCCTGCCTGTTACCTTTTTGACCCTGACTGCCTTTTGGATTTACCCTTTTGCCAGTCTGTTGCCTGTTTGACCTGGACTGCCTACTGGATTTCCCCTTTTTGCTTGCTACCTGTCCCAGACCCTTTTGGATACTTACCTGGACTTTTCTACTTTCATACTCCCCAGCAGTCTGTATACATGATATGCCCCCTACTCTGCTGCGTATGGTGAGATGTCTCCTTTGCTTTGTTATACCTATAACCAAACATTCCACTTGTGTCTCATTTGTGAAGTGTGTTTCTATCACTGTGTGCGTTCTTACACTCCTGCGCTCTGCACTCCAACATCCAGTAAGGGCTGAGATGATGAGTCTGACACTGCCTTTACACACACCTGCCCATCAACACACATATACACATACACTGCCCTTAAACACACACACGTATACACGTACACTGCCCTTACACACACACAGACACCCACATATACACGTACACTGCCCTTACACACACACATACACGTACACTGCCCTTACGCGCACACATATAAAACATACACTGCCCTTACATACACACACACATACACGGACACTGCCCTTTGATTTTGGAATCAAAACATTTGCTACTGCAATTTTTTTTAAATGAAAACGGGATCACATTATTCTTCACAATATTCTTGTAAGAAACTTGTATTTCTTTATTAGTTCATGAACTATTTTTTCATATTTAATAAAAGCCAAGATTGAGAAATGTTTGTTTTTATTTCATTTGCCAACCTGCCCCCCCCATTATGCACATCTGCCCCCAGGCTTGCCACTCTGCCCCCAGAAATGCCTTATACCCCCTATATGACACTCTGCCTCCCTAATATGCCTTATACCCTCCTATATGCCACTTTGCTCCATGATATGCCATTTAACCCCCTATATGCCACTCTGCCCCATGATATGCCTTTTAACCCCCTATATGCCACTCTGCCTCCAGAAATGCCTTATACCCCCTATATACCACTCTGCCTCCAGAAATGCCTTATACCCCTATATGCCACTCTAGCATATAGGGGGTTAAAAGGCATATCATGGGACAGTGTGGAATAAAGGGGGTTAAAAGGCATTTCTGGAGGCAGAGTGGCATCCCCTTTGATTTCATGAGGCACCGGCGGCCGGAAGAGGCTTTCAATCCCGCTCGCAGCCGCTCAGTGGCTGTTTTGAATGTTGATCTGCCAGCCGCCTGGCCCACAGACCTAATGGCCCACCGGGAAATTTCCCAGTATCCCAGTGGGCCACTTTGGCCCTGGCCTCACCCTTCCTCTGCCACTGCAAAGCAGGACGGAGGAAGGGATAGGCGAGACAACGGGACAGAGACCCAAAATCCAGACTGTCCCGCCTAAATCGGGACAGTTGGGGGCATGCATTACACAGTTAAAACTTGCTAGTGTGGGTGACCTTCATAATCATATGCTTTAGTTGACAGCAAGTTGCCGTGAAGAAGGGACGTGACTTCCATGGAGGAAGAGAGTAGCTGCACAAGACGTGCACTTGTACTCACCAGCTATACCCCCTTCTGCTTCCTTCCACTTGCATAAGCAGAGGTAACAGGACCTCCAACCCTGCTCCAGGTGCTAACAACCCTAGTTGTGGCTTTGCTGTGAAGTAATTATAAGTTAAATTTAATTCCAACACTGATAAGATCTAAAAAATAGATGAAAATGGCTCATCATGGGCATATTTTTCTGTTTCATTCATATCCATTCTGTATCATGTTTAAAAGGCCGTAAACAACAAAATTGAAGAAACTGAACCCATATACCCCATGCATACCTAGTCATGATTGCTTTAAAACCTTACTCTTCTTTACTAGTACTGTTTTCAGATCACACTACTACTGTTTTCATTTTCCTGTCTATGTAAAAGTTCTTAAAGATTTTTTTATCAGAAATAAAGAGTCATATGTGCTTCTTAATCTGGAAATCTAGTTTTTTTTCAAGGTTCACATTCTGTGCAGGACCAACAATATGTATACTTTTAATAACAAACAGGGTATCAGTAAGTGTTGGTGAATGAACAGGCGCGTTCACAACCTTTTCATAAACAAATTGTAGATAAAACTATTGGTATGTTTATATATTTTTAATTCACATTTTGCATAATCATTTGTATAATGTTTTTGAAAATAAAATCCTAGTAACATATGCTTTATTTTGGAAGTTATTTGATGATTTGGTGCCATGCTAAGCCACAGCTGCATGATTTTGTTCACAATTATGTTTTAGTGCATTAGTTTGATGTTATGATACATGGGTGTGTAGGTGGAGAGGACATCCGAGTTAGATTTTTGGCACCCTGACACTCATCAGCATTTAGAGGGGAGCTGCTTTGTGAGTGTTTCTCCCATTGCAGTTTATTTTCAAAAATCTGTAATTTAATCACTACACTAAAAGTCGCTATTTGAGCATTACTGGTATTTTGTTTTCTAGTTCACTTTTGAGTTTAACTACAAGGAGCCAGAGTGGCAGGCTGTATTATGATGGGCACACAGAAGAGGAATGTTTTTTTTAAAGGCTTTATCAAGACATATTGCCATTGTTTTATTGCTGTAGTATATATGTATAGGAAATACATACATATATATATATTTGATAGCACCAGTCGACGTACTTCAGAGGGCCACATCAACTTGAGGCCAAGTGTATCTGTGAGGCATTGAAATTGTTGGTAAGTATAGTCAGGAAAAGCAAAAAATACCTTGTCATGTAGGGGTAAACACATGGTGGGTGTGGGGAGACAGGGAATCATAGAAGCAGAGAGGCCTATCTTCAGAGACTTGCCCAGGGTCCCATTATCTTTAAAGACTGCCCTGATAATGGTGGTATACATGTGCGTGAATTGTACGGAATGTGGTTCTTATTGCATCGAGCGTTGCCTTTTACCTCAGTTGGGTCAGAAGGGAAAAACAAACACTAAAAACAATTATGTATAACCTCAACTTCAATAAACTGTTACTGTAGTAGGACCACTTATAATAGCCCAAACGTGTTACACTAAATGGGACTATCACACTTTTACCGCTCTTAATACAGGGTGGTTAACAAGGGGAAAACACTAAGACAAAGACAACCATGCGGTGTACATTTCTCATAAACACCTAGTATAATGGAGGTTTAGTACATTAAACCGTTTTAAATTCAAGTAGTAAAAAGTTTGTACCCAGAAAACTTCAAGTAAAGTAAACATCTTGCACATTTGAATTTCTAGTTAAAAACAATTCCAGATTTGGAAGACATTGGATGTGTATATACCGTATACACATGCAGCAAAAAACATTTTTTTTCAGTGGCTTTGGTGCACTCACTTTTTGCAGATTTTTGTAATATTCAGCATATTCTCAAAACCAAAAATGGTAGACACTTAAAAAAAATGAATAATATCTGGTACTGAATGAAATATTATATAAACTGACTAATTACTAAAACCACTCTAAGTTGCAACAGCCCCCTCCTAATTTTTTTCCTTCCATTTTAGATTTCAGCATCAGCTCTACCAGTATACAGTATTTTTTCATGACATTTTCATTAGTATTCAGGATACATTTTAAAACAGTGAATGTCTCAAAAAAAATAAAATTCTAGCCAGCAACTCTGCAGCTCGTTTATAGTCATTTTGAGCACAAATTATGACACAAATTGGAGTAGCTAGTCTAGAAATAGTAGTTGGGTAAATTATTGTAAATGTATTTTAAGTCCTGTTTCCAGTTCCAGGGTTACGACAGTCCTATGTCTTATATGTTTTTAAAACAAAAGGTACCAGATCATCTCCGAGTATGCTTAGGTTCTCTCCTAGCTCACTGATACCTTATACTCCCTAAAGTCTGAGAGGCATCCATGAACATTAGTAGCATACATAATTCATTGCAATCTTTGCCAGCTTGTCCTAAAAGGACATAAATCATATATATTCTTTTTATTTTACATTTAAAAAATATAACACAGGGTGTTATAAATAGTGAAAGTGCAATACGGTGTGTCTAAAACACCAGAGTGTGCCCTGGTTCAATGGCACAACTGTAGATATGAGTCTCACATTGTCCATTAGTGTAGTTAGATGAATTAAGTTATGCGAGAAGGAGAATTCCAAGACCTATAATTTTCCCTGAGAATTTGATCTGTGATGTAATTTTCCACTATTCGAATAAATATCTTCTGTACAGCATTCATTTGGCCAATTCGTCCCACTCTTCAAGATACAATACATTTATCCTGTTGTTTTGGCTTCTCACTTTTTGTGGATACTGGGCTGATATTACCTGTTGAACATAGAAACAAAAATAAAGGTGAGGCAGGCTCCTTTTTAATTCTAACGCAGGCAGATTTGAACTTCCTGGAAAAAGTAGGGAAACTCTTGTAATGATGCTGTAGTGTACCAGTAGGGGGCACTGTCTGCTTGTTGAATAGTGCTTTATATATCGCTAAAACATGTTTTACGTTACTTAAATGCAGCTCTTAACACGAAAATGATTAACACGAAACAGATTGTATAAGAAATAATCTTTTATATAAGAAAAATTATACTGAAAGAAGGGGTGTCTGAAAGATGCTTTTACAAGATTATCATGTAAGAAAGCTTATGTTGGAAAAATATTTCTGAACTGTTCTCATATCAAAAGGAAAGAGATAACAAAAACACATCTGCATATATGTAATATACTAGTCAGCTACAGCTTAGGCTTGGCAGACGATGTGGGAGCCGTGGTCTGTACGGATCCTGGGTGCATACGTAGAAAGCGCTCCAATAGGGGTGCTTTCCTGACACTCATTAGTTGCTTCAAAAGACCAATCTGTGGCAAGAATCTTTGGACCACTGAGAAGGCGGGCAGCTGCAGCTAAGGCAAGTGCTTTATTTATTTTTTGTTTTTATATAATGCATATCAAGGTACTTCAATTTGAATTATTCTTTAGTGGGACAGTCCCTTTAAGATTTTATTAGGATCAGGTATATATAAATGTATATATCTGTTGGGTGTCTCCAGACTGAGGCAAGAAATTGTACTTGCCCCTCACTTATGGCAAGGGCCATAAATCAGTGTATACACCACTTTAACCCTGGTTTGTACTACTGTTCTGCAGACATCAATGGTTGCACTATGAAGTTAATACAAATAACCTTCATATTATTGTTCTGGCACTTTGGCTACATGATTTGGGATCTTATGATCTATGTTTAAAAAGGCCACACATTATTTCACCTAACCATAGGCAATATATTTAAGATTTATGGTATAACAGAATGAATATGTTTTTGGTCCATATTACCTGATGACCTCAGATCCTGGCTACTGTGGCTGTGTACGTTGTTGGCTCGGCTCAGATCGAGTTTTGGCTTATTTAGCACAACAAAGCCCCCTTCCACTATTGTTTCTTCAGCCGGGTTATGTTGCCTTTTAGATGTGAAAAACTTGCTAAACTTTTTCAAAGGCTTAGAGGTCGCCGTGCTATCTGCCCTTTTCACCATCTCCTTGTTTTTGGTTGTTGCAGTTTTTGGAAGGTCATCTAACTTCACAATCTCTGGTAACTCCTGGTCTATCGTAATCAGGTCTTCCAAGAACTTTCCCATCCGCCTTTCGCTTTCTCCATTCTCTCCTGCAGCTGGTGGATTAGGTGTCCCAAATCTCAATATTTCACCAGGTGCAGGACTTCTTCCCACAACTAATGAGTACTTAGGGTTGATGAGTTTGCGTGCCACAGTGGAAGAACGTGGTCTGTTACCCACCATAGGGCTTGGTCGACAGTCAGGAATACACAACTCTTTACACAGATTAACTTCCTCTGAGATGGCATAGAGCTCACGGAACTCAATGTCAAAAGGCTCTGTAAATTGTCCTGTTAGCAAAGTCATTATGCTACGATCTACTCGCAAAGAGCTCCAGGTTAACCTGATGGTAAAAAAACATAAACAAATGAAGCAGGCACGTAATAGATTTTTAGATTCTTAAAATTATGATTATGTATTTAATATTTGTGTTAACCAAGAACAGAGAAAAGCAACAGGATGTTATGTGCTTTGTACGTCTCATTGGAATGTTGGACACCTACAGACAATGGCCCACAAAAGGTATGTTCTAAACTTTTTGTACCATACAGCAACTCCTTCAACCCCCTGAATTTGCATTATTATTTGAGGAGATAGCAAAGCAGGAGAGGTTATTTGTGTAAAGGGGTTGGGCATTAAACAATACTAGGAACAATGCTTCTAGTCATACATTTAGTTACGAAGGTATTAAATTCAGCAAAGCACCAACTCTTTGAAGGAAATGTCTTGTCTTTTGTCCTGTAATAAATTTAGCAGCTGGTGCTGTATTGTTTTTAACATTACTAAAATAGTAAAGACAAAATAAAAATGTGTTTTTAAATAGCCTCTTTATATTTGTTTAATAAAAAATGTTTGTGCTCTCAGGACTTTGTTAGTGCCCCTTTGGGGGTATCACATTTTTCCATATTACACTCAGAAATACCTTCATTTTGATTGGTTTAACTGCTTTTTACAGGAAAACTGGAATTGCATGACCCAGTTTGTTTCATTGTTCGTGATGTTGAGCTTTATGTATGCATCAATCAAACCAGCACATTATATTTGAAAAGTAAATAGGGCTTTCTAATGATATAAAAGCAAGAAAGTAACATTTAGTGTAGTGCTGAGGATGCATTAACTTTTTAAGAGGTTAGAACAATTTACAATGAAGCTCCCAGTCCCTGCCCATTTCGTTTCTCCACTTCTGCTGAGATGTATGTTGACCTTTAAAAATATTTCTATCATCCAACAATCCTAAAACCCTAGAACTCTCACAGGGTCCACAATCCTATAAAAACAAAAATATTAGCAGATCGGGCCATAGGGATTTACTGATATTGAATTTGGGCTCTTACCCCTAGTGTCAGATACATATATAACAGGCACTCTGCAATCACACACAGCAGGCCCGGACTGGCCATCGGGCCGGGCCGCGGCACGGCCGGATTGATTTAGGGACTGATGGAGCTGCAACTCCGGGCCCCTACCTTAAAATGGGCCCAGTCCAGACCGGACTGACTGGGCCTATGCGGCCTCTATGCACCTGCCCCATAAGCCCGCCGCAACTGCGACCGGGTCCGCCACCCTAAGGGGCCGGGAGGCCCCCACCAGGGCCGGCCTTACGAGTGTGCGGCCGCACAGGGTTTAAATTAAAACATCGGAGGGTTTTTTGTTGTTGTTTTTTTTACTTTATTTAACATCCTCCATGTTAAATAAAGTTTTTGTTAACTTTATTTAACATGGAGGATGTTAAATAAAGTTAAAAAAAACCCCCAATGTTTTAATTTAAGCCCTGTGCGGCCGCAGAACCCTAAGGCCGGCCCTGGTGGGGGCTTCCCGGCCCCTTAGAGTGGTGGACCTGGTCGCAGTTGCGGCGGGCTTAAGGGGCCCTGCGTTAATGCGGCCGTAGAGGCCGCATAGGCCCAGTCAGCCCGGTCCTGACTGGGCCTATTTTAAGGTAGGGGCCTGGAGCTGCAATGGAGGAGTGTACAGAGTTTGATTGATGTTATGATATCTTCATTCACCCGTAACGAAGATGTGAAGAAGCACCATGAAACAGGTAGGGTGCGGGAGTTTTGTACTGATTTTAGCCATCACTCTGTGGACTTGGAGCTTCACGTCTCTCCTCTTCTTTTTCCACATATCAACCAAATATTCGTGAATATATTGTCTTTTTTTGGTGTACAATTTCAAGTGCCATTTTCTCTCACTGCTCGTGATATTTGGCTTCATAGTGGTAAAGAACAATAAGGTGACATAACAAAAGCTAGTGCGTGTACAAATTATGGCTACCAACAGGGGCTTTGCCAGGCTGCAAAAACATTGGGGCCTAAAGACCAATAGTAATTGTGACATGCTTCATACTGTGCCAGAGACTTGGGACTGCCTACCAAAACAGCCCTCTTAAAACACCCCCTAGTGACACCCCTGGGTACTCAGCATTCAGGCCCTTGATTATTTTAAGACTGATCTGAACCTATAAATACTAGCACCTAATAATGAAGTCACTCCAGATTTGATAAAAATGAATGCTTCATATAATGAGGTCATTGTCACGAACTGGGTCCATACAGACGACTGTAAAGACCCAGAGCACCCAAAGATTGTGTTCAGGAGTTACGGTGCAGTAGCGGAGTTGGACAGGGCATGGTGCAGGGCGACAGCACTCTCCCGGTGGGCATCTAGGGTTATGCAGCCACATACCAGCGCCCTGACATAGCAGCGGATGATGACAGAACAGAGCAGAACTTGGAGATATCCTGCAGGCACCCTGGAGCAGGCATGAGACATAGCACTGGAATAATGTGCAGGATGCTGCAGGCTGGGAGTAGGGAAGCTAACCAGATTATATAGCAGAAACATAAGGGACAGGGAGACCAAGCAAGAAACATAACCAGACAAGATATACATAATACAGAGCACAACAGGGCACAAGACAAGGAATACTCAAGATCCGACATGAACAGGACAGGACACCCCTCTACCGGGGGTACAGGGCAGGACACCCCTCTACTGGGGGTACAGGGCAGGACACCACTCTACCGGGGGTACAGGGCAGGACAACAAAGCACAGCACTGACAAGACTGACCAGGCAACACATGACAAGAATACACAGAAACCACAGGACTAGCCTAGGACTACAAGATAACAATTGGAGATTCCGTCACATCATATGGCCATAGTATGCTTAGCCCACCACTACGCCAAAGTACTCCGATATTGGGTGAGTCCTAATGCTAAACCCTGCTTACAAAGGTACTAAACAAACCAAACATGAAATCCAAACACATGAGAGAGACATTCCTGTAGACTGCAGACTGAGACAAACATAACGGGTGGGGCACACCTTATAAAGGAAACAGAGCTGAAGCAAAGAGCAGAACTAGCAGCAAGGAATGGAAGATCAGAACAGAGCATAAGGAAATCCAGGAATGGATTGAAGCAAAACAGAGAAACTGAAGCAAGACAGATATGCAGCTCCACAGCCTGGGTAGAACGTGACAGTCATATAATGAAACAAGAAGGTCAGAGACATATGTGATGTAAGGGAGTTTTCCTTTACTGAGAAGATGGTAGATAAATGCAACAGCCTTTCAGCAGAAGTGGTGGAGGCTAATACAGTGAGGGAATGTAAACGTGCATGGGATAGGCATAAAGCTATCCTGAATCTAAGGTAAGATCAAGGACTGATTAAGGTCTGAGTCTTTACATCAGGAAAAATGGACAGAAAAGATTGACAGAATTGTATTTATCTGCCATCAAATTCTATATTCTTAGTTAACGTAGTCAAAATTGCGAAAGTTGGAGGTTGAATAAAATATAAAACAAACCTATTTTTCCTTACCTGAATGAACCAAATGCCACCTTTTCTCCATCCACCATAAGGTACTTGTGTGAGAGAGAACCTTTGATCTTACCATTTGTCAGGTAAAATCCAACCCCTGTAACGTATCTAACACGTACATTCTATATTAAAAGGGAATATGAAAGAAATTGAAAGATGTTTCAATACAGATATCAGTACATCACAGAAAAATTAATGAAAAAACTGCTAAATAGATCCTAATATTTGCCCTGAGTTTAGAAATACCCATTTTTGCAAGCTATAAGGCAATATGTACAAGTAGCTTTTTTCAAAACCATTTTTTCCCCAAACTTGGTCATCCTGCGCCTATGTCCTATTTGGGTCATCTTTGAAGATGGCCAGTTAAATTAACCAAAATAAAACTATATATTTTTAAAAACTAGACACCCTGTGGTATTGTAACAGATGACATAGCACAGAGGCCAGGGCCAGGGCCATCTGCTTGGCAAGGCCTAGCAGTATTTATTGCACGGGCCCGCAAACACAAAGGGCAGCCATGGGACTTGATTAAGAAATCACCCTAGTGTGATGAGCATGACTGACAATTGCAGCCTCCAGATCTGCAGATAAAGTTTATTTGGAATAAAATGAGATAAAACTTGTTTTATCCCTGCATTTTAAGCTCTAGGAGAACACTTTTCTTCCATGGCACTTCCCCTTTAAAGAGTAACAATGAGAAAACAAGTTTTTCTCTTTACTTCAAGAAGAACATATTACATGATTTGGGTGTTGATTGCGGTGATTAGCCCTTTGTATTAGATGATCAGAGTGTTTTTTTTTTAAATTACTGTTCAATGAGTTCAAAATATTGAATCAGTCTAGTTTGTCACTACTGTTTGGATTTCAAAGGTCAATATTTTTGTTATAAAGTACATGACATATTCATTTTTTCCTGAACCTTATGCACCACCTTGCATTGCTTGCAGTAATCAGATCCCAGTACCTTTGTCATAGAAAATAATATTCCAGCTTGAGCAAAAGCGAATACAACAAAATGGACTACATTGTTTACATTACCCGCAGCATGAAGCTGGACAGTTGCATGAGCTCACACATCTCCAGGAAGTATTTGACTCCTGCTTCTCCCAGAAGGATGTAGACAGGAACCCTACGCTTATCTGCAGCTTCAAGCACATCTCTGAACACTTCCCGATCTGTGAAAAAGTCCATGACTATCGCAATAACCTGTGACAGATACAGAAACCATTAATATATGAAAGACTACAGAGAACTAAAATGGCAGTATGCCCAATTACCGGTTTGGCAAATGTAGAGATAATGGACCTTAAAAAATTGTTGGAATACACTTTGACAAAATGACAAAGTAATGTAATTTTTTTTTACTTTACTAAGAGGGTGACAGATAAGTGGAATAAGAAAAAGTGGTGGATATAAATACAGTGGGGGAATTTGAACATGCATCATATTGTATGTTTCTATATATAGGGCAGCAGAAGGTCGGTAAAGCATTATGGCGTCTCTGTGAGCTTATAAAATTAATTTTAGCACAGGAGTGTAGTGCACAAGATGAGCAAGTTAAAAGGTGTTTTAACTGAATGTATACATACTAACACGGAAACTCGCTTTAACACCCGCTTACTTTACGGTGAAAAATGAGTGCGGCCCACGCATGTATACAATTCTGATGAAGTGGCCCACTGCAGAAAAAACTTGGACACCCCTGACCTATGCTAACATCATATGATCACAAACATTAACACCTTACCGGAACACACACCCATGCTAACACAATTTACTCATGCACTGGCATGCTAAGCCTATACACCAATACACACTAACAAGGCATTTTCGTCCCCACAACTGCCGCTCACTGGATATTTACTTTTTTTCTGATCATTCTCTGTAAACCCTAGAGAGGGTTGTGCGTGAAAATCCAAGTAGATCAGCAGTTCCTGAAATACTCAGACCAGCCCGTCTGGCACCAATAACCATGCCACGTTCAAAGTCCTTCAAAGTCCCTTAAATCCCCTTTCTTCCCAATTCTGATAATCAGTTTGAACTTCAGTATATGCCTAAATGCAGCTAGTTGCTGCCATGTGATTGGCTGATTAGCTATTTGTGTTAATAAGCAATTTAACAGGTGTACCTAATAAAGTGGCCTGTGTGTGTGTGTGTGTGTATATATGTATGTATATATATATATATATATATACACACACACACGTATATACAGTATGTACAGTATTAGAGTCAGTGTGTATAATATAAACACACTGACTAACAGTACAGTACACATACACACCGCTGCCTCTCTACAAGGTGGGATAACAATAAAATGCCAGGGCACCCTGCAAGATACCTCCTACACACACATTAACATACTTATGCACACACAAACATACTTACATACACCAACATATGTACACACAGTACCACACTAACATACTTACACACACATGCAGTAACATACTGACCTGTTTACACACACTAACATACTTACACACACATGCAGTAACATACTGACCTGATTACACACACTAACGTACTTACACACACATGCAGTAACATACTGACCTGTTTACACACTAACATACTTACACACACATGCAGTAACATACTGACCTGTGTACACACACTAACTTACTTACACACACATGCAGTAACATACTGGAATAATTACACCAAAAATATTCCAAATACTTTATTATGTGGAGAGCACAAATTTCACATACATTCCCCACAATATACACATACGTTTACACATTTAGTTAGAGAATAGCTCTGAAAAGTGTACATGTATATGTATCTGGAAAACGTGACAGATCCAGTAATATCTAGCTTTTCTTCAGTGACGGAAACTTTGTTTTTTAAGCGGAGCAATCCGCTTAAACATCCTTTTGGTTTACATTAGTTTTGCTATTGTTGACCCCTATAGTAAGGTACATCTACTAATGGGGTTACCTGTCAGATACTGTACCACTGACACAAGATTTATAATTGTCTAGGATGTCTAGGATTATCGTGGGATCTTAATAGTTGCGTAAGTTAAAAAAGGGAGGTTATTGTAATGCGATAGTTTTTATTTAACATTTCCTATAAAGAGCAATGCAAATGCGAACATTCACAGCACATATTGTATACAGCATTTCTAAAATGCTCCTTCTGGGTTGTCATTTGGAAAATCCTGTAAAATTCAGGTCAGACTGGTTTCTCTAAGCAGATTTACATTTACAAAGTTTATTTCAAAAACATACTGTGACACTGCTGAAATTAGAGTAAGCCTTTTTTCTAGGTCTTTCCAGGAGAGATTGAACACCTGAAACATCACACATGACAAGCGGCTGCGTTCATTCCTGAGCCAGTGGTGTAACACAAAATCCTAAGGCCCCCTAGAAGCTGTGTCAAGGCCCCCCCATGTATGTTTAATAGCATAATATCTTGTGTTTGTGCTGTAATAAAATTAGACAAACGCCAGATCACCAGGGACAGTTTGAGAGGCAACATAACTTCTCCAGGAACTGCAAAGGGTAAAGGGGATGTGTTACGTCTCCGTTTTAAACGTGGCAGCTTAGAGAGCATGCATTGGGATTGTGCAGATCCAGTGCTAGGGCATCTGTACGCATTGTCAAACATGCCTGTATAGTAGACCACAAAGGCAATTCAGAATGATTTTTCATTTAGAAACCTATTAAGAAAGGCATCAAAAAAACGGCAACCTGCTTCCTTAAGGTGATAATCTCCCCAGCTGGCCCTGCTCCTCCAGCAGTCCAGCCGCAGAGGAGGCGCTCCCAACTGATCTGCACCCTAGACCAGCGCCCACCTAGCCTTCTTTTCAGCCGCTGGCACACATCACTATTGCGGCGGCATCTGACAATTGTCCTTGTAAAAAGCATTGCTTGTCAAATGTATATTTTATATTTTAAGTAAGAAATGCTTTAATATTAGATGACAGTATGAAGTCATCTACATATTGTATGACCGTGAGAACTAATCATTCACTCAAAATGCTGTAAGAATCCTGTGTATATAGAGTTTATGTAGCAAGGTAATTTCTTTTATTACAGACAAATTATATAGTTAATACTATATGATCATATGGGCATTTTGGTTCTACGTGAAAACCCAGGCTTGTTTGAGGTCAGTGCAGTGCGTGTCTTGTGTATCAATAGGGTGTGTGTGCATGAGGGGGTAAATATGACACACAATGGGTCTCTCTTTGCGTTGCTGACCCTTGAAAGAATGGTATGACTGCCCGTATAAATGTCGATTAACACTTTTGTGGTGCTGGTGTTTAGCGATAATTTTCTCCTCTCCTATTTAGTGTACCCACACAAGTTATATATTGTTTTTTTTTCAGGACTAGAATAGCTTTCTCCAGGTACCATTTTTTATCATATCATCTAAGTTCCTATATTTTTTTTTTTATAAATAAATTGAAAAAAAGAAACAACCCTTTCTCACTTTTATTTGATAAATTATTTTACTCATCTACAAAAGCTAATGAAAAAAACTGCTAAATAGAGTCTACTATTTGTCCTGAGATTAGAAATACCCAATGTTTTTATTTTTTTGCAAGTTACATGTAATGGTAAGAACAAGTAACGTTTTGCTATTTCAAAACCATATAATTCCAAATCTGGTCATTCTGCCCCATGTGCTATTTGGGATGCAATGCAATTTACCCCATCAAACCATATATTTCTGAAAACTAGACACCCCAAAGTATTTCTCTTGCAATAAGTTATAAATTCTGACTGCAATCTACCTGGTTATTTCTATCCTGGATTCTACTGGGGTTATTTATAAAGGTCAATTGTGAACAGTTCATAGACAAATAAAAAAATCGAAACTTATAAAGAATCAGTTTTGCAGCGCAATGAGGCAGTGGCGTTTGAACTGGCTTCAACTTACGTTCATGGAAAATGACATCCTGAAGACTATTAACTTCAAGCCAATTAAAAAACAATTCTCAACAAAGAAATGTTGCAAACATTTGATTAATAGTAAATAATTCATTCATACTGTACTGTTTACCAATTAATTATAATTTTTTATGTTCAAATATTTGTGTTTATCAAGACTCAATGTTCAAATGTTTCTGTTGATTAACCCTCATTTTACATCATGTTTTTTCCCCGGTGTGCATCGCAGGGTATACAATGCTGTTTAGACGGCCCTGTTTACACATGTACGTAGAGTTATAGTACAATAAGGGAGCTAAGTGCAATACTCTATAACAAGGAAATAATTAGACCTGTAAACCTTAACACACAGTGTGTTACACAATTCTCACAGTGGAAAAACAACATCACTTTCATTTTTGAGGTTGGGGGTTGTGCACCATTTGCTGTCATGATGGGGATCACTGTGACGGCTCTAGAATTTTAGGAGCCAGTACAAAAGGATTTACAAGGGCCCTATCTCTAATCCAAGCGACGAAGAGGATACATTTTCCATAATCTATGACCACAGATTCAGGAAAGGATTTCTATGAATTTTGGAGGAATATGCATTTCACTTCTCCTGCATGGTTTGAGGTCTGCCCTACTCAGACAAAGGCTGCTTAACCTGCCTCCTCTAGGTGATCTTATGAGTACAGAGAAAACCCAAATAGGAGCATTTACATCTGGCCCATATCATCTTCATCTCCTGCCCATTGGTGGTCACACCGTTGACCAAAGGAAATACAACGAGAAGAACATTTTTTAGGAAATGATAATGCATTTATAAAAGTGACTAGCGGAAAAGGTGGAAGAGGATAATATCTTCATTAAGATTCACAAAAGCAAGATCATGCTTAGGTAGACTAGACTTTTTAGATTCAGCCTCATACTGGCTTAGTCGGGGAAGTTGCCAGACCTATTCCTGCTACAGATAATGCATAGAGAGTCATCCCCATAGAGGCATGTCTGAACCTATGTCTGTGTGTCATGGGGAAACACAACATGTACAGGTTTATATTTGTTTAGCCAAGCAGAGTTAAATATTAACACAACATTTGTAAACACATACAACAATAGATGTGGCCAGACAGGTCATCCAGAACAGGTTCAGGTGTATTCTTAATGGATTTTAAGGATCCCATCCAAAGAAGGATGCGGTCGCAAAAACGCAACGTCTGCCGACGATCCCACCAAAACAGCGACCGAAGCAGTGCTTCAGTGCATGACCGGTTCAAACACATAACTCTATATTCAAGATGTAATGAATACATAATTACATGCTTTGGGTTTATCTACAGGGTTGCATTATTATTATTATTCATGTAAGTTGATTACATAGGAGACAATTCAGAATTGTTGCATATCTACCCACATGATGTACACAGGTAAAAAAAGAACTCCTTTCTGAGCTTCTTTTATGGGGTTTTCACAAATTTCCTTTGTATAAATCCCCCATGGATAGTGCATACTGTGCATGACTGCTGCCAAATGTGTTTTGGGCTGTTTAATTGGGCCAGTGGGCTGAACTTGCCCCCCTGGGCCGAGTGTTGCCAGCTCTCCCATATGCCATCATGCCACTATTTCCATTTATCAGACCGGTCAAACATTAAATCCGGATATCAGACTTAAACCGGCTTGAACGGTGTCCTGAAACAGGATCAGTAAGACACCCCTATTCACGCGAATGAACAGAACAGTAAGTAGTAGTAATAATAATAATGCAATTCGAATCTTTGACACCTTAAGCCAAGACTGAAGAGTGCCACTTCCCTGTTTGGACTACAACTCCCATCAGCCCCGTGCGGTTAAGGGTGATAGGGATTGTAATCCCCAGGCCACTTTCTCTTTCAGACTTTGCCCCAATCAGTCTCACCTTCCGCGCTTTCTTGATGAGTTCCCGCAGCACCGTCTTTATGGTGGGGGCGTTCTCCTTGGGCGGGTGGGTGTACACCAGCTGGTTGCTGACCCCCCTGTAGTGCCCGTTATCCGGCCAGCCGAGGTCGAGCGGCGGGATCTCCGTGTCTGACAGTTCGGGCCAGTACTGCAGGGAGCCCTTTTCCTCAGCCCCTTGCTTACCGCTGCCGCCTCCGCTCACGGCGTTTGCTTTCTTGGGACTTTCGATGTTATATTGACTCCAGTCAGCTCGCAGTTCAGTCAGTTCCTTGCTGGAAAGAAAGTCCCTGATACCGATCAGCTTAACGTGCTGCCTGTAGTCCTGGACCCCCTGACTGACCAGAACCTCTAGACATCTCCTCTGGTCTTCGCTGTAAAAGAAGTGGACCATGTCCTCTGTCACCCTCTCGTTAACGTGATCGTCTCTCAGACACAAAAGCTGAGAGTCAGCCATGGTGCTTGGTCTTCGTCTCAATATTGCCACGAGTGGAAGCAGTTGGAAGCGGGGGAAGGAGCTCACCTGAGGTCCAACCCCTATCATTCCTTACCGTGAGCCCAGCCTCTCACCACGTAATTACAGTCAGCAAGGAAGCCAGGAGTGAGTCAGCTGGTAGCCAAACCAACACTTTCCCTTTAGTGATCTGCCAACTGATTCTGATTGATGGACCACTTGGGGGGCACAGCTACTACTTGGGGGTTACCTGAGCAACTAAAAAAACTAAAAGGTGTATATACACCTAAATTATACAGGGCACCATAAGCAAAGGTGGAATGGTACATTTATTCACCTGCATAGAGGTCCCTAATTCCTGCCCTGGTAGCACACAGACCTTAAGTCATTTAGTCAGTTGAATAACAGAACAGATTGTCCTTGAACCCTGTAGATCATACGGCTTGCAGTGACCTTCTAATATCTTGACCCAAAACACTTAAGGCGTACAAGAAACTCATTGCAGATGGTGGAGTCCGACACACATACACAAAATATACTACTTAGACCACCATGGATTAGCACAGATAAGAGCCAGTAAATTCTTCTTAAAAACATCTACCCCCGCAACTATAACTTAATCAGGCATTGAAAATCATCGACTACTTGTGTTATTATTCTTTTATTGCAATAGTTCTTAAATTATTCAGGATTATACTTTCCAGCTCTGACTTCACATCTGCTCCCATGTATCAGCCACTGTTTATTGCTATATCAATGTTTTCTATCCTAGCGCGTGCATATTTAACTCAAAGCGATATGCTTCTATGATTTTTGAATGATTCCTGTATGTCTAAAATATACAAAGTATAGATGTAAAAAAAGCAAAAACATTCTGTAGGAACACTTTGGTGCTGAATGTTTACTTAACGACCAGAACGTGTCAAAGAACAGATGTAGAAAGCACTTGTGTGGAAGAACAAACACTAAGTAACACTTAAAACGTATAATAGTGTGATAAACCAGATAACATACAGAAAGGAACATCATCAACATGCAAAACTCTTCAATTTATAGTGTTTTGAGATCTCAGACACATGTTTACTAGCGGACCATTGGACAAATTGTTTAAAATGTTTAACTTGACCTATTAGAAATATGATTATTCATTCCAAATGAGTGAGCATATCGCAAACTAAGATAAATGAAGTAGGTAACATAATAAAAGGCAAGGGAAACTCCCGATTCCAGAGCCACATGCCACTCGGATCATAAAAACAGGCTGGGGAAAATAATTCTCTACATGTCTAAACAAACTACAGTTGCTAAAGCTGTAAATTAAATGTTTTTTTTTTTCTTATCCCATACTGTCCAACATTTAAGGAATCTTAATTGAGATCCAGAGCTAGCAATGCCACAGTGCATCTCTCAAAATCACTGTACTACTATCTGTATTGACATAAGAGGTTATGAGTCCAAGAGCAAAAACAAGTTTGTCTGTAGGAACACATTTGGATCATTTGATTTCTCCTGCTGAGTCATGTTCTTCCCATCAGCCACTCCGCACCAACTAGATTCCATCCTCTTTTGGCTCCTATCACCTGGTATTGGCTCAAACCACAAAAGAAGAAGAGGGCACTGTCATGGGAGCCTCTGTGACTTGGGGGGCGCCTGGAGGCTGTGTTTCCCGTTATAGACGGTGGACCCCTGGATTGCATAACATACTTCCAGCAGGCCATAGTGGACACTAATCTGGTTCCTTTGCTTGGATTTATGTTTAAGTCACCCTGTTTTTTGTATTTAAGTTGCGCACAGCAATACATATTACAGTACAACTTCAGTTAACGGAAAGCTCAATAATACAGTAAAAGCAGTGCGCAATTACAATTCCAGACATGGCACATATGGTTAGCACATTAGTGGAAACAGTTTGGGGAAATGGGGTAGTGGAGAGTCCGGGTTGGGCAAGGGGGTTGGTGTGATGTATGCTGGTTGTAACTCACCGCCAGCCTTTTGAAAGCTATGTTTCCTGCTGTCTTCGATGCTAGCCCTGCCTAATGGTTGAAGTTTTGTGTTCCTGGTGGCCATAGGGAGAAGGAAGGATCGTCTGGCGGGTGTCAGATACACCAAAGAATTAAATTCAGTACAGAGGTAGAGCTCAATGGTACAGCAGAATAGAATGGGTCAGTTGGGAGGCATGGTAGTAATCTAAGCAATTGTCCAAATGGGGGCCTGGCACGTCAACCATCATCTGGGGTTGAGGTACCAGGACCTGTTGATCGTATGGGTGCTAAAGCAATGGTAGAGATCAGACACAGTGGAATGGAAAAAAAACATAGTTAAACTGTTAATTTAACAGATGTACCTGCTCAATCAATATGTAAATTATTAATTGTAAATTAAGCACTAAACCCTTCCAATGCCTAAGGAGAAAAAAGCTTAGCTGTAGAATACAGAATTGGACAATGTAACAAAGTATGACTTTGTATTAAGAAAAGTTGGCGTATGGAGGAGTGAGAGGCCTGACATAGTTATCTTCCATGGTTCCTACAAGCATGGGGGTGAGCAATCCCCCAGGACCCAAAATGTTAAAATATTTTTGATAACTGCACCTTGACATTGAACACCAAAGAGAGCTCTATGGTCTCAACATGAACTGTTTTGGAACCAGTCTGGCTCCCTTGTTGTTGTGGAAGGTAATCCCAACACTTGTAGGATGATAGTAAAAAAGCAGAAAGATGAGGTAAAGGGTTAATCAGAAGGAGGACGACTTTTACAAAAGTTTTGTTTTAAGTTGTTAGTTTAACAGACAAGAAGTGTCTGGTACGGTGCGTTTAGCCAAATGCCAGTAAACATAATAAATAAAAAATATGTGGATATTCTAATAGTTATGCGATCTTCTGCCCCCTATTCTTCCTATTCTACTCTTTTATAACTTTTTTTATCTCTATCATTTGCCTCTCTTAAATCCGGTAAAACCTAATGGAAATTTCCAATACCAGGATATTAATGAAGTAGTCGCTCATGACCACTTATGGCTGCTCTAACATTTATAATGGTACGATTATTATTTTGATAAATAACCACTTATTTACCAGAAATAGGAATGTCTGATGTAAGTGTTGCTCAGGAACACTAGCCTGGAAAACAGAGACTGAGTTCTAAGTTCTAGAGTAACTGAGTAATGTTGATGGAAAAAACTCAAAACAACCATTCATTTTCTAAAACGTTCATCGTTTGAATTCATTATTAACTACATAATCAATATATGTAAAAAAAAAAATGAATATAATATAAAATGTTTTATAGGATTATATGTATGTGTTAATAAAACGCTAATCCATAATAATAATAGACATATTAAGTAATCTTGATACCTGAAGTTAGTATAAGTCTATAGCAAAACCCTGACAATACTCTCAATAAAGCTGTGTGGCCTCTTTCTGTTGGCCGTAACAAATATCACAATAAATGCATGGTACTAGAAAAAGAGAACAGCCCAACCATCATATGCACTTTAACCCCTTCAGGACCTGCATTTGTGTACTGCATCTTCAGTTGAAGACTGCAGTTTAAAAAAAAAAATATTTTAATTCTGTGCTTGTGATTCACTTCAAAGCGATCACGTGCTCGGAAATTGAGGGGGAGTGGCAGCTATGGATCGCTGGGGACACCCAGCGGTCAGTAGCAGCCGCCCCTCGCGATCCCAGCGTTCATAGCGACGCTGGATCGCGCATCATCGATGACGTACCTGGTACGTCCCAGTCTGGCGGTGACCTTTGACCAGGAAGTACCAGGTACGTCCCGGTCTTGAAGGGGTTAATGGATATGAAAGCTGAGAGGTCCCTTTAAATTATCATGGTGTCCACCATACAAATGCAGAATCCCCTCAAAATCCATTTGCCCCTTTCCCTACCCCCAGCTAGTCTCTGTGCAGGAACTATTCAGCCGAACATATATTTTTCCATGTAATGGTTCCAGCTGGGGGGGGGGGTGGAGTTTGGAATCTAACGAGACATTCCATATGTGTATATGAAAAGTGCTTCTATTGATTTCAATGGGAGTGCCTTCTTGCTGCTGATAGGGGGCTTCAAGCTTCACATTTTAAAATAGTCATAAATTAAGATGCATTCTTTGTTGGTGATACTGTTAGGGACATTACACTGTCTCTTTAAAATGCCACCAAGTAAATCAGGTGATCTGTGTTTATGTAGGTTGAAAAACAGGAACTACAGTTTTCTGGGAAGCACCTATGAGCTCTAGATAATTACACAAACGAAAATCTTTACTGATTCAGAGGCAGCTGCCTATTGTGATGTAACTGAATATATACCGTCCAAGTCTTTGTGGTGAAAAAATCTTCGTATTCTACAAAGATTTGTATTTGTTTTGGGCGAATATTTGTATATGCTCTTCGTATTCCTTTTTTCTCTTTGTTTTCTGACAGTTTTCTAGCAGGGGTAACTGCTTAACGGGCAACCGTCACCTCCTCACAGCTGCGCCCTTCCTACGTCTCTGAATTTAATATGATAAATACCAATCAAAGTTACAGGTAAATTTGCTTGTTACATGAGCACCACAAGCACCATACCCCATTTAACGTACAGCATCTCAGGAATGGTGTAGGTACTAATGCAGCCTCCTTAAAACTGGCTCTGTTCTGCATCTGATTTTTCATAGTTCAGTTCCCCATTTTACAGTTCCCCATTTGATAAGCCTCAAAAAGAGTTCACACAGAAGTCTCATTTTAATAAGACAACCATGCCGAAATGCATTTTTATTATGTTTTTCTCTTTAGTAAGCATACTTATGTACAAACTAATTAATTTTCATAAACCCCTTCACGACCAGTGACCATACCAGGGAACTTGTGGGATCCGGCTCAAAATGCATTGTTTTCAATGGGTTTTGGGACTGTTTAAGGGGTTAAAAAGCTATACGATTTATTACCGCCAAAACAATGTTGAGATTTGATCCAGCATTTCGATTTGGACAATTTTAGGCTAGATGGTGAATGCAGTGTATTTTGCTTGTGTCATCCCATAATGCCTTTGAAAGCAAAGCTTGAATTTCCAGCACTTGCTGCTTATCTATATATTTTTTGCAACCCTTTATTTTCAGAGCATGAATGATCCCATTCAAAGAAAAAAGGATCCTGGCAAGCAGTTGCAAGAGCTTTTCAACACCACA
The DNA here is from genome assembly GCF_027358695.1 of Spea bombifrons. Lineage (NCBI taxonomy): Eukaryota > Metazoa > Chordata > Amphibia > Anura > Pelobatidae > Spea > Spea bombifrons. The sequence goes on along the minus strand of NC_071092.1, from coordinate 23,887,265 downwards.
TTTAAAAGGTCTGCTGACATCTGCAAGAATTGCTAACAAAACTGCAAAGGAAATGTCATGCAAAACAAGGGTGAAAAAGCCAGTTAGGTTAAAGCAATCTGAAGTGTCCTATTGTCCAGCACGGAAGAGATGTTTGGCAGGTAAATACCGTATTGGCTCGAATATAGGCCGCACTTTTTTCCCCCACTTTAAGTCTTTAAAGTGGGGGTGCGGCCTATATTCGGGGTCTAGCACCCGACGCCCGGGACATACAGTCCCGGGCGCCGGGCAGGCAGCGGGGTTAGGATACAGATCCCCCGCAGCGGTGCAGGGGACCTGTATCCTACTCTCGGATGTGCTCAGACAGCCTCCTCTGCCAGCACTTCCCACGGGGGGAGTTCCGGCACGGGAGATCGTCCAAGCGCATCGCACAGACGTTCACCGGCAGCGGCGATGAGCGTGAACGACCTCCGGTGCCGGCACGTCTGCTCGATGTGCTTTAACAATCTCCCTTGCCGGGAATTCCCACAGGGGGAGTCCCGGAAAGGGAGATTTTTAAAGCACATCTTGCAGACGTGCCGGCAGTGGAGGTTGTTTCTGCTCGCATCGCCGCTGCTGGTGAACGTCTGCGTGAACAATCTTCCTTGCCGGTACTTCCCACGGCGGAAGTGCCGGCACCGGAAGTTGAAGTGTTATGTGTAGATGTCCCCCGCCGGCCCCGCAAGACCCGGTGGAGTCTGCACCGGTAAGTCTGGTGTGGGGGGACATCTTGGGGACAGAGTGGCAGCATATCTACTATCACATAATAATGGCATAATATCACACTACTATCATGCCAAGTCATATTGCTAATTTTTTTTGTCCAATTGTGGTGTGTTACCTACTTTTATTAAAAATGTGAGTTTTTATTATTGGTGGGGGGTCATTTTCGGTTTTGGCTAAGTGAACCGTGAATGTTTTGGTCCAGGATTTTCATTTTGGTGCATCCCTAGAGTAAATATAACTATTTCATTTTTAATTATCCTTAGTCCTGAATTTGTAGTCACAAAACTTTCTAGGCCAAGAAATCAGTGAGAGGAAAAGTAAACGTTTTGTGTCATTTACTTTAATTTAATCTGCATATTTTATTAAAGGCCATATTTTCTCACAGTGAAAAATGAGTGCGGCCCACGCACGTATACATTTCTGATGAAGTGGCCCACTGCAGAAAAAACTTGGACACCCCTGGGGTAGACAGTGAGAAGGGGGGGTAGGGAGAGGGTAGCTAGTGAGAAGGGGCGGTAGGGAGAGGGTAGCTAGTGTGAAGGGGGTGGTAGGGAGAGGGTAGCTAGTGAGAAGGGGGCGATAGGGAGAGGGTAGCTAGTGAGAAGGGAGGGTAGGGAGAGGGTAGCTAGTGAGAAGGGGGGTAGGGAGAGGGTAGATAGTGTGAGAAGGGAGGGTAGGGAGGGGGTAGATAGTAAGAAAGTGGGAGAGGGGGTAGATAGTGTGAGAAAGTGGGGATCTGATGGGGGAAAATGCTGTCCCCCCAGATTTTTAGGGGTTCCTATGCCCATGCTTATACCCCTATATGCCACTCTGGCATTTAGAGGGTTAAAAGGCATTTTATGGGGAAGAGTGGCAAATAGGGAGGTTTAAGGCATTCAGGAGGCAGAGAGGCGTATAGAGGGTTAAAAAGGCATTTCTGGAGGCAGAGTGGCTAGCAGCGGGGGTTGTCTGCGTCCATCGTGCAGACCTTCCCCGACTGTCAGAGATCAGAGTTCCCCGGCACCGGTGTGGGGAACTCTGATCTCTGACAGCCGGGGAAGGTCTGCGCGATGGACGCAGACAACCCCCGCTGCTAGCCACACCTCCTTCCTGCTGCAGCGGAAGTTGTCTACGCGAATCGCGTAGACATCTACACGCAGCCCCAGCTACACACCGGGGACTCAGAAGTACCGGTAAGTGGGGCGGGGGGGGGGACAGGAGGATCCAGGTCCCCTGCAGCTGCCGGGATCTGGATCTTAGTCGTCTAATAGTAAGACCTATTTGAGGTCTGATTATAAGGCGAGGGGTATTTTTCAGAGCATTTGCTCTGAAAAAAACCTCGTTTTAGAATCGAGCAAATACGGTAATCCCATCAATAGGATTGGTGCAAAGGGAATTAAAGGTTGGGTTGAATAAATATATCTGTTAATTTATGTTAATGCAGTTCTGTGGATATATGAGTCTATGTTTTACAACAAACGGTTCATTCCTGCTGTACTCAATTCAAGGTAGTTGTGTCTACTTATTGGGCACACATAGCAGGGTTCCAAGGTGTGCATGCTGACTGGTGCAGGAAGTTATTCCTGGGACAACAGGAGGATACTGGGTGATCTCTGGGAGTTACTACAGCTCTCTTGGTGAACCTGTTACAGTGAGATATATAGGATATATATTATATAAAATGTATTTTATGTGTGCATATGTGAATCAGTATATATATATATATCTATACACACACCTGTGTGTGATCTCATCTGCTTCACAGTGTGTCCCTGAATGGCAGAAAAAAAATGTGGTCATCCTAGTCTGACCACATGTATTTATATGTTGGCCCAACAAAAGATATCAACTTTGATCAATACATACACCTTAATGATTAATTTTAACATGAAAGTACATTATCCTACATTGGGGGGAATGTCTATGAAATAAAGATCCAAAAGACTGAAAAAATGTCTATGTCCACATAGCTTTATATTGTCTTCTTGGGTGCAAAAATGTTTAATTACAATTTGTTTTCTAAGTTTTTAGGGATGCCAAAGGGGCAGTGGAAATGGATTTAACAGCAGCTTATCCTACCCTGAGCAAAGTTGCGTCCATTAGTACTGAATTCTGCCCACCTCCAATGCTTGTCCAGGTTGGACCAGCCCTTTGTGAACAATTTTGGACTGGCACCCCCCAGGCTTGACCCTCTATGATTAAAAATCATGTTAGTTGAATAGGTTTCAGTTATAATATTTTAAAACAGAATTGTTCAAGCAAGTTCAAATTGCTTTGAAGTAAGTATACCTTCAAAGCATTTTCTATAGTAAAATACTCAAATATAGGTCGGCCTGTACCCGAGTAACCCATTCCCCCATCTGTCCATGGTCAACGTCCTGGTCTCTTTTTAAAGACACAATGGCAATAGTTATAGCTGAACGATATTGTTAGCCTTCCTTGCAACCCAACTAGTCATTAAACCATGCATCAGGTCTTCCTATACTATAAAAACACAAGCTAGGATGGGAGCAGAAGTTAACTTAATGGGTGAGTTTTTAGTGTGTCTTTAAAGTTGAACTGGGAAAGAGAGAATATTTTTCTTCTTAAATCACCGATGACGATAATATATTTAGATAAAGAAACCATTTAGGCAGTTGTAACAGATGAAGCATTTGTAATCATTTTAATGCTGTGCCCATATGTACAAATTTCCAGCTCACTTGGAATTCTGCTTTTTAACATTAAACACTAATAATGTTTGTTGTGGCCCTAGGCAAGGGTGTGTAGCCTTATCTTGTATACAGTCATAAAGCAGCTTAATTAGATCACTCACACTACACAATCTCATAGGATATACAATTCTTAGTATCCTGAATGCAGTTTGGAAAAAGGCATGTTTATACAATTCCAACTGGAATTAAAGTCAGTCATTTAAAATTCCAACTAGAGTTAGACACACCTTGTGGACTTTTGATGAATGTAAAAAAATACAGAAACAGCTCTTATAATATTGTGTAAAGTAAACCTAAACGCTTTGTTAATAGTTACTAGTTCGTCAAAGCACATTTTTGTTAGGGATGAAATGCAACCTCAGCAGTGGAAAGCAAGCATGACACCAACTGATTGTCGTAATAATAAAAGTATCACAGTAGATCAATCAGAGTAGACAACAGGGCTATGTCACAATATCCTCTGTTGGCCTGAGTTAGGCCCAGGGCAGTGTCTAAGGTAAATAAACCCCTGATTATGCACTTTGGAAAGTGGAATGAGGCAGAGAAAATAAAAACTAGTGAGGGCTGAATGAACAGAATGAAAGAAGAATGGAAAAGTGCACAGTGGACAAAGTAGATATATAGAGGTAGGCAAAGGGAGACCATGGTTAACGTTAAAAGACAGAAGGAAAGGAAAAGGCTGTTATGGTTGAAAGAGGAAGAAAACGGTGCATAATGCTTGCAGGTAGAAGATGCAAAAGGTTTAAGTGCAGAGAGGTGATAAAAGGTAATGAAAGTAAAAAAAACATTAAATATGAATTAGGGAAACTAGAGGTCGGGAAGCGGGAGGAAAAGCTGAGTCAGGAAAAAAAGATTAGAGCAAGAGCACTAATGTGGGAAGGGAGAAAGAAAAAGTGAAAAAGGATAGCAAGGAGACAAAAGGTTAATAGGGAAGTGTTACAAAAAGAAAAATGTTGGGGAAGAGGTGGGAATGCAAGGCAATGGCTAGTCGAATGCTACAAGATTTTCATATATTTTGAGGTATTATAACTACATAATCCTAATACTAGGCATAAATATGTTATTGAATGACTTCAAAGTCACTCTTCAAAGGTGCTGTTCCAATTAGATAAAAGATTAGTTGCATTGTCTATTATGTTCAAGAAATACATCTCACTAGTAAAGCTGTAATTTCAGTCTGTCTGTGCCTCTGAATGTTTAATAAAATCAGCACAGAGCCTTAGGATGCCTTTCAAAGTTCTATGAAAACAATCAGTGCCTTCTATTGTGGCAAAATTCATAAATGAGGCAGCATTTTTACATGATTAACCCTTCGTGACAAAGGCTGATTTTATTTTTTGTATCCTTCGTGACAATGACTGTTTTAACATTTCTGCGCTGCTCGTGTTTAGCTGTAGTTTTCTTCTTTCCTGTTTACCGAACCCACACAAGTTATACCGTATATTGTTTTTTTTTCAGGACAAGAAGGGCTTTCTTAAGATTACATTGTTTTGATTGTATCATATTATTTACTATTAAAAAAACATTTTGAAAAAAAAACTAACTTTTACTTGAAAAATCTTTTACTCATCTATAAAAGATAATGAAAAAACCTGCTAAATAGATTCTACTATTCATCCCGAGTTTAGAAATACCCAATGTTTTTATGTTTCTTTTCTTTTTTCTGCACGTTATGGGGCAATAAGTACAGGTAGCGTTTTGTTATTTCAAAACCATTTTTTCCAAATCTGGTAATTCTTTCCACCATGTGCCATTTCAGGTATCTTTGAAGCCGGCCAATGCAATTTACCCCATCAAATCATATGTTTTTGAAAACTACCCCAGGGTATTTCAAATGCTAGTATTTTAACTCTTTCCATGCACTAATTCTACCACCAGTCTTTGTCAAACTTTGTGGTAGTCATTTTTTGTGTTTATTTTTTCACACACATTTTACTTCAGGTATAAATTAACAGGTCATGGTATATATCATTGTCATAAAGCACCCAAATATGTGTTCAGCAACATCTCCTGAGTACAGTGATACCTCACATGAATGGGTTTGCCACAAAAGGGCCACATTTAGGGCATGCACGTTTTTCAATGTTGAACTTTGGCATTTGGTGATCCACTGCCCATGCTCTATTTGGTACATCTTTGAGCCCGGCCAAGAAAACTTTGGCATTTGGTGATCCACTGCCCATGCCCTATTTGGTACATCTTTGAGCCCGGCCATTTCAGTGTGCCCAGTTAAACAATATATTTTTGAAAACTAGACACCCCAGGGTATTTAAATTCTTTGCATGCGCACATTTTACCACCAGCATTTTTTCAAAGTTTGCAGTAGTATTTTTTGTGTGTGTTTTTCCCTCACACACCTACTTTAGGTATGAATTTACAGCTCCTGGTATATGTCATTGTCACACAATACCCCAATATGTGTTCAGCAACATCTCCGGAGTACAGTGATACCCCACATGCATGGTTTTTTGGGAAATAAAAGGCCACATTTGGGACGTGTACATTTTTCTAATTGGAAATTAGACGTCTGGTCATCCGTCCCCTTGTGTTAATTGGGACATTGCTGAACCCGGCCAATTCAATTTACCCCATCAAATCATACACCCCATGGGCATTTAACATGACAGTATTTTAACTCTTTGCATGCAATATTTTTTTAAGCTAAAGCGCTAATTTTAGGACTTGCTCACAAAAATATATATATTATTTTGCTTTTTTTTTTTTAAACATTTTTTGGAACTTGAAGGTTCCCCTGATTATATCAGTGGGAAATTATTTGTACGCTTTTTTTTTTGAACTGGGTTCCATTGATCGCCTCCTAAACTCTTTTAAAATGGACGTTGAGACCCAGGGGAGGGGCCAGACACGGCCCCTGATGCCGATCGCGGTGTTGCTGAATGCCTCAACGTTGAGACATTACAGCAACACCGTTTAGGTGCAGAAAGCGAACATAAATCGCTTTCTGCACCCGTTTGAAGTCATGACGGTCCGGGCACGTCAATTGTCATCAAGGGGTTAAACAATCCTAGGAAGCATTTTTGTGTTCAACAGTGTTATAAACATAGTAACCTTCATTAAATCACCAGTTTCCACTCCGCTGGCTTCCTTCCAACTGCCACTCACGCTGCACACCCTTAACATCACCACATTATTGACCTTTTCCATGTGCCTGACATCACAGCTATGATATACTATATAGGCTACAAAACAGCACGGCCCTCTAGGGTATTAAAGCCACAGCCTCGGTGAGGTAATAAACTAGAATTTATTTGTAACCCATGTATGCAGATATTAACAGAATTATACAGAACACAAATTCCCATAAACAAAAGCCTAGCTCGTCTGAGCACTTACTAACATAGAAGTCCCTCACTACTCAGGGTCTAAACTAAACATAACGTAATCTCACCAACCTTTTTTGATGGTCTCTTTTGTACATAGCAAGCCCTACTGCCTCCAAACAAAACTCTCTCTCCCCCTCTGTCCAACAGGTCAGGTTTTATTGCAGTCAGTGCAGCTAATTACTTGCAGCTGACCAGTGCTTTGGAGTCAGCCTAAACTCCTGGCCTGGATCCTGTGTCAGTCCAGGTGTATGTAAACTGCGGGGTGGAGCCAGGGCCGGCCCGACAATGGAGCCGAGTAGGGCAACCGCTCCAGGCGGCACTTTTGAGGGGGCGGCACTTTGCTATTTAACCAGATATTTAACCTCTTCTAACCCTAAAGAACACTTAGCGGGGTTAGGAGTCAAACCGGCAGCCTGTATACTATCCACTACCGCCTGAACCGTCATCAGATGTGTTTCCCAGTCCGCACTGTGAATCACTACATCGTCCAGATAGGCAGCTGCATACTCAATATGGGGCCTAGTATCCTATCCATCATACGCTGGAAGGTGGCTGGGGCATCATGCAAACCGAACGGCAACACATTGTATTGGAAGAACCACTCGGGGGTAGAAAAAGCGTTCTTTTCCTTTGCTCTCTCTGTCAGGGGAACCTGCCAATATCCTTTGGTCAAGTCCAATGTACTCAGATATCTAACTTTACCCAACCTCTCTACGAGCACATCCACCCGAGGCATAGGGTAGGCATCAAACCTGGAGATATTGTTTAATTTACGGAAGTCAATACAGAAGTGTATCTCTCCATTTGGTTTAGGCAGCAACACAATCGGGTTACTCCACTCACTTTGTGACACTTCAATCACCCCTAACTTGAGCATCTTTTTTTACCTCTGCACTAACCGCTTCACGTCTAGCCTCAGGTATTCTGTATGGCTTCAGATTAATTTTCTTTCCGGGTTCTGTGATAATATCATGTTTAATTATGTGTGCTTTTCCTGGTACTGGAGAAAACACATCTCTATTTTTTTAACACAAACTCTCTGACTTCCTGTTTCTGATGAGAGGCAATGTTCACTTCAGATTCTACCCATGGCTTCAATAAATTCACATGGTAGATCTGTTCTGCCTTCCGCCTACCCGGCTGTCTTACTTCATAATTCACCTCACTGACACGCTCAATAATTTCATATGACCCTTGCCAGCTGGCTAAGAACTTGCTATCAACCGTAGGGATAAGAAGCAATACCCGGTCCCCCGGTTTGAAGATCCGAAGCCTTGCATTCCTATTATAACTGACTTGTTGGGTCCTCTGGGCTTTTTTCATGTTCTCCTTCACTATGGGCATTATAGCTTCCATACACTCCTGCATTTGAGCTACATGTTCTATAATACTATGGTGAGGGGTATGCTCTTGTTCCCATGTTTCCTTGGCAACATCTAAAATGCCTCTGGGGTGTCTGCCATATAATAATTCAAAGGGTGAAACCCCAGTGGAAGCTTGTGGGACTTCTCTAATTGAAAACATAAGATATGGTAATAGATAATCCCAGTTCTTACCGTCTTTGTCTACCACTTTGCGAGCATGGCCTTTAACGTTTTATTAAACCTATCTACCAGTCTGTCTGTTTGAGGATGGTATACTGAGGTTTTTAGCTGTTTAATTTTGAGCAGCTTACATAGCTCGGTCATAATTCTGGACATAAAAGGGGTTCCCTGGTCTGTTAGAACCTCTTTTGGTATACCCATCCTGCTGAACATCATCATTAACTCCCTTGCAATACTCTTAGAGGAGGCATTTGAGGTCTGATTAGAAGACGACCTTGATTATAAGACGAGGGGTATTTTTCAGAGCATTTGATAGTATAAAAATATCAAGAAAAAAAAACATTTCAAGTTGATCATAATACAGATGAGCCACTGTAGGTCTTTGAAGGAAGACTTTTATTAAAACCAAAGTAATGCATTACTTTTTATCTACCTGTATGGTACTTACCCCTTTCCAGACATTAAAGTATTCTTAAATCCTGAAGTCATCAAAGAACTTGGTACAGACAATGATTTTTTATTAAGTTACACCAACGGATTATATTTAATACGACTTACTTACATTACAGGATCAGCATGGAGACATACTCTCCCCAGTTAGGTTTCAGATTACAAACACTCTTAAGTCACTGTTTTAATAAAAACAATGTAACTGAACAAAGAACATGAGGATTACAATGAAAGATGCAAAATTGCCACTTTAGTAATTTTCATATGCTTAACATAGGAAGCCAATCAATCTTTTCACATGGATGCTACATATAGGTAAATAGCATTTTAAATCTGGTCAACAGTCTGTTCAATTGGAATATACCCAGTAGAAATGGCTGATCTAGCATCCACAGGGGGAGTTAAAAAGGTCTACAAGGATGAAGAATGACAACTTTGTAAGAAAACTTTTGCTCAAAAACAGGCATTATCATTTATTTTGTTACAGCGTAACTAATGCATTTTGATTCAACATCACTCCATTTAAAGAAAAAATATGTCATCAAAGTAAATTATACTTACACATAGCTAGACAAATGAATTGAAAACCCTGACAAAAATAGGAGACAATTAGAATTTTCAGGAGCCTGGAAAGAATGCATCCATACAGATTGTTGTAAAAAAAACACAAAAATGGGACATAAATAGCAAAAATGATTTGTCCATCCTTGTTCCTATACACTTATGGGAATTCCCCATCTCTCCTGTTCTTCATGTTGTCACCTGTCAATATTGGTTACATAATTGGAAGGGAAAAGCCCTACATTGTCCCCCAACCGTCCCATCCACCAAGAAGCATTAGAGTAGTCCAGCACTTCAATAATGTCATTGGTATTAAAGTCCAGTTCATCAGGCTCCATTGCCTTGAAGTCGTAGAGAGCCTTGACCCTCCTGGCACGCTTTGGGGGAAGTATGACCTAGCAGAAAGTAAATACAGTATTTCAACATATATTATATGCAAAAGACAATTTTTAAGGAAGAAACTGTACAGAATGGAACAATATGAACAACCAAGGTCCTACTGCATCTCAGTTAAAAGGAACAGAAATTACTCTCTGTGGTACACATTCAGGCCCAGAATGTTTTTTTTTTTTTACTATATTTAACATCCTCCATGTTAAATAAAGTTTCTGTTAACTTTATTTAACATGGAGGATGTTAAATAAAGTTAAAAAAATAAAACCGTATGTTTTAATTTAAGCCCTGTGCGGCCGCAGACCCCTAAGGCCGGCCCTGGTGGGGGCTTCCTGGCCCTTAGAGTGGCGGACCCGGTTAATGCGGCTGTAGAGGCCGCATAGGCCCAGTCAGTCCGGTCCTGACTGGGCCTATTTTAAGGAAGGGCCTGGAGCTGCAGCTCCATCAGCCCCTAAATCAATCCGGCCCTGCCGCGGGCCCGGTCGCAGTTGCTGCTTGCTCAGGTAAGTAGGGTGAGGGTGGGGGGTGCAGTGACAAGGGGCAGAGAGGGGTTAGATAGTGAGACATGGGGAGAGGGGATAGATAGTGAGAGGGGGTACATATTGAGAAGTGGGGAAGGGGGTACATAGTGAAAGGGGGGAACATGAGGAGAGGGGGTAGTGTGAATGCGTATGAGAATGAATTAATAAATGTGTGGATGAATTGTGTGAAGGCGTATGACAATTAATGAATTCATGTGTGGATGAATTGCTTGAATGATTTGTGAGACTGCATTAATGAATGTGTTAATGATTTGTGTGAATGAGTGAGTAAATGCAAAGATGGTACATAAAGGGTGGGCTTTAACAATAAATAAATAAATAAAAATGGGCTGCTCAGGCTTAAATGCCCAGGCCTATTTTTTGTCCCAGTCCGAGCCTGTACACATTGATCCAAAATTGAAAGGTGCGTGAACTATTTAGATACTGAATAATTGAAGCCTGCGAATGTATTTTAAATGATACTATCACTGTTTCTGAATGGCAACTAATACTTCTGGACTGTGCATTCTCGTGACACAATCTCATAATACACACTTAGTGGTAATTTGCCGACATTTACAGCAGAAGAAAGCAGCTTGACAGGTATCATTCTGAATGATTTAAAGGTGAGCATGCAGTGTAGTAAAGCAGTAGGAAACGCCAGTAGGGTACTAGGTGGTATAAGAAGAGGTGTCAGTGGCAGCAAAAAAAGGACACAATAATGCTGCTTAATATATCATTGGTGAGACTTTGTTTTGAAACTGTGTCCAGTAAAAGGCTTTTGTTCCACAAGTACATTGTTTATAGATAATTTAACCCCTTCTTTACTGAGTGTATTACATACCCAAAAATATATAGCTTTTTTCATGATACATTGAAACAGAATATGAAAGCAGATAAGAACCATCTAGTCTGCCCATTTTCCCTGATGTAAGGACTCAAACCACAATCAGTCTTTGGTCCAGTCCCACAGTCAGGATAGCGTTATGTCTTTCCCATCCATTTTTTAAAATTCGCTCACTGTATTAGCTTCTACACCTTCCGCTGAAATATTGTTCTATTTACCACCCTCTTTAGAGGTAAACCTTCCTTTCATTACAACAAACTCTATTGCATTTTCAAGCTAGGCATTTTAAGATCCTTTAGTCTTTCCTGATAATTTCTATCCTGCAAACCACTTTCTATTTTTGTAGTTCTCATTTGAACTCTCTCCAATGTGTCAATATTCTTTTGGAGATGAGGACTCCAGAACTGTACACAATAATCTAGGTGAGGTCTGACCAGAGATCTGTAAAGTGGCAGAAGCACCTCCCTCTTCCTGCTACTAATGCCTCTTGCCATAAAACGTTGCACCCTGCTTGCTTTTTAGGACACTTTTCTGCATTGTCTGCTTACCTTGAAGTCACCAGCAGGGGCGTACCTAGAGTATTTGGCACCTGGGGTGGATCCTGTATGTGGCACCCCCCCCACAAACACTTTAAAACTGCATAGCTTCTATCGTTATATACTGGCGCAGACATTGAAGGTGGTACAGCATTACTGTTATCATTATATACTGAGGCAGACATTGATGGTGGTACAGCATTACACCTATCACTATATACTGAGGCAGACATTGATGGGGGTACAGCATAACACCTATCACTATATACTGAGGCCAACATTGACAGGGGTACAGCATAACACCTAACACTATATACTGAGGCAGACATTGATGGGGGTACAGCATAACACCTATCACTATATACTGAGGCCAACATTGACAGGGGTACAGCATAACACCTAACACTATATACTGAGGCAGACACTTACGGTGGTGCAGCGTAATCCCTATCACTATACATTGAGCCAGACACTAATAATAGTGCAGCATAACTCCTATCACTATATACTAACCCAAACATTGATGTGGTGTAGGCCTACCACTTCATTAGTCTTGTTTAGGGATGCACCGAAACTTAATTCTGGACTGAAACCGAAAATCCAGCATTTACCTGTCCGAAACCAAATATGACCTCACACTTTTATTTAAAGTAAGTAACACAGCAAAATAGGAAAAAAAAAATCAATAACGATATTAATATATTATATATATATATGATTGTTAACAGCAATCACACTCCTATCATGCCCAGGCATATCCAGATTCCAGCATGTACTAGCTGACTTGGCATGATGCAGTTAGCAATTATATATATATATATATATATATATATATATATTGTTATTATTATTGTTCACATGTGAACTCAGCACTGGAGGCATAGACATACAAATCCTCACTATCTACCCTCCTCACTATCTACCTCCCTCCTCACTATCTACCCCCTCCCTCCTCACTATATACCCTCCTCCCCTCCCTCCTCACTATCTACCCCCCTCCCTATGTACCCTCCCCCCCACTATCTACCCTCTCTCCCCACCCCCACTATCTACGCTCTCCCCCTTTGTAGTTAAAGGTTTTGGACTTACCATCCAGAAGTCCTGCGGTGGGAGCACGACGCCTCCGTCTTCCTGCTCTGCCGCTGCGCTGCTTCACTGAGCATGACATGCCGGCACCGCGACGGAGTTAGAAGCCTCGCGAAGGAGACTGAGGGGTGCCGAGCGGTTGCTAGGCGCCTCTCTCTCTCCTCCGTGTAAAAAAAAAAAAGTGACGAGGCTGCCGGGGATCCGGGACATGTGGTCACCCTAGCCCGTGGCACCCCCCTGACGAGCGGCACCTGGGGTGGACTGCCCCCCCCGCCAGGTACGCTACTGGCCACCAGAAATAAATACTCCTAAGCCCTTTTCCTTATGTTGTAACTGACAGAACAGTGTCCCCAGTGCTAAATGCTACCTTGGAGATTTTAGGTGCATTATTTTACATCAACGTTAAACTTTTACTGCAGTATTACTGCACATTTACTGCACGTTTACTGCACTTTTACGTCATTATATTGCAAACCTACAGTTGTACTTCAATGTACTGCAACTTTATTGCATTTGTACTCAGGGCCGGCCGAAGACTTAACGCCGCCTGGGGCGAACTTTAAAACGCCGCCCCCCCCACCCCGCCGACGCCGGGGGGGGGTGGCGGCATTTTAAACTTCGCCGACGCTATTATCTACCCCCGCCCCCCCCCGGTACTTACCTTTAAACAGTCCTGCGGCGAGTCTCCCTGCTCTGCCACGGTGCCGGCTTGTAATGCTGAGCGCCGGAAATTGACGTCACTTCCGGCGCTCTGCATTACAAGCCGGCACCGGGACCGAACAGGGAGACTCGCCGCAGAGGAGAGAGAGAGGGGCGCCGAGCGGGTAAGCGAAAACCACTCGGTGCCCCTCTCTCTCTCCTCCGCTTCAAAAAAAAAAAAAAAAAAAAAAGCGCTTGGGGCGGCAAAGTGCCGCCCCTTCTAAAGTGCCCCAATTGCCCCAGTCTGCCCCATTATAGGGCCGGCCCTGTTTGTACTTCCTTACAAAAATAACTGCAGTAAAACTGCAGTACAGTGAAGTACAAATGGAGTAAAACTGCAGTAAATGTGCAGTAATACTGCAGTAAAAGTGCAGTATTGCAGTTTTTTCATGTCCAAAAAACTGCAGTATTACTTAATAAAAAAAATGCAGTAATTTTTCGTAAGGGGGTTCTTTTCTATGTATCCATCTTATGTAATAAAATAAAATGGTCTTTGCTGCGCTCCTGTGGCAAAAGTTCTAACTGCTCATCACTTTCAGTTACAGTGTTTTTTTCTTAATAATTCTTCCCTAAGCATGATGATTAATATTATAAATTTTTGACAGACCCTCACCTAACCTCCCCTCTTCCTTTTTTTATTATATTTTCTCTTTGTCGTTGAAACGCATTGTACTTAACTCTAACCATAATTCTAGAAATTCTAGAATTCCAGTCCCTGCATACCTCTGTGTCTGGCTCTTCATCTTGAAGGTATATTTGGAGCTGCCTGGAGATGGACGCAGTTTTGTAATACTCCACCAGCTTGTTCAATGACTTGAACTTCTCTGTCCACAAGAAATAATTTCCACGGGGGTCCCTCATGACCTTAAAGTGCTGCACATCTTCCTCATGTCTAGAAATATTATACATATCATAGCATTATTGTTCAGTATGAGATTGATTACGTCTGTAATATTTTACTTTGTAGTAATTTGTTTTTGTTTACATTTTTTTAATTGAACTTTCTTAACCCCTTAAAATGCATTGTTTTCAATGGGTTTAGGGACCGCCCATTGTCCTTAAGGGGTTACATTTTAAGAAAAAACTGCAATGTTTTATATGTATAATATATAAATAGATTATTGGTCAACTATGTTCCACCAACCATCACCAGATGTCTCTCTTTCCATTTAAATAAGATCAGTCACTATATATCTATACAACACAGATATATTTGGAATTATTATTCATCCTACATGCACACAGGCCTATGATGCATTGTGACCCTGTCTTATTTCATGAACCATAAGCTTTGGCTGATTTGGCAAGGTCACTGGCTTAGGAAGTAAAATTGTGTTTCAATAACACCTCCAGGGCATTAGTAACATAGTGTGTTAAAGCACTCTGCCAAGTCTTCCAGAAAACCGGATAGGGATGCTAAAATATTTTCACTGGGGAGGTAAGATTACCAGTTAAATTTTTTCTATAGAAATGCAGATGGCTGTTCACCAGTCTCTACATTGGTTTTCATAGCAATATAGTATTATAACATGAACAAATGCAGGTGTGAGCCTAGGTTTAGTGGTGCGTAGGTAGAATATTTCTTTGGTGCCCAACGTAACTAAAACATACACACATTCTAACATACAAACTCACTTTAACACCCACTCAAGATAACACTTACACATTTGTACACAAAATATATCATTCCTCTTCCTTGCTCCACTGACCATAGGTTCACCCCTGACACTAACACCATACTCTGATGCATACTCACACCATACACTAACACACACATAGTTAATATGAAATACCAACAAACACAGACATGTGATCATACACTAACATACACACACTCTAAAACTATATGCTGGTACACACAATCATGCTAACACCATACATTAAAATACACATGCTCTAACAGCATACAGTAACACGTAATCACACATGCTAATAACATACACTAACTCATATGCTACTATCATATACTAACACGTGAGGGTTTATCATGGTGTGATGTCTGGGTTAGTAACACTTCACATCTACTAGTCAACCCCTTAGTTTACAAGCATTGTACAGAACTATCATCCTTTGCTCCACAGCAAAGTCGTTACTGGGGCTTATGTCTGACAGTGGCCCACGCTTTCCAGAATGTGAGGATCACAAGGAGATCTCTCTGTAATGAGAAGTGAAGCTGCCTGCCGAGCACAATATAGCATACTTATGGTTAACCCTTTTTTGTAAAATGTGACTGGAATGCAATGAGGAGGAGCAGACAATGCAATTATAGTATCACACCTAACTGCTTAGGTTGCTTATTACTGAAATTCAAAACAAAATGTTTTTATAGTAAGCAATCCTACAATGAAACACATCCATATTTGTACCTGACAAAGTCCATCTGGTTTTCAAACAGATTCTACACAATGGCGTCTCCAGCTTTCATATTATAAGGGGGGGAACATGGGGGGGACAGGGACCAATGTAAGGTGGGGGGATTCTAAAACTCTACATATACACTATATATACATGTGTGATTGTGTGTGTGTGTGTGTGTGTGTGTGTGTGTATATATATATATATATATATATATGCATTAGACATGCATTTTTAACTACATAATATGTACTTATCTATTTGAAGTATGATTTCAAATTAACAGCTGAACTGGCAGTTATGTTTCATTCTTTATATTAGCCTCTGCTGCCTATATATATATATATATATATGTATATATATATACATATATATATACATATATATATATATATATATATATATATCTTAGCCCCCAGAGCTGGCCTTAGGTTTTCAAACTGTGCAGACTACTTCTCTGGCACTCCCCTCAAAAAAAAAAAGTGCAAACAAGTACAATAATATAGAACTGGAAACACTGGTAACAGTAATGTACCTTAAATACATTAAATATAGGGAAAAAACAATCTTTGTAACAAAAACAATTTTCCTTTAAATATTTTCAAAATTGGACCCTAGGCGATTATTTTCTTTGCACTCCCTCCACGCACCCTAGTATATAATCACTCCCTCCGCTCCTACACCATAAAAAAATATTTGCCACACTGACTGCAGATTAGGGGAAGACTGGAGGGTCAGTGGAGTCTTCCCTCCTTCTGATTCTACCGTGACTTTGATAGGCCCTCTCCCCCGTAATCATCCCTAGAGTCCCTTTGTCCCTCATTCCCTATGAAGAGGGGGTGTGGTACCTCTCTTTTACTTACTCCCTGTAGTTCAGGTATAGATCAAATAAACACATGGAAACAGCATGTTCATGTATAGATCAACTGAATAAGACATAAAAACTATGTATTTGCAGGTATACATAAATAATGTTTGGAAACATAGCATTTCAAGTATAGATCAACAGAACACACAAACCCAGCATTCCAGGTATAGATCAACTGGAAATCACATGTAAACTCAGCACTGAGGGTATAGATCAAATAAATAATACATGGAAACAGGATTGCAGGTATTGATCAACTGAATTAGACATACAAACCCTGTATTTGCAGGTATACATAAATAATGTATGGAAACATAGCATAGCAGATATGGACAACAGAATAACACAAAAACCCAGCTTTGCAGGTATAGATCAACTGGAATTCACATAAAAACTCATCATTAAAGGTATACATACCCCCCCCCCCGATTTATAGGCATAGATCACAGGTTGCACACCCCAAAGGCAAGCCTTGACGTCCACATTGCCAACATAGAACCTGACCAGTACCCAAATTACACATATAGGACGTGCCATCTTTGTCCCCAAACAGCCCAGCATACAACATCTTTACCCCCAAACAGCCAACCCTGTGCCAGGCTTAAACACCCTGCTTGTGCCATCTTTGCCTTTCCAAAAATCAATGTATATCAATTGCCATAGGTTCCTCCTTAATATATAATGAGGAAAAATAGTCATTTAAAGTTTCTGCTTTTTCCTGGTCCTCCTTAACCAACACTCCCCTCTCTGTTTTTAATGAACCTACGTTTTCATTTTTTGTTTTTTTTTTTAGAATTGATGTACTTAAATAATTTTTTTGGGGTTAGTTTTGCTCTCTTTGGCAATCACCCTCTCATTTTCTAGTTTAGCCCATCTAATCACCTTTTTGCATGCTTTATTGGCTTCCTTATATCTTATATAGGATGCCTCTGATTCGTCTGATTTAAATGCTGTAAAAACCATTCTCTTATTTTTAATTTTCTACTTAACGTCCCCACCAAGCCACATCGGTTTCAATTTGTTTCTTTTTTATTTGTTTCCTAGTGGTACATACTGAGAAGTGTACCCTGCTAATATTTGTTTGAAAATACTCCATTTTTCCTCAGTATTTTTATCCCTGAAGAGTTTTTGCCGGTCAATAAGTTGTAAAGCTGCCCTTATCTTATTGAAATTGGCCTTCTTAAAATTATACGTTTTAGTATTCCCCATGGGCAATTTCTTTTTTGACTTTATTTCAAAAGAGACCATATTGTGATCACTATTACCCAAGTGCTCCCCCACTTGAATGTTAGAAACAAGATCTACATTGTTTGTTATCACCAGATCCAAACAAGAATCCTTTCTAGTTGGTGCTTGTACCAGTTGTGACATGAATGTGTCATTTAACAGGTTCAAAAACCTGAATCCCCTTGCAGAACTACTAGTCCCTCTATCCCAATTTATGTCCGCGTAATTAAAATCTCCAATAATTAACGTGTTACCCTTCCTCATCATTATTAACATTAGGTGGTTTATAACATATCCCAACCAGTAGTTCTTTTCCTTTTTTTTTGCCCCAAGTTGATATCTACCCATAAAGCTTCCACAAATCCCTTGTCGCCTTCAAGATGCTTAATATTTGACTTTAGCTCGTTGTTAACTGCCCAGTCATGGGTCTCATCCCACCATATTTCTGTTATGCCTATTATATCATACTGCTTAGTGTATGCTATTGCCTCTAGTTCTCCCATTTTGTTATTTAGGCTCCTTGCATTAGCAAGCATACATTTAATTAGGGCTGCAACAACTAATCGATAAAATCGATAATAATCGATAATGAAATTCGTTGGCAACGAATTTCATTATCGATTAGTTGAATCGATTATTATCGATTATAAAATGAGGGTTTTTTCAGAGCAAACGCTCTGAAAAATCCCCCTCATTATATAATCCGTTTAGTCTGACTCACCGTCTCACAGCAGCAGCTCCTACTTACTCCCCCTCCCTGTAATCACTGTGACAACTGGCCCCGCCCCTTCCTTCTCCAGGCCAGAACCACATGGCTGTGACACTCACCTAACTGTAAGTATATGTATATATATATATATATATATATATATATATATAATGTGTATGTGTGTGTATATATATATATATATATATATATATATATATGTGTGTATATATGTATGTAATATATATATTTGAGCTACTGAAAGTTAGGGGAGGTGGGGGTTAATTTAGGGGCAGTTATGGTTAGTGGGGTGTTTAGGGTTAATTTAGGGGCAGTTATGGTTAACTGGGTGTTTAGGGTTAATTTAGGGGCAGTTATGTTAATAGGGTGTTTTAGGAGCAGCTGTGGTTAATGGGGTGTTTGGGGTTAATTTGAGGCAGTTGTGGTTAATGGTGTGTTTAGGGTTAATTTAGGGGATGCTGTGGTTGATGGGGTCTTTAGGGTTAATTTAGGGGATGCTGTGGTTAAGGGGGTGTTAAGGGTTAATTTAGGGGCAGTTATGGTTAATGGGGAGTTTAGGGTTAATTTAGGGGAATCTAAATCCTGGGGGCAGTGAAGTGACATATCTGGGGGTATAAGGCATATACAGTATATAAGGCATATGTGGGGAGGGCAGTGTGGCATGTCTGGGGAGGACGGAGTGGTGTATCAGGGTGTATAAGGCATATCTGGGGGTAGAGTGGCATATCTGGGGGTAGAGAAGTGGCATGTCTGGGGAGGATGGAGTGGGGTATCAGGGGATATAAGGCGTATCAGGCACAGTGGCAGATGTGGGAGGCAGCGTGGAGTGGCAGATGTGGGAGGCAGCGTGGCATATGTGGGAGGCATTGTGGAGTGGCAGATGTGGGAGGCAGCATGGCGTGGCATATGTGGGGAGGGCAGGGTGGCATGTCTGGGGAGGATGGAGTGGTGTTTCAGGGGGTATAAGGCGCATCAGGCACAGTGGCATGTGGGGGGTAGAGTGGAGTGGCAGATGTGGGAGGCAGCGTGGCAGATGTGGGAGGCAGCGTGGAGTGGCAGATGTGGGAGGCAGCGTGGAGTGGCAGATGTGGGAGGCAGCGTGGAGTGCTGTGGTAGGCAGCGTGGCATATGTGGGGGGGTAGCATGGCATGTCTGGGAGGCAGCGTAGCAAGCCTGGGCTCAAATGTGCATATATTGGGGGGCTGGTTGGGAAATAAAGACAAGAAATGTATTATCAAAGTTTTTTTATTCTGCTGTTTGTATTTAACATCATTTGTTTAGTAAATTATTTTAAATAAATGAAAAATTTACATTCATTTTTTTTATCCGATTAATCGATTAATCGAAAAAATAATCGGCCAACTAATCGATTATTAAAATAATCGTTAGTTGCAGCCCTACATTTAATATTACCCTGAGTCTCTTGAGTTTAATGAGAAATTTTATTAATACATACCTCCTCTGTTCTGATCTTGCCTCTCCCCCATCTCCACCCCCCTTGTTCTGATCTGAAGCCCCTCTCCTTTCTGCGCTATCTCCATTTTCAAGATCTCTGTGTCACCCCCCCTACCACTAGTTAAAAAACCTCTCCAGCCTTCTAACCATCCTTTCCCCTAGCACAGCAGACCCTCTTCCGTTTAGGTGCAATCCATCACCACTATAAAGATTGTACCCAAGCGCAAAATCAGCCCAGTGCTCGAGAAAGACAAAACCCTCCTTCTTACACCATGACTTTAGCCACGCATTTACCTCCCTGATCTCCCGCTGCCTTTCTACTGTTGCGTGTGGCACAGGTAATATTTCTGAAAATACTACCTTGGAGGTCCTTTTCTTCAGTTTATCTCCTAATTCCTTGAAATCATTCTTTAGGACCTTCCATTTCCCACTGACTTTGTCATTGGTTCCCATATGGACCATGACAGCCGGGTCTTCCCTAGCCCCTCCCAATAATCCATCCACTCTGTCAGCAACATGCCGGACCCGAGGACCCGGGAGACAGCAAACTGTCCGGTTGAGCCTATCAGAGCGGCAGTGGTGAGAAACAGTTGAGGAAACTACCCTAGGTCAAAACTAGGACAGCACCCAGGCGATATACACCACCAATTAAAACAATTATTTATGCTGCCATATTTGTATATTTTACAGTATATACAAATATGTACATAAGTGTATAATTATGACTACCATAGTAAGAAAATTAAAGGAACTAAAAAACCTGTGGTGTGCTGAGGGTATCACTATTTATTCTTATTTTTAATATCTAATAATTTAATATAGTATATCATCTGTGAACACCTTTTCATATGGTGTAGGATGGCATGTCTATGATAAATTAATAATTATGAATAATTTTCTCTGTAGCCCAAAGCAAATGGATGGATGTACATTAATATTAACACAAAACATCCATCAGTATCTAGAAATGAGGAATATGCCGTCTGGCTTTTTGGCTTCCATTTTGCATTATAAGTTTTATGAGTGAATCTGTAATAAAAAAAATTGGATAGGTAATTAACTATAACCTCAGTGTGAACACACAACTGTTACCACATGTAGCAGTGTAAGAGATAGATCAGGCACTAATCTATTATACCAGGGGTGTCCAAGTTTTTCCTGCAGTGGGTCACTTCATTAGAAATTTATATGTTTGGGGGCTGCACTTATTTTTCACTGAGAGAAAAAACAGCCTTTAATATGATATGCACATTGAAATAAAGTAAATGACCCAAAATCCTTTACAATGCCTCTCACTGATTTCTGGGCCTAGCAAGTTTTGTCCTCTAACATGACTACAAATTCAGGAGGGCATTTTATCTCTGGATACGTATAAATTAAATAGTTCTATTTATTCTAGTAATGCACCAAAATGAAAATTCTGGATCGAAACCGAAATGACCCCCCCCCGTCTTTAAAAATAAAATAAAAAACCCCCAAACTTTTAATAAAAGTAACACACCAAAATTGTACAAACAAATGAAATACCGTATTTGCTCGATTATAAGACGAGGTTTTTTTCAGAGCAAATGCTCTGAAAAATACCCCTCGTCTTCTAATCGGGGTCGTCTTCTAATCAGACCTCAAATAGAGGTCTGATTAGGAGACTAAGATCCAGATCCCCCGCACCGCTGCAGGGGACCTGGATCCTCCTGTCTCACCCCCCCATCATACACACACTTACCGGTGCTTCCTGCTGTGTTGCCGGGGCAGCGGGTTGACGTCTACGCGATCCGCGTAGACAACGTCCGCTGCAGCCGGAAGGAGGTGTGGCTAGCAGCGGGGGTTTGTCTGCGTCCGTCGCATAGACCTTCCCCGACTGTCTCTGACAGTCTCTGACAGCCGGGGAAAGTATACGCGACGGACGCATACAAACCCCCGCTGCTAGCCACACCTCCTTCCGGCTGCAGCAGAAGGCGACGTCAACCCGCTGCCCCGGCTGGAAGCACCGGTAAGAGAGGGGGGAGAGCGGGGGAAGGGGGGTGAGAGAGGGGGGGAGAGAGAGTGTGTGTGTGTGTGTGTTAGTTAAATGGGGGTATAAGGTGTGTGTGTGTTAAATGGGGGCATAGGGCATTTCTGGAGTGGCGTTAAGGGGGCATTTAATAGAGCACTCTGCCTCCTGAAATGCCTTATACCTCCCTATATGCCACTCTGCCCCATAATATGCCTTTTAACCCCCTAAATGCCAGAGTGGCATATAGGGGTATAAGGCATTTCTGGAGGCAGAGTGCTCTATACAATGCCTTTTAACTCCCTTAATGCCACTCTGCCTCCTGAAATGCCTTATACCTCCCTATATGCCATTCTGCCCCATAATATGCATTTTAACCCCCTAAATGCCAGAATGGGATATAGGGGTATAAGGCATTTCTGGAGGCAGAGTGGCACATAGGGGGTCAAAAGGCATACCATGGGGCACAGTGGCATATAGAGGGTTAAAAGGCATATCATGGGCCACAGTGCCATATTGGAGTCGCAAGCCTGGGGGCAGATGTGCGTAACTGGGGGACAGGTTGGAAAATACAAGAAATAAAAACAAAAAAAATCTTTTTCTCAATCATAGCTTTTATTAAAAAAAATAGTTTACATGAATTAACATTTACTGGTAAAACTTTTTTCCTTTGGGGTCGTCTTATATTCAGGCTTTTTCTTTTTTTCCTAAGTTAATATTCAGATTTTGGGGGGTCGTCTTATAATCAGGGTCGTCTTATAATCGAGCAAATACGGTAATAATATTAATATATATATATATATATATATATATATATATATATATATATATATAAAGTCCAAAACTTAACAATTGCACACCAATCACCAATTCTTTTGCCCGGTGCCAAGTAGCTGCAACAGCAAATCATATAACATCCAAAAACAGTTACCGGCACTCCAGGGACTTCTTTAAATAATCACTTGAGAAACTCCAGTTTTCAAATGGTCCTGGAGTTTCTCGAGTGATTATTTAAAGAAGTCCCTGGAGTGCCGGTAACTATTTTTGGATGTTATATATATATATATATATATATATATATATATATATATATATATATATATATATAAATAATTAAATATGATTGTTAACAGCACACACAAATTCCAGCATGTACTGGTTACCTGGGCATGATAGGAGTGTGATTGCTGTTAACAATCATATAAAAATTGATATTGTTATTGTATTTTTTGTCCAATTTTGGTGTGTTAGCAATCACACTCCTATCATTCCAAGTCAGCCAATACATGCTGAAACCTGTCTCCCTGTGCCATGGCCCCCACTTACACATCCATGCTATCACACTCATTCATATACTCATTCATTCACAGATTAATTCCCTCAATCACGCATACAACCCCACCCCCACCCTCTTACTGCACTGCAGATCTCTCAGTTACAGACTTACGCAGGGGCTGCTGCTTCCCACTGTGTAGCTCATGAGCAACTTCTCTTGTGCCGAACAGCGGAAGCAGGAATGGAGCGGAGTCATGTGATGTGACGTAAATTCACGTGACTCCGCTGGGTTCCACTTCCCCTGTGCGGTACAAAAGACACTGACTGCTGTGCGAGCAACCAACAGGAAAGCAGTACTGTAAAAGAGTATTTGCCCCCTTCCTAATTTCTTCTATTTTTGCTTATTTGTCACAGAATTCATGGTTTCATCTATTAGGGCAAGTCATCCCAGCCTGAAACAGCCCCAGACTACCACCAGCATGTTTGACTGTTGGTATGATGTTCGTATTGTGGAATGCTATGTTAGCTTTATGACAGATATAACAGGACCCAGGACAGGACAGTCTTTGAAAAGGTTCCACGTTTGACTCATCAGTGCAAAGAATATAATCCCATAAATCTTGAGGCTAATCAATATGTTTTTTTGGCAAAAAAACATCACTTTTGTTTGCCCTAATTTATATTTTAATATACAAGGGAAAGATTCAGAAAAAAACATAACTAATAAGCCTTTTTTGCCAGCCTTCAAAAAGAATACTTTGTACCGCACTACGGAATAATATTGTGTTACAGTGAATGTGGAGGCAAACAAATAAGTAAAACATATTTTTAATTGTATTTATCTATCCTGCAGCAGAAGAACTGCAGTGTTTTTTTTTTTATTTAAAAGCTCCATCCAAAAAAAGGTAACTATCCATGGTGCTTAAGGGACTAATCCATTTCACATAGGATAAGTGTGAATCTGCACTTGCATCTACTCAAGTAGCAAACTGTACCTACCGTAAGCTAAATATCTTACGGTACATATTGATATGAGAATAACCAATCAACATTTAAGCTTTAGGAAGCAAAGCAGGAATAACATTTCCCCATGTACATATTCAGCTTTTTCTGTTTGAGGTAGGTCTCACCCTCTCTATAGTTAGAGCTTGCCACTCCATCACTTTTTCTAACAGAACTGCATTCACTAATGGACCTTTGTTCCTCACTTGCAGTTCATATGGAACATGATAAGACTCTGACTTCTCCTACAATCATTATCCATAAGGTTGACCCTTCACACTTATCAAAGTACTTTTAACTTTCATTCCCAATGTTAATACATTCTGAAACAACACAAATAGCACAATAAAACACTTTATTTTCCATTAGCTAAAGGCACCCTGCTGTGTGGCTGGCATCCACAATCACTACTGGATAAATAGCGCAAAGTGACTGGGCCATAGTGCTCCCTGAGGACCCCACATTTTCTGAAACTCCTCCATACATCTTCTCCAAATGTCTTTTCTGTAGTTTTAGTAACCTGAGTATAACTATGTCTCTGTTATAAAGTGGAATATATTACGAGAACGGTTTATGTCTCAAAAACCATGCTCTACCACACTTATGTTAGAGTTCACCACAGAGGAAAATTTCCCTGAAACTCCACCCCTTCATGTATGGATTTTTTTTCACCACAGACATTGCAGCAAACGAGATTCGTAATTTATTTTATAATGCCCTGTGTTATTTAACATCATATGCCAGAGATACCAATAGGCTACCTGACTGAGATTGAGAACTCCCCTTTGGATGTCTGACTGGCTCGAATGATGAATGATCCAAGACGTTTTCCCATCAGTATGTTCTCAGCTTCTGCACGAGAAATGTTCTCACGGAACCATCTGTGACATCAAGACCATAAGGAAGAGAGTAAATTTTATGCAGTTAAAGTTATACAGTCTTTATTTTACCTATTATTTTGGTTTATGGAAATGAGGCAGACTAAACATCTATATAACATAAAACCAGATTATTATGCTAAATCCGTATAAAGGGAGTAATCGAGATACTTTTAGTCCCAAAGTAAAAGCATCTTTATTGACACAAGTTAATAGTAGGCTTCTTGAAAGAGGCATTAAAAGAGCCTCTTTGGCCAGTTGTCCATATGCAAGACACACTTTGTGTGTCAGCAGCGAGAATTGTGGCCACCCTCAGCAGGTCCTTAGATGTCCTATAGTCGTAACTATGTACTAGCCATTTCCTTTAGGTTTGTTCATGTTGCTTCCTTTTTCAGTCTCTAGGTTTTGACCATTGGCCTGTTCCTGACCCTGGCATTGCCTTCACCTTTGGATCTGGAAAGTACTAGCTTCTGAGCGTTTTGTAAGTTTGACCTGTTTTATATTCTGATTTGGCTTTATACTAGTGAACCAGTATTGACTTCTGGCATTGCCTCCTGACCCATTTTTTTTTGTTAATTTGACCTGATTTGTTCCTAGTATTCCCGACTTGGCCTTTGTCATGCTCCTTGGCTTTTAGCTCTGATTCAGGTTTAGCAATCCATGGGATCAACCCTATACCTGGGTAACCGGTTACAACTTTTTTATACTCCCACTCAACTGTATACAATATGTTCAAATAAAAATATTTATATTTTCAAGTGAATCCACCTTTTGATCTATTAAAGAATAGGGCAATGTCATGTAGAGAGAAACACCAAAGTTAAAAATAATGTTTAAAAGAATCGTGATCAAAAACGCTAAACTTATTGCACATATTTTAGACATTGAAATGGCAAAGAGATGCTACATTGAAAGTGGCATGGTTAGGATATCTTAAATTTTGCTGAAGTGGAATACTGAGAAACATGAGGCGTTTTTTCAATGGCTATTGGTGATGTTGCTTCTACCTTTCCCTCTTGATATGGAAATGTTTGGGTTTTTTGTAGCGGGAACCAGATGAGACCCTCTGGACCCATTGGAAACATAAGCTCTGGGGCAGCCTGCTTTTACAAAAGCGTTTCAACACAGAGTCATAGCTCCCTTCATGAACATGATCCCTGCTTTTTTCACCCAGTAAAGCAGAGAAATGTCAGTACCAACTGTAGCAGACAATGGACACTTTATTGAGGAAAGGTAAAGATTTTTATTCCATGTGGATCAAAGGGAACAATCAAGACAAAGAGATAAACATTTACATTTGGTGGCAAAACGAACTAGCCAAGTAACAACAGTATTCACAAGCCAGTAAATGTGCAGCCCCTCCACAATGCCTGGATAAAGTGGCCAATTTGAGAAGGACCTACTTCCATAGAGACCATTGGTGGGGATATCTGCGTTCTACCCATCCTATGGGATGAGGCAACCAAGTGCTTACCTACTCTGTTTTATTCTATGGGGATTGGCACAGACAGCCCAACTTCACCTTTATTGTATGTGATAGTCTGATGCTGATTTTGGGATGTTTGTTCCCCTGCTGGACACCAGAGCTCCCGCCTCCATTCCGCACCCCCTATCATGCTTCTGCTGTGTGACATTAGCCCTCTTTTTCAGTAGTGGCTGTAATAGCGAATATGTATATTTGCATGCTAAGGATATGTTAAGTGCATCGACAATAGTACACTAGAATGGATCTGCCACCTTTGAGATACCGTAATTTAATTCAATCCAAAATTCACAATGCATGGCTAGCTACAAAGTTATTTACTAACCAGTCTTCAGTGCTCCTTCTTTTCACCCCCATCTGAAGCTTCCAGAGTATATCAACTTTCATCACACACTGTAACAATTTAATTTGGAGCAACAGTCATAAACTTGGGCGAAGGTGCATTGCCTTACAGCCCTTACATTATTGCCCTTACATTTATCACCATGCATGATATGTACTAATGCATTTAGAAAATAGATCTAAGAGAAGGTTATAACATCAGGTAGAAGGAGAGGATCAGGTTCAGGACATGACCTTGTATAAGCTTGGTATTCATGAGAACATTTGGGTGATATAGAAATGATAAACATCCAAATGGTTAGGTTACCTCCACATATATATTGAGGTCACCATGGTAGTGTCCCTTTGCCCTTGCTTCTCCATCACACACTATGGGTTTCTGCAGTGGCGAGGGATATGGCATTGCTATATGCTCAGTTGCTAGGCAACCTGTACACCATGTGAATGCTGCTAGCCTGTGTCACTGAACTCACAAAAAAACTAGTGGCCCTTATTATCGTTATTTTTTGTATATGAACCATGACATCTAATTTTTCACACAACCTCAGATCTGCAGTTGTACCCTGGAACAAGTGAAAGTTTAGTTTAGAGATATAAAAATGTATGTCAACCATAACACAGACGGCATTTGTTTTCATTAAGGATGGCAAACCTATTTGCGTATATTACAATATACGCACGACCCTGAATCCATTACTTTCAAAACTTGTAGTAGTCTCAACGTCCACAGAATGCTCCATTATAAAGGCCTGCCTCAGCATTGTTGGTTCACTTCTGATTACTATTTAACTAAACTCTAAGAACCAATGTCACATTACTCCTCTGTCACTAATATCCAATATAAGGAGTTAAATAAATAGTAAATATGGATCTTTCAAAATTAACTGGTACAGGTGATGCTTATATATAATGAACACCTTACCTGACAATATACATATGGTGACATCCAAAAGATCTACCAGAATCCTCACATTTGCGTTATGGCAAGTGACAGATTATAAATAATCTGGATTATAGATGGTATGTATTAAAAACAAAATCAATTTTAAATGCAGAGAAACCTACAGCTATGTTGCCCCTGGGCTATGTACTGAAGAATTTTTCTGTTTCTTAAAACATAATTCTAGAATATTCCAGTCTAAACCCCATCAAATCTATGATGGTTTGTGAATATTTCCAGTGCACATCCAGCAAATGTTGCTCTGGTATTTCAAACATCCTCATTTGAAAGGTTGATATGGTTTGTCCCTCCATCCATAAACGCTTAGGATAGTAACTCGCAAGAATATAAAGAGTATCTTTATAGATACTTCTTCTGATTGGATACTGAGATTTTGAATGCATTTGGTTACATTTGTCTTTTTTTCACAAGATATTTGTACACGAGATACAAATTAGTATGCCTTGCTTGTTTGCTTTTTCATTTACGGATCAGCTATTTGGGGTGACTAATGCAGAACTAATGAAGAACTGTGTCGTACAACAACTGCACACACCAAAAATGCCACAATCTCAGCTCTGTGCATTTTTTGTCAGGTTTCACACTTATGACATGTATGTAACTTCTTAAATATGGTACTGACAGCATTTCCTATCTGCCATTAAGCTGTATGAAATTCCAAAAATGTCTCTGAGAAAAAAATTCCAATATTAAATAGAATTAAGTTGCACACGGAGGAATTGTTCCAGGGCCCCTGCGTTCTGAGGGGTCCTGCACCAAGTCCTCCAGGGCCCTGTCATTGTGATGGTCCATACCGTATGATCGGATACATACACACACACGGTAATGTGCAAATTTTAGGCAGGTATGAAAAAATGCCGTAAACTAACAATGCTTCCAAAAATAGACATGCTAATAGTTTATTTTTTATCATTTAACAAAATGCAAAGTGAACTAAAGAAAAATGGAAATCAACTCAATATTTGGTGTGATACATTGGCAGTGGGGGCAAAAAAACCTATATATGTATATGTGTATATATATATATATATATATATATATATATATATATACACACAAAAAAAAACATAATTTATAAATCAGCAATCATTTCACCATGCTATTCATTTAATCATTATATTATAAAAAAGATATAAAAATATTTTAAAATAAGCTGTAGTTTATTCTTAGCAAAAAATAGAGCTAAAAAACATGCACTATCGTTTAGATTATCTTGTTTTTAGCAGTTTGGAATTGGCACTTAAATGAGAACATTACATGCATAATGAAATTAGGCTAATAAAAACAGAATGTAAAATGCACATAGCAGCTCGGAAAAGAAGAGGATACTTGAAAGTCTGTATAAAATTCTTACAGCAGGTCTTTCTGTCAAAGAGGCACGCAGCGCTGCTCGGTTGATCTATTTATATCATATTTCAAGGGGTAAGCAAGCAAGCAGAAAACCAAGCAATACGCAAGAAGAAATGGTGTTTATCATATTGTATCACAGTTTCATTAGTACAAATGTTTCGACTCATGAAAAGAATACAAGAACCCTTATGGGTCATGTCTATCCTGCTCTCCTTCTATATTTTTCTACTGACTGGAGATTTGCTTGCGTTGGCATTAAAAACCAGAGAAATACAAAGATAATTCTACAAGAAGCTATTTTTTTGCTAAAAGGTGAAATTGGGGGATAAAGAATAATAAAACAACAACGATTCATGCATAAAACAATTTGAAAACCTTATTTACTTACGTGAAAAACATCAGTCTTTATTGGATTTTCCAAAAGACACACTAGGTAGGGTGCCCATTTTTTGAGTATTTCAAGTAGATCTGACTAAATACTGGCCAAGTCCATTTTTTTATATGATTCACTAAATTCTTCCATTTGTGGGCAGGACTGGCCATCTGGTACACTGGGTAAATGCCCAGTGGGCTGGTGGCTAATACTAGTACTGCTGCTCCAGTGACAGATTGGGTGCTGCAGTTTGTAACCGCAAGTTGCGCGTATTCCAGCCAGTAGCTGCATGTATGTCATTTGGCAGCCGCTGGCCTGAAAGTCTCAGGGCTGTTTAGGCATCCCTATTGTGGCTCTAGTTCTGAGTCACCTCTTCTGCTAGGTCCTCAACCACCAACCCCGCTAGTTGTCACACTTCACAAAGGAGGGTGCAAAGGTTTGAGGAACTGTTGCTGTTGTCCCTGGTGTCTAGTTAGCGACAGTAGGTCTGTACTTCTGATTACCTAGGTTTTTAATATGCATTAATGTTTGGCGACCCTAGACTGTCCTTGTAAAGTTTCATTGTGAGTAATGTTTAATGAAAAAATATAAAATAAATATATAAAATAACTGTATGGACAATTTAGTCATTAACATTCATTATTTAAAACAATGTAAATATTACATGAGCCATATAGAACCAAATAGACTTGTGCACAACACCCAAAATTCCTTTTTGCCGCAATCGTTTCTGGACAACGAATTCTGTTTCCTGTCCTTTTGGTTCGGACCAAATTTGGGGGGCTTTTTCTTATTTGGAAACTGTTCAAACTGTTTCAAAAATATCTTCTCTCTTGTGCACCTTCCCCCTGGGTCTTCTGAGAATTTTACTTTTATTTAATATAAAGTGTTACTTAAGGTAAGAAAGACTTCTTTTAATCAGAGGGTGGTGGATATGTAAAACAGCCTTCCAGCAGAAGAAGCTTGAGGTTCACAGGACCTCTGAAATTTATACTTTCATTAAATGTAATAGAGTCTAAATTTATTAAAGGAAGATTGACATTACAGAGGGGGTGATGGATATGTGGATCTGCCTCCTAGTAGAAGTTTAAGGTCTACAGAACCCCTGAGATTTGTACATTTTGTAATGTAATAAGATCTTAATGTAAGGAAGATTAACTGTACTGAGGGGGTGGTGGATATGTGGAAGAGCCTCCTAGCAGAAGTAACTTGAGGCCCAAAGAATCCTTTGCACCTCTCTATTATAAGTTAGTGTTTTAGTTAAGAATATTATTAATTTAATTAAGTTTAGCTTTAGAGTGATCTGAGGTAGGAGTTTTTCCAGTATAGATATGTGTGGCATTGCAATGGTTAACAATAGCCTTTTTTTCCTTTTAGCTGTATGTAACCTTTTGCACCCTGTCCTTCATTGTTTCCTGGGCAGTTTACTAATAATTAATAAGCAGCACCTGTTAGATTTATTGGACACTGAATACTTAATATATAGCTTGGATAAGCCTGTCTGACCTCAGATAAAGCAACATCTTCTAATTACTGTCAACGGGCCCAGAAAATATGAGAGAGAGAGATGACTCATCTATAGCAGGCAAACGCAGGGCCGGCCCGACAATGGAGCCGAGTGGGTCAACCGCTCCAGGCGGCACTTTTGAAGGGGCGGCACTTTGCCGCCCCAAGCCCTTTTTTTTTTAAGCGAAAAAAGGGGCGCCGAGTGGTTTTTGCTTACCAAGCTGTCAGTACCCACTCGGCGCCCCTCTCTCTCTCCTCTGCGGCGAGTCTCCCTGTTCGGTCTCGGTGCCGGCTTGTAATGCTGAGTGCCGGAAGATTACCTCATTTCTGGCGCTCAGCATTACAAGCCGGCACCGAGACCGTACAGGGAGACTCGCCGCAGGACTGCTGAAAGGTAAGTACAAGGGGGGGTAAGGGTAGATAATAGGGAGGGAGGAAGGGTAGATAATGGGGGGGGGGCGGCAGGGACAGAGGGAGAGGAAGGGTAGATAAGGGGGGGAGCGGCATTTTAAAATTCGCCCCAAGCAGCATTTTGCCTTGGGCCAGCCCTGGGCAAACGAATGAACACAATTTCGGCAGGTTTTACCATTCGTTTTCCTTTGTGTTGTTGGGTCTCTCCTCATTGTCGGAGATTTGTATAAATGCATGAAATAGTCCATTGCACGAATCCAAATGCACAAGTTTAGAACCAAATGCTTATTGGTATGCATAGAGGAGGACAATGTACTTATCCAAGGGGGATTTGGAGATAAATAAGAGACACATGCATTAGAATATGACTCACATAAAAAAAATCTGAGACTGTTGTATATTGCTGAAGAGAACACTTATGTTGTGTAATTACTTACTTTGGATTGTTCATTTGTACATAGTTTTTTGGAACATATCCCTCGCTGCCCCTGAGCTCTGCTTTATACCAATTATCATCAGAGCCTAAGATCTGTGGAGGAAACAGAACACTTTTTGGTTTGTGTCAATTCTACTTTCTCAGTATCAATCAAATACATACAAAAAAAAAAGAAACATCACGTGTTGCACTATAAACTCAATTGCTCATTTTAAAGTGAAATGTGCATAGCATTTTCAAATGTAAGTGACTGTACTTTTTTTTATCCTATTTTCCCTTCATTTCCACCTAAGTAGTCTGTTCCATAGCAAAGCCAAACATCACTGATGCCTCTGGACTGTCGGAAACTCCCAGGTTCTCTTCTGTAGATAACTGTGTATGTATGGATTCTAAAAAATATTGGGATGTTAATGTATGTAGTTTCTGCCTGACCCAGGCCCAAGGCCTATGTGTAACTAGAGGATGGGTTTGGATTCCTCAGACTGAGTATATAATAATCAATTTTACTTGCATTATATGGATTCAAATCTTCTTTCTTCGTTTCTTGAGGTGCTGTGAACTATTGTTTATAAATACGGGCTGTGGTCAGGGCCGGCAACCTATAGGCAAAGTAGGCGCCCACCTAGGGCGCCTTCTTGGAGGGGGTACCGGCAGCCTGCAGCCGCGAACCGCCGGCCGGGGTCATTCATTAGAAGCGCGTCCGCGGCTCGCGGTCACTTGATGGGGAGAAGTGGGAGCGAGTCAGCCAGTTAAGAGTGGGTGGGTGGTTGTGACAAAAGGGGAGGGGCGTGTGGGGGTGGAGCCAGGGGCAGCAAAATTATGTTTTGCCTAGGGCGGCAAAAATCCTTGCACCAGCCCTGACTGTGGTCCAACATATTGCACCACTGATTGGCGATTGGAGATTGGAGATGAATGGCTGTACATATTTCACTCAGCAGGAGATGTGTTTGGGGAAAGGGGCAAATGCATATGAGGACCCTGCAGAATCCCTCCATGGATTTACAAGGGGTCACCCCAAAAAGGTCAAGCGATCACTCAGCTATTATATGCATTAAAGTGATTCCTTTGGATTTAGAATGGACACATTTGCGTTTTAAGCTGACAACATATTATACTGCCAGCCATCCAATATGTGTAAAACACAAAACCAATGTCCTGAATATAATGGTGTCTAAAGTAAGGCAATTTACAGCTGGTAAAAGATTGGCAAGGTGAATTATAGAATTGCTTTCCTCAACTTCAGCTTTGTTACATATGGTTCAAAACAAAATTATATCAACTACTGCTGGAAAACATATTCTGGGCAGTTCCATATTTCAGTATAATCACAAGCTTAAACCAACTTGTATTAATTATACAGCTGTGCCCCCTCTTTCATTGAACACATAGCGTGCAGTAAAATGTTTTCGGAAACCGTTACGGTATGTGTAAGTAGACAAAAGGGGGTTAGTTGTAGGGAAAGTACAGGTCACAAAAATAAAAAGTGTTTATGTTGTGCCTGGTTGAACAGCACACACAGGTCCCTTCTCCCTGGCCTGAGATAACTGTGAACGGCAGGAGAAAAAAAACCTATTAAGGTATCTTCCCTGAGCACCAAATCACAGCAAGGACAGTTTATCTGTATCCTCTGTGGATTACACAAAGGTTTCTGTCTCCATGTTAATTGACTGAAGCTTTCAGTGCATGGATGGAGAGGTGAGAAGCCGGCAATTTCATTTTATCCTCCAGCTATACATCGCTCTGTTCTCCTGGGAAAAGGGGGTGCGAGGAGGGTAGAACCTGAAATTGGATTTATTTAAAATACTTTACAGAGAAAGAACAATCCTGAACTCTGTTATGTCCAGGGAAATTAAAACTGGCTGATTACTGAGTATAGCTTTTGTCTACAGGAAAAATTTAAAACCAAAACCACAATGCAATTATTATTTTCATCTGAATACTGCAGTTTTGTATGATTTCCTAATATTTTCTATTAACTACTGGTATTCACATATATAAATATGATAACTTGGGATTCATATCCAACAATTGTGGTTATCTATAGAGTACTTATAGGGGCCCCAATCTATTTCAGTGTAATGGTCATGTCTAAATATCCCATTTCTGGATCGTTAACTTTTTAAATTAAAACACTGACACCTCTATCGCTCACTAAAGCAAAGCACAGAGTTTCTTTTAGAAAACTGCAAAGGTTAAGTATGAAAAGCAAGTTCAAAAAGTGGTCCAATCACCATCACAATGATCTAATCAAAAGGAATATTTAGTTGGTTGCTATAGTGAAACGATATTTTTTTTAAAAAATACCTTTTTATATAACTTTTTATACTTAACCCCTCATGTGCCAGACACACTCTAAAATCTTATGGAATGCCTTCCCAGGAGAGTGTAGGCTTTTATAGCCGCAACTACACATTAATGCCTATAGTTTTGGAATGGGATGTCCAACAAGCTCATACTGGTGTGATGGGCAGGTTCCACGTACTTTTGGTTATATAGTGTATCACCTTTAAGTAAAGGCTCCATCTATTCCATTTTCCTTTTAATTATACACAGTGGGCTATCTGGACAATGCTTCTAATAATGTTTCAGACTGCCTATTAAAAAGCAACTTTAGAGTCTGTCTCATACATAATGGAAAGTGTGTTCTCCACATATAATTCAAGTAAAGTATTTGATGTAACCCAAACAAGGCTGTAAAACATTTTTATGATACCCTGTAAAATGGCTTTTTTTATTGCTGCTAAATTGTTTCACAATCATTATACATATAATTTTTAGTGTGGTTTCTGTTTATGTGCAGACTTTTCTTTTTTGTATTGTTACTCTGGCTGCATAATATTTACGAAATAAAGTTTTAAAAAATTCCCATATACTAGGAAATTGCTTAGGACATATGAAACGCACACTCTTTGCTTATACACTTCAGCTGCTGGTTTAGACCTTTTCTAATCCTCTGGAAGCAAGTTAACGGATAAAGAAAATGACCGATATAATTGAGGTGTAGACTTATCATAATGTTACATCAGTATGTTATGAGTTTGAAAATGAGTCACTTGCTTTCATTTGGGCCACATTACAGTTTCCCATCCGAAACCTAGAGATGCATCTGCTTATATTCAATGGCAACATTCACATAGAAGCACACCATCTAATAAAGATCTAACTGTACAGATATTTATTTTACAAAAAGAATCATGTGCATTAACACTTCACAACCGGTTCCCCAGCTACCATTCTTTATACAAAATGACAAGTTTCAGAAGGCACTTAAAGAAAAATACAAACAATATTAGTATAGCTCTAGTTAATTATAGCTGTGTTATTAATTAATTACAATTAGAACCGAGCATGTACATTATATATATATATATATATATATATATATATATAAAACTAAATATATTCACATAATCCCAAAACAATATCTAAAAAAATACCCTTGAAACACAATAACCCCAAGATAACATCCAAAAGTATCCCCTTAAGCAAGAATCTTAGTGCAATATCAGTCCCAGTATGCAACAAGAGTCTACAATATGTGGTATGAGTAGAAAAGAGAATCTCTACAGGGTGATAGAATACATATGATGTCACTGCTATATAGGATATCCTCTCAGTATGCTATATACTTAAAACAAGGAACATGTATCCAATACTAACACTAACGACAATCAGTAGTTTTTCTTTCTATATACACTATACAAATTAAAAAAGGTATTTTTCTACAAATTGCTTCTCATACTTTGATACACAGCACACTTTGATTATTTTTAAGGATTTTAAACACATCTTCCAGGCCATGGTAGCAAATTCGCCAGTAACTGAATCCTGCTAGCAGGAATATTCGTTAGCTCTGTTAGACTGCAATTAAGTAGTAACTCCATTTGGTACACATCGAAATGGTATGGGGACATCTGTTGCTTAAATGTTGTGTAAAATTCCCATTATCTGTATATTTTTTACGCTAGTGCAAATTGTCAGTTTCCTCAGGGATTTATAATTTTATAACCAAGAAACAACTCTCCTAAATTCTCATTTTTAACTTCATATCAGCCACTTCAGTGCCTTGATTTTGAAAGTATAAAACTGCAAGTGAAACAGGCTGGTAGGATCACCAACCAAAGTGGTCAATGTAACCTGGTGCAAGAAGTTACTGAACTAAATGGTGAACCTGAATTGAAGACTGAACCTGTCAACATTTGAATTTCATACAGAAAAAGTCTACATAATATAACATAAAACATAAGAAAACAAACAATACATAGGATAAATCAGAAGGAATTAAACCATTTGGAATGTTATATAAATCCCAGCATCATGTAATTAATTGTATTCAACAAAGTATTGGAGTATTTGAAAAACATTATGCTTTTTATGTCAATGCCCTAGCTGATGCTGGCACTTTACCTAACTGTATTTTTATTATGTGTCCTGCTATAGATCCTAGACGTAGGGATTGAAACGTACGTTGACATATCATTTTTTGTTTTAAAGGATATTTTCCTTTTTGATGTATTTGCCTGCTCCTGTTTCAGGTTGATCATTATTTGTTTTCACTTTAACTTACATTCATTTTTCATTTGGTGGCGTCTCCACCACGTGGACAGACATGGACAGCATGTGTAAATGCTTTCAATGTCCATGCACAGAGTCGTACTAACACCTGGAGCCGTTTAATGACAGTTTTCCTAATGAAATACTGCTTGGACTAAAGGGAGGGAGGGCAGTGAGGAGATGTATAGCTGCCCCTTTAAAAAAAAATATGGCAAAAATGGTTAAGAAATCCACATATTCAGCCATTCTTAGCATTGACAGTATGACATGATGATGTATGTACAAAATATGAAATGTGACTGAAAGACTTTCTTTAAATGTTGAAAATGACAGGTAATTTTTCTGAGCTGAAAAACGTTTTAGAAAAAAAAATGAAATGTTACTCCCAGATGAAAAACACAATACATATTAAATCGGAGCAAGTGAGCAAGCATGCTGAGATATGCTACCTGGCTACACCATATCACTCAGTAGATATAACACAGTAAATACTACACAGTAATCTGGATTAAACAGTAAATGTTTATTTTACCTTTTTGGTAAATGGGGGAAATGTATATAACATACAAGACATGTATACATACGTGTTTTACATGTATGTGTGTTGTAGTGCTAAAAATATATTGACTTTAATTTCGCATGATAGTATGCTCTTTTTTCCTTCCTGTAATTGTAGACTAGGTCATGAAGCATTTAAAGTTAGCCCGAGATTTGGTTGACGCTGACATAATTGGCTGACTGGGTTGTCCAATCCACCTTCGATTGACCAAAAAGGATGCTGCTGAAGTCTGCATTGACCTCTCTTTATAAAGGGTCTGCTTTCGGGGAGATTTATGATGTACACAGCTGGCCCATTGACAGCCGCAGTGCAGGGCTAACTCCCCTTGGGCATGTGTTTGTCAATGTGATTATGAACTGTTAATCACGCAGGAGAGCTTAGATGGTTTTGTGTTGTTGATCATGAGGACAGGCAGTTATCCACTGTTATCCTTTCGTAGTTTTTGTTTGTATTGTTCAATCTCCATTCTCTTCATTATCATGTTTTTGATGTTCCTGAATGTAGATGGTGTCACTATTTATACTGACTGTATATCAGATGATAAATTAACCCCTTAATGACAAAGCCCGTACATGTACGGGCTCAATATGCATTGTTTTCAATGGGTTTAGGGAGCGCCCATTGTCCTTAAGGGGTTAATATGAACATTATCAGATATCTCCATCATCTTAAATTAAATCCCAAGCAATCGCCAGTTATATATATTTATTATCTTTGAAAAGCTAATAATTCCAATATAAGACCAATTTCTCCCCAGGTTTCAGCACTGATTCAACCAGGACAACCCACTTGAGGCGATGCTCTCCATTACAAGGTATAGTTAAGGCAATATCATTCTTATATTTATCAGATCTGTGAGATCTTTCTTAAGCTCTTGTGTCTGTGAATGCTGAAACCATAAATGTTGGGTTTTGTTGTGATATACATTGAGTAAGGTTGGTCTCTTGGGGTTATCTTCATATCCAATGGATTCCAGTTAGGACTTTGACTAGGTTTAACTAGACCACTCTAAAACCTTCATTTTATTTATTTTGAGTCATTCAGAAGTGGTCTTGCTTGTGTGCTTCAGATCATTGTGCTGCTGCTTAGCACAACTGCACTTGAGCTTTAGGTCACAAACTGATGGCCAGAAATTCCCCTTCAGGATTTTCTGGTATGGAGCAGAATGCATGGTTCCATCAATTGTAGCAAGTCAGCCAGGTGCTGAAGCAGCAATGCAGCCCAAGACCATCACACTACCACCATTGTGTTTGACTGTTCTTATTGTGGAATGCTGTATTACTTTAATCCAGATGTAATGGGACCAAATGTTTTCCAAAATGTTCCACTTTTTGACTTGTCCGTTCACAGAATATTATCCCAAATGTATTGGGGGTCATGAAGATGTTTTTTTGGGCAAATCTGAGACAAGCCTTTGTGTTCTCTTTTGGTCAGCAGTGTTTTTTTGCCTTGTAACTCTCCCATGGATGCGAATTTTGCACAGCCCCTTTCTTATTGTGCAATTGTGAATACTGAATATTGAAGTAAATGAGCGGAAATACAACTCTCCTACAACGCTACCTTTAAAAAATAAACCACAAAGTGTTGAGCTAATGTCATGTTTCTGAAGGACAGTGACAAAGCACCCATCCCAAACCTTTTACTGATAAATAATGATGAATGTTTACTAAAAAAAAACCTACATTTTTAAATGTTTACTGTGTGAACTGTAAGACCAGGGTATTGGAGTTTTAATGGCAACAGGGGCAAATGCCAAAGTAACTGCTGTCCTGAGATGCAGGTGGTCCAAACTCCTGTGTTTCTTCCAGTTGACAGCAGGGTATAAGAAGGTTTACACAGTAAATATTGAATGTTAAGTACTCAATGCAGAAATCTATTCTTTATGATTATGTTTGATAAGCTTGATATTTTGTCACACAGCAGACTCATTAATAGGAAGTAAATTTGCCCTTTAGGAAATAAGCCTGCAGGCAAAACGTAACTATCTGCAGGGTATGCTGAGCAATGCCGCAATCAAGATAGAATAAATGTTTCCACTGCAAATTACATTTTTTGTTTGTTAAGACTACAGTATTTCTTAGCATAAACTTACAGTAAAGGAAACAAAGTTTAGAAATTAAGAAACAAAGTATGGCATATACAATGGGAAACGGTGTGCCACAATCATATGAAATTAAACCATCCATTTGCTTGTTACAGTTGTGTAGATTTACTGAAGTAGGGGCTAAACCAAGTCTCTGGTTTCTTAGAATGCAGATGAGTTCCTACTTCATGTTCAGGTTTCTTTTATATAGTTTTTAATACTAATGGGAATAAAAGAGATACATTTAAAGGAGAACTGTCACATCTGAGATAAGATAATAATTGTACCCAGTACCAAAAACTTTTTCATACACATAATGTTATCTATATTTAATGTTTTGTTTTTAAATTATGCAGACTTATATGTTCCAGCCCTGGCATAGTCAGGGCATTTAACACACATTGATCATTATTCAAAAGTGAAGATTGTATTAGGATCTTACTATGCAGGTTGTTGTAACATGCTACATGCATTCATGTCTGGGAACTGCTTCTCTGGGGGAGTGTGATATGAGTTGTTTTCTTATTTATGACTCTTTAGGTGCTTCAACAAAGTATTAGTTTAAGGGTGTGCACACTTATGCAACCAGGTTATTGTGGGTTTTTGTTTTTCTTTTTTCCCCCTTAAAGATTTCAGTTTGTTTTGCAATTGAATTGTTCACATTAAAGGTGGAAAAAGTTCTGACATGATTTATCTTTGTCTCATTCTTTAACATCACAAGAACCTGACATTTTAACAGGGGTGTGTAGACTTTTTATATCCACTGTATATAATGATGTGGATGATGTTAGAATAAAAGCCCCCAGAGGATATAACCTCCAATGCATTCAAGAAATAGCCTTTTTATGAATGGAAAAAATCACCAGCCATGGCAGCGTATGCACTGTGGT
Organism: Spea bombifrons; assembly: GCF_027358695.1. Taxonomy (NCBI): domain Eukaryota; kingdom Metazoa; phylum Chordata; class Amphibia; order Anura; family Pelobatidae; genus Spea; species Spea bombifrons. Next base: position 23,847,122 of record NC_071092.1, on the reverse strand, counting down.
ATTATTCAAACCTGTCAAGTTGATGTAGCAGAGGGGAAATGCTTTAGACCCCATACCTAGACAGCATGAAACCGCTAATTGCACAAATCTGGATTTCTCCACAGTGATCCAAGGACCCTCTCTATGGACACATTATGTACGTGTATGTACTTGTGACCAAAAACCATGTTTGGGTTTCTGTGGCTGTCAACTGTATATCTTTTAAATATGATCTTTTCGTGTAAATACTTCTTTCTCAAACATTTTCAACATGTATACATATCCACATATATTGGTATTTCATGCTAATATTTGTTTCTGTCTTTTTTATGGTGATAAAAATAGACAATAGTAGCCTACCTCCTTTTTAACTATATTAATAAAGGTATGGTTTTATAGATATATACCCCGCTAGTGAGGAGACTGAATAAGTTTACCCTCTCATTTTCTTTATTAATCCAGCCACACAGTGCAGAACATGAATAGATCATGTTATATGCACTCCTAATAAGTATTTATGCAAACAATATCAGGTGGCAGCAGTGATTGACCCTTAAAAATGGAGGAGTAACTGTCCAAATTAGCAAATGCTTGGAAGTGCCCCAATTTCCCCTCCCAGACAAATGTAAGGTGTTTGAGGCTAGCCCTGCGTACATATGTTCATACCTGGGAACATCCAGGCTCTGGCTGTCCTCCCTTTTTGGAATGCAGGTAGGCAGTTCTGCTAATGTCAGTTTCAGTAATGGCAATCCTACTGAAAGCTGCCCATTTTTGCATGTGTAGTTGGTGGGGAGTGGGGGGCTCCTGTGACCTGAAGTTTCCGTGTGGTTACCCAGGAGCTCCACCCGGAGTCTCAAGGGAAAACCCAGAGAGTTCCCATTTATGTATCTGTAACTAGCCCCACCCACATATGTCAATAGGCCTGCCCCTTACAAAGCCACTCACCCCAAAGAGGGAGGGCTGTGGGTAGCCGGAGCCTAGAAGTTCCCAGGTAATGAGAACTTCCACACAAAAAAATAATAGAAAGCTTGTTGTATAAAAAAAAACCTGACACACAAAAATATGAAAGTAATATTAATGGCAGTGGATTGTAAAGTGGCTGCTGAATGCATGGGAAAAAGGTTGGTTGGAGAATGTATAGTGTTTTACCACCAATGATTTGCCTTATACCCCCTCAGTGTTTTTTTATTGCCCTCACCCGACTGAACATGGGATGGGGAAGAGGAGAGGGGACACTCTTCCCCTCCCTTTGATTAATATGTGGTGCAGTGGTACTCATTTTCGTTTTTGTTTACCTTTTATTGTATGTGTTCGGGCGAAGGGGGGAATAGCAAGTCACTTCACATGCCCAGGGCGTGAAACTATGCAACTCGCAAACAACTTGAATGTAAAATGGTGGGCAACACAGGAATAACTGGCTAGGCTGAGGTCTAAAATGTGCCTTTTTACTACTATCCATGCTATTTTTCCTAAGACACTCTGAATTTCCACACACACGCATTTGGATAATCAGTTGTTCTGTTTCAGAGAATGTCCTCCTTGAATTTTTTCACTTTTGGGCCCCATAGGAAGAAAATGACGTGATTTGCGGCAGCTCAATGTAGGATGAAGCGGGCTTCCAAAGCTAAAATTCAGTGAAGATTTTCCCTTTCATTTCAGAGGCAGAACAATTGCTGAGAGCCATATGCACTAAAAATATAAAGCTGTATTTCTGTATAGCAGGGGTTGCAACAATAACACATGAAACCACCCGTTTCCTGCTGAGTTAATTCTATTTTGCTACAAACACATTGTACAAATGCCTAAAAGGTTCAAAGACCATTTATATCACCATAGTGTCCTACGATGTCTCAAATGAGCTTTGTATTTCATTAAGTAACAGTGCTACATTAGATAATTAGTTTTTCATTAGATAATTAGTTCTACATTAGGTTCATAATAATGTAATAGATGTTATGTGTTATATTATTCATAGGTGGCTTTCTATTGTATTACAGCTACGCTTTATTCTTTAGTTTTACTAAGAGAAATCCAGTGTGTTACTCATCAGAGGGCCATTAACTCCTAACTGCAATCAAAACACAAAATATACCGAGTTATAAAACAAACCAAAGCATATAAATCATGTCAAATGGCACAAAAGGGTTATAACTCAAAACTTATAAATGGCTTCATATTATTGCCCATAAAAAAGAATTTTGTTTACAGGTTTGTTGTAATTATACTGCAAACATAGAATTATATTTAATATCTGGAATATTAAGCATCTGGAATATTCCAGTATCCATACTGGGGATCCAGGAACACTAGAAATTTTGTGGTATTATCAAGACAACATATTCCACAGCAATTTGCAATGATAATTCTATATGGTGGGGTGACACATTTAAACAGGAGTTGTGGACTCTGAAGAGCCCCGACTTACTTAGGACTTCCAATGTATGGGGGAAGTAGGAATTGAGACGCAGTGGGTGAATAAAACTAAAACGTAGTAAAGACTATATTTTGGGATTAAAAAATGACTTGATAAATTGATATCATCAACTAAGGCAGCAGAGGTTGCCGCATAGACAGTATCATATAAATTATTCAAACCTTTTTGTTCTTGCAAGAGTACAGGATACATTTAAAAATGCCTGAACTAGTCATCATGGACAGTGGGCAAATGTCTGGTGCCCTCTGTCTTTCAATCACTGCTTGGGCGACTGATCCATTACTGTGCAACTGCATCAGTCTAGGAGGCTGTATCGCATGGCCATGTGCATCCGATAGGTGGCCGTGCATGATTTCTCAGTCACTGGCTTCAGAGTGCTGTGGCCTATTTTCATCCCTAGTCCATTACTGTGGTAGTTATATATATATATATATATATATATATATATATATATATATATATATATATATATATATATATATAATAGATATATTCTTGGTAAACAGTGAAACAAACTTTGTTTAGTGTACTAGTTGAATCCAAACCCCATTGCTAAAAGCAATATCCAGTGGCAGCTACAAACGGAACAAAATATTGGTGTGTTTTATAAATCCAAAAGCATTAGTTTCGCAGTTCTGGAACGAGCACAAAGAAACACCACAAAGAATATCTTTGTAAATTGGATGTATTTACTCTACGAAACAGGCACTTTAAGGGTGATCTCATTAAAATGTAAAATATATTCAAGGTAAAATATATAGTCGCCCTAATAAAGCTAATATTAAAGGTTATCATGTATGTTTTAGCGTACAAAAATGTTTGACATCCATACAATACAGACTCAACATGCTTTAAAGATGTGGACTGGAATGTCCCTTTAAGACATAGTAAAGCCAGCCCTGGTGTCTAGCGCATGGATAGGATTCCATCTTCAGAGCCATAGGTAGCGCCTTTTGCGCCTGAGGCAGGAACAGAAAATTGTGCCGCCCCACTGTTTTTACAAAGGTTATTTTGAGGAAAATAGATAAAAAATAAAGACATTAATAATATTAGAGCTGATTTATAAAGAAATGTAGCTTAGCATGAGCAACATATATGTGACAAATTACAATCATCACAAAGAAAAAAAAAATTTACACAAACATAAAATACTCTCAGTATTAATCTGCATTTATTAAGATTGTATACAATCTTTAAATTGAAGAATTGCATTGTTTTTCATGTTAATTCACCCCCAGAGATGTAACCATGTTTGAATACTTAGAGAAAAAAGAAAAAAAGTGAAATAATGTTGAGTAAATAAAGACTTTCACTCACATTATAAGTGAGCAATGAATGTTCACAGAGGGTTTTCTCTTTTATGAGAGGGTACATTATATCGGCACAAGTACTGAGACACCTGACTATTACACCAACAGGGACTATGATGGCATCACATTCTAAATACATAGACATTAATTTGCAACTGGCCATCTCATGTGTAGCTATAATAGCTTCCATTCTTCTTGGAAGGCTTTCCACATGATTGGAGTGTAGAAAAGGGCTTTCCCAAACTGTTCCCACAAAGTTGGAAGCATAGCATTGTCCAAAATGTCTTGGTATGTCTCCTTCAGCTCACAAATGCTCTACTGGTTGAATGGGCGAAAATTCCCACAGAAACTCAAACACACACAAAAAAAAGAAAGCTTACAAACACATATGGACTCCACTGGACATGTTCACAGAGACTACTATGATGTATTGAAGGAACCATATACACTGCACTTGCATACACATACACACTTGCCACTACACACACATATTCACTACCCTTATACATGATACATATAATGATACATTATACATACATAAACTGCCCCCACACATGCCTCCCCATAATCATACATATACACTTCCCTTGCACATGCCTACACAGACATATACACTATAAGACATATATATATATACTCCTTTTATACAAACACATACACTGCCCATACACACACATATACTCATACACTGCCCTTATACACACACATATACACACTGCTTTTATACACACCTGCCCTATACACATACATATACCTGCCCACGCACACAAACACTGCCCATGTACATGCCTCACGATATGTATATGCACACACATACTGGCTTACATGTAGGTTTAAAGCAGGCCTTTCCTTCTTTTCTCCCCATCAGATACCCCCTGCTCTCTCCCCATCAGATATCTCTTTCCAAACTATCCCCTTCCCCACTTTCTCCCCTAATGCTGAGCTCAGTGAGAGGGCGCACACTTACACATGCTACCTTAATGTTGTGCAGCTGCTGATCGTATTGCTGTGTACCCCCTCACAGCTACGCCCGAGGTAAGTGCCTCTCTCGCCTCACCCTTATTATGGCCCTCTCTATCTTTAAGCTGTATGTGGAAATGGCTAAGCTAATTGACAGTTTTTAAAAACACCTTCCTCTCTGCAACAGCAGATTAGAAGGAGATGTACATTCTGTGTATGAAAAACACATAAAGAATAATTCATTATAATTTGTGAAAGGTAATTTAGACCATCTATCATTATCAAATTTTTGTTGAATTTAAACAACGTCCATGAATTTAAAAGGTTTTGAGCTGCAAACATAGTGACAGCTGCACTTGAACCAGTAAATGCTTAGGTGCTGCATTCAATTAACCATTTCCCTTTAAAAGGTATAATATAGAAGATTTATAAGAAATAAAATGTTAAAAACCAAAAAAGAAAACTTGAACTCAAAGGCAATGAAATACATCATGTAATAAGCAGTGTAGCATATTCCAAAAGGACTATACAAAAAAACTTTTAAGATTCTTTTTATTTCCTTTTCTATGGAAATAACCTATCCATGTCTGCATATGTGTCACATAATAACACTTATAAACTTTAAAAATAAATTCTCCTTTATCTGAAACCAAAGTTATTCTTCCAAGGCCCCCAACATTTTGACAAAGCAGCATGTCCTTTTGCATCTGGAGAGTGCTCAAACCTTTCTAAATTGTCCTCGGGATAGATAACTTAAAAGCTACGGATTATTAAATAATATGACAAATCAAATTCAAGACTATACTGTATTCATAGAATGGTAGCCCATAGAAACCTATGTGCAGATTATTTCACATCTCTCCAGCTTTTTTAGTATGTTTTAGAGCATTCTCTATCAACTGAATTTTTGTTCAATGGTGGGTGCATCTTTTATCTTTGTGTTAGGTTTTTCATTTTTAATTATCCCCGATAATGAGGATTCAGGGGCAGTCTTCAACAGCACAGGATGACCACTTGAAAGGTAAGGGGAAAAGCTTTTCCCCTCTACGTGTTTCATCATATGAGTCACCTTCACTACTTAAACAGACACTACCACTACATGCCCAACCAAACCAATGGTCATGGGAAGGGTGACCTCAAGGGCTTTTCTTTTGCTGTTAATCTCCATCCCAGGATGTGAAGAAGTAGACTTCAAGTAACGTGTGATGCTTTGTAACAAAATCTGATTTAACAGGTAGTAATGAATCATACATATAGAGAACATGTTCAGTAAAACTGAAGAAAAAGATGTGGGGAATATTCCCTAAAAACAGGGGTCTAAGGTCACCTTACTGAAATGATAAAAGTCATACTGTAGGACTGTAGTTTGTCTTTTCTCAAATGTGGTTAATTCACATTCTATCATGTAAAAAACTATGTGTAAAAATATTCTAAAAAAAAAATCCATGAGAATTATGCAAGTACACATATATTTTCAGGAGTAATTTTTAAACAACTTTGCATTGGAAAAGTTCACCTGGATCTGACCTACACAGATGGTTTTAATTTCTCCTCGTAGTGGTTGAACTGTTTCTCAGTTTATTTTTAAAAATAGGCTTCTTACAAATGCATTAAGTTACAGTGAGCTGTGACAAGTTAGGGTCACTAGTTCTCCTTCAGTGTTTTGTGTACTGTCCACTTAAAAATACAACTCAGGTTTGAATGGGTAAAGCTAAACCAAATTTAATTTTGGCTTACGCTATCCCTTTCAAAACAAGTACCCTTTGGGTCTGAAGTACAATGGGAAAGCCTAAACCTATGATTTATCTGTGAATAGCCACAATAGCTTTGCAACCTGGTGCATTACAGGAGCACCCCAGCTCTCTCCTACGTATGTAGTGGTTACAATGTGATACAACTCAAGCTTTCTGCAAGATATGCACTGCCTATCTGTCTGATGCCCAGACTTAGTCATCTTACAGCTGCTGTGTTAGTCATAGACATAAAACGGAAGCCACATACTTGATTCAAAAACCACAGCCTCCCTGCCTCAACCGTCTGATTACTTGATAGAGCCATCAAAAAGAAAAAGTTAGACTACTTGCGTTAGACTCTTGGACGTACACATCACCATTATCCTTAACCTTTATCAACATCAAAACCTGTATACAATAACTGGACAAGCTATGTACCTGCAAATTATAGGTTTCTCTAATAATTACACTCACCATGCCATGGCTATCCAAGTATTATAGAGTCTTGCAGATTGCAGAGTGTCTTGCAAAGCACTTAACTCAAACCTAACCTACAATACATTCATTAGAGCCATACAAACCAGACTGGAGAAATCTATGTCCGATTTAAGAGCCGGAGGAAAGAAACAACTTACAAGATATTACCAAGTTATTAGTCACATTCGCTTTTACTTTGGCAACCTGTTCTTCCAGGTTCCACAAACTCCACAAGAAAAACATGACCCTTAATGTTTGCTCAAGTTTCCTCTATTTGCTTCTGACCCAGGAAATTTGGTTCAGAAATATATGAGATTCATCTCATTGGAATTTAAAGCTGGCCACAAAATTGTAAATCTATTGAGTATGTATTGCTGAATGCCGGAGATTCATAAGCAGTACAATTTTTTAACATTAGGCTTTCAATCAGGCACAATGAAATAAAGACTTTAGAATTGCCTATAAAACCAAATGTTATTGGTTTCTTACATTCATATAGGTCACACTTAATATTGGTGCCTCCACCATTATTAACCACATTCGTGGGGATATGATTAACCTTTACAACTGTGTTTAAGGTCAATACAAAGATCTTTTTAAAAAATCTCTTTATAAGTCGTACTGTCCAGACAACACATATGCATCCCTTAATATTGAAAGAAGGGAGCTTTTGTTTTAAACATAAAGAAGGTTTCCTATATGTTACTGTGATTAAATTGTGGAATTGACTGCCATCTAAAGATATTTTGGCAAATTCTACTTATATATTCAAAAAATGGTTAGATGTTTTTCTAGGTATGAAATGCATTAAGGGTTATCACAAGGAGAATGTTTTCCCTTTGAGTTGACATTACTATCCCAGTGGGGTATATTTACCTTCTTCTGGATCAATTAATTAACCATATAACTATATATCCTTACTCACCTTCAGCACATCCCCCTTTTTAAAGCTCAGCTCATCCTCTCCTGAGGCAACAAAATCATACATCGCTATGGCCTCCATCTTCCTCTCTGCCAGGCACATAAGATGGATATAAACAGTCTCTGAAAAAACAAAGCTTGATTCAGTTTAATTTGTTAAATGTAATTTAGACTGTCTATCATTACTGAAAACTGTCTGAAACTAAACTCCAGTTCTGAGTTGAATCGTAGTTATGAGGTTTTGAGACAAATCTCTAGAAAACAAAATTATGTTGAATATAGGAAACTCTTTTTTTAAATGAATACAATGAAAAAGAAGAAGTATGTACATATGAGTATATGATATGCCAATACAAATTACTGTCAAATAATATTGTTATATTAATAATATCAGGTTAGGTTGCTTGGCATTTGTTTTCATTGGTTTCAAACTATTTGGTGGTTTTGGGTAACACAGGGTTTTCATGCTATACTCCTACTTCAAGGGGTACAAGCTGTTTGGGGACTTTTTATTGGCATTTTGTTGAATAATTGTTTTGTTTTTATTTTTTCACCTTTAAAATGCCTCCCAGGAGCTATTTTAATACATGGATACATTTTCTATGTTGCTGACAAAAGGGATGTGGGTAAGGCTGGAAACTATTTCAACCCAGGCTTCTTGTATCACCCCTGTCCTACCATATATAGGATGAGTTAGAAAGAATTTTTATTTTAGTAGTAGTATTTTATTGATACTTTGGGATTGATTATTATTGATTTGGGATTAGGGGAGGGGGTAAACCCAAAAGTCACCTCGGAACCCCCTGGCAATGTGACGTGAAACTTACTAATTGCTGGCTTTTTTCCTTACTCCTGTAGTTGACTATATGTTGTGTGTATTTGTGAGTGGAAATCTGAGTTGGCTTTAGGGACATAATACCATTGTCAGCTGGTCTACTAGGGATTTAACGGCCTGAAGTTCAACATGTTTCTAGTCTTGAACACCCTTAGCTTCCTTACCAAAGGTACCTGCAGTGGATCACAGAACCAAGAAATACGACCATATTATTGTTCTATTCACCTGCTTCCTAGCAAGTTCTCTTCAGAGATTCAAAACTTGTCCCTTGTCAAGGCCATTGAAAAATATATCATGTAAGCTTGGCTAAAAGTTTAATTAGACACTCATTTTTACTTATTTGTGTAACCTTGTAGTACATATACCCATCACAAGGTTTCTTATACTCTCCTGAAGGAAACTACACCCACTCCCAGTGCCTAGTCAACTATGGACTTGTCTGTTTATGGCCTTTATTGCAGGTGATTCTAGTGACAGGTTTTCAAAACAAGCCCATATTGTGTTGCCTGCTAAATTGCTAGTAAGTTAACATGAACTCTACAATTTACCTGCTGACATTACTGGAAAATAATTTTTACATGTTACCACATTTTAAAAAAGGTTATTATCACAGTATTAGTAACCTGGGCTCTATTGACTTGCATAGTTGAACAGACCCTCTCGGGAACTTGTTTCTTCTTTAGTGGGCACCGCCGTCTTGCAAGAGGTGCCCTCTAAAGAGGTGCTTGTGGTCCCGCTCCGAAGCGAGCACAGTGAATCCTAGGGTCTTTTTTGTTGCTGAATGCCTCAATATTGAGCCATTACAGCAACACTGGTTGGAAGAAGAAAGCTATCCTAGCCCAGATAACCCCATGATGTGCCAGGCACATCAATTGCCATCAAGAGGTTATTAGATAACACAGCCAGGTGGCATGTTGCCTCTGCATTGTGGCTAGTTGTAGCATATAACTGCACAGCATGCAAGTTGAAGTGAAGCCAGGCATATGAATCATAGGTATAAGTAGGTAAGAGTGAGTGGCATACCTGGGAACTTCTTCCCTTGTGGAACCCGCCAGGACTGCCCACTGACGTCGGAGGCATTTAAAGGGAAAATGAGTGAGGAGTGGAGCGTCAAGACTCAGAGGATTCGGGTATTGACCCGGAGAAGTGGTGAGTGTGTTTGTTTTTTTTTGATTCTTGGAGAGGAAAAGGCATGTGCCAAGGGCATAAAGGCATATTGCAGGACTAATAATGACCTATGCTAACAGTTTAACAGTTGAAGAACAGCTGTAGTGCTGCAGCTAGCCAGTATTAGTGTAAAAGCATAAATACCATGCTATTATATACAGCAACTATTTCTCGATGGGCTATCCTGGTGCATCCTTTTAGCTGCAATGGGTTAAATAAATGCATCGCAAAGCATATAGTATCCGGTCGTTGGTTACAAGCAGCTGTGTCACTGAATCTGTGTCACTGGAGAATTTCCTTTAGCTTTTTATTCTGTACTCAATTTGCTCCAAAAATGTTTTAAAAACCTTGTCTTCTTTCATTATGGGATAAATATCTTTGTATGAGCCTGGAGGCCTAGCAGTAATCTAGCCCAATGCCTGGTGCCTGATTAAGAAACCATTACTAGCTTCTTTTATTCTCTCTTTTCCCCCTTTCTCGCATGACTTATCCAGAAATGTATTTGTGCTCATTTGTGTATCTGTGCTCATGAGGACAGTCGGATCTTTCCCCTGGCTTTGATTAAGAGGCTGAGAAGAGAATGGTTAATGAGCCCGCTGTAACGAGTGCTGATCAGCTTGCTCTGAAAACCTGATGCGTGCATGCTCTACTGAATCCTCAACGTCGGAGACAGCTGAAAATGAAAGATTAAAAGAGGCGGGTTTATACAAAACAGAACTAAGCCTTTGCTCCTCTCTCTGAATTGTCCTGCTAAAAGGCCCTGATATCAGATCACTTGTGATTCTAGAACGATGATGAGAGGCCTTTATATTTAAACACTCAGCTCCAAATATCTCTGTGTATTTTTCCCCCAATACTGGGGTGCTTATTAGACTGGGAAGGAAAACTACATTATAGTGTATCACTGTTTTTAAGACAATGTCCTACAAATCTGAAACAACTACTTTGCCACTAGCCTGCTGTAGAGTTAAACCATCAATGTCTATGTCTCCTCTAGCAAGGGTAATAACTTGATGGCATATTTACACCTACTTTACAAGACATTTTTTTAGAATAAATGTCATAAAGCATTACATCTCTGTGTGCAACAGATCAAATAGACATTAGAAGTTCTAACAGATGTTAGACGAGTGAAACTCTCCATTCACTGGAACTGAAACCCAACAATTTGCCAGTCAGCAAATATCCTCATGGTGTGGTTGGCAACAAAGATGCAAAGCCAAACATAGATGACAGTGAAAGGCTGGGTTAGCTCCAGAGGATAAGCAAAGAGAGCAAGATGGATGACAACTAGAAGTATCAATCAGAACAATGTTTGGCTCATGCATCTGCCATCATAAAGTATCAGAATAATGCAAAAAAGTAAGTCATGTCAAACGACAACGTTGCAGAGGCCATTGAATTTAAACAGCAAAATCATGTTGTTAATATGTACTGTATATGACTATATGAATGTACAATGTTTATACAACGAGAGGGACACGTTTCTACTCATTTCACCTAGTGATCAAAAGCCTCCATTTGACATGTTTAGGCAACATACTGTATATGTCTAAAGACATATGAGAAATTAAGATCCCCCCCAATATATAAATACCCCTCTTGAATGGATGCATGTATTAAAGTCCCAACAGACTCCTAGAAAAAGAAAAAAAACCCATATATAGTGTAGTATGTCTTATGTAATGTATAGATGTAGCTAGTAACAAGACAGACCCTTACAGCAAAGGGGGCATCAGCATGCAGCGTACAATACTTTGAATACCTATAAAGTACTTTTTACACAGCCCGCTTATTTTTTTGCTGTATTGAGAAAAGCAGTTAAACGTGCCAGTAAATATTGACATAGGCAAGGAATGCATCATCCCTTATAAATTGTCTTTAGAGAGGACATGCTGGAAGCATATCCTCAGTGTTCCCTGAAGCCCAATAAGGCACCTGTTCAGCTTGGCATATACAGCCAGCTGCGTAATGAATATTAATTACGTGGCTCAGGTGGCCAGCCTGTCCCTTTCACTCTGTGAGTCACCATGAACAAGTTGCTGTTCTGACAGTCTGAGATAAACCTGGACAAGCACAAGTGCGTGAGCCAAAAACAATCATGCAACCACGGCAAGATTTCTGAAAGGCGATAGACGGCAACATGTTATAGTAGTAAAATGTCTACATGAAACATTAACTCTTACTTACTGAAATAGGGAAAGCAGATCACATGTTCACCTTACAGGAAAACTTGTAAACATGTTCTATTAATTCAACTGACAATTGTTTCTGCACATATAGTAAAATCCCAGCGTACAGAAGTGGCTAAATGACCATGCATTAACGGGACACTCCAGCCATCATATGCCCTTTACAGCATATAACTAAGAGGTCAGCCAGTCAGCTCCAGTGAAGATCAAAGGGGTCTAATGATACGCCCTTAAACATGCACATTAAGGCTCCCATTGAAATTTTCGTACTACAGAGAAGGCAGGCAGCTTGTCCCTAAGTTAAGTATCTTGATTTTTTAAACTTTAATATGTACTCTTAGCCAGTGGCGTCAGCAGAGGGGGCCATTGCCCCCCTACAGCATGCTGTGCCCCACCGTGTGCCTCTCTGTGCTTTTTTTTGTTGTTCAGCCGCTTCAAGGAAGCACTGATTGACACGGAGGAGAGAGAGGGGCGCTAAGGGGTAGCTCAGGAATAGGTTTTCAGCCACCGCTCGACGCCCCTCACTCTCCTCCGCGAGGCCTCTGTCTTCAGTGTCTTGGTCGCAGTGCTGGCATTTCATGCTGAGTGCCTGAATATGAAGTCATATACCGGTGCTCAGCAGTGAAGCAGTGCGCACCGCGGCAGAGCAGCGGGACAGAGGCCTCAAGGTAAGTGAACTTCAAAGGAGGAGGGTAGATAATGAGAAGTGGGGAGTGGGGGTAGATAGTGAGAAGGGGCGAGAGGGGGTAGATAGTGAGAAGGGGCGAGAGGGGTTAGATAGTGAGAAGGGGGAGAGGTGTTAGGTAATGAGAAGGGGGAGAGGTGGTAAATAGTGAGAAAAGGGGGTGAGGAGGTAGATAGTGAGAAAAGGGGGAGAGGAGGTAGATGGTGAGAAAGGAGGGAATCAATGTGTGTATGAATTGTGTGAATGAGTGAGAGTATGAATTAATGTGTGGATGAATTGTGTGAATGAGTGAGAGTATGAATTAATGTGTGGATAAACTGTTTTTGTGTTATTCTGTTGGTCCATATCGGCAATGCTATGTTTACATGCATAATTTATGTATACCTGCAAATATAGGGTTTGTATGTCTTATTCAGTTGATCAATACCTGCAGTGCTGTTTCCATGTGTTTATTTGATCTATATCCTCAGTGCTGAGTTTACATGTGATTTCCAATTGATCTATACCTGCAATGCTGGGTTTGTATATTCTGTTGTATATTCTGTTTCCATACCTTATTCATGTATACCTGCAAATAAAGAGTTTTTATGTCTTATTCAGTTGATCTATACATGCAAGTGCTGTTTACATGTGTTGGGAGGGAGGGTGAATGCTGAAGGTTCGGTGGAAGTAGATTCCAGAGATATGAGGCAGCCCGAGTGAAATCTTGCAGACAGGAAAAGGAAGAGGTCATAAGTGAGGAGGAGAGCCTTAGCCCATGGGAAGAACGTAAGGATCGTGTAGGAGAGTATTTGCTTATGAGGGCAGAAATGTATGGAGGAGCAGTGTTATGGAGGGCCTTATATGTTAGTACCAGGATTTTAAATTAAATTTTAAAGGTAATTGGGAGCCAGTGGAGGGTTTCACAGAGTGAGGAAGCAGAAGAGGAGCGGCGTGCAAGGAAGATAAGCCTAGCAGCAGCATTTAGGACAGACTGTAGAGGAGAGAGACAGTGGAATGCCAACCAGAAGAGTGTTACATTAGTCAAGAATAGAAATGATAAGTAAATGAACCAGAGTTTTTGTGGATTCTTGGGTGAGGAATGGGCGGATGCGAGAGGATCTGGCGAGGGACTGAATGTGAGGGATGACCCCATGGCATCGGGCCTGGTTAGTAGGAGAGATAGTCGTGTTGTTAATGGTGATAGAGAATTCAGGTAGTGGAGTGAAGATGGAAGGAGGGAATATAACGAGTTGTTTTAGAAAGATTAAGTTTCAGGTAGCATTGTGACATCCATGAAGAAATAGCAGACAAGCAATTGGTAATACGGGACATGAGAGATGGAGAGAGTTTAGGAGAATACAGGTAGATTTGGGTATCATCTGCATATAGATGATACTGAGTCCAAATGAGTTGATTAGTTTGCCAAGATATGAATTATAAAGAGAGAACAACAGAGGGCCAAGGACTGAACCTTAGGGGACACCAACCAAAAGTGGAAGGGGTGATGATGTCTTGCCAGAGAAGCTGACAGAGAAGGAACGGTTAGACAGATATGATCCATAATTTGCACAAACACTGCCCTCTAACATGGGTCAGCTCGCCGGGATGTGGCCTACTGGGGAGCTGTGTGTCAAATCCAACAGGGTGTCGAGGGACCTTATGGCTGCAGAGGTAAGTCCTAACACTACAATGCTTATACATTTTCTAAGATGTTAGAGAACCTCTGTCCTAGGCAACTGCTCAGTCTGCAAATCCATCCTTGCTTTGACACATTACATAGGAAAACCTGCAATCTGAATAAATCATTTTTTTCTGACCCACAGAAAGATAGACGTCAAATAGATTGCATCATGAAATTGTCCAAGGAAAGTTTTTTTTAAATTATTTTTAGGTAAGTACTCGTGAAATCTTCAGTCTGTTGTAACTGTGATGTTCATGTGCTATTTTATACAAACTCTGTTTATAATAAAGCATTACTGACCTTTTCAGTTACCACATCACTGATTGCAAGTTATTATTGTGCTCAAATTCTAAAACAGAAGCTCATATCTCCTAAAATTTTAAATGGCCAAAGAGAATCACTTTTGTATTAGGGGTATGACTAGGGGCCAGGACTTTACCCATACTTTTAAATTTGCAACATATTGATGGAACTGAACCGTTTAGAAAAATAATAATGTATTCAATTTATGCACTTTAAGAACGGGACGGGGGGGCCCCATGAATGAAGTCCAGGATGACGTACCCTGTTATGCCAGGTTAAAGGGATGACAAAGCAAAATTTGGGTCAGGTAAAGGTTTAATACATTTTGTGGCACGTGCAAGGCCGAATGGGAGGGGGTAATTGTGCCTCACTGAAGGGTATATATAAAGCGGGCATATTGTATAGGGGCAATTAATTTTAAAATAATATTTTCCAGCCCACCCCTCCCCTCCCCTCCCCTCCCCTATGTTTTGGCATCAGCCGGGTGCTCAGGTTTGAGGCTGGTACGGTACAGGAGTTAACCATCTATAGGTATGGTTACTTGTGGTGCACAGAGGTGCAGGACACTCCAGGGGCATCTGCCCCTGAAATTGTATGGTCATGTGGCTAGGGGACGCTGGCAGTTCCAGCAGGGATACAGGTGGAATACGCCCATACCAGCTGGTAACTTACTTGGTTATAATTGTTATTGTTTTTTCGTTTTGACGGTAAACTGTTTATATACTGTGTCAAAATGTGTTTGGCTAATAAATGGTTAAGCTTATAAATTATGTTAAAACATTAATAAAGGTTGAGTGTCGTGGTGCTGCAGTAATATGTGGTCAGCACCGCGGACAAATAAAATCCACAGCTGACGTTTAATAAAAGTTTTAAATAAAGAAGTGTCTCTTGTGTTATTTAAAAGAGGGGGGAGCGGAATCTGGACGCTACTTAATTCATGAAAGCACTATTTGGTTCACTTTTTTTCTGTAAAAAAAATGTAAATTTTTTTTTTAAATTGAGCAGGTGTTATAAATCCAACTTTAAATAGTTTGAACAGGCAGATTTTCAGAACCCAACATTATGGCAATAAATGATAATGAAGCAGGGCCACTGGGGAGCAGGCTTTGGTTGTCTTGTGGATTCTTCCCTGCGCACCTAGAGTTCCTTGGTTCATATATTTTCCATGCCCATGACAGAATAACTGTTTTCACACTGTAGCTATGGCATGCTGCTGTAGGTTTTCTGTGACAGATACACAGCTCACAAATATACTGTTATAAGCTTAAAACGTTTGTGCAAGACCTCCTTAGACACTTCCCCTCAGATCAATTTTGAGAAACCTGATTCAGCCACTGTGTACTCCATGCATATGCACAAACGCACAATGCTGTACTGTCCTCAGTACTTTACCCAAATGTACTATCATGAAACAAATATGTGTTATTGGAACTTTACCAAACTTAGTATTCGTGCCAATATGACATATTCCGCATTAATTAAATGATAGCTGCACATCACCAACTGTTGCTTAGTTGCTTTTTTATTTATGTGTTACAGCTGGAATCCTACTTTGAATAGAGAAAACCACAGTTATGTTATGGTTATATTTAAGCCCTGACAAGTAAAGGTGCCATGAGTATCATTACAAATTTATTGCATAGCCTTACAGTTTGAAATAGTGTTATGTATAGTTCAGTATCACATGCCTGCTCAAAACTGTCTCTCTACAAAGATATTGAGTATAAAGTATTTAGGGCTTCAGTTACAAAATATAAATACATTACATAGACATTCTGGCAGTACTAAGTAGTGCTGGTTTTTCAGCAGCATTGCACCAGCAGAATGGGCACCAGAATAGATCCTACCATGCTAGTTTTGGACTTGATAAATTAAGTGTGGCCAGTCCTAGAGTACTTGCTTTGCAGTCTACTTAAGGCTTGGTTTCCATTTGGTTTTTTTTTGCTAAAAACGCCTATAAAAACGCCAATAGCGCCACCTGGCGTTTTTTTGTGAAAAACGGCTGCAGCCAGATGTTAGCTGTAATTCAATAGGAAATCGCAAAATGCAATTTCCACTTGGCGTTTTTCTGTCTGGCGTTTTTTCAGTCCTCTTTGGCGTTTTTCTGCTTTTTTGGGCTCTGTGGCAGTTTTTCAAAACTGCAGCATGTTGACACTCTGGCGTTTTTTGCAAGAAATCTTGGCTTTTTTTCTCCAATAGAAGTCTATGGGAGAGAAAAAACGCCATGAAAAAGCCATGTGGGTTTATTGCCTTGGCGTTTTTTATGGCGTTTTTTCCACAGTTACAATGCAGAGGATGGACCCAGTATCTGTGTGTCCTACGAGAAATAGGCTGAAAACAAACAGTTTCACACAAAACAAAGTCCTGGACTGGTTCATATTGAATTTTACACCATTTGGAACAAACATGCCATTACAAACAAACATACGCGACCGGATCCTGCGTGCCAAAAGCAACAGCAAACAATTTGCACCATCATTTGGGGCCAATCTTCCCAGAGGACCAGACATTCGAAATAAAGCATGCCTTACAAACCACAGAAAAGAGACAAAAGGGTCTACCAAGTAAATGACATCAGGAGAGGGCAGATACTTGCCATTTATCCTAATCCCTTTTAGCTGGGTGAAACTTCTAACTTGTAAAGGCTGGAAAAACTGCCTGAG
Organism: Spea bombifrons; assembly: GCF_027358695.1. NCBI lineage: Eukaryota > Metazoa > Chordata > Amphibia > Anura > Pelobatidae > Spea > Spea bombifrons. The sequence goes on along the minus strand of NC_071092.1, from coordinate 23,829,800 downwards.
GTCAAAAAAAGCAATTTCCACAGAAAGGCTAAAACGCCAGAAAAAACTGCAGAAAAAACGCCAAAACGCAGGTAAATGCAGTGGCAGTTTTCTTGGCAGTTTTCCTGGCGTTTTTCATCAAGAAAAAAACGCCGGACAAAAACCCAAGTGGAAACCTAGCCTAAGGATGTGTTTTAGGCAGTAGCTAAGGTTTTTCTTGTGGTAACTCGCCTTTTCTAGACCCAGGCTTCTCAAGTTCTCATAAAGAATAGGCTGAACAGCATCATTATATTTTCCCACTAGCACCATGAAGGAGTTTACTACACATAGGCACAACACAGCACCCATGCAACAGAAGCATGTAAAAGCCTGTTGAGGTTGAGCAACTTTCCAGATAATGGTCTACAACTTTAAAAAAAACCCACACTGCATTAGAAGAAATAAAGCTAAGCAATCAATTTTCATTTGTTAAAAAAATGTTTGGAAATTATGCAGCTTTTATCATTAACGTACACTTTTAAATGGTTATGAGAGATGAACACTATAACATGACAGACACCATAATGTTATGCTCCATTAACCTGGATTAATCTTATTGCCATTTTTACCATGTTTGCTCAATCATGATTCCCCTTTTGCATATACACAAATTATACATTGTTTAAAGACTTTTTAATCCATATCATTCCCCATATAATTAAATAATGATATATTAAAAAAAAAGGAGAATGATAATTCTTTATTTTTTTTAATTTTACTTATGATTTCTTCTGCAGATTACATACAATTGCTACCCCCCACCCCCATTTATGTTTATCCCCAAAGTACAGTCATTTTGCAAATGGATAGTTTTGTTCATGTTTTGTAATGGGGAAAAGTACCAGTACTTTTTATTACGGTAAAAAAATCTTTGTGGTAAGTGCATGCTTATTTTATATTTCTAGTGGGTGAGGTACAAGATGTTTGAACACTAGACAATACCTCTTATGATGTCATAGTGACAGAATTAGGGTATATATAATTATTTAAATGTTTTTAAGGTTATTGTTATTTGTCTTTTTTTTAAAAAAGAGAGAAATGTTGTACTCCATTCCATGTGATCAATCAGCATAAAGCTAAGAGATGAGGCTCTGGGATGTTAATAGATCAGCTGTGTATCTCCCAGGAAACATCCACCAGTGCAAAACACCTGGGACTACCTTACTAATACTCCTTTGGGCTATTTGGGTCAATTTACTGAAGGCCTAAGTGTAGGTCCTAAGAGTTTCAAGGAATTGAGGTAGCATGGACTTTCAAAAGACCCACTGAGCAATGTATTTTATGTTCACAGAACCAGAATTCCGAAAACAATATATAGAGACAGACTCACACTGAGTGTACAGCATGCTAAAGTATTCACACTATAATGGCTGAAACAATCCACATATGTGTCAACAACCCAAACGAATCTGTGTTGGTCAACTGCGTTCTATTTTGGATCACAGCTTGGATGTAAGCATGTGTGGCAGTCTTCTGAATTAACAGCAGAGGGTATCGTCTGCACAAATGGAACACATCGACAAAGCTTGTAACAAGTAAAGCAATGTTATTTTGCTGTAACACGGCCGATGTAATGAGTTAACTGAGTTACAGGCCACGCATTCTAGCAAGGGTCAGTACCAAGGGATAGTTAGAATTTCTCGGCTGAAAATGAAATTCACTTATGGAGGGTTTATAATGTACTGAAGAAAAATTATATAGTGCAGACTACAGGCCTCTTTGTCAAATCCTATGTTTTACATTTTTTATTACTGTGCACATAATAACTCCATGTAATGGCATTTACAAATTAAAATATACACAGGAAATCCATCTTAGTTATCAAGGGAAACTTCCTGTTTTGCGACTATAATAGCTTGTAGGGTAAAGAGAAAGGTAGAGACATCATTACAAAAAGGAAAAGAATTGTTTTAGTTTTACCATTGAATTATTATTATGTATTGTTTTATATAGCGCCATCAAATTCCATAGCGCTGTACAATGGGAATTCAGCTTCTGAGATAAAATGTTTAAGTTTTACCATTTTTTTTTCTAAAAAAATCTCCAACCCCATTTGCTTCCTCATGAATTTCCTCACTGCCTAAAGCAAATATTACTACTGTTTGAAAAACGCAAGTTACACAAACTATAAATTGTTTAACAAATTAATATGCTAAATCTCAGTCAATCATTTTAAAAGTAAAGCCAAGAAGAAAAAAAAAGTTAATAAATGTAATAAAATTCAAAACTAAAGGATATAAACTAAGATGTAATGATATTTTAAAAGTTCACTGTGAACAGGCTAAGATTTAAATTTCTCCAATTGCTCGTATATGTGTATGGAATAAAATGTCTCTAATTGTATTGCCTTGCTTCTATATATATCACTATATTTTAGAAAATTTGTAGCATCATCTTAGATGATGACAGATCTTAGTATGCGGCTAAGCTTGTCCTGTCTCACTCACATGAATAAGCCTGGATCCCTGTCATCTTGGGTCATTCCTGCTGTAATTAGACCATGGTGTTCACTGGAATCTCACAATAGGGGCAATATCACATTAAATAAGGCAGTGTTGTGCCAAAGCCACCACACTTCACAAATCCTAAAATCCTGACAGTTGTGATGTGTACTGTGCAAGAGTTAGAGGTCTGACTTTAAACCATTACACAAACCTGCATGTATGTTGACAGATAGTATGGAGCACCGACAGTTCTCTGTGCGTCAGCGTAGTGTCAAAGAGTGCTAAATAGACTACAAGAAAGATGCACTCATAGAGCAGTACATGTTTCACAAGTTTGAAATAAGAACATTTGCACAATTATGACTCGCATATGGTATGCTGAATGTGACTATTCCTTTGGCGATCACTTTGAAAATGAGATGTAACCTCTAACCACCTCTTTACTCCATAATCACCAATATTCCATTGTTCGGTGACATCTGTTCACAGGAACCGCTTTGGTTTCACTCTGGTCCTGCAATGCTGCTGAGAATAATTGAGGTCACGCAGACCATCCAAGCTGTGTGAGCTGGCCAAAATGCGACAGCCCCTGGGAAGGGTGGGAGCAGCTTGTAAAGAGTGGTTTAATTGATTTTACAAAGCATCTCGCTGCCTGGCATGTCTCCAGAATGATCAGCTGGCTCTTAGACACCTGTGCAATGCAGATTGCATGCTTTAACCCTTTACAGGAGAGACATATATTACAGAAGAGACAATTACAGATGCATTTTCTATACCCTTCATAGCATGACTGTTTGCAGAAGTGTAAAAATGGCATTGGTGCTTTTATTTAACATCAGCAAAAAGAGTTTTTCTTTTTTTACACAAAGGTGAAAGAATTCCGCAATCTGTGTTATATAAATATCCTTTCTATCATCTCCACAGAGAAATACTAATACTCTGCATGGCTCATACATACAGTATATTGTAATAAAATTACAAGCTAAACAAAACAGCTCCTTTTCCTGATGTTTATTTCTTAGTTTTACTTTAAATATAGGATTCTGATGTCCCAGTTCCCATTTATATTATATCCACATACTAGATCCTGGTAGCTACAATAACTCCATGCAAATACATAGACAAAAACACATAATACAGCACTGGTCTGGATATAAGCCTTTCCTTATGTCAGAACGTACCTTAACAAAAGTTACGGTTGAGGCCAATATTGTACATATTGTATACAATATGTCACACATACAGTCTTGGACAGATCTCAGGACCCAGGTGGCCACTTTTGTAATTATTTATATTCTTCACAGATACTATTTGCACCTATTATTAAAACATAATAAAATAAAAAGAAGTATTTCTATGTAAATCTGTTTGAAGATAGAAGAGTTGTCTATCAGGAAATAGATAAAAAAAAATAGGGTTAACTGAAACGCCCTTGGAGGTTTGTGGGATTTTTATGTAGCTCTCAATCTATACACACAGTGCAGATAAATTTGCTTTCCTCTTTATGAAAAAAGTTTGGGGTCACTTTGAAATGTTTTTTAAAGAAACTCAACTGGTGTGCCTTAAAAGTGGGTCAGAAATATATATATATATATACACACACACACACACACTTTCTAAATATGTTAACATCTATTCTTTAAAATGTTAATCAGCTTTAAGACCACTCAGCTATCATATGCATTATAGCGCATATGCTTGCTGGAGTTTCCCTTTATTAAAAATTGTAGCTGAAATAGTGATCTTTAAAACAGCAGTTTAATGAATCGGTTCTAATTTTCAAATATATCTATATCTATCTATCTATCTATATATATATATATATATATATATATATATATATATAGGAAATTTAGTAGTATTACCTGGTGCTGGCAAAAGTACACCACGGAGGTACCTGTACAACAGACAAGCAGAGTCATGGAATAAAACCAGCATATAAGAACCATTCGGACGATCAAGTTTGACAATTTCTTTCTGCTGTGCAAACCTCAAACATTATTTTTTTTCTTTCTTGGAATACATGTGCACATGGCTGTAATGTTACTCTTCATCACAACCTGCTGATAGGATTTGTTGTTTACGTCTAATGTATATTGATTTTTAAAAGTGGCCTTTATATCTATATTCTAGCAAAATGTCAGTACTGTATAAAAAAGCAAAATGTTTGTTATTTTATGTAAGTATATTTGTATACGTAGATGGTGCAGCATTACGCCACATTTTGTGAAGTTGTCCATTAAACGCGTCCAGGCTTCTAGTAAAGCAGTGTCTAGTGAACACATTACTTCACAGGATGCTATGTTCTTCCATACAGTAATACAACAACCAAGTGTATTTTATTGGTGCTGCAGCTAATTGCAACACTGCATCCTCATCCTGTCTTGGGAGCTGTGGGTTGGGGGTAAGCCTGTAAAACTGTAAATTAATGACTCATATCCTGTGCTACAGAACTGTCTTATAACTCTTAAATCTGCATGCATCTATACCATTTGATGTTTAAATAGCACCGTCAAACTTCACCAATACCTCACTAGTAATTGTATTGGTGGCACATTAAGCTAGCTGAATTAAATCTGTAAAAAAAAGGCTCACAATATATCCATAAGGGCTTGTGATTCCATGGTATAAGTATTTGCCTTGTTAGAGTTTAGTTATTGTGGTTATGAATTAGCATAATATATGAATAAACAGTGAACACGTCCACTGTTAAGCATATCTTCCATTTGAATACGACACTCAGATTTTATTTTCTTATTGACAAAATCTTCCAGCCTGGATAAAAATTTACACCCCAGTTATGATATGCATTTGCATAATGCACATGATAGCCAAGTGTCATTTGACGATTGCCATTTTTAAATGCATGGAGGGATTCATCAGAATCATCACTATCCATTTGTTCTTTTCATCCCAGCTCATTGCTGTCCTTTTTGCTACGCAGTTAGGCCTCTGAATTCGGATATATGCTTTTTACTTGGAAGAAAATCGGGAGCTTTTTTTTTCTTCATTTTCTCGGAACTTTAGACTTTGAACTAGAGCCCTGTGTTATTTTGAACATCCCTTAAATTTTCTGGAAAGCCAGCTATTATCTTATCTTTAAAACAAGAAATAAAAAGTGTGCTTTGATTTTACTTGAATGCTTCAGAATTTGCATATAGATTACAAAGGATATATTTGCATAAAATCTTGGAAAATCCTTAACAAAAGTAACACTAAAGATCCAATTATTTTGTGGCTGTCATAGATCAAAGTTGTTTGTAATGTTTTCAGTTTGATCCCAGATTCTGTAATTTAAGAAAATAAGTGTAGTAGTAACACTGAAAACATTCTCATGTTTCAAAAAATATCAAAAAGCGCTGTAGATTTGGCCCTTGCATGGTAAATATTGCAAAGCGTTTTGGTGCCAAATTTAGTAAAAATGAATGTTAGATTTTGTATTTTAGCAAAAAATTGTTTACTTGTTTCTTCTTTTAAGAATCCGTGTTTTCCAGTGATCTGCAGCTATGGGTGTGTTACTTTTGTGAAATCACACACTCTATGTTCTGTTGGGGTACCCAATGTATGCACAGGGAAGAGACTACCACATAAAGTACAGGTACATCAAAGGACAGGAGTGCATCCACATTTTAGAAATAAGCACAAATACCGCATTTGCTCGATTATAAGACGACCCTGATTATAAGACGACCCCCCCAAAATTTAAATATTAATTTAGGAAAAAAAACAAAAAGCCTGAATATAAGACTACCCTATAGGAAAAAAAGTTTTACTAGTAAATATTAATTCATGTAAACAATTTTTTCATATTTAATAAAAGCTATGATTGAGAAAAATATATATATTTTTTATTTCCTTTTATTTGCCAACCTGCCCCCCCCAGTTATGCACATCTGCCCCCAAGGTTGCCACTCTGCCCCCAGAAATGCCTTAATACCCCTTTATTTGCCACTCTGCCCCATGATGTGCCTTTTAACCCTCTATATGCCACTCTGCCTCCAGAAATGTCTTATGCTCTCCTATATGCCACTCTGCCCCATGAAATGCCTTTTAACCCCCTATATGCCAGAGTGGCATATAGGGGGTTAAAAGGCATCTCTGGAGGTATATATATATATATATATATATATATATACATATATATATATATATATGTATATGTATATATATATATATATGTATATGTATATGTGTATATATATTGTCACTGTAACGCTGGAGTATTAAGGAAGATCGTCCCTGCAGAAGTTCTTCAGCCCAAACTGCTGCTACTGAGAGCGAAGATCCCGGCAGCAGCAGCCCAGGACTTAGATGATCCCAACAGTGGACAACCTCCCACCAGCTGGAGATAGATACTGAGCGGCAGCAGCGGCAAGGCGCAGTACGAGACAGGAACACAATACGGGTAGTCAGCCAGGCCAGGAGTCAGATTCACAGAGCAGGTAGTCAGCCAAGCCAGGGGTCCGATACACAATACGGGTAGTCAGCCAAGCCAGGGGTCCGATACACAGAGCGGGTAGTCAGTCGAGCCAGGAGTCAAAACCAGGAGTCACAGGCGAAGGTACAAAATCGTAGCGCAAAAGGGGAGTCAGGCGAGCCAGAGGTCAGAACACAATACTGTAAACACGAGCAGAATACTATGGACTTGAGACCACAACAGGGTGCCTGTGAAAGGCACAGCCAGCTTTTTAAAACTGGCGCCAAACACAAGCCCCTCCCAGACCTGAACAAAGACCACGCCTCCAGCCGTCAATCAATCCCCAGACGAGCGCGAGCCCGGGAGGCGGACCGACGACCGGAGGACGGGTAAGTACTGAGGCTCAGGGAACCGTTGTTCCCGGAGCTTACTCTCCCCCGACGCGTACCTCGGGCGGATGATTGTCCGCTGCCCGGGGAGGTGTTCTCCCGGGAACCGCGGACAACCCTCCGCCCGCTACTACCCCTAGTGCGGCGATCGGAGGGCCGCCCGCCTTCCCGAACGGCCGGCGTTCGAGAAGCGCCGGGACGGTGACATATATATATATATATATATATATATATAACTGCTAACAGCAATCAAACACCTATCAAGCCAAGGCAGCCAGTACATGCTGGAACCTGGGGATGATAGGAGTTTGAGTACAGCCTCCCTATGCCATGCTACCACCCCCACCCCTTACACATCCATGCTATCACACACACACTCATTCACAAACATTTAAATACTCATTCATTCCATTAATCACACATACACACACACACTCAAACCCACCACCCCCTTACCTGAACTGCAGATCTCCCACTCGCAGACTTCTGCAGGGGCCCGGCTGTGCGAGCAACTTCTCTGGCCCCGCCCCCAGAGGAAGGAGGGGGAGGCAGAATTATGTGACACTCTGCTAGCTTCCTGCTGCTAATAGAAGAGACGCTGCTCGGGACCAAAGCACCGGTAAGCAGCCTGGCCCCAGCAGACATTTTTTTGAGGTCTAATTAGAAGACGACCTCGATTATAAGACGAGGGGTATTTTTCAGAGCATTTGCTCTGAAAAAAACCTCATCTTATAATCGAGCAAATACGGTATAACAAAACATTTAAATATACGCATAGTTAACATGCTTTGTCTCACCTAACTACTCAACTGCTAGTTTCATGCCATTGACTTGTACAATGCAGATATTGTTTACTGTGCTTTGTGTTTGTTACTATTAAAAACATATACAACTTAAATATCAAACTCGACAAAACAATCATCCCAGCATGGTATTTTTCTTAGCTTATGACTAATGCTCATTGATTTGGAAAAAAATCATTAGTTACCCATATGCCTTCTTATTTCATCATCATTAAAAGCACTGAATGAATTGTCTGCTCAGTCACATTATGAGATACAATTTAAAGTGGGCCTATTGTTTAGGGATACTACTAAGCAATATGTGCTCTAATTTTGTCTAAAATTAAATGTATTTCAAATTGCTTAGGGTTTGCTTTTTGTGTTTTAATATACAACAAACAAGTATAAAAGTAGAATAAGGAGACATCTCAGAAGTTAGTTCCCATGATGCTGCATTTTCACAATGCAAACAGATCATTGCTGAGGTCTTTTGAGGTAGTGGGCATGCTCCACAGCGTCCCTCTACCTCCTCAGAAGTGGTGACTTTGTGTAGCCTGCATCAAAGTCTATCTAGCAGTACGCAATCTCATGAATATGTGACATCACCCACTGTGTGGGCAAGTATGACATCACAGTCCCCTGGATGAATTCTAATTACCTTATTTTCGGCCTAGATTTTTCTATTTAAACGTTGAGAGTTCAGTCCCAACTTGCCTTTGTTAGCGTGGCTAATTGGTCAGTTCTAGTGAATTTTGTTAATTTGTGTTAATTCTCCTCAGACACATGGAAATTAACATTACAGTTAGGAGACATTCAGTCCCCTATGGACGTACCAGTATGTCCAAAAAACTTGCAGGACACATCCCTGCCGCTACACGGGAGACCAGGCTGTCGCTGGAAAACTGTTAGATTTTTAAACGCCAATCGCGGAAGGTCATTGGAGGACAGTATATCTTCTTTCTGGAGTGGCGTTAAGGGGGCATTTAATAGAGCACTCTGCCTCCTGAAATGCCTTATATCTCCCTATATGGCACTCTGCCCCATAATATGCCTTTTAACCCCCTAAATGCCAGAGTGGCATATATAGGGGTATAAGGCATTTCTGGAGGCAGAGTGCTCTATACAATGCCTTTTAACTCCCTTAATGCCACTCTGCCTCCTGAAATGCCTTATACCTCCCTATATGCCACTCTGCCCCATAATATGCATTTTAACCCCCTAAATGCCAGAATGGGATGTAGGGGTATAAGGCATTTCTGGAGGCAGAGTGGCACATAGGGGGTCAAAAGGCATACCATGGGGCACAGTGGCATATAGATGGTTAATAGGCACATCATGGGCCACAGTGCCATATTGGAGTGGCAAGCCTGGGGGCAGATGTGCGTAACTGGGGGACAGGCTGGAAAATACAAGAAATAAAAACAAAACAAATATTTTTCTCAATCATAGCTTTTATTAAAAAAAAATAGTTTACATGAATTAACATTTACTGGTAAAACTTTTTTCCTTTGGGGTCGTCTTATATTCAGGCTTTTTCTTTTTTTTCCTAAGTTAATATTCAGATTTTGGGGGGTCGTCTTATAATCAGGGTCGTCTTATAATCGAGCAAATATATAAAACAAAGTAAATACAAAAAATAAAATAAAAAAGTTTTAAATATATAAAAAAAGCTAAAAATAATAAAAGAAAAAACCCTTACATCCCAGTGCCCTAACACAACATCTAAACAGTATAACCCCCCTGCCCCCGTTCACAACCTCCAAACCGGTTAAGCCATAAGCATAAAAATTCTACGAATAATGTACACCTTATAGTATGTTCCCTATAAGTGCTGGGAAAGTATGGAAAATCTATATAAATTAGGTATTTCTGAAATCAGGACACCTGAATTGATAAACTTGGAGGGGATTTTCTATCACTTTACCTAATTATGTGAGGCTTCAGAGGGAACATTTATAAAAAATTTTTTTTTTTCAAATTTTCGCTAGTTTTTACTAAATTTCTCATCCTCAATTTTCAGCTAATCATCTAACTATGGTATCAAAAGCTCTATCTCTCCTTGAAAAAACAATATATAGTTTACATGGGTACACTATCCGCAGGAAAAGAGAATAATCGCTGAACCGACATACCGCAAAAATGGCAAAATTGCCCCGGGACTTGAGGTACCAAAAACCCCTGGGACTGAAGGGGTAAATACTTGATAAACTAAAACACAGATTACAGATGAAAATAAACATGACTCAGCATATGTTAGAAAATTCACTTTATATGTATACCATGAAAGTTAGGATCTGCATGATCTTCCCACTGCTATCCTCTGTTCCCTGTTTTTAAGTTTCTGTTTGTTAATGATTGGCGTTTGATTGGGTAAAGTTAAGAGACAGATTGGGTAAAGTTAAGAGACAGAGAATTGCTTAGATGTGTCAATGAGGGAAAATAGCCCCTTTGAAACTATATGTCTCCAATACAATTACGATAATTGACAGCCAAAATCTGCAATGATGACAGTTCCCATTTAATGCTATGGTCTTTCTTCTGTTTCTTTGTTTCACGCTAATTTCCTTTTCATTTTTTTTTCAGATTAATATTCAGAAAATCACGCAAGGCCGTATTATCATGTATGGTATATGCAGTAGCGTACCTAGCGGGGGGCGGGGGGGGGCGGTCCGCACCGGGTGCCGCTCATCAGGGGGTGCCAACTTGCCGGCACCCCTCCAGAGACGGACAGTAATGTCCGCCGCTGGAGGAGCAGGCTTGCAAGGGAGCGGTATCGGAGGTCTTTAACAGACCACCGGCTCCCTTGAGTGATTTTAAGCCGGTTCAAGGATTTTCCTTGAACCCGGCTTAAAATCACTCAAGGGAGCCGGAGGTCTGTTAAAGACCTCCGATACCGCTCCCTTGCGATCCGCGCGGCAACAGCTGTTGTGCGCCGGGGTTTGTTGTTAGATCCCGGCGCACAACACTGAAGCCGCGCCCACCGCTGTCCGTGCCCTCTGACCTGGAAGAAGATAGAGAAGACAGAAGAACTGAAGAAGAGGAGCGAAGAGAAGGAAAAGGAGCTGTAAGGAGAAAAGAGGAAAGGTAGGAAAGCATACAGTGAGAGTGGATTGGTGTATGTGTGTGGATTGGTATGTGTGTGGATTGGTGTATGTGTGTGGATTGGTATGTGTGTGGATTGGTGTATGTGTGTGGATTGGTATGTGTGTGGATTGGTATATGTGTGGATTGGTATGTGTGTGGATTGGTGTATGTGTGTGGATTGGTGTATGTGTGTGGATTGGTGTATGTGTGTGGATTGGTATGTGTGTGGATTGGTATGTGTGTGGATTAGTATATGTGTGGATTGCTATGTGTGTGTGTGTGGATTGGTATGTGTGTGGATTAGTATGTGTGTGGATTGGTGTATGTGTGTGGATTGGTGTATGTGTGTGGATTGGTATGTGTGTGGATTGGTGTATGTGTGTGTGGATTGGTATGTGTGTGTGGATTGGTATGTGTGTGTGGATTGGTATGTGTGGATTGGTATGTGTGGATTGGTGTATGTGTGGATTGGTGTATGTGTGTGGATTGGTATGTGTGTGGATTGGTGTATGTGTGTGGATTGGTGTATGTGTGTGGATTGGTATGTGTGTGGATTGGTATGTGTGTGGATTGGTGTATGTGTGTGGATTGGTGTATGTTTGTGGATTGGTGTATGTGTGTGGATTGGTGTATGTGTGTGGATTGGTATGTGTGTGGATTGGTATGTGTGTGGATTAGTATGTGTGTGGATTGGTGTATGTGTGTGGATTGGTGTATGTGTGTGGATTGGTGTATGTGTGTGCATTGGTGTATGTGTGTGGATTGGTGTATGTGTGTGGATTGGTGTATGTGTGTGGATTGGTATGTGTGTGTGGATTGGTATGTGTGGATTGGTATGTGTGTGGATTGGTATGTGTGTGGATTGGTATGTGTGTGGATTGGTATGTGTGTGGATTGGTATGTGTGTGGATTGGTATGTGTGTGGATTGGTATGTGTGTGGATTGGTATGTGTATGGATTAGTATATGTGTGGATTGGTGTATGTGTGTGGATTGGTATGTGTTTGTGGATTGGTATGTGTTTGTGGATTGGTATGTGTGGATTGGTAAGTGTGGATTGGTAAGTGTGTGAGAGTGATGGGTGTTATGCTGTACCATTTCCAATGTATTTTTCATTATATAATTATGCTCTAAAGTACATCATAACTCCCATCACTCTATACTGTTCTATACAGTGGCAGAGCTGGGAGACAGAGGCCTTGCACCCTCACCGCAGAACTCCTGAAAGGTAAGTGAACTTCAAAGAGGGAGAGGGTAGATAGTTAGGAGGGGTAGATAGGGAGAAGGGAGTGAGAAGGGGTAGATAGGGCAGAAGGGAGTGAGAAGGGGTAGATAGGGCAGAAGGGAGCGAGAAGGGGTAGATAGGGCAATCATACTCCTATCATGCCAAGTCTGCGAGTGCCTCCTGGAATCTGGGTATACCTGGGCATGATAGGAATGTGATTGCTGTTAACAATTATATGTATATATATATATATATATATATATATATATATATAGTTATTTAATTGTTTTGTCCTATTTTGGTGTGTTACTTACTTTAAATAAAAGTGTTAGATTTTTTTATGGTGTGTGTGGGGGGGTCATATTCAGTTTCGGCCAGGTAGTTTTAAAGTGTGTGGGGGGGTGCCACATACAGGATCCGCCCCGGGTGCCAAATACTCTAGGTACACCCCTGGGTATATGTATACCTGGGATTTTGGTAGGTAAGACCGCAAATACTGCTTAGCTCTACCCTTGTCTCTTTTCGTGACAGAGGTAGAGCCCGCTGGGACAGAAAGATAGAGTTGCAAAATTGGGACAGTGGGAGTCATGTGTAGATTTCTCAGTAGTGCCTTAACTAATACTATGTATATATTCTTGAACACATAATGTCCCATTCCCAGTTTTATTCAAATTTTTTTTTCGAAAAAAACCCACAATTAATGGTTTATGAGCACTTTATGACTAATTTAATAATCATTTTTTTAAAACAAACAAAAAACAAAGCACTTAGCTTTTGAAGAAGCTAAAGCTACAAACCCACAGCTCCAATGTGGTCCAATGACTCTGGTCATTTTTTTGGCTGCTTGACCTATTACAGTGTACTTGTGGATTACAGTTTGTTGAAAGGACAACGGGAAAACTTAAGGTCACAATATGTGAACGTTGTGCTGACATCAAAAATAAACTTAACACAGATAGTTTACCAAAACATTACCTCCAACATGCTAGTCATCCCAAAGACCTTACTTTCTGTGCCATTGCAAGATGACATAAACTTTGGACAGGGGGAGATATAGTGAAGGAATTAAGAAAACTTGAGATGGAGTGAATATTTAAGTTACAAACTTCTTTTCCTAAAGGATTAAATGCTGAATTTGAATTATTTCTTAAAACATCAAATGGAATGCCCCTCTTTCTCCTTTTATGCTTTTTTGGTCTATGAGAAGAGAGTGAGCTGAATTAAGTAGCATATACATTTGTTATTAATAAAGTTATTTTTTTTCATGATGTTATATATATATATATATATATATATATTTGGTAGAATAGATATGTTAAGGATTATATAGGCTGTTATTTACCTCACACTCTTATAATGATGTTTATAGTCTAATTATTGTGTTTTTAATTGACTTTTTGATTATTTTGAGTATACCGTATTTATTTAGATAAGAAGTCTATTAGGAATGCCCATCTACGCGCTTATTGGTGGTTCCTGTGTGAAATCTTATGGAGACGAGGTCGCATAAGAATGAGAAGATATATGAGTAATATGGTAATACCGTCTTGTGAGATGGTAATGTCACTAGAACAAGGAAGCAATCGTTTGTGGAAGTTACAGGGAAATCTTCACACCAGAGGAAGCCCAACGGAGGGTGAAACGTGTAGCAGAATGGGCGCATGTCTTAATATTTAAATGTAAGATATATATATATATATATATATATATATATATATATATATATATATATATATATATATATATTAAATACACTTTCTATTTATATCAATGTTTATCTGCCCTTGTTGAGTGACAACCCTGAAAAGCTGGTCTGGAATGATACGGGGTCTTATCTTCAAGCGGATTTCATGAGCAGTCAGTAGATTTCTAATTAAATAAAGTCTCTTAAGCAACAAAGCAAAGTCTTTGTGCATTTATGAAAAGAGGGCATATATGGCTTAACAGGTGTGTATTGTACGAGAGTCCTCTGCAGGGCACATGGAGGCTGCAGTTACATATTCCTTTTACCCTTAAGGATGCAGGCAATTTCACCCTTGAGAACACAAGTAGTTTAGACATTTTGGGCACTTCATAAAACCCTAATTTCTTTCTTTCTCATTTAGTGAAAACAACGGACAAAACTTATTTTCATACATTTTTCCCATTACAGATTACACAGTAAATACCAATAAAAACTATGTTCATTTAGTTTTCTTGTGTTTGTAAACACCTCATATGCCATGGATTTCATCTATCGATTTTGCAATTTTTTCTTTCTACCATGCTTGATTTTTTGCAGGCCCCAGGGATCTCTAACATAACTAAGGGTACTCCCTGATTATGCCTGATTATGGGGTCCATTTTTAATTTAGAATGTTTACTCAGAGCTAGAAATGTAGGTGCCTCGGGAAGCAGAGAGAGAGAGAGGGGGATTAGAGAGGGAAGTAGGGCAGTAGATGAACCACTGCCTGACTGAGGAAAGGTGATGATCCAGTAGCAGTTGTGTAGGTAGAGATCAACAGCAGGAGGTTGAAGGTGTACGGAGTCAAGAGAGACTATGTTTCTGTTCAGATTAGTCAAGGGTCAGTAAAAGGGGCATGGTAACAGTAAAAATGCAGTCACATTCAGTACTAAAAGATTATCGGAGTAGCTGAGATCACCAGGAGAAAACACATGGAGCATGTAACAGAATTCAGAACCACTGACAGACTTCCTGGTTGCCAGTGAAAACACTAGAACCACTAAAAAATCAGGTATAGGTATCTACTACCTTAACTGCATAATTTAAATGAAGTCTTAATAAGTGGAATCCCGGAGTCCATGTGCAGAAGCCACCAAGAAGAAGCTCGTGTGACAGCACAGGAACACATCTGCCAGACGTTGTGGAACCATCATTTGATGTCAGAACCTTGAAAACAGCTGCTTCCTGGCTTTAGACCAAGGGAAGGCCTATTTGGTGAGTGGGTATCCTGATTGTCACCATTGCATAGATTCTTTCCAATTATATAAAGTTATAAAACTACATACCTGGGAGAAAGACCAAGCATTAAACCTTTTAATGTAATTGCTTTTACTGAAATAATGCCATATTCATTAAAATAAATCAAAATACAAGCAGAAAATTATCCACTTTTGGGCAAATTAGTGGACCTGTCTGCGAGCGTTGCTACACTCACTGTATAGATTTTGCATACAACTCAGGGTACAAGTACTAAAGTTTACAGGGTACTCTCTTGCCTGTAGGCAGAAAGTAATGATTTACTTTGACAACATGATTTTAGTTTATTGATGATACTCAGCAGAACGAAAAGCATAGCCATCGAATAATAAATAACACTACGCAAGATGAATATACTATATTCCCTTTGACATGCCAAGAGTCAAACAATCCTCCCTTTTCTGTTCTCCCTTATAAACTACCCTTTGAACCTTAAACTATTTAAAAGGCCTGGATGTGAAATCAGTTGGGTGAATGGATTTCTCATTCCTGCTAGTTTACATAGGAGCTGACTTATGTGAATGCAACGAAGTGGGATAATAAGCAATCTGCATTCCATATCTCTTTACTTTGTTGTGTATCTACCATTGCAAGATCATCCCTGTATCTTATGCTTTTTTCAGACAGTTCATGGGTTGTCTTTTTAAAGTTTGCAATTAAATTATTTATAGAGAATAAATAACATATCTACATATATATACTAATTGTGAAAATTAACCTAAAACGACATTTTGGGAAACTGCCAACTGATTAAACAGTCATTTATACACTACAGCTCCAAATTATCATGGCTTTAAAGGAAATAATGATAATTATAGATATTGCTACCCATTGCTGAATACAGTGTAACTTTCTATAACGCATTCAAAGAGCAATAAAAGGCGTTCTTTTATTTAACCCTGGGGTGTCTACAACTTGTTTGCAAAATCTGTAGAAAATGTAACCATATACTGTATTTGCCATGTTATCAAGCAATGTTATTAAGACATTTGTAATTCATTAAAAGAAAAACATATATATGATCGCATATAAGTTTGTTCAAAAATTCATGGGAGCAAAGGCTAAGCCAATACAACAAAGTATAAAACTTAAATATAAATATAGATAGCAGAAAATGTTAGGTGTAATAGTAATATTTCTAGGCCTACTGGAGGCTCCATCTTTCAACTGCTTCCCACCCATATGAACATACCGGTGTGTCCCATAGAAAATGCAGCAGTGAACTCTGATCCACGCCACATCTGGCATTAATATCTGACATGTTTCAATTTGTTAGAGCCAGAAATCCCCCTATTTCTTGCAACTCCTAGCATCAGATGTGATACTGATGCTAGTGAGCCAATACATTTTTTGCCAAATAAATGTATTTGAGCTGGTAACAGCTCAAACGAAAATCTACAATGTCTAGTGTCAGTGTACAGTGGATAATAATTATTGTAGCCCAGAGTTATTTCATTTTGTATTTCTTTTTGACAACCCAGGATATGCTAAGGTCAGAAAAAAACATAGAGGTTTCCCCAAGCAATTACGTCACACCAAATAGAAGCACGGCACAACTTTCGACACAAGAAACAAGTGGTAAGTCAGTGTGAGAGGAGAGAGAGATGCACAGATCTAAAAACTGCAGTGTATTATTGACCACAACAAAAACACAGGGGAGTAGATCTGTTTGATCAGTGCCTACAGCCGTACCAGTTGTTGTGTAAAACCAAAACATGGGATAAAAAGGTTGCCATCCGCCTGACTTAGGTTGCCATGTTCAACATGTATGTGCTGTGTGCACAGTGGCATAGTCATGCTGGAACATGAAAGTGCCTTTGAAACTGGTGCCACAAAGTTGGAAGCATATAACTTTACAGTAGGCACTATGCATTCTGGTAGTTAGCATTCTTGTGGTATCCATTGTCACGGAGTTGGATAGTCCAACCGACTACCTCCGCTGACTTGTGCTCCCTTGGCCTGGGACAACACACTCTTTCCCCGGTTTCCCAGTCACTAGCCGAGACTCAGTGTAGGGTATAAACAAAATGAAGACTGCTATATTTTTCACACACATGGCTGGATATAGCTAGCAAAGCACACATTAACATAAAAAATGAGATATTGGGATACAAACCACCCCCTTAATCTGCCTCCCAGAGACAGAGGGTCAGTAAAGGGATTAACAATACAATTACTGGCTGAAATCAGTTACAAGATTTGGCCGGGGTAAATGTCTGTAGTGGTGGAATGGGGGGGCTGACTTATACAACACATTAATGCACCATGGGATGAGGGGGTCTGACATTAAACTGAAACAATGGCGGTCACTCCCTGGTTCCTGGTTGAAGATCGTGGCTGTCTGCCAGAGATAATCCCCTCAGCAAGTGATGGCATGATATACTTCTGGAGTAGATACAAAAGTCTTTACAAAGCCAGGGCCCATAGTCAGTAGGGAGGAGGCTGGCTCTCAGGCCTCTCCAGGGGCCCCAGTGATGGAAGGTTCTGTCACATCCACTAATCCTAGATTAGTCCATCAGGCTTAGAGATGTTGCTTCCAGTGAGGTGTGATTGATCATTCCAGAGAATGTTTCCACGTCCAGTGGCAGTCTGCTCTACACTACTTCAGCTGATGCTTGACATTGCACTTAGTGATCTTTGGCTTGTGTGCAACTGCTTGGTCATGGAATCCCATTTCATAAAGTTTCCAATGCACAGTACTTGTGCTGTTGTTGCTTCCTGAGGCAGTTTGTAACTCTATTGTGAGGGATGCTACAGAGGACAGGTGATTTTTACTCACTACGAGTTAGTCCCGTTCTGTGTGTGTATGTGGACTAGACTTGGAGTGGATCAGGACAGATCTAGCAGATAAAGAATTTCCTGAACTGATCTGTGGCAAGGGCAGCATCCTATAACAGTGCCACATCTAATGTCATTGAGGTCTATGTTTATGTTTATAGAGATGGCTGCCTATGTGCTTGATTTAATACACCTGTTAGCAATAAACTGAATAATTGGGAGGGATGTTCACATACTTTTACCCGCATAGTGTATGTACTTGAAATATGGCAGAAAGCATGCACATTACAATCTAAATGAAAACTCCAAATCTCCTGGTAAAATTATTTAGATCTAGAAACATATAAACATATCACGGTTTGTTTTCACTTTACTGTTTTCACTTGGTCATACTGGCAAACTGTCCTGATTCTAATGGTTTTTTTTTCTGTTCTACTGGCTGTTGGGGAAATCAGAGGTCCCACATCTGACGAATTTAGTGTTAAAAGAAATGTGCTACAGTTCCTTGCAAAAGTATTCACCCACATGGCATTTTTTCTATTTTGTTGAATTACAACCTGGAATTAAAATCGATTTGTTGGGGGTTTGTATCATTTGATTTATACAACCTGTTTACCACTTTGAAGGTGCAAAATATTTTTTATTGTGAAACAGGAAATAAGACAAAAAAACCCTAGAAAAATTGACTGTGCATAAGCCTTCACCCCCCAAAGTCAATACTTTGTGGAGCCACCTTTTGCAAAAATTACAGCTGCAAGTCTCTTAGGGTAGGTCTCTATAAGCTTGGCACATCAAGCCCCTGGGTCTTTTGCCCATTCTTCAAGGCAAAACTACTCCAGCTCCTTTGGATGGGTTCCGCTGGTGTACAGATTCTGGTCTAGGCCATTCCAAGAAATTTAACTGTTTCCCCTTAAACCCCTCCAGTGTTGTTTTAGCAGTATGCTTAGGGTCATTGTCCAGCTCGAAGGTGAACCTCCGTCCCAGTCTCAAATCTCTGGAAGACTGAAACAGGTTTCACTTAAACATTTTACTGTATTTAGCGCCGGCTATCATTTCTTCAATCCTGACCAGTTTTCCAGTTCCAGCATGATGCTGCCACCACTATGCTTCACTGGGATGGTGTTCTTGAGCAGTGGATTTTTTTCTGGCCACTCTTTTGTTAAACCCAGCTCTGTGAAGTGTATGACTTAAAGTGGTCCTATGGACATATACTCCAATCTCTGCCATGAAGCTTTGCAGCTTGTTATCTTTGGTTTCTTTGTTGCCGCTCTGATTAATGCCCTCCTTCCCTGGTCCATTACTTTTGGGGGGTGGCCCTCTCTTGGTAGGTTTGTTGTGGTGCCATATCCTTTCCATTTCTTAATAATGGATTTAGTGCTACTCCATGGAATGTTTTCACTTCACCAATGTGGGCTATTTTGTGTATGAAATCCAAATAAAAAGTGAATTTAATTCATTTGAATTATAAAGTTGTAATGCAGCAAAATAGGACAAATGCCAAGGGGGTGAACACTTTTGCAAGGGACTGTATGTGCCCCTGCAGCACAGGCTGCAATTACAGCTCACATATGGCCACCTTGCTAACTGAAATGAGTGACAATGATGGGATATGATGTCCCATTAATTAAGCAGACTGCCATAGAACACGTTGAAGCTTCAAAGATGAGCTTTAACATTTTCTATAAAGCTCTGCTCCAGGCACCCCTCTAACCACACACTCAAACTACTGTGTCCCACTTTGGCCTCATTAAATGTTGGAGAGCATTGTGCAGATATGTCAAAGTCTGAGTAAGACTTGCTGCAATATGAATTAGTTGAATTATAATGTAGTCAAAAATCACAAAGTATTTATCTAAATAAAAATTAATTATTAGTTGACAATCCAATTATGATTCAAGTAAAGCTTCAGTTCTTTTAGTTAGTTTACAATGCAATGTATTTGGAAGCAATTCATATGTATTGGAGAACAGCAGACTTCATGCTTGAAATCACAACTCTCAGGCAAACCTCTCTGAAGTAATATCAAACAGTGGAAACACTTTACGTTAGACAAAGCTTCCAACTTCTGGAAAGATTTGCAACAAAACTGTCCCATTGGTACTATTAACATAGGCAGCTGATCAACAAAAATGATCTAACAAATATAACTGTTATCTCTTAACATCAATAGTGCTATGAATGAACCTCCAATCTTTGCAACTTTGACTCGTAATTGCTTGATGGAAGCGAGGATAGCACAGATTGCAAAAATACATACTGAAAAGTACTTTACATTCACAACTTTATACTAGAAATGCTATGGCTTTCTAGATCAACTAAACTCCCTTAATATAAATCTCATTATGTAAAGAAGACAAAATCAAAAGCTTAAATCGCAAATTATTCCTTACCTTTGATATTGTTTCTCTACTCTTTCAGTAATTGAAATTCCTAAATGCCTTAATTGAAAAGGTCACACTTCCATGGCTGCAATCTTCATCAGGAAGATGGAAGAGGAGTAGAAATGCATGCTCTGCAGACCCCTTACTTTTTCTTTCTTCTGTGTATCATTCCCCAAGGTGCCCCAATCAGAAGCAGTTTAAACCACACAGGAAATCTCACACAGATCACAGCCCCGTGGTTAGAAAAAAAATAAATGACAAGAGTTAGCACTTCTATGTTCTTCCGCAATCAGCAGTAACAACCATTTTGCATTTCCTTGTTACGAGAATGACAAACTAACCACGCTTTGAACTGCCTAATGACAAATGGACCCCGCTATTAATTTTTAATATGGCTGCTTATCATTTCTGTACATTACATGAGTGCTGGCAAATTCAGCAGATTCTGTCATTAAAATAACATTAAAATTGTCAATATACAAAATGGACAATAACCTTAAAACATGTTAAGATTTACTGGTACAGGAAAAAAGGACAACCTTGCTCTTGTATCAAAATTTAAAGTTAGAACCTTCTCCCCTCGGCTCACAACATATGTGATCCAATACCTTCGCGCTGCGCGACCATTCGGCACTTCAACCATCAAACACACTTCAAGAATCAAACAACAGGATTTATTCGGAATAAATAAACTTTCAAACAACCTTGTTCTTGTAAGCTTAAAATTTATTGCGTGGTTTCAGGGGAATGAGAAAGTTAGTGAAGAACTGCTTAGACGTTAATTAATTGTGAAGGGCGGTTGGGTCAATGGTTGTAGGTATTAGGATAGATCATATGCTACTCTCAAGAGATTGTTTTTTAGTGAATGTTTAAAATTACAATAAGTAATTTTAGTAATTAAAAGGATAAGTCAGACAGAAACAAGAATTCTAGAGAACAGGTACAGCAATGCTCCATTGGTGTTAAGTGAGTGCTGCTGATTGGTCGGAAAGTATTTGGATGTGTCTTCCCTTCAAAAAGATTTACTTTTGGTTTCTTTTTTGAGATGGTGGGCTGTCAAACTGTCCCAAATGAGATAAAGGCAAAAAAATGAGACAAAAAATAAAATGTTGTGCCCATTGTGAAATATCCTGGTTGTCAGTTTTTTTCAAGACACTTACATTGCGTTTTTTTGTGATATTTTGGTCAACTGAACTGGTTGACATTTTTTTCTAAACATTTTAATTATTTTAATGTATTATTCATACAAAATGTTGGACAATACATCTAAAAAATGGTATCAAAAGAAAGCTGTTTCTGTCCTTAAAAAAACAATATACTGTATAATTTGTGTGGGTGCACAAAAAGGTATAAAAGAGAGCCATGGCTAAAGAAACTGTAAAAAAAATGCTGAAAAACTCTTTTGGGCACAAAACAAAAAAAATAAATAAAAGGGGTTTAAGAATAATAAAGATAAAATCATTATGTGAAAATTGATTGTATACATTGATCGTATACATTATGCCAGCCAATTTTATTGTAACAATTATATCGTAAATCTAAATATTGTGCCCCTTGTCGGTGAGAGGTCTGCTCCAACTCACACAATGTGCTCAGGCTTATAACAGAACAGCATTCCGGGATGGTTATCAGTGAATTGTGGTAGCACTAACCAACACACCTGCAGCTGAGCAGTGATGCCCTCTTTTTTACTACTACTATGTTTAGAACTGTAGGTTCTGATGTTTACAAGCCTGTAAAACAGCAGGCATTCAGGTTCTCAGAAGCAAGAAATCCTGTATTGCAGGGTGATATGATGTGATACGATTACTAATTAATTACTAATGTGCAATCTGCTGGCGCTCTATTAATAAATGCAATGCCTTTACAGTTCTTCTTTGCTTACAGCAATTCATGCATATTGCTCCTTCTCACTTTTAGACCTGATCTTGGGTTACATCTTGGCAGGTATGAAGTTACCCAATTTTCAATAGTTAATCTTGCAGGAATCAATTGTATCTGTTGGTTTCCGCTTGTAATGTCCCATACTGTGTAATATCCTGTGGGACAGGAGCAAAATCATATTTTATTTGTAAATAAAGGTGCCAGCTCCCCCTTGCTCCATAGGTAACTGGATAGCTAGCGGTTATTCGGATGAGCCTCCGCAACAATTAGGCTAGGCATACTCGTGAGAGTACAATTCAACAACAGCTGACTCATTGGTTAGATTTCCACTAAGAGGGTTAATATAGAATATGTTTGATACCTTTGCGTCCCTTGAATTTTTATTTTACGTTGTAAATGAATATATAGCTATAACAGTCTACTAGGCAGGCAAATCACCCTGTGTTTTAAAACGTAAAAGTTTGTAATGTTAAAATATTGCAAGCAATCTAAGCTGCCACCTAAATACATACACTCAGATATATGACATACTTATAAGTCAGCAGGAACCCCAGGCTAGTATAGCGAGTTTATGCATAAAAGTAGAGGATGTTTGTAGTCTATACCGATCATCTATACCCAAACCCCCCTGGCTGTTTGATTTCATGGAGCAGTCACTAAATCTTGAGCAGATATCTGATCTGGTATACTTGTGCATAAAATGTGTGTACTAACTCTTCAAGGCAAGACGGTTTAAAGAGTACTCTGAGCTATTTGTTGAATGTTTATACTTACTGATTTGTATCTATAATTTGGGTTTCCTGCAGCCAACCATGTTTGTGTAAGTATCCAACCATTGTCAACATCTGCTGTGCTTTTTTTTTTTTTTACTATAAAAACCAAAACATATTTTTTATTTTTATGTTCACTTTCCAACTCTTTAACCCTTAAGGATGATGTTAATTCTATACTTAATGGTTTATTTTCAGCTCTGCAATTTCCCTCTTTCTCATATAGAGTACCAATGCAAATTAAAGACAAGCAGGAGTATTTTTTTTAAACAATACGGTATATAACAATTAGTAAAAATAAATTAAAAAGAGGAAAAAATAAGAAATTACCATGTTTCATAGTTTCACGGACACTAATTAAACACAGCTAGTGCGAACAGAAAAAAGGCCAACGTGCATTAAAATATTTGTCCTGATTTTAGACACACCTCATATGTCAACGTATGCACTGTATGAAGTGCTACCTAAACTGTTGGCATTGTATAATTAATAGATAAAAATAATAGTATGACAAGGATTATATGTTATATTATGTGGTGAAAAGTCAAACACTTATTGCAATTAGGCTTAAAATATCCATGGAATATGTGCAATTGCTGGGACCCCAATTAATTTTCAGCAGAATTTTTGAAATACAGTAATACTTACGAAATTAAAAGGGAGAAACACTCCCCACACACCAAGGAAATTCGGTTGGTAGGCAGCAAAGATGTGTTTATGTTATATGCGTATTAAGAGGTCTACAGAGAGCTATATGGTTTAAACTTTTAATTTGTCCCCTTTTTTAATGTTTTTCATTACATCGGATAACACTGAAACATGACTAGAAGTCCAACCGGAACAGTTGTAGACTCCAGTGGTTTGTCTTGTAACCAGAAGGAGGCACTAGAAAATAGTTTACCTAGGGCACTAGAAACCTACACTAATAGGAAATTGAAAACAGTCCGTTTGCATCAATTTGCACTTACATTGTGATATAATTTTAGAATAGTCTTTTGGGTTTTTACAGAACTTGCCTTACAGCACATTCAGTGGCAGGCTGGCCCACACGCAATTGACCCCCAGGCCGGTCCAAAATTCTTCAAACAAGGCCGGTCTTAGGTGGGTTGGTTCACTTGTGCAAGCGGTAGTGTGTAGTGGGGTCACATAATGTGAATGAAAGAGTCCAAACAAGGTAAGGGTGCAATTTGAGTAAGAAGTAGGACGTACGAGAGATGTATGGGAGATGTGTGAGAGGTGGAAGGTGTGAGTAAGTTTTAATGTGAGTGTTTGTGTGTGTGTTAAAGTGGGTGTGTATGTGTGTGTGCTAGTGGGTACATTAGTTCTTGACGGGGGGGGGGCAATAGGTCACTTGGCTTTACCTGTCCCCTGGACCAGATGTTGCCAGCCCTCCCCTTCATCAAACACATTGCATTCATTGCCTTGTGTTATTGTAGCCACATTTCAGGAAATACAGTTTTGGCATGTGCAATTATTTTACTTATAGGTAAACACTATGAAAAGCTTCATACTGCTGATTTCTATACTAATATAGTTGATTAAACAATGTTTGTCATTCTAAGTCAGACTAGACCCACATCACTTTAGCTTTCATTGTTTTCCTAAATCCTAACCAGAAATAAGTGTGTATTCCACATACATACCCTAGCCTGGATGATGCCCTTAATTAATCAGAAAAAAGGCTCATTAATACAAATGTTGTGTAATGTAGTGTACCGCTTGGCACTTTGGATCATTCTTTAGATCTTGAATAATGGAAAGCTTTAAAAATACTCAACTGGTTTTCCTAACTGATTTGAGCTCAACAGGCTAAATATCTTCAACTGCATGAAACATTTCATCTCAATGCCTTAACTATATCCTATGAAAATATCGACCCTGACAAGTTTCGTCTGGGACACTTATTTCTATATTTGAAGAAGTCTCACTGATTTAACAATGCGTCGTTCACGGCCCGACAACTCGGCTCTGCCATCTCACCTTGGTCGATTTTCAACACACACCTTAGTAATTATTTCCTGCTAACAACCGATAACCCGCCTTTCCACTTATCAAAAAATAACTTTACAACTTCAGACCAAACTCTGCCTTTCCTTTACAGAGATCTTCGATATACATTATCAATCAAATGCACTTTTGCTTTATATGTTTTAGATTTATTTGCTGTATTTATAAAACAAAATAAAACAATAACAGTCCAGACGTGCCACTATAACTCTCATTTGGACAGCATAACCACAGTCGTCACTAAGTGTTAAACCAGTGCAGACATCAAAGTAATATTGTTATTCAGCCTTTGCCTTTCTTGTCTGAGTTGCCAGTTTAAACTTTAAAATAATCACTTCTCTATACAGAGCTTCTCTGACAACCAAAGGGTCTTTCTTTCCGGAGACTTGAGTCATGTTAAGCATGAACCCCCACCCCCTCAAATTGAAGCTATTTTGGGGACGAGTGAGTCTTTGAATACTTGTGACATTGTGTAGCTCATTGATTGTACATGAGAGGTTATCTGGGGGTGGTGGAGTATGAAAGTGGTAAAGCTGCAAGGATCCGAATGGTAAGATGACACAATAAGCATATCTGCTTTATGTGGCTGTAGAGAGGATCATGATATTTAGACACTGGAGATTCCCAGGTGCAAATGTCAAGCTGTGAAAAATGGCAGTCCAAGATAAGGGTACAAGAATCTCAGTTGTGGAGATGGAGGATATATTTGTAATGTGTTCTCTAAAATTGTAGTTTGTGTTTTATATTTATAGAATACACAACGGGATTCACATTCACAACAAATGGGAGTGGAGTATGATAAAAAGCAAACTATTTTAAGAGATAAAGTAACACAATCAGCATTAACCCTATAAAGATTACTGTTGTTACAGACCAGGTGTTGTTGCTTACACCCAATGTTTCAGGTGTCCAAATAGGGAGCTTGTGTTAGGGGGTGTGACAAGAGGCGGAAAGGCAGTCATTCTGGGCAGGACTTAACAGAAGAGTCCAATCAGAGTAGAGTTGGTAGAGTCTGATTGAATGCATTAGCGGCCCCACAAATGTAGAATGCATATCACAGTACTTTATAAGTATTTTGCATTTCTTTAATAAAATAAACAGAAAAACATACCTCAGAAAAGAGCTTTAATTGAAATCAATGGGATGTGCACTTTCTGTGCATGTGTGTGGATTAGCTGGCAGCTGGTGGGTGTAGTATCCCTGATCACAGTCAAGAACAAGATATGGCGATGAGATGGGGAGAGGGCATTTGCGGGGTGGGGCATTCATTTAAAGGGGACACTAATCTGTCACGTGCATTACATCAATATGATAGATGGAGTCTCCCGTTACAGATAACTATAATTTCATTTTTATTTCCACTAGTATAGCTATTGACTGCATGACACTTACCTTACTACTGAAATTTCATGGTAAGAAAAGATACAAGAACACAGAGAAGAAGAAAGAAGGAGGGCGAACAAAGAAAGGAAAAGAGAGAATAAAAAACAGAGTGATACGAATTAGAGGTAGAGACATGAGAAGGATGACTGAACAATGAGAAGGAAATGTAAGAAGGGGAGATTAGAAAGATGGAGAGAGTGGTGAAAGAGAGGGAGAGAGATAAGGAAGAGAGACAGAAGAATGAAAGAGAGGGAGAAGAGCAGGAGAGAAGAGAAAACAGTGTAGGTCATTTTTGTTTTAGGGCATATACACATATAGTTATAAACTATGCATTAAGATTCACAAGTAGTTACATGGTTATCTTACAAACACACTCATGGGGTAAATCGCACGTATACTCCACGCATCGCACAGACCTTCACCGGCTGCCTGAGAGGAGGATCCAGGTCCCCTGCAGCGCTGCGGGGGATCTGGATCTTAGTCTTGTAGTCAGACCTCCTATTGGAGATCTGATTAGAAGACAACCTTGAATACACGACAATGGTTATTTTTCAGAGCATTTGCTCTGAAAAAGACCTTGTCTTATAATCGAGGAAATACGGTATATTGTACACACGTTGAACCAATGGGAAAAAATATCCAAAAGTTATTCATTTGGCCGTTACAAGGCAAATTTATTGCAAAGCGTGTATCACGTTTTTCAAACTCAATTTTTTCACTTTGGCATGGTAGGACAACAATTACCCCCATAAAAGTATATGTTTATGAACTGTAGACAAGTCAAGGTATGCAACTAGGGTAATTTTGACACTTTTCAGGCAGGGATTTTATAAACAATTACTGCCAAACTTTGGGGAAGCTATGAGGCCAAAGTGGGAGCATGTACATTTCAGTTTTCAAATTTGGAATTTTCCGAAATTGGTTTGCTGGACCCATATCCCATTTGGAACAATTTGGCAGACCCTCAATTTAAGGTGTTCAGTTCAGGATAATTTTGACATTTTTCAGGTAGCCATTTCTTCAGCGAAGGCATAACAGACACTGCACCTGTCTTAGATTTTTTTTGAGGTTGGAGATAATTACTGCAGCAATCCCTGAAGACACTGAAGCACCTGGTCCATCTTGAGCTAAGTTGTTCCTGTACAAATGGTAGCCTTTGTTCAATAAAGGGCAAGGAGGGTCCCAGACATTTTTTTCACTTGTGCCCAGATTGTCTAGGCAACCTGGTGGGTCAAGCTTGGCATCTTTCCCTTCATACACAAATATTTTTTTTCAACAAAATCACTCATGGCACACTTTAACAATTTTCTCTGTCTCTCTCCAACAAACAACCGCAACTGAGCAAGAGGGAGACAGGGTAATATAGACAATTACAATGTTTACATTGTAATATGTATCTGTAACGTAGACAGATACAACTGATACAAACTTGATTCGCTTTCAAAGCAATCACATGCATGGAAATGAGGGGGAACGGTTTCAGAATGATTGCGGAGCATCATGATCCTGGCATGCAGTGCATTGTGGGATCGCACATTAGCGATGACGTACCAGATATGGAACTACAGGTGTAGACGTACCAGGTCATGGAACTACTGGGACAACTTTCACATGACGTCTGCATACGTCTGCAGACCCTCCGGGCCGTGTCACCGAGTGCAGCCCTGCTCCTTTTTTGATTGAGCCTTTTGGTTGTGCTATTAGCAGTGTCCTGTGTCTTTTCTGTGTCATTTCTGTGTCATTTCCCTATCCAAAGGCTTCCAGTTTGTTCTACACGTCTAGATTAATCGCAATCCTGCTGCAATACAACTGACCTTTTTGTGTGCCTTATCTTGCCTGTATTAACTAGTCCTGTTTTGTATTTACCTATTAGTTATCATGCATCATTGTTGGGTACAAATGAGACCATCATATCCCCTGCAACTAAGCTCCCACTAACTTCTTTGCCAGTGTCCTGACAAAAGAAACAAAATACAGACTTTGGGGCTTGTAATTCAATATTGTTATTTAGCCAAGAATCAGGCAAGGCTGATCGGCTGTAACTGCAGAATCCTGTAGCGATAAAGAAAATAACCAAATCCAAAAACAGGATTTAGAGGGATATTTGACCAGACATTGTGCAGGTGGCCAATCCTTAGTCAGAAGCAGATGAAAAGAAAAATGTTTTTGCAACATAAAATTCTGTGTTGCACTATTGTCAAGATGTAAGGTATTCCAAAGAAATGATATACACTACGTGACAAAAAGTATGTGGACACCCTTCCTAATTATTGTTTTTTAGTTTCACTAGGTTAAAAAAGTGTTAGAATTAATCATTCTATCACCTATTAGGCCCAAAACAAAAATAACCAATTAACTGTCAAAATACACATTTGCCCATGCATACACGCTCGTACTCGCCCTTACACACAAACATCCTAGAATACACTTGCTCTTACAGACACACTTGTGCACAGTGACAAACACTGTTGTCCGTGTATGGACGCCTTGCTGTCCCCTGGCAAAACCCTAAGTGGTCCGCACCGGTTGCCGCTCATCAGGGGGGTGCCAACATCCCTCCAGAGATGGCCCGTAATGTCCGCCGCTGGAGGAGCAGGCTCGCAAGGGAGCGGTATTGGAGGTCTTTAACAGACCTCCGGCTCCCTTGAGTGATTTTAAGCCGGTTCAAGGATCTCCCTTGAACCCGGCTTAAAATCACTCAAGGGAGCCGGAGGTCTGTTAAAGACCTCCGATACCGCTCCCTTGCGATCCGCGTGGCAACAGCTGCTGTGCGCCGGAGTTTGTTGTCAGATCCCGGCGCACAAAAAAAAATACTGCAGTTTTTCTGAAGTAATACTGCAGTTTTTTGGACATGAAAAAACTGCAATACTGCACTTTTTCTGCAGTATTACTGCACATTTACTGCAGTTTTACTGCATTTGTACTTCACCGTACTGCAGTTGTACTGCAGTTATTTCTGTACGGAAGTACAAATGCAATAAAGCTACAGCACATTGAAGTAAAACTGTAGGTTTGCAATATAAAAAAAAAGTGCAGTAAATGTGCAGTAATACTGCAGTAAAAGTGCAGTAAATGTGCAGTAATACTGCAGTAAAAGTGCAGTATTGCAGTTTTTTCATGTCCAAAAAACTGCAGTATTACTTCAGAAAAAACTGCAGTAATTTTTCGTAAGGGTGAAGCCGCGCCCACCGCTGTCCATGACCTCTGAACCGGAAGAAGACAGAAGAACAGAAGAAGAGGAGCGAAGAGCAGGAAAAGGAGCTGTAAGGAGAAAAGAGGAAAGATAGGAAAGCATTCAGTGAGAGTGACAGTGAGAGTGGATTGGTATATGTGTGGATTGGTATATGTTTGGATTGGTATATGTGTGGATTGGTATATGTGGATTGGTATGTGTGGATTGGTAAGTGTGTGAGAGTGATGGGTGTTATGCTGTACCATTTCCAATGTATTTTTCATTATATAATTATGCTCTAAAGTACATCATAACTCCCATCACTCTATACTGTTCCATACAGTGGCAGAGCTGGGAGACAGAGGCCTTGCACCCCCACCGCAGGACTCCTGAAAGGTAAGTGAACTTCAAAGAGGAAGAGGGTAGATAGTTAGGAGGGGGTAGAGAGGGAGAAGGGACTGAGACGGCGGATAGGGGGTAGATAGGGAGAAGGGAGTGAGAAGGGGTAGATAGGGCAATCATACTCCTATCATGCCAAGTCTGCCAAGTGCCTCCTGGAATCTGGGTATACCTGGGCATGATAGAAATATGATTGCTGTTAACAATAATATATATATATATATATATATTTAATTTAATTGTTTTGTCTTATTTTGGTGTGTTACTTACTTTAAATAAAAGTGTTAGATTTTTTTTATGGTGAGGGGGGGTCATATTCAGTTTCGGCCAGGTAAATGCTGCATTTTCGGTTTCAGTCCAGAATTCGTTTTGGTGCATCCCTACTACTAATGAAGTGGTAGGACTACACCACATCAATGTTTGGCTTAGTATATAGTGATTGGGGTTATGCTGCACTATTGTCAATGTCTGGCTCAATGTATAGTGATAGGGATTACGCTGTACCACCGTCAATGTGTGCCTCAGTATATAGTGATAGGTGTTATGCTGTACCACCGTCATTGTCTGCCTCAGTATATAGTGGTAGGTGTTAGGCTTTACCACCATCAATTTCTGCCTCAGTATATAGTGATAAGTGTTATGCTGTACCACCGTCAATGTCTGCCTCAGTATATAATGATAACAATAATGCTGTACCACCTTCAGTGTCTGCGCCGGTATATAACGGTAGAAGCTATGCAGTTTAGTCTAGTCAGTAGCCCTTGCAACAGGTGACCAATGTTAAACACTGTTGCTAAGTTTATTGTTTATCCTTTTTTGTTTAATGATTTCCTTAACACGACCCCATTAAAGTTATAATTTACACATTTATATATATTATTGCAAAATGCATAATTGCAATTTTTAACGTTAAAGCTCATCTGCCACTTGGTTGCTCAGTCGTTTTGGAGAAGAGATGTGTGACAGAAGGTTACAAAATGTGCATTCCCAATCCATTTCCTGTTCTGAGGTTTTCTAGCGTCTCACCTCTTCATAACAAGAAACTGAACAATAGGGGAGAAATAACGTAATGAGTGGATGTGATCATCGAAATGCCAAAAGGAGCAAATTGAGATGACTGTTCCTATTGTATTGAAATATATTGCTTATTTTAATCTCTAAACACAGTTAATCTGCATTTTGTTGAGGTTACTGAACTGTAAAATATAGAACCAGGGAAAAGCTTTAAAGGAGAATTACTTTTCAGACTGAGTTTATTATTTCCTCCAGCATTTTTATGCATAACTATGTAAAAATAACATACACTTTTAGGATGCCTTGCTTGTGTAATATGACCAGGAACCATTGGAACCATTGCAGTGGTGGAGCAGTTATTTCCATTGTTTGTTTTGCATGATTCATTTAATAAAGCTAAACCAGCTTTGGAGCCAACTGGAGATAAACTTTATTTATCATGTGTCAGGAGATTGGTTTTGCCAAACCAATCGCCTTTCTCCTGCACAGCAATTAGCTGGGGTGTGATGAAGAAGTAGGCAAATGCGTGTGGAAGGATTCCGCAGAATAAAGCATGCATTTGCAAGCAGGGCACCGTGAAAATGCACTAAAGTGCATGAAAGGACTAGCATGTCCCTCTAATGCAGTAGCGTACCTAAAGAGGGTCGTCTACCACCCGGGTGCCACTCATTAAGGGTGTTCCTAGTGGTCCAATGGCGGCCTAACGCAGGCCCACTGCTCACACACTGTGCTAGGAAACAAATTTCTCTCCCAGGTTCCTGCTTCCCCTGCACAGGAAAAAAGAGTTCCCTTACACAGTGATGCTCGGCCAGCCCCTGGACCAGTGAAATCTGCAAGAGAGGTGAGAGGGTGCAGGAAAGTGAATGGGTAAATTAATTAATGAATAAGTGAGTGTTTAGGGGCAGAAATTGGACAGGCAGTCTATTTAGAGAAGACAGAGGAGGCACAGGTAGGCATTTTCAGAGGCAGAGTTGGTGCAGGCAGGCTGTTTTCGGGGAGATTTGGCGCAGGCAAGCTGTTTCCAGGCAGAGTTGGCACAGACTGGCTGCTTCAGTGGCATAGGTGGCACGGGAAGGCTGCTAAAAGGGCAGCGGTGGCAGAGGCAGGCTGTTTTAGGGGCAGT
This sequence comes from Spea bombifrons, assembly GCF_027358695.1. Taxonomy (NCBI): domain Eukaryota; kingdom Metazoa; phylum Chordata; class Amphibia; order Anura; family Pelobatidae; genus Spea; species Spea bombifrons. The sequence goes on along the minus strand of NC_071092.1, from coordinate 23,797,551 downwards.
AGCCTACCGTGTCAATGCCTGGCTCAGTATATAGCAATAGAAGTTGGGCTGTACCATATGTGTTCAGTAAATGTTATTTATTTAATTTACTTATAAGTTAACAATTTAGTTTTTCAGATCTCTATTTTTTTCCAGTTGTCATACAGTTTACAAATTTGTGAAATAAATATTCTTGCCAACGTTATTTTTTTTTTGTGGGAGTGGGATGCCACATATCTGCCCCGGGTGCTCTAATGCAATTCTGCTTTTTCTTTACTTTTTTGGTTTATCTCAGGTCATCCTGCTTTTTGTTGCCTCTTATTTTCTTGTTGATTTGCACCTATTAATTTTGCCAGTAAGAGCTGGTTTTATTTTGTTTAATATGATATTACAGGTTAATAAGTACATTAGTAAATTACTGCCAAATGCATCAGCCATTAATGCCTGTACAATTTAAATCTCAAAATAATCAATTTATTATTTGTTGAAATAATTATTAATATGCATTGTTCACAGACTAGTCCCACTGGTAGTATTCGTACATTCGTATCCTAGACATTTTTACACTCTGAATCTTTTAAATTTTGCTTCCAGAAAATATCCTTCTGTAACCAGAGTTCCTCTGCATGGTTCCAGTACAGTGATTTAGCTTTAATAAGTCAATATGCAATAAACGCACATCCGAAAATTTAAATTAAGCCTGTTTTTGGGATTACAGATTTTGTTTTGTTTTGTAATTAATAATTTTGTGTATTACTTTATTTTGATGTACATTACTGAACTGAATAATTGTTTTTTAATATTACAAATAATCCAATTTTCTTTGGACTGCAAATCAAATAAGCTCAGAGAAACAATGATCTTTTGAATGATATAGAATTCAGTTTCCCTGCTCTTTAAAAGGAGCTTTTCAATTGGGAGAGAAGCTTTTATTTACTCTTTTTATTGTACAAAGAGGAATTAGGTACATTAGACATCATAAACAGTACAATGTGAAAAATCATAGACATGTCAAATCAATGAAAGAGGCACCAGATTCTATGGTTATAGACCATAAAACAATGTAGTAGGCCATCACTGTATCAAAATGAACAATAAATAAGAACCACAAAATGGTATCATATTACCGTATTGGCTCGAGTATAGGCCACACCCGAGTATAAGCTGCACCCTAAAAGTTAGGTGCTTTTTTAAAGAAAAAATGTAATTTAAAGTGTAATAGATATGCTGCCACTCTGCCCCCCCCAGACATGCTGCCACTCTGTGTGTCCCAACGAGACATTCTGCCACTCTGTGTGTGTGTTCCCCCCCGAGATATGCTGCCACTCTGTGCCCCCCCGAGATATGCTGCCACTCTGTGTCCCCCCCCGAGATATGCTGCCACTCTGTGTGGAAAGGGGAGGCTGTCTGAGCGTATCGAAGAGTAGGATGCAGGTCCCTTGCAGCGCTGCGGGGGATCTGTATCCTAACCCTGCTGCCTGCCCGGCACCCGGAACTGCATGCCCCGGGCGTCGGGCGCTAGACCCCGAATATAGGCCGCACCCCCAAAGTTCGGCCTATATTCGGGCAAATACGGTATATTTCTCATAATGTTATATGATTTACTATTATGCTTCCTGATAAAAACATTAGAGAAATTAAATTACTGAAGACTTAGTGTTGATATCAAGGCTGTCCATAACTATGGTGTGTCTCCTTTAACTTCCTGTTCCAGGATCTACATGTTTTTTACTCCAATTACCATATTGCCTTGAATGTAGGCCGCACCCTTAACGTTTGGTGCTATTTAAATTCTATATATATATTTTTTAAGAAAAAATACACATTAGTGGAATGGTAAAACAGTATTTTATCTAATGAACAGGCACACATGTATTTTAACATTTTTGGTATTGATTATACAGTTTGTCAGCATATGTTATATACAAACAGAAAACCAATAGCCATTTCAAGCCCCCCCCCTAATTCATAATGCACCTTACTTATAGATATGCCCCTCTGCCCCCTGATATGCACCTCTGCCCCCTGATATGCTTTATAACCCCGGATATGCCATTCTGCTCCCCAGTTGTCCACGGCTGCCGGAGAGGAGGATCCAGGTACCCTGCAGCAACTAACCCTAAAGACCCCATCAACCATAACTGCCCCTAAATTAACCCTAAAGACCCCATCAACCGTAACTGCCCCTAAATTAACCCGAAAGACCCCAGCAACCATAACTGCCTCTAAATTAACCCTAAAGACCCCATCAACCATAACTGCCCCTAAATTAACCCTAAACACCCCATCAACCATAACTGCCCCTAAGTTAACCCTAAACACCCCATCAACCATAACTGCCCCTAAATAAACCCTAAACACCCCATCAACCATAGCTGCCCCTAAATTAACCCTAAACACCCCATCAACCATAAGTGATCCTAAATTAACCCTAAACACCCCATCAACCATAGCTGCCCCTAAATTAACCCTAAACACTCCATTAACCATAACTGCCCCTAAATTAACCATAAACACCCCATCAACCATAACTGTGCCTAAATTAACCCTATACACCCCATCAACCATAACTGCCCCTAAATTAACCCTAAATACCCCATCAACCATAACTGCCCCTAAGTTAACCCTAAACAACCCAATAACCATAACTGCCCCTAAATTAACCCTAAACACCCCATTAACCATAACTGCCCCTAAATTAACCCCCACCTCCCCTTTTCAGCAGCCCAAATATACATTTTATACTTACTGTTGATGAGTTGCTGAGCAGTGTGGATGCTATAAGGAAGGGGGTGGGGCCAATCAGTGTGACTGTGACTGGGGAGGGTGGGGAGACTCCGGACTGGGCGGGGAGTGTGTTGGCTGGGAGCTGACGGCTGGGAGCTCCTCCCCCGCTCACACAACGTTTCCTGTGTGAACAGGGTTCAAATGGGCAGCTTAGCAAGCACTTTAGCAAGCGCGGCAGCAATTGAGCCATATAGGGTCTTTCTTCCTATCGCACGTGCTATAGGCATAGGGCATAGGCAGGCTACATCAGGGGACAGAAGGCTTCATGGCACGTGAACCCCAAAGCGCAAAAGGAAAAAAAAAGTAAAATTAATCAAAAATCCATTTTAATCTAATTTTGATTAAAATTGATTTTTTATGAATTTAGCAAATTTCTTTCCCTTTTGCGCTTGGGGGTTCATGTGCGCATGTGCTCCTATGGAGGAACCTCCACTGACTGGACTACATGATGTAGGTGTACGATGATGTAGGCGCTTTTGTTGAAACCAATTTTATATCACTTACCTATATTACTGCTTTCTCTGCTTTGCTGTGTATCGATGAAGAGAAAACACCAAGAAGTCTGATACCTGTTTATCACATTATACAGAGCAGTAGAGTGCTCTGTTAAAAGTGGGTGGCCACTTGGGAGTGAGTTATTGTAACATTGTTTTTTTTAATACATATTACACTATAATGTTTATTATTGCTCTTTTCTTTTACATATGCTAAATGCTCCTACTCCCTGTATCATCTTAGAATTACAAAATACGTTACTGTACATTAGTTTATTATAATATAATAAGTACAGTAATACAGTAATTTTGATCAGTGTACAATTGGTATGAAACCATAAGGAAAGGAGGTCCCTGCAACATAGGGCTGACAATATAGAAAGAAGAGTAATTTAACAGAAACAAATTAACATGGTAGGAATACAACACAACTACTTACAGGAAGGGCTGATTCAAATACATTTTATCTTGTTATACATTTCTATGAACTTTAAACTGACACAACATGTTGAGACATCTGCATGATACATTTGTTACAATTAATTTTTCTTTTTGCCAATGGATAGTGTGCATGTAAAATTTAATTAGTGACTTTCCCTTTCCTTGTCCTTGTGCTTTTCAAGGCTTGAAATCAATTCATTTTTACATGGTCTAGCTGTATCAATTCACCTAAAAAATAACAGTGAACAATATGGGATGTTTCAGTTTTTCAGAAAGTGGTAATCTGAAATTGTACAACTAGACCTTTACTAAGTGAAAGGCACTTGTCCTCTCAGTGCTATCACCACTTAATGTAAATGCACTCTCCCGCAGAGCATTCTGTCTAAATCCAGCTGATCTCGGCTAATCGGTAAGCAGTCCGTAATTGAAACAAAATATATTTCCACAATGTACGGAATTTGTATGGTTTTGTATTCTAGATCTTCTCTTTCAGATCTTTTTTCTTTCTTTTAGAACCTAATAGGCCCTAATCAACCATAACTGCCCCTAAATCAACGCTAAACATCCCATCAACCATAACTGCCCCTAAATTAACCCTAAACACCCCATTAACCATAACTGCCCCTAAATTAACCCTAACACCCCATCAACCATAACTGCCCCTAAATTAACCCTAAACACCCCATCAACCATAACTGCCCCTAAGTTAACCCTAAACACCCCATTTAACATAACTGCCCCTAAATTAACCCTAAAGACAAGAACTTACAAATTGGTTTCCCTAATTTATCCATTTGTCCCCATTCTCCTGTGACATAAGACTGACAAACTAGTTGGTAGACAAACAGGTCTATTCAAGTGTGAGTGCTTCCAAGTTTACAGGAAAAATCTTGCAATTCACTAAAGCCAACACGCATTAGCACTCGCAATAAAATACCAAAATGTTTCCAGGTGATATGAATGTATACAATTTCAAAAAAAAAACAGGCAACTCACAACTTTGCCTATGCAACTTTGTAACTTGCCTATGACTTTACATGCAAGTTGTAACTCTTGTCCCAGCTCACCTTGAGATGAAGTTATTGCCTGCTACTTTAAAATAAGTAAAAAGTATATATATAGGGGTTACGTGATGTAATGTCAGGTGACCACCAAAGTAGAAGCATTTCAATTTCTGGCTTCTGTGTTTTGCAGCTGGGTCCTGGGTATGTTATGAATTTGTTGTGCTTTGTTTTAATATAGAACATGGCTTCTATAAACAGAATCAACATATTTTGGCTTAGGACATCTAATTTCTGTTGATGCCAATGCTGATTCAGACTTACTTTAGATGTATTCTCAAGTAAATATGAGCTGTCTTTTTTTTGATAGTCCTGCTATCACTGTCCATTAATCACAAAATTGTTAAAGATAAAATGCTTTTAGTAAATGTTTCTAAGAAATTCCTGACAAGCAATATAGCAGAAGCCGATAAGCATTATGATTGCTTAAAAAAGAGCAGAGCACAAAAATGCTTTTTCTTCCCGTATAAGAGGACATTTATACATTTAATTACTATACATTTGCTAATTGCAAGTTTCGTATTTGTGAGTAGAAACAATTATCTGAAATGTTACAATAAATCAAATGAAAGTCAGTTTCAAAGTCACGTTTGTTAATAATGGATGCATTCAATAAATCAAGTATGACCATTTGTGTTTGTGTACCATTTCACAAAGGAAAATACACAAATTGTCTTTAATGTTAGATCCATTATAAACATACTAGCCGCATATATTCACACGTTTAAAGGATGCGTGTAATAAAGATATTTTTCTTGCAATAAAATATACAAGGGGCCCCAGCGGGCTCATCTTTTGCAGTATAATTCACCCTGCAGAGCCACTCGGTCAACATTCCAAGCTTAGGTGATCTGGTGCTTAACTGAAGTCAGGAGGCAACTGGGGTTTAACAAAAAGTTTTTAAAAAAGTGTTTAGGGACAGAAATAGGACAGGCAGGTTGGTTCAGGGGCAGAGGTGGCACAGTATATAGTAATGAGAATCATGCTGTACCATATATGTTCAGTAAATATTATTTATTTAACTTATTTATTCTATTTATAAGTTAATAATTTATTTGTTCAGATTTCTAGTTTTTTTCCCAGTTGACATACAGTTCATACATTTGTAAAATAAATATTCTTGCCAACATAATTTTTTTGTGGGTGTCTTTACATTTTACAGTGTGTGGGGGGGACCACATACAGGATCCGCCCTGGGTTCCAAATACTCTATGTACCCCCCTGGGGTAATGTGTGTAGGAATCACCAGTGTGGATGACTTCAACGTCTGCCATACACGATATACGATCGCCTCTTAAACTTCAATGGTGTCACTGAAATTCCTCGATAGCCAGACATTCAGCGACATCAAAAACCCATCCCAGGAAGCTCTGTGACTGCTCCGGAGAGCTATCACAAGCACCACTGCGAGAGATTTTGCCTCTTGCAAGATGGCACACCCTTTAAAAACAAAAAATGTTTCCAAGAGGGTCTCTCCAGATTTTTTTTTTATCACAATGTGATATAAAAAAATGAAAAAAAACTAAAAATAGATAAAAAAATAAATTTATTAAAATTTGGTAACATTTAAAAATATTTATGCACCATCATGGGAACCATACAGTTCTAAGAAAATGTAAAACAAAAAATAAAAAAAAAAGTTTCTTTTTATGAGCAAGTGCTAAAAATAGTGCATCTTCTCAAAAATCCTGTCATGGAAAGAGTTAAAAAAAAGAGTTTAAATACTGGTATTTCAAATAACCATGGGGTGTCTACTTTTTAAAAAAAAATGTATGGTTCGATGGGGTAAATTGAATTGGCTGGGTTCAAAGATGTCCCAAATAGGCCATAGATGCAGACTGACTAGATGTCAAAATGAAAAATAAAAACACACCTTCCAAATGTGGCCTTTTAGCCCCCAAATTACCTGACAAACCTATGCATGGGTGGTATCACTGAACACATATTGCGGTGGGAAAAAAATACCACAAACTTTGGCAAAGGCTAATGGTAGAATTTGTGTACAGAAAGGATTAAGATACCTGCATTTGAAATACCTTGGTCTGTTTCGTTTTCAAAAATATATGGCGAGGTAAATTAAACTGCTTCAAAGAGGTCCCAAATAGGACTTTGGGGCGAAAGACCAGATGTCAAGTTAAAAACCTGAATTGTGCACATCCCAAATGTGGTGTTTTAGCCACCAAATAACCTGACAAACCTATGCATGGGTGGTATCACTGTACTCAGGAGATATTGCTGAACAGATATTGTGATAAAAAAAAAAGTGACATATGCCAGGAGCTGTAAATTTATACCTGAAGTACAATTTGTGTGAAAAAACACAAAATAATTACTACCACAAAGTTTGACAAAGGCTGGTAGTAGAATTAGTGCATGGAAAGGTTAAAATACCAGCATTTTAAATATCTTGTCTAGAGAGAAGAAAACTACAATTAAACACGAGCACCGCAAAAAAGTGTTAAAATAGCCTTCTTCACAAAGGGTACAAAAAAAATAGCCCAGTCCTTAAGGGGTTAAGCAAGCCTGCTGCTGTTTGTACTTATCTGTTACCGATTCTGGACCGTCTGCATTTGTTACCTTCTCCTACCTACAGACCCCGGCTTGCCTGACAATGCTTAATACATTTCTGTCAGCCACTCAGTTTGGCTGTTATAGACAGCTGTTCTATGCTCAAGGGTTCAACTACCTGGGTAACGAATGGCTACTACTGGCAAAAGACCTTGTTGACCCGGGTGCTGGACTCCAAATCTGCTTAACATCAGTATCATTACAGTAATAATAATACTAGTCTCAGAACATTTTAAATTGTTTTTATTTTCTGAATTAAGCCCTTCTTGTTCTGAAAAAAAACAATATATACCTTGTGTGGGTACACTAAATGAGAGAAAAGAAACTTACAGCAAAAAAACGAGCACCGCAAAAGTGTTAAAACAGCCTTGGTCACAATGGGTACTAAAAGAAAAAACAGCCTGGTCCTTAAGGGGTTCATTTTAAAGTTTAGCGGCAATTTAAAGACTCTCTTTCATATGTCAAACATGACCTGCCACTTTTCCATTCCATATTCTATATTAAAATTCTACATTTTACATTATAGTATACTGTTTGTTATGGAGTTAAAGCAGTACTTTACTTTTAAACAAGATATCTACAAAATAACTACACAGATTGGAAAAGAAAAGTGTATAGAAACTGGGCATCTAGGCATCCCATTATTCCTAGGGTGACCACAGGGCCGGCCTTTGGGGTGTGCGACCTGTGCGACCTGTGCGACCGCACAGGGCGCCTCACTCCAGGGGGCGCCGCCGCGGGGTCCGCCGCCACCGCCGCGGGGTCCGCCACCGCGGGGTCCGCTGCCGCCAGTAGCGTACCTAGCGGGGGGGGGGGTGTGTGGATTGGTATATGTGTGGATTGGTATGTGTGTGGATTGGTATATATGTGTGGATTGGTATATATGTGTGGATTGGTATATATGTGTGGATTAGTGTATATGTGTGGATTGGTATATGTGTGGATTGGTATATGTGTGGATTAGTGTATGTGTGGATTAGTGTATGTGTGGATTGGTATATGTGTGGATTAGTGTGTGTGTGGATTAGTGTGTGTGTGGATTGGTATGTGTGTGGATTGGTCTGTGTGTGGATTGGTATATGTGTGGATTGGGATATGTGTGGATTAGTGTATGTGTGGATTGGTATATGTGTGGATTAGTATGTGTGAATTGGTATGTGTGTGGATTGGTATATATGTGTGGATTAGTGGATTGGGGTATACGTGGGGATTGGTATACGTGTGGATTGGTGTACGTGTGGATTGGTATACATGTGGATTGGTATACGTGTGGATTGGTATATGTGTGGATTGGTAAGTGTGTGAGAGTGATGGGTGTTATGCTGTACCATTTCCAACGTCTTTTTCATGATCTAATTATGCTCTAAAAGTACATCATAACTCCCATCACTCTATACTGTTCCATACAGTGGCAGAGCTGGGAGGCAGAGGCCTTGCACCCCCACCGCAGGACTCCTGAAAGGTAAATGAACTTCAAAGAGGGAAAGGGTAGATAGTTAGGAGGGGGTAGATAGGGAGAAGGGAGTGAGACGGGGAAAGGGGGTAGATAGGGAGAAGGGCGTGAGAAGGGGTAGATAGGGCAGAAGGGAGTGAGAAGGGGTAGATAGGGCAATCATACTCCTATCATGCCAAGTCTGCGAGTACATCCTGGAATCTGGGTATGCCTGGGCATGATAGGAATGTGATTGCTTTTAATTATATATATATATATATATATATATATATATATATATATATATATATATAATATTGTTATTTAATTGTTTTGTCCTATTTTGGTGTGTTACTTACTTTAAATAAAAGTGTTAGATTTTTTTATGGTGTGGGGGGGTCATATTCGGTTTTGGCCAGGTAAATGCTGCACTTTCGGTTTCAGTCCAGAATTCGTTTCGGTGCATCCCTACTACTAAGCCAGACAATGAAGTGGTAGGCCTACACCACATCAATGTTTGGCGTAGTATATAGTGATTGGGGTTTTGTTACAAGTTTTTATTCCTTTCTTTTTTTGGGATGGGGGGGCGCAAGAGGAGTGGTCCGCACAGGGCGCCAGAACACCTAAGGCCGGCTCTGGGTGACCACATTTTATTTCTGCCATTCACGGACACACTATGAAGCCCATGAGATCACACACACACACATTATATATATGCATTACACATGCATTCTTAACTATACAATATGTACAGTAAAGACTGTGATGAAAAAGTAGCAGGGGAATGGGCTGCTAAATGCTGCCCTCAATCCCCAAAAGAGAAAGTGGGAAGTAACACAGAGAGTCACACACAGAGAGTTCCTAGATATGCTGTAGCTGAATGGACAGAAATGGAATGGACAGGGAACATGTATGAGTGTGGGTGAGTGCTATGTGATTGATGTATGTAAATTTGGGGGTGGGAGGTCCCTGAGGGGATAAAAGGTGACCCTTCTGTGACCCTGGTCATTGCCACTTTTTGAGACGGCCAGCAATCGCTTACACCTACCCGCCCTCCCCTTTTTTATTTGTTGTTTGTTTTTGGTCTTTAACGTTTTGTTTTTCTTTCGTTGTCACAGCAGGCGGTTGGTGTGTCCTTGCCGGTAAAAGAGTGGTTGTAAATAAAGGTTATGCTAACACAGTACATATTTATGTTATGTTAATAAAAGCTGTGGCCTATTTAATCCATAATGTTGTGGTGTGTCCTTTATTTGGTGGGTTTCAGGTTTTAGGGAGAAAAGAGGTAATGGTTTGTTTCTGGGGTTAGCATGGTCCCCACTACCTTCATACATGCGCTTGCTTCATACATCTCATTCATGTGCATCTCCCTTTAGACACAACGCAAAAGACAACTCTCCTACAGGCATTTAACTAAAAAATAAGTGTCAGGAACCACTTTTTTGCTGCCTGAACCATGGCTTTTTCATACCTGTGCCATTTATATCTGCTACCACCTCCGCCCTCTGGAGCACTCAGAACTCATTACTAGGATCAGGTCTGCCTTGTTACCTGGGTTGAGCCCTAGCAATACATCCAGCTGGGCCTTGTTACCTGGATTGCCCTGCCTTTATGAACCTGCCCTGCCCTTCAGTCAGGGCCTTTGTATTGAAGTCTATGGACCTTCCTGCTGTGGGTCTGCACCTGTACTGTTCCTGGTTCCCTGCTTTTGTGTCCTTCCAAGTGGACTCCCTGCTTTTGTGTCCTTCCAAGTGGACTCCCTGCTATTGTGTCCTTCCAAGTGGACTCCCTGCTATTGTGTCCTTCCAAGTGGACTCCCTGCTATTGTGTCCTTCCAAGTGGACTCCCTGCTATTGTGTCCTTCCAAGTGGACTCCCTGCTATTGTGTCCTTCCAAGTGGACTCCCTGCTATTGTGTCCTTCCAAGTGGACTCCCTGCTATTGTGTCCTTCCAAGTGGACTCCCTGCTATTGTACCCTTCCAAGCGGGCTGTGTGCCTTTTGTACCCTTCCAAGCGGGCTGTGTGCCTTTTGTACCCTTCCAAGTGGGCTGTGTGCCTTTTGTGCCCTTCCAAGCGGGCTCTCTGTCTGTAGTGCCCTTCCAAGCGGGCTCTCTGTCTGTCGCGCCCTTCCAAGCGGGCTCCCTGCCAAAAGACTTATTACCTGTATTTTATTTTGCCATACGTCCGGTTACTTGCTTAGACTATTACCCTTATTTGCTGGTCCTGTTATATACATAAAATACACTGCATTACCTGGATTTCTGTTTGTGGTGTCTTTGTTTGCATAATCATGCACCGTGGGTTACAGACTGAACCCCAAGTATCCCCTGCGCATGGGCTCCTACCCGACCTGATCACCCGAGTCCTGACAATAAGTTGTGGTTGTGCGAAAAATTCAGTACTGTTTTGAATCCGATTGTGAATGTGACCTTTAGTGCCTAATTAGAAAGTGAAAGTGCTGAAAATTTGTAGATTACATATTAATCATAATTTTCTCATGGTAATCCAGAACTTGAACTCAAAATGCTATAATGGTTTATCCTTTAACAACTATTAAAAGGCATAAAAAACACCTATAAGTGTTAAAAAAAAGTATTAATATATGTCATTGTTTGATGACATATTGTAGATGTTTGATATTGTGTGCAGCATTAAAGCAAATTAATTTTGTTCAGAAAAAAAATATTCTAGAAATGTTTATTTTATGAAGTTACCAGGCCTCAGAATAACCACTTTAGTACAAATTGACTGGCAATACAAAGATCAGCCCCCCAAGGCAGGTACAAGCAGGACTCCACCCAGGACCCTACACTTAGGAGAGCCCCACAGTGTCACCACTTAATGCTGTTTGTCACGCTAATGTCATATTCCATATCATTGAGACATCTAGAGACCAGGAGTTTAAGGGCTCTGCTTGCCCCTTTCTAAAGGCAAGGGAGCCCTGCAAATTCTTCCTGCCCAGGGCTCTGCATATCATGAGGGCAGCTTTTCTAAGCAAGGAGAGTTGAACATCTAATTACCCATTATCAAGGACAAACTTCAGCGAGCTTCTCCTAGAAAAAGGTCTGAGTTGTCCCTGTAAAGTTTTAATACAACTCCCATATGCCCATTACAGGAGAAGCTCACTGAAATTGGTTCTTGAAATGTTCAACACCTACATTCTCTCTCTCTTTATTGAATAGACCCTGTTGTGTGAACCGTACTGGCAAATAAACTTCTATTTCAGTAAAATTATTTAGTTTTTTGCTTTTCAGTTATTGTGAAGTGGCAAACTCCCAAACTACGGGTCTTTATGAAGGCAGATTATGCCTTACTCAAGATGGTCACGATTCCTTGACACTGGAAGTGACGTCACGGCGGTTTGGCGGGAGATTAGGACTTCCTCTGCGGTACCCTATTTAAGCTATACCTTGCCTTCTGATGGTTGTCTATGTCCTGTGCTAGTACCCAGATAGCGTTATCCGTTCCTGTTACCCGTGTTTTGACCTTGGCTTGTTTGACTATGTTGATCTCCTGAATCCTGACCTCGGCTTGTTACCATTTACCCTGTCTTCCGGAATCCTGACCTTGGCTACATTTATCGTTGATCCTGCTCTCCAGAATCCTGACCTCGGCTTGTCTGAACTTTCTCTGTCCTAGAGTCCTACCTGACTACGGTGTCTCCTACTACTTGTACGTGACAAAACCAAGGTCTTTATTCACCTGAATAATCGGATTTCATAGAAAACTCAAGATTTTTTAGAAACGGTATTTAAATGCATTGGTCAGACATAGAGAAACCACATTGAATGATCCTTGGGGACCTTTAGAAACCCTGATGCATAGCAAGCTTTAGTTACCACATTGAGGTTATGCAAATACTGTGGCAGAGATTAAATCACTGCAGAAAGACGGGTCCCATGTCTACAAATATCTAACCTTCCTTGATTACTTAAGAATTGATCAAAACAAATTATTGTGTGTTGCTGAGAAATAATCAATGTTTATTGAAGTGAGACGAGACAAAGGTAAATTGTATTTTACAATATTAGATTACCAAGAAACGTCCAGTTAGTTTCTTGTTTTGCCAAAAAACAACATTTAAGATAGAGCATGAAAAAGGTAGGTGGATAAGGAAGAAATGTGATTCATATGAGAGTTTTAAAACATATGAAAACTTTTAGAGAAATCGGAAATATCTTTTTAATATTTCATGCATTCGATGTGCATATTTTATGTACTTCAAGAAACTAATTCAATGTGTTTTTCATTTTATTTTTTTGCCTAGCATCTTGGAAAGAGAAAGCTTAGTTTTATTTTTGTCTTAATAGGCATTCACATACAAACAAAGTCGAAAGTAATGATTGAAGAGAAGCTAAATTTAGGCCATGAAAATGCAAATACACCGCAAATTCCAAAAGCTTGGAATGTGACAGCACTGCTTTCCAATGTGATCACAGCACAGATGAGAACGCCAATAAAACTGGGATGTTTCCCGAAAAATGACATAATAAAATCAATATGAAGAATTTCAGTTCTTTAAACATGTTTGACAATCATTGGTGAACAAGCTGCCTTCAATAGTTATACAACTGTCACTTAATGTACATGTTCTGGTGCAGTGGATTATGTGAAGCTAAAACTTAGTGTTACCATTAAAAGTGAGAATGTAGAAAAGTAGTTTTATGTGTCTAAATAATTATAGAAATATATTAATAATTGTTGATATTAAACATTGATATGTTGACTAATAAATGAATAAAAGAATTTAAAATATTGTGGATGATAATGGACTTGGAAGCCTATATTTCTGGCTGGTGATGAAATGTTCTTTTTACAGCAACCTAAAACTCAAACATTATTAACAGGTTAGCATCGAATATCTCACTTACCAGGGCAGCCTAGTAATAAAGGGAAAAAAACTGCTAAGCTTCACTTGGCAGCAAATGAGGTTTTAATAAAATGTTATTAACAGGAATTTATACTCCCCACAGCACTACTCTTGCCCCAAGCAGCTTATCAGTGCCATCCACTGTAGGGTCACGTGACATAACGTCAAACTGCTGCGTTCCTGTCTCCCAATGCCGGTTCAAGATTGTTTAGAAATGGCCCTTCCGCTGGTCCAGTTCGGAAAGACCCTTTTTGAACAATTTTCAACTGACATGGGGAGACAGGAACACGTGGTCCCAGTGGTCGCCTGGGTTGCCTCTCACAGTTGCGGCCACTGTAATTACACCACTGCATGTCAGTTCTTACCCTATTAAAAGATGAAGGCAGTGGGAATTGTTAGCAATGTGAATTCACTTAGAAGCTTGGGGGTATATATCACCAAGGGGTCAACACTGGAGACAATGACTGTTAATTTCTGGCCATATTTTAACATATTTCCACATGATGTTTAACAGGCTTTTAAACATTTAAACCTTATTGGATCTCAGCTGTAAAGAGTAAAAAGTATCATTGAAAGAAGATAAAATAGTTGTCTTGTAGATAATTATGGTGCTGATGAAGTCCAATTATACGAGGAAGCGAGTTATAAACATGCAATCAAATAGAGGCTCAGATTATAGGTCTGTATTTCCTGCTGATTGAGAGATTTAATTTGACATTCAGAGTATATACCAAGTATGTGCTTTACAACATTATATGTAAAACTCAATAAAAATATTATAATTTGTTTATATATATATATATATATATATATATATATATATATATATATATATAATCTCATATATACCGTATTGGCCCGAATATAGGCCGCACTTTTTCCCCCCACTTTAAGACTTTAAAGTGGGGGTGCGGCCTATATTCGGGGTCTAGCGCCCGACGCCCGGGACATGCAGTCCCGGGCGCCGGCCAGGCAGCGGGGTTAGGATACAGATCCCCCGCAGCGGTGCAGGGGACCTGCATCCTACTGTCTGATACGCTCAGACAGCCTCCCCTGCCGGCACTTTCCACGGGGGGAGTACCGGCACGGGAGGTTGTCTAAGCGCATCGCACGGATGTTCACCGGCAGCGGCGATGCGCCGTTGCCGGTGAACGTCCGCACGATGCATTTTAACCCCCCCGACTTACCAGGGCAGGCTCCCGGGTGTCTTGCAGGGCCGGCGGAAGACACCTACGCACTACGCGTATACAACTTCCGGTGCCGGTACTTCCGCTGAGTGCCGGCACCGGGAGTTGTATACACGATGTGCATAGATGTCCCCCTCCGGCCCTGTAAGACACCCGGGAGTCTACTCTGGTAAGTTGGGGGGGAGGACAGAGTGGCAGCATATCTCGGGGGGGGAGAGGACAGAGTGGCAGCATATCTCGGGGGGGGAGAGGACAGAGTGGCAGCATATCTCGGGGGGGGGAGGACAGAGTGGCAGCATATCTCGGGGGGGGAGGACAGAGTGGCAGCATATCTCGGGGGGGGACAGAGTGGCAGCATGTTTTTTGGTGCTTTTTTAAAGAAAAAACTTTTTCTTTAAAAAAGCACCAAACTTTTAGGGTGCGGCCTATATACGAGGGCGGCCTATATCCGAGCCAATACGGTATATCATCATACCAAACTATCCTTGGGTAATAACTGCCTACACTTCTTATAACTGCTAATCACTCATTGTCTACAAACTATTTTCTAATTTTTAGTACATTAGGGACAGTGAGAGCTGTGTGCATCACATCAGACAGGACTATCTTTTTGCCAAAGTGTGTCAGTGAAAATCAACAAAACATTTGTACTCAGTTCAATAAGAGATGTTCAAACAAAGGAATTCAATAATACACTAAGAAGGTTATTAGGTAATATTTATTATGAATTTCAATACATTTATTTAAACAATTTGTCCAGCTTGGTTCTTAACTAATATTTTTATACATTTTATAATACCTCACAAAATATTTGTTAAGTTATACAGTATAAATTATTATATACATAGAAGTTAAGTAATACTAGATAGGGGAATAGGATGATATGCAATTGTAGAGGAGAACAAAAATCCCAAATGTGCCACACTAGGACAATATTATTATATTCTTAAAAAGAGAAATGGAAAACAGAATCATAGAAGAATGGAAATGGAATAGAAGGTCAGATGTTCAATGGGCTGTAGTCCATCGAACATTAGCCACATGCTAGTTGTATCCTTTTTGGGATCTTAATTCTGTGCTTCCTGGTTGAGGGAGTATTTAGTCCCAACCTTATATTTAGTAAATCTTGTTTATCGAGTGATTTTATCATGCATGGAGTCTGAGACAACCACTCTGAGCAGCGTGGCCTGGGAGGAATGGGGATTTTAGTCCGCCTGGCAAAGGGCATGGCAAGGTACACCACTGAGCACCTTGGCCTAGGGAGACCGATGGCTTTGTTGCAAGGAGTTAAAGATCTGTAAGAGAGATTCTATTGGTTGCCGGCAAGGGGCTTGCCTGGCATCAACCAATAAAGAGCAGCTGCGTTCATTGGTTGATGCCAGAGGAGCCCCCTGCCGGTATCCAATAGAGTCGCTCTTATGGACCTATAAAAACACCTGGTGCCAAAGCTGCTGCTAACTGTTACAACGTTAACCTCATATTAACCCCTGCTAGAAAACTAGCAGAAAATGACGAGAACAAATACGAAGAATGTATACGAATATTTGCCCTCAACGAACACGGAAACGGGAATATTCGTGGAATACGAAGGTTTTTTTTTCCTCGAAGACGAACACGAAGACTTAGTCAGCGCCCAAGTCTTATATATTTTGTTGATTTTACATTTAATGGGGCATCTGTAACTTTAGCATGATGAGATGCAGAATTTGTTATCCCGGATTTCGTTGAAGAGACAATTAAGGCAACACTTAGACACTTTTTTGGTACAGCATGAAGAAGAAAAAAAAAATTCCAGCAGATCTGTGAGTTAAATGAAGAAGAATATTCAAATTTAATTACTTACAAAATAAATTGTTGGCTAGGTTTAGCTGCCTGTGCTAAAAAACTTGAGTTACGGCGAGATTCTTGAGAAGGAATCAAAAAGGAAAGGGCCTCTTAGTTACAAAACCAGTTGCAAAAAAAGATTTATGATATGTTGCAGTATCCTAAATTTATTCTTCATATGCGTTTTCTTAATTGGGTCTTGCCACTTCTTGCAGCAATGAATATGTCACTACAAAATGAGAACTCTGACTCGTACAGTGCATACTATTCAATGGAGAAATATTGCAAGGTCATTTAAAAACCATTTAAACAGTTTTAAAATGAAGATCCAACACAGGAATATTTTATCTATCCTGCAGAGCTATGTATTCCTAGTGACCAAGTTTGCAAAATGTTTATACAATGTGAAGAAAGACCTACTTGACAAGAAAAACAATGCTTCAAATTAAAGAAACTAAAATCAGCAGGCATTCTGAACAAGATTTCCTGCAAATGTTGCAACAACCGAAAATTATGGTGTATTTTATTTAAATCTGGTGAAAGTGATTATGAAGAGCTGCCAATGCTTTTATTATGTCTGAGTCCTGACACATGCTGCTACGAACGAGGCTTTAGTCAGATAAATTCAATTAAAACCTCTACATGAAATCTCCTTGAGAACTGTCATGTTGATGCTTGTTTATGTATTACTACTATTTAAGCTTAAATTCCAAGAGCTTTGATGCTACTGTATTAAAATACCGGATTATAAGACGACCCCCCCAAATCTGAATATTAATTTAGGAAAAAAAGAAAAAGCCAAAAAGCCTGGATATAAGACGACCCTATAGGAAAAAAGTTTTACCAGTAAATGTTAATTCATCTAAACTTTTTTTTTTAAATAAAAGCTATGATTGAGTTTTATTTCCTTCTATTTTCCAACCTGCCCCCCAGTTATGCACATCTGCCCCAGAAATGCCTTATACCCCCTATATGCCACTGTGCCCCATGATATGCCTTTTAACCCTCTAAATGCCACTGTGCCCCATATGCCTTTTAACCCTATATGCCACTGCGCCCCATGATATGCCTTTTGACCACCCATGTGCCACTCTGCCTCCAGAAGTGCCTTATACCCCTATATGCCACTCTGGCATTTAGAGGGTTAAAAGGCATATTATGGGGAAGAATGGCATATAGGGAGGTTTAAGGCATTCAGGAGGCAGAGTGGCATATAAAGGGTTAAAAAGGCATTTCTGGAGGCGGAGTGGCATTAAGGGGGTTAAAAGGCATTTCATAGAGCACTCTGCCTCCAGAAATGCCTTATGCCCCTCATTTAACACTCCTCCGCCCCTCCCAAATTACCGGTGCTTCTGACTTCCCTGTCATTTAGCCGGGGCAGCGTGTAGATCCCACGCACTTACGCTGCAGCCGGAAGGAGGCGTGGCTAGCAGCGGGGGTTGTCTGCGTCCATCGCACAGACCTTCCCTGACTGGCAGAGATCAGAGTTCCCCGCACTGGTGCGGCACCCGCACTGATGCGGCACCGGCACCGATGCGGGGAACTCTGATCTCTGACAGCAGGGGAAGGTCTGCGCGATGGACGCAGACAACCCCTGCTGCTAGCCACACCTCCTTCCTGCTGCAGCGGAAGTTGTCTACGCGAATCTTGTAGACATCTACCACGCTGCCCCAGATTCAGAAGTACCAGTAAGTGGGGCGGGGGGGGGGAGGGGCAGGAGGATCCAGGTCCCCTGCAGCTGCAGGGGATCTGGATCTTAGTCGTCTCATAGTCAGACCTATTTGAGGTCTGATTATAAGACGACCCCGATTATAAAACGAGGGGTATTTTTCAGAGCATTTGCTCTGAAAAAAAACCTCGTCTTATAATCGAGCAAATACGGTATATAAAAAAACCTCTAAAGGTAGTTCATGTTTTCAAACTTTTATTTGAACAATACACCTGGTTCATCATCTTAACTCAGATCATGCCTCAGGTTAAATATTATTATACAAATTATTTTATATCATAGGGGTGTTTACTTTAGCTTGTCTGTTCACATTCCTGTTACTAAATATGTATTTAACCCCTTCAGTCCCCTATGCACGTACCGGTACATCCATAAAACGCATCACAAAGAACTCAGACATACCGGTACATGCAACTACGGGGGTTCTGGCGGTCACAGCTGCGATGGGGCCTGTGCCTTTAGGGGGCCTGTGCCTTTAGGGGGCCCGGTGCGACCCCTTCTTCCGGTCTCCTCGTACTGGTTCAAAATTGTTTAGAAAGGGCCCTTCCGACCTGGACCGCCCTGATCCAGGTAGGAAGGGCCCTTTGTAAACTATTTTGAACTGGCATGGGGAGACAAGAGCGTATCGGGGGTCACATGATGGCACGTGACCCGCGGTGAAACTGATGCTGCTTGCACGGTGTGTGAGCAGCTGGATAGCAAGCTGGAGAAACAGTGAGGTAAGCAGAGGCGGATGGGAGGGAGGTGGGATGTATGTATGTGTGTACTTGTGTGTATGTGTATGTGTGAGCATGGATGTGTACTTGTGTGTGTAAGGATGGATGTGTACTTGTTTGTGTGTGCATGAGCATGGATGTGTACTTGTATGTGTGTGAGCTTGGATGTGTACTTGTATGTGTGTGAGCTTGGATGTGTACTTGTGTGTGTGTGAGCATGGATGTGCACTTTTGTATGTGTGTGTGAGTGTGGATGTGTACTTTTGTGTGTGTGTGTATATGAGCATGGATGTGTAATTGTGTGTGTGAGCATGGATATGTAGGTGTGTGTTAGTGAGTATGAGTACGTGTGTGTAATTTGTGTGTTTACATATGTTGTATGTTGGAAGGGGGAGGGGGAAAAAAGGCACAGACCAGTTATGTGGGGGCAATGACGACATATCCTAGCTGTTAAAGTTTGGGGGCCCGGGGGGAATTTTCACACAAGGGCACCGTGGTTCTTAGTTACACCCCTGGTTACTGCAGATGCTCTGCCTCTCTGTTCTATCTTTGTGATCTGTGGATTGTGTGCTCTTATCTTTCGTGGTTACTTTAGATTAGTTTGGTGGGTGGTTAGATGGAAATGGGGATAGCGTAGAGTTTTAGGCGTTAGGCGGGGACAAAAAATAAATGGTAGTAGGTAGTGTCATTTTAGGGTTTTTTATATAAATAACAGTGTTGAGGAGACATATGCCTTCATGGTTGAGTCTGATGAAACCAGGTCTGGAACCCTACTTACCCCCTTGAGTTAAAAAAATTGGGGCCTGACCCTTTTGATTGGAATTTTTTTAAACCCCAGTTTTCTACCATGTAAAGTCCCAGACCAGGTAAATTGACTGCATTAGATTCCTCCATTATAGTGATAATTCCCAATGCCCCCATAGAGATCACCCCAAATTTGATAGAATTGTAAGAAATTCCCCAAAATTTACATCCCAGACCAAAATTTAGCAATAGATGAATCCCTGGTTCTTTTCAAGGGTAGACTTCACTTCAGGCAGTATATCTTGCCCTAGCTCTCACGGTATGGTGTGAGGTTGTTCAAATTTTGCGAGAGCGGGACAGGATATACCATCTCCTTCAGAATCTTTGAAGGGAAGGAAAGTAATCTTGTTCCCCTGGCTGCCCACAATATGGGGCCGGCTGTTCCCCTATTTGAATAAGGCCTACCACCTCGGGTCGATAATTATTACACCAGCCCAGAGTTATTTCATTTTTTATTTTTGTCACAGACTCCAGCATGTGGCATCGTGAGGAAAAACCATAAAGGTTTTCCAAAGCAGTCGGCCTACCTCAAGGAGAGGCACGGCACTACCAGTGCTCTGCGCAGTAATGAGCTGTTGACCCTCAGGTAGATTGACAAGAAGGATGTTTGTGGGGAAGGCGATGCACAGGTGCCCATAGAGGGTGTAGATCTTTCTGATCAGTGTCTGCAGCCATACTTGGTGCTGCATAACACCAAGACCTGGTACAAAATGGTGGCCATATACTTTACCCAGGTTGCAATGTACAACACATATGTGTTGTACAAAGAATGTGCAACTGGGGAGATCTACACCTTCCCTGGCTCAAAATCCTGAGGGGCATCATCTTTGAGGGTTCAACTCTACACCTGCGAGATGAAACTGTCCTGCATCTTACCTGTAGGCATTTTCTTTGCACAATAACCACCACTGGTGCCCAACAGAGTGTTATGGTCTGGCTGCTTTTCTGCTCACTGTCAGAGTTGCTCAGTTGAAGGCTAATTAACAGCCTGTCAGGGTCACTCACCTGTCTGGTAACTATCTCCTCCTTATTTACCACGGTTACTCTTCTTTGGACAGCCCATAGCCAGCCCCTTCGGGCTATTTTAAAAGCAAAGGATCACGATTTGGCCTGTTATGTCCAGAAAACAAAAAAAAATCCTGTCCATGTGGGGTATTTCAGGAGATGCAGCAGAACCATTTTGTCTCAATTTTTTTCTGCCATAATGCATAACCTGTGCACAAAAAACCCAACCAACACAGTAGTGTTGCACAAAAAATTCCAATCGTCACAGAAGTGTAGGTGCAGGTAATTATTGCAACAGCAATAGAGGCCAAAGATCTCCAAATTCTCCTGATGAGATTGCATGCTTTACAGAAATATATATCGTATTTGCTCGATTATAAGATGTCCCCTAAAATTTTAATATTAATTTAGGAATAAAAGAAAAGCCTGGATATAAACTTATAGGAAAAATGTTTTACTAGTAAATATTAGTTCACATGTAAACTATTTTTCATTTTTAATAAAAACTATGATTGAGAAAAAAGATTTTTTTGTTTCCTTTTCCTTTTATTTTGCCCCCAGTTATGCACATCTGCCCCCAGGCTTGCCACTCTGACCCCCAGATATGCCTTATACCCCCTTATATGTCACTCTGCCCCCAGATATGCCTTATACCCTCCTATATGCAACTCTGCCCCCCAGATATGCCTTATATGCCTATATGCCACTCTGACCCCCTGATTTGCCACTCTGCACCCCCCAGAAATGCATTACACCCCCCTGTATGCCACTCTGCCTCACTGATATGCCACTCTGCCCCCAGATATGCCTTATACCCTCTATATGCCACTCTGCCCCCTCTCAACTTACCAATGCTTCCCCAGGCTCTTCCCCATACTTCAGACTCCCTGGTGTCTAGTGGGGGCAGCTGGTGGACGTCTGCACGCAGACATTCACCGTCTGCCAGGGAAGAGGATCCACGTCCCCTGCAGCGCTGCGAGGGATCCTCCTCCTCTCTGGCAGCTGGTGAATGTCTGCGCTATGTGCACAGACAACCTCCTCTGCTGCAGGCATTTCCACCAGGGCATTTGCTCTGAAAAAAACCTTGTCTTATAATTGATCAAATACGGTACTTTTTGGGAACATGTTATCCTGGGGGACTGCTAAGCCTCTTTATAGATAGCATAGGCTTAGCAAATCACCCTGATTCAATATGCCCTGTTATGTGCAGAAAAAACTAAAACCTATATATGTGGGGTATTTACTGAACAATTCAGCTGAACAAGTGTGTTGTGATTTCTCTGCCATAACACATACTCCATGCCCAAAAAATCCTAAGAAACACAGAGGTGTAGCTAAAAAAAGTGCGGGAAATAATTGCTTTGGCAGTGATTGGTGACCAAAATGGCTGCATAAAAAAATGTCCAAATACCCCAACCAGATACTCGGGCATACTCTGCTTTACACAAATATATACTATTATGGGGGTATTTAAAGGTGGTGTGTTCTAAAAAGGCCCAAATTTCACGCTTCGAATCTGTAACGCATATGTTCGAATTTGTACCCTGTAATGTCCAGAAAATCACAAAAAACTAAGCATGTGGGGTATTTCTGTAATCTGGAAATGTGGCTAAACAATTTCGCCTGGATGAAACTCACAATACCCTGTGAAAAAACTCCTAAGAAATCCTAAGAGGTGTTGGTGAAAAGAATGCAGTGATTTGTGGCCAAATAGCTGCATGAAGAGCACCTGATGGTATACTCTAGGTTGTCTGCTTTACAGAAATATATACTTTTGAGGGATTTTTTTGGTTTCTTTGTTCAAAATTAGAGTTGCAATCCTATCATGCCAAAAATTCAACAGTTTTGTGAAAAATAATGTAAACCTTAAAGTATGTTCCCTATAAGTGCTGGGAAAGTATGGAAATTCTATATAAATGAGGTATTGGTGAAATCAGGTCACCTGAATTGGTAAATTTTGGGAAGATTTTCTGTCACTTTACCTAATTTTGTGAAAAAAAGTTTCATATTGGAAAATATTTGAAGCACTGTTTTTGTTGTTTCTGTTTTTACTGTTTCTCATCCTAAATTTTCGCTACTCATGTAACTATAGTATCAAAAGCACTCTCTCATTCAAAAAACAATATATAGTTTACATGGGTACACTAGTCGCAGGAGTGGGGAATAATGGCTAAATTGACATACCGCAAAAATGGCAAAATTGCTCTTGGATTTAGAGTTAATTTACAGAGTTCCTAGCTTAACATAAATTGGTTATTTTTGATTATTTCCATTAGATTGACTTATTCTCATTTTAATATATTAATGGCTAGTAACTTGTGATCACATGAGGCCTATTATTTTGTTTCAGATTTTTTCTGCTTTTAAATCCATCTGTATCATAAAACTTGACTTTCGTAAATAGAGCATAAAAGACTAGATCTAAGTTGTTTATATACACCATATGGAATTTTTATACTTCAAGCAATTTATTATAAAATTCTATTTCATTTGAATAACGCACTACTACATATGTATAGAACAAGCTGTAACTAGAAACTACAGGGCCCTGGTACAAAAATTACCCCGGGGCCCCCAATTTCACAGCTGGCCTGTACCATCTTTGCCCCAAACAACTTGTCTGTGGCTTTTTTGCCCCTTCCACCCTTCCAACATACAGTCTGGCATACATATGTAAACACACTTACACGTTACACACACTCATACACGCTCACACACACGTACACATTCATTCTAACACAAAGTACATCTCACCCACTTAAACATACACGCTCTCACACACAATTACACATCCATTCTCACACACACACAATTACACATCCATACTCACACACAATTACACATCCTTGCTAAACACATACTTACACACACAATTACACATCCACGCTCACACACAATTACACATCCATACTCACACACACACAATTACACATCCATACTCTCTCACACACACACACAATTACACATCCATGCTCACACACAATTACACATCCTTGCTAAACACATACTTACACATCTATACTCACACACACACTTACACATCCATGCTCACACATACTTACACATCCATGCCCACATACACACACAATTAAATACCCATGTTCACACATGCTCACAGACACAATTATATATGCATGCTTATACACACACACACACTTACATATCCATGCGGACACACACACAATTATACATCCATGCTGACACACACACAATTACACATCTATGCTCACACACACACAATTATACATCCATGCTCACGCACAATTATACATCCATGCTTACCTAAATACATGTATACAAACACATATACATCCCACCTGCCCCCACTTACCTCTTGTGGCTCCTGCAGCTTTCTCTCCAGCTCGTGTGCCCACAGGACCACGATATGTTTCCGATAATGTGACCACAATACTTTCCTGTCTCCCCATGCCAGTGTTTTTAATCTAGTAATCATGTCCCCATGTCCTATTCATGGCCAATCCAATTTCCCATCAAACCTTATATTTTTGAGAACTGGACACCCCAGAGTATTTCAAATAGTGGCATAACTACAAGGTGACGGGGCCCATGCTTCTAGGGAGCCTGCGGTGACCCATGCAACCCCTTGTTCCAGTCTTCTCGTACAGGTCGGAAGGGCCCTTTCTAAACTATTTTGAACCAGGACGGGAACACAAGAGCATATCAGGGTCACTGGAAAAATGGTCAGAGCTGTGGCAATTGACACTTAATGTGGATAAATGCAAGATAATGCACCTAGGGCAGAGTATAGGATATTTGATACTGTCCTAACCTCAACATATGAGGAAAGGGATTCAGGGGGAATTAAAGGTAGATACACAGTGCAGGAAATGCTAACAGAATGGTTATAGCAGTAGAAGTGCTCATGCCTTTCTACAGGGCACTGGTGATACCTCATTTGGAGTATTGTGTACAGTACTGGAGACCATATCTCCAGAAGGATATAGACATGTTGGAGAAGAGTTTAGAGAAGGGCTACTAAAATAGTTAATGGATTATAGGATAAAACATACCAGGGAAGGTTAAAATATGTTAACATATATAGCCTGGAAGAAATAAACGTGACAGGGGGATATAAAAGAAACATTTAAATACCTAAAAGGAATCAACATGATAATGCAAGATAGTTTATTCATAAGAAGAAGTACTACGACAACAAGAGGACATAGTCTTAAGCTAAAGAGGAAAAGGGTTAAAAGTAGGAAATATTACTTTACTGAAAGGGTAGTGGATGTATGGAATAGCCTTGTAGCCAGTAGCGTACCTAGCGGGGGACGGTGCGCCCCGGGTGCTGCTCATCAGGGGGGTGCCACCACGTCGGACGTCCAGAGAGGGAACGTCCGGCGCTAAAGGTGCAGGCTCGGTTGGGGAGATCAAGGATCTCCTCCAACCGGCTTAAAGTCAATCAAGGGAGCAGGAGGTCTGTAAATGCAGACCTCCGATCCTCCTCCCTTGCGATATGCGTGGCAACTGATGCTGCACATCGGGATTTGATGTCATATCTCAGCACACAACACTGAACCCGTGCCCTCACAGCACCAGAAGGACACAAAAGAAGAAGAGCCAAGAGGAAGAACGAAGAGGAGGAGGAAAAGTGACAGAGGAAAAGTAGGAAAACAAGTCTGGGGGGATAGCATGGCATAGGGAGGCTGTAATCACATTGCTTTCATGCCCAGGTTCCAGTATTGTACTGTCTGCCTGGGTATGATAGGAGTGTGATTGCTGTTAGCAATTATATACCGTATTTGCTCGATTATAAGACGACCCTGATTATAAGACGACCCCCCAAAATCTGAATATTAACTTAGGAAAAAAAGAAAAAGCCTGAATATAAGACGACCCCAAAGGAAAAAAGTTTTACCAGTAAATGTTCATTCATGTAAACTATTTTTTTTAATAAAAGCTATGATTGAGAAAAAGATTTTTTTTGTTTTTATTTCTTGTATTTTCCAACCTGTCCCCCAGTTACGCACATCTGCCCCCAGGCTTGCCACTCCAATATGGCACTGTGGCCCATGATATGCCTTTTAACCCTCTATATGCCACTGTGCCCCATGGTATGCCTTTTGACCCCCTATGTGCCACTCTGCCTCCAGAAATGCCTTATACCCCTATATCCCATTCTGGCATTTAGGGGGTTAAAATGCATCTTATGGGGCAGAGTGGCATATAGGGAGGTATAAGGCATTTCAGGAGGCAGAGTGGCATTAAGGGAGTTAAAAGGCATTGTATAGAGCACTCTGCCTCCAGAAATGCCTTATACCCCTATATGCCACTCTGCCATTTAGGGGGTTAAAAGGCATATTATGGGGCAGAGTGGCATATAGGGAGGTATAAGGCATTTCAGGAGGCAGAGTGCTCTTAACGCCATTCCAGAAATGCCCTATGCCCCCATTTAACACACACACACACACTCCCCCCCCTCTCTCACCCCCCTTCCCCCGCTCTCCCCCCTCTCTTACCTGTGCTTCCAGCCGGGGCAGCGGGTTGACGTCGCCTTCTGCTGCAGCCGGAAGGAGGTGTGGCTAGCAGCGGGGGTTTGTATGCGTCCGTCGCGTATACTTTCCCCGGATGTCAGAGATCAGAGTTCTGGTGCGGTGCGGCGAACTCTGATCTCTGACAGTCGGGGAAGGTCTATGCGACGGACACAGACAACCCCCGCTGCTAGCCACACCTCCTTCCGGCTGCAGCGGACGTTGTCTACGCGGATCGCGTAGACGTCAACGCGCTGCCCCGGCAACACAGCAGGAAGCACCGGTAAGTGTGTGTATGATGGGGGGGGTCGGGTGAGACAGGAGGATCCAGGTCCCCTGCAGCGGTGCGGAGAGCATTTGCTCTGAAAAAAACCTCGTCTTATAATCGAGCAAATACGGTATATATATATATATATATATATATATATATATATATATATATATAGCTGATTTTATTTGTCCAATTTATTAAAAGTAAGTAACATACCAAAATTGGACAGAAAAATTCAATAACAATATTCATATATATATATATATATATATATATATATATATATATATATATATATATATATGATTGCTAACAGCAATCACACTCCTATCATGCTAAGTCAGCCAGTACATGCTGGAATCTAGGTATGCCTGGGCATTACAGGATTGCTGTTAACAATTATATATATATATATATATATATATTAATATTGTTATTGACACTTTTGTTACTTACTTTTAATAAAAGTGTTTTTTTTGTTTTTGTTTTTAAATGGGGGGGTCATTTTTGGCTTCGGCCAAGTGAATGCTGAATTTTCGGTTTCTGTCAAGAATTTTCAATTTGTTACATTCCTACTATATATTAAGCAAGACACCGAAGTGGTAGGCCTTGTGACAGGGAACAGGGCATGGTGGTTGATAACATATATATTTCTCACAAAATACTGCAGTGCAATATATTTGATAACCCCAGGGAGAATGTTTTGTTACCGACAAAATAATGGTAATACTGTAGTTACGTTTGGGTCCCTGGGGTGGAGCATTTGGAGAGAAGGGAGGGCCAGTGCTCCACTCCACGGTTTACTTGCAGCAGGTGATGAAGCCAGTCTAGGAGTTCTGGTTATCCCAGATAGTTACTCACCTGTTACCAATGAGCAGCAGGGGGCTGCTACAAAAAGGAACCCTGCGAGTTATTCAGGTGAGAAAACACACAAGCAGTGAGTGAGACTGCAGTTCTCTCCTAAAGAATCTACTCCTCCATCTCCTCCATCTTCTCCTTTGGCTCTCCTGCTATGCTGCTGCTCACCAGACGCTGCTATGAGGTCAGTGCAGACAGTTTGCAGTTCGCCGCAGGTAATGAGCAGCACCTCAAAGCGGTGCTATTTATAACGCAAATTCCCGCCTTTTTTGCGCATTGCAAGCCACCCACGAGCGAAAAAGGGTGGGAAAACTAAGTGACGCGAGCGCAGAAAGAACATTCCACCTTTTATTTTATTTTTTTTATCACTTGAACTTCTGACCCTAACCTTTCTGTCACTATATACCTAGACTGAACTTTTGACCTCAACCTCTTATCCCCACAAAAACATGTCGCCCTGGCTGCTAAGCTCAGCCAGAGCTATCCAGTATATAATTTTAACAGTAATCCTATACCACTGTCAAGGTTTGCCTCAGTATATAACGATAACAGTTATGCTGTACCACCGTCAATGTTTGCCTCAGTATATAATGATAACAGTTATGCTATACCACCGTCAATGTTTGCCTCAGTATATAATGATAACAGTTATGCTGTACCACCGTCATTGTTTGCCTCAGTATATAATGATTACAGTTATGCTGTACCACCGTTGATGTTTGCCTCAGTATATAGTGATAGCAGTTATGCTGTACCACCATCAATTTTTGCCTCAGTATATAATGATAGCAGTTATGCTGTACCCCCGTCAATGTCTGCCTATCGATAGAAAATATGCAGTGTTAAAGTTTGTGTGTGGGGTGCCAAATAGGATGTAAGGTTTTTTTCTTTTTTATTATTATCTTTTTTATATATTTTTTCATTTTTAAATTTTTTTTTTATAATTTTTTTTTAAATAGTTAGAGGTCCTCTTTTTAATTATTATTTATTGTATTATTTTAGTGATTTTTTTAAAATTTTTTGTTTTTTAAATTACAAACCTTTTTTTTTTTTCCCCTCCATTCTGTTTCTCAGCACAGGAGGAAGGTGAGAAACACGGTTTCTCACTCTCCTCCCCGCGATCCCCCTGCATCAATCACACTGTGATCTCTATGCAAGTCCCCACAGATTTGCATAGAGATCACAGTGTCTGTGCCTCATCGGAGCGACCGGATATCCCTGCAGGGGATATCCTGTCCTCCGATGACCTTCCAGGTGACGTCAGCAGTGATGCAACCCGGAAGGGAATGCCCGACCGCGCAATCGGCATTTCGTGGTGGAAGCTGTTACATCAGATAGGGCAGCAGAAAGCCGGCGATGCTGGCTTCTGCTGTCAGGGGGGAGTCCGGGGGAGCCTGATCTCCTGTGCAGTGTACCAGTATGTCCATAGGGGACTGAAGGGGTTAAAGGAAGAATCACATGAGTGCAAAACATTCAGTGCTGCCACAAACTTTTCCACGATCTAGCACAGTTGCTTGCCACCACCAAAACAATTTATAAATGGGGCGCCTTGGTCCCCCAAGCGAATTAGACTAAGAACCCTCACAATATACTTTAACACAATAACTATGTGATTTCAAATGACCAATGAATTGGTCTAATCAGGTAACGTGAGTCTTTACCAGACAAAGGCAGAACTTAACAAAGGAATATTTATTATGAACAAAAAATAGTCACAGTGCATACGAAAAAAAGATGATAAACAGATTATTTACACAAAAAGGAGTATTATTTTACTCACTTGAATGGTAAAATAATAGTTTTTCTGTCTGTAGGGCTTCAGCAAGGAAAAATGGCGACTTACTCAAAATTAGATCTTTTTCCAGTATAAGCGGAGGGAACGTGTACCTATAGGAACCATAAGTCACCTCCTCCTTGTGTGGTGGAACCATATCAGTTAAAATAACTCATTTTCATTTTATTCTCCTTCCTGTGCTCGCCAAAGCAAAAATTCTTGTAAATCATGAAGTCCATAGATATGTCACACTTGCTACTTATGACTGAATACCATGGACTTCACAATTTCTTCCAACCAGCTATTATTGACTTATGTGTTAGATATGACCCTGGAAGAAATGGTTTTCCTGACTGCTAGTGGTCACTTGGCATATCAAAATAATTCACCATCTATGAGGGGATCCAGGCATATTGTGGATTACTCAGCAAGTAGACATGGAGGTACCTCCTCTGTAACATTTCACACCTTGCAGAGGGCCCTGGTTGGAGTCCCAGCTTCAAAAGACAAATTCTTCTTATAAGATCTTTTGGAACGACATGCCTATACAATTGAATTAACCCCTCTCATGCTGAAATTGGCCATGTATGCCCTACACAAGTTGGCGTGACAGGCATGACTTAGCTATGTGTGTACTGAGGTGTGTGCGTTAAAATTACAATTATACTTCTGTTCTTCTTTGAAGAATGCATGCCACATGAAGCTCTCACTATTGTTTTATTATCCAAGTAGAAACTAAACTGATCATAGTAACTGCTGTTATAAATTACATTTTCAAGCTTAAGGTATCAGCAGAGGTGGCAATTAGGAACTAAGTAAAGAATTATTGAAATTCTTAGCCTCATTCATCGCACTAATTGTTATTAAGCAGTAGGCTAAAACTTTGTGTCTAGTCAAAACTAGCCAACAAAATGTGGCTCTTCATGTAAAGAGGCCAATGCTTTTTTGATGCAAGTTGTTAGGGAGTTAAAAAAAAAACACTCCGGTCATCATATGCACATTAATGCATATAGTAGTTGAGAGGTCCCTTTAAACCTACCGTATTTGCTTGATTATATGACAAGTTTTTTTTCCACAGCAAATGCTCTGAAAAATACTTATATTCGAGGTTGTCTTATAGTCAGACCTCAAATAGAGGTCTGACTACAAGACCAAGATCTAGATCCCTCGCAGCGCTGCAGGGGACCTGGATCCTCCTCTCTGGCAGCCAGTGGACGCCTGCACGATGCGAACAGACAAACCTCTGCTGCTGCTGGCACTTCCTCTGGGGGCTTCTATGACGGAGCGCCGCCGTGACATGACCTTCCGGTGCGCTATCATAAAAGCCCCGGGGGAAGTGCAGGCAGCAGCGGAGTAGTGTGTATCGCGTATACGTTAATCGGCTGCCAGAGAGGAGGATCCTCCTCTCTGGCAGCCGGTGAACGTCTGCGTGATGCAGCTGCTGACATGACCTTTCGGTGCTCAGTCATAGAAGCCCCGGCGGAGCTAATGGGCAGCAGAGGTTGTCGTGCAGACGTCCACCGGCTGCCCCCACTAGACACCGGGGAGACTGAAACACGGAGGGCAAGTATGGGGATGCATTGGTAAGTCGGGGGGCAGAGTGGCATATAGGGAGCTTTAGTGCGTATGTGGGGACAGAGTGGCATATAGGGGTATAAGGCATATCTGGGGGCAGAGTGGCATATAGGGGGTATAAGGCATTTCTGGGGGGCAGAGTGGCAAGCTGTGGGGCTGATCTGCATGACTGGGGGGCAGGTTGGCAAATAAAAGGAAATAGAAACAAAAATGCATTTCTCAATCATAGTTTTTATTTAATATGAAAAAATAGTTTACATTAATTAATATTTACTAGTAAAACTTTTTTCTTATAGGATAGTCTTATATTCAGGCTTTTTCTTTTTTTCCTAAATTAATATTCAAATTTAGGGGGGTTGTTTTATAATTATAGTCTTATAATCAAGCAAATACGGTATGTGGTGTCCCTAGCTATTTTCCATGCTGACAGGAAAATAGCTAGAGAGCTATAAACTTCATGCCAAAAGGAAAAAAGTTACACAGAATCAATAAAATATGACTCTCACGACTGCAGTACACACCACAGAAGTTATTCGCCCTGAAAAACACATAGCAAGATAAAAGGACATTGACTTTGATGATCCCAATATTGCGGAGCCTCAGGTATAGGCAGGTAAAAATAGGAACTGAGTATAGGTGGCTAAGCTGGAAACCTGTATAGGTAATACTGCAGATAAATAGCCAGGGCAGGTAACACCAAGACAAGCCAAGGCTGGTGTACAGAGCAGGTAGTCAGACAAACAGGTATGGTACACAGATCAGGTCAGTACGGTACAAAATCGCCAAGCAGAGAATGGAGACAAAGTAAAACGTTCACGAATCATTACGCCAAATAGGTAATTCAGTACCAGACTCGGGTGCCTCTGTTTAGCAGTTCTGGATTTTTATACCCAGCTGTACATTCACACTGCAAATGTCAAGGTGCTGGTAGCGGGTCTCAGCAGCATGACAGTGACATGCTGGATTATTGGTTTAAACATATCCTCAACCTTCATTTGACCAGTGGAACAATGCCATACACTATGTGATTAAAAGTATGTGGATACCCCTCCCAACAATTGAGTTGAAGTCTTCAGCCACACCCATTGCTAATAGAATCAAGCTTATAGACGTGTTATCTCCTTGGACAAACATTGGCAATAGAATAAATCGTACAGAAGAGCTCAGTTACTTTAAACATGGTACTGTCATGGGTTGCCACCTTTGCCATTTCCTCCCTGCTAGATCTGCCCTGGTCCACTGTAAGGTGCTATTGTAGTGAAGTGGAAGCATCTAGGAATAATAGCTCAACCACAAAGCAGTAGAATCACCTGTCCTTGTAACTTCATAAAATGTTCTCTGGAGTGATGAATCACGCTTCACTATCTAGAAGTCTAATATATGAATCTGGGTTTGGTGGATGCTGGAAAAATGTTACCTACCGGAATGCATTGCGCCTAAAGTTTTGTGAATGAGGAAAAATTATGGTCTGGGGCTGTTTGGACTAGGTTTTTTAGTTCCAATGTATGGTAATGTTAATACTATGGCATATAGACATTTTAGACACTTATATGCAAGTAATGGCACTTGTTCGGGGAAGGTCTTTGTCACAGGAGCATCTGTGGCAAGGTTGTTCACCCTGTTCTTTTGTGTTTGTTGTACAATAAAAGAGATTCTTACTTGTTCAAGCCTAATACCGTGTAAATACTTTTACTGTATAAAGAGACTGTTAGATCTCTCACTTACATTTTCCTGTCATATAATACATGTGTGTTCAAGCTGTTAATTTATAATTTCTTGTTAAAACCTTTTATGGGTTACTTGGCACATCACTGTTATGTTAGGTCTAGATTACTTTAGGATTCATAATTCTTTCAGAAGAGGCAATAGATTTGGGAGATTTTATTCAAAGAAAGTTTTTGCTATTACATTACACCATTGTACATGTTCTCCCAATTAAACCATTGCTCCATTTAGTGAGTACAACTTTAAAAGTTGTAAAATTTAGATACAAATGATACCAAATGGTCTGATATGTTGAATTCAAAGGTTATGGAAACATCAGCTACACAATATAGTGTCCTATTAGGAACTGATTTAGTAGTCATTATTAAAGCTCCAAATAGCACTGAGCTCTGTGCTGCAAGAATGATAAATGTTATATACTGAAAGGAAATACTAGCTTTTGTCGTCTTTCAACATCCATTTACACAAAATGATATACTGAACAAGCCTGAATCACCCCCTGTTTGTATTATAGGAAGCTTGCATTATACCCGGAACACAAAGGAGTGCTGTAAGGAAAGCACAATAGGACATAGCAGAGTATACCAACATGTCATCATTAAAAGAAAAAAATGTATGATTTTATAATCAAAACATGAATGATGAGTTTGACACAAGTTGTATGAGGAAAAGTTACTACCAAGCAGAAATGACAAGAAGCACATTTTAAGATTAAAAAAATAAAAAATGTCAGCCAATGTCATATATTTAAATGTTAAACATTTTTTTTTCTTTTCTGGGAATGAGACAAGATCTTGTCTATGGCGTTCTATGCTGAAATTGCAAACAAACTAGCACATAATGCCTATATGTCGCCAAATAAATTATTTAAAAGGTGACTAAAGAATGGTAATTGTATGAAATGTTCCCTACTAGACATGGATATTATGCACAGACTTTGGTCCTGCCCAGTTATTAAGTGGTTCTGGTTACAAGTCTAGACATACGATAGCCGTTTTACATTTTGTTCATAAGGAAACGGATAAACTCTGAGGGCAAAGCAGTTTATTAGTATCTGACAAAATTATATAAATACATTAGATGCTCAAATAAGAACTCAGATCAGAACTGACTTTCAACACACAAAATAGTATGGGTTACAGATGGTACATGGAATACAGTTAATAATTTTGTACTTCAAACCTACTTTTTTGGTTCAATGGTTTTAGTTTAATGACAACGCAGGTGAGATGTCTTGTATGCTGCTACCATTATGCTTCATTGTACACCTACAAGTTTATTGTTGTTAAGGTCTTTTCCATTGTACAAAACGACATGGGGAAATGGAGTAGTGCTTTGGGCCTAGGGCCTGCCTACAAGATATATGGCTTTCGATGTAACAACCTGATCCCTCTTAATATTGTTGCACAACTGTACGTAACCCTGCAATGTGTGACACTGTAAATGTTCACAGCTGCATGCCATGATTTAAGATGATGGTACTTGTCCCAAATCAACTGTAAGCCATTTACTATGCTGTCGTCATACCGTATGGCTGTTTTTATTGTGCAACCCTAGTCATAGGATTTATCTAAAATGGTTCTTATCTTAAATTCACTGTAGTTGAATTTATTAACTTTTACCCTATGCACATATATGAACTTTTCCTGTTACAACTAGACACGAAGGGTGCATTTCCGCTGTTCAACCCGATCACCGATGACAAAATGTACGCGAAGACGCACAACACGAAGAACCTTCGTGTTCGTCTTTGTTATTATCTCCTAACTAATCTCCCTGGTCCCTTCTCCCTCTAGTCTACCTTGTCTACGCAGCATCGCAGGGGTTAATGGGAGCGGGGATCCATGGGTTATCGCAAAGAGTTAAATGTCCGTGTGAGCGACTCTTTTGGTCGCTGGCAGTTGCCCTTCATTGGCTGATGCTAGATGAGGCCCTGCCGGCAACAAATTGGTTGCTCATACGAACCTTTAACTCCTGGAGCATGGCGACCAATGGTCTCCCCAGGCGGAGTTTCGGCATCCTTCTGCTAGAGGATCTGCCAGCGGGCTCGCGTGGACCTTTAACACCTGGCCAAGTTTAGCCGTCAGGAGTTAAAGGTACAAAGATTTTTTTCCCCACAAAGACGAACACGAAGAGGAACATGAAGAGTTGGCGGCCGCCCAAGTCTGGTTACAATCCAACATTGAAGTAAACACTGAATGCCCTTAGCTATGAAGAAATTATTGTACAAGTGTGCTAATGTGCAAACTTGACTCTCCAAACTTTAAAAAGTGAACAAAATAGTGTGAGTTTCAAAAAGGAAACATACAACTATATTTTTTACATTTAGTTGCAAGTTTATTCCCGCTTCCATCTGAAACAGAGAGCTTAACAGATGCTGAGTAGTTATGCAAGCTAAAGAAGCGTAGTCTCAATTTTTTCATTAAAATTGCAAGCTCATGTTAATTATTTACATGTTCTATCCCACAACTACTCTGTACACCCACAATAGTACCGGTAATTATTTCAAGATAATGGTTTTCATTTCTACTATTTAGCTGATGAAATTGATGATTCCTTTGACAATATAAATGTTTTGAATCATCTTGGAAACCCAGTGGAGGGGTTGGACCCGTCTTCCATAGGTAAGAAGAAACCACAGAAAGCTCTAGAAACATTAAGCAAAAAGGACACTGCACAGTCAGGATTTTGAAATGAGGCACTAAAGAAACTTCATTATCCCCCAGCCAAGCGGTCACTAAATTCTGAGGTTGCTGTAAGCAAAGCAGGTACCCCCCCCCAAAAAAAAAATACTACAGTCTATTAATGCATCCAAATCTGTTAGACATGATGCAACTAAGGCAATGGAAGAATTTCATGTCCTCAATGAAACATCTCAAATAAATGTTACTGTGGAGAGGGCTAAACTGTTTTTTTATCTCAAGAATGTTTTTTACCCATAAAATAGGCAAATACGAGGATGCAGTTCTTAGCTAGTGTCTTGAAAACAGAATCTTCTTCCATTCAGTTTCTCAACCAAGTCTGTATCCAATACTAACTTGTTCTAAAACACAGGTAAACTAGTCTAGCATTGTGTTTAGCAATGTTTTAGACACCAGTTGTACAGCTTGATGCATGGTATTGCAAATGTAGGTTAAGACAATTGTGTCACTTACTACCTGTCCGCATTCAGAGCTGACCTCCTGCCTGTGCCCTGGGTATGTATCCTCAGGCCGCACTCCTGCTGGTGATCATCACTAGCAGAAGGGGGGTCTAAGGCCGAATCACCCAGCGGTCTCATCACCTGTTCAGCTGCTGTCCTGCCTCCCTAGGGTTACGGAAATCAGTTGTGTCAGCTACGCCACACTAAATATGGCAGCAGGCATTTGCATATTACGGAGTGACGTCACTATGCCTTGGCCTAACATGGGACATCACCCGTGTTGAATTACAGCGCCAAATCCAAATTTAGTGCCAAGACCTCATATGAAGCCCTATATGAACCCCAGAAGCCTGTACACTATTCCTTCAGATGCTCATATATGTGTTAGTCAGAGTTCTAGCGCATTCCACTATTGTATTGATTCAATTTTTGACCCTGGCTTGACCTTGACTACTCTGTTCTCTGGCTCCTGACCTCGGCACAAAAGGATCAACCCAAGGGGGAATCAGTTGGAGGGTGAAGAACTCTTCTGAGATGGGTTCTCTCTTTTGGGACACAATGTGCTACTCTGCACTACCATCTCCTTTCGGATTTACTTGATACTTTAGCTGGTTAAACTTTGCATCATGGCCAAAAAATCTCAGCCATAATCCCCACAGTGTGTCCCTCTATCACATTAGGCATTTCACATTAGAAAGGATTGCATATTGTACAGAAAACGATAACCCCTTAATGACCGGTGAGGGGCCAGGCTTGTCACGGAAAAACATACAGTTAAGGGCCAATGACATGCCTGGCACTTGACGGGATTAAATGAGTTTAGAAAGTGATTGACAATTGCAATCTTTGCTTAAATGGTGCTGGTGGTAGAATTAGTGCATTGAAAGTATAACAATGTAAGCTTTTGAAAAAAGTGTCTAGTTTTCCAAAATATATGGTTTAATGGGGCTAAATAGAATTGGCCGGCTTCAAAGATGTTCCAAATAGGATGGGCGCAGGATGACTAGGTGTCAAAATTCCAAATTGAAAAATGTGCACCTCCCAACTATGACCTTTTATGCCCCAACCAATCCAACAAACCAATGCATGGGTGGTATAACTGAACTTAGGAGATGTTGCTGAACACGTTTGTTACATTATGCGTATTCCTTTTTAGCCATCCCCTAAATTCTTGGTAAACTTATACCTGAATTGCAATCCTAATGATATCAGTAAGGAAAAGGTAGAACTGTGTGCCTTCGATCCACAGAATGTAGTACACCTGCAGTACACATTTTTTAAATGAATCACTGTGCAGGGGCGTAACTAGAAACCTCAGGGCCCCGGTGCGAGAATCTGTTAAGCGCCGGCACCCGAGACAAACGCCTCACGCTCCCAACACAGGAATTGACGGTAAGTGACCTACAAAGGGGGGGTAGGGAGGGAGTGGGTAGATCGTGAGAAGGGGGGGAGTGTGTAGATCATGAGAAGGGGGGGAGTGGGTAGATCGTGAGAAGGGGGGGAGTGGGTAGATCGTGAGAAGGGGGGAGTGGGTAGATATGACGTCATATCCCGGCGTTCAGCGTGAAGCGCCGGCACCCGAGACAAACGCCTCACGCTCCCAACACAGGAATTGACGGTAAGTGACCTACAAAGGGGGGGTAGGGAGGGAGTGGGTAGATCGTGAGAAGGGGGGGAGTGTGTAGATCATGAGAAGGGGGGGAGTGGGTAGATCGTGAGAAGGGGGGGAGTGGGTAGATCGTGAGAAGGGGGGAGTGGGTAGATATGACGTCATATCCCGGCGTTCAGCGTGAAGCGCCGGCACCCGAGACAAACGCCTCACGCTCCCAAGACTGCACGCTGGGCACGCGGGGAGCAGAGGAATCTTGAGTTTCTGTCAGTCAGGGGGGCCCAAGAGTTGCCGAGTGGTCGTTTTCAGCAACCGCTCGGCACCCCTTGGGCCCCCCCTGACTGGCAGAACTCCAGGGCCCGGTCGCAGTCGCGACCCCTGCGACCCGGTAGTTCCGCCACTGTCACTGTGCAACAAAGTGCTCAAAAAAGCAGAGACATTCATAGTAGAGGGTGGTGGTTAAGCTACTTTACAGATCTCAGATCAGACAACATCTAGAGTAGTAAGCACAGTTATGGAAACCCAATCTCTAGAAGGATATCTATGTTCTGGAGAGAGTTCAGAGAAGAGCTATTAAAAAGGTAAATTATTTGCAGGATAACATTTATCAGGAAAGATTTAGGGATCTAGTGTATGTATAGCTTGGAGGAAATAAGAAAAAAGGTGATAGAAACAATTTTATAACAATATTTAAAGGCATTACCAAAGTACAGGAGGGAAACATATTTCAAAGGATACATGTTAGAATAAGATGTCATGGTCTAAAACTATAGGGTCAGGTAAGGGCTTGGTAAGGATGTTCTACTTTACTCAGAGGGTGGTAGATGACTTAAACAGCCTCCAAGCAAGAGTAGTAGATGTTAGTACAGTAATAGTAATTTAACCAATGAATAGGATAGGCATATAGATATTTTGAAAGACAAAAAACAATTAAGGTTTGAGTCTTTGTGGCAGGGATAATGGACAGACTAGATTGGTGAATGGTTCCATTGTGCCATAAAATTCTATGGCTATGTTCGTATGTTTCATGTAAGTGCATTTTAGAAAAGTCCCAGAAAAGAAAAGGGCAGACCAATGGACTTTTCTCCTAGCCTGAAATGTAATCAGGTACAAGATTGTTTACATTGGCCGTGTTCTCACTTCATGTTTATAGGGAACATATTAGAACATTTGATTTGTCTCTACAAATAGAAAACCTGAACGGACTAATACATGATGTCTGCAAAAGCCTCAACTTGTCATGCTGCAAAGGGCAGCCTGAATAGGTGGATGCAACTCTCCTGAGATACCACTAGAATCTTATTAGAAATGCTTCAAATAGATATGTCTATTCTCTCTAGAGGGAAAGTATTTAAGTGGATACATTATAAATATTTAGTATGTAGAAAGGTCTGGCACAGATTTAAGTCACAATTTAAAGCAGCTTTAGAGTGCTGCACCACAGGGCACAAATTGGAATTAATTAAGTATACATTTTTTACATAAATCAAGAAAATTGTCTTGAAATGTTGGATCAGAAAGTAGCTGCCAGAGGACAACATTAACAATTTTCCAGTTTAGTTATAAGCACAGCCAGCATAATTTAATGGCTTAAAAATATTGTTTGTTATATGTGAGCAGTGTTTTAATGTGGGAGTGATTTGAGGTCAGATTTACATTTAATGTCCCCTAGGAGTGTTTGGGCCCTCATGGTCCCCAAACATTTTATGCATTCTTTTCATGAAACATAGCTTAAACACAAAAACATGTAACTATCACATAGTCACATGTTTCTCTATAGTGTGTTGCAAAAGAAAATAGTAAAGTATCCCTAAACAAGCCTAAATCCGTTCATTATTTTATGATTATATATTGAAAATTGCGTCTTAAAATATTTTATCCTTTTGAAGTAATTTACATATACTTGCATAAGAGAGGAGGAAACCTGTATTAAGATAACCCTATTGTTGAATATTTCACAGTTGATGAAGGTGAAACATAATGAAGAAAAACCATTATTCAACAGTATGATTGAAGTCACTTAGAGTGAGAAATAAAAAAGGTGTAATTATCCTTTTCCGCTAAGAATTATATATAATTATATATTGGAGAGTCATGACCGTCTGATGTTTAACAAAATGAACAATAAACAAAGTCTATGGTATATTTCTTTATGATAGTGTCAAAATCAAACACCTATGGGAAGACAGTCTTCAAACGCAATAGGTACAACAAAATCAATTGCTTTACCTGCCACATCATTTGATCCACTTTACTATCCAAGCAAGTACCAAGTTACCTGTTTGATTACCACCAATCAGTTTCCTACTTACCGTATTTATCCAGCAAGTCATTTAATGAACAAAGGAGTAATGCCAACAGCATGGCGATTGCTCTGCTGCTACAAAGTCCTGTGTATACACACCAAACCGTCACAGTACAAACCCCTTTATGCTGAAAGCAATGTTTTATTCTATGCTCAAGATTTTACTGGGAAATAAACCCAGCAACAAAGAAATTTTTTTCACTTTTGAAGCAATCCAAGTTTGTAACAGAGCTGGCCAGGCTATATAGGCAAAATAAATGGCAAACCACAATGGTGTGTCAGGGGCGCCACCACCTTGTTACCTCCGTAATAGTTTCAAGCATGCACATGCAGGAGTGGAATACTGGAGACATGGTTTACATTGGGCTCTAGAATTCCTAGGGCAGGTCCTGGTTTTCGTCTGTCATCTTTAAATTTATTTAACGTAATTAGGTATAAAATAATGGAATATTCTACCTGTATGCTGTTTCTTTATTGCATTGATTATGACTGGAGGCTTATCGTTAGATATCTGATGCTAGACCAAATATGGGCTTTAAGATATTTGGTACATGTCTCATAAGAGGTTAATCACCTTTGCAATAGGAACTTAAAAAACATGCAGAAGAGTCTCAGTCTTCACCAGAAGAAACACAAACATAAAGAGGATAGCGTATGTCCTATTTTGTTAATAATGTGCACACCATATCCCCTGTAAAACAAAGGCATTTTTCACTTAGCTTAAAAATCAATTATTGTAGTGCACTCATATGCCTGGAGACCACAAAGGTTTTTAATGTAAATCAATAAGTAATAATAATAATAAATTGGCCACCTGTTCATAAGATATTTTGGAATTGGAGAGTGCACAAAAATGGCTACCAGGTTAAGGAAATGGAAAATGGGAAATTTTTGATCAGCAGTTGAT
This sequence comes from Spea bombifrons, assembly GCF_027358695.1. NCBI lineage: Eukaryota > Metazoa > Chordata > Amphibia > Anura > Pelobatidae > Spea > Spea bombifrons. Next base: position 23,756,999 of record NC_071092.1, on the reverse strand, counting down.
GGCATAAATACACAATGTGCGGCTGGCTGGGGGCAAGATGCAAGGGTGTGGGGGCATTAATTCACAAGCGATTGGTGGCTGGGGCATCACATAAATCAATACTAAAGGAGACTGGTGGCATCAATACACAATGGGGGGCTCGCTGGAGTGCACAAATACACTTGGGGCTGGTGGCATCAATACACAAGGTGGGCAGCTGAGGCCATCTCATGAATCAATACCATAGGGAGGGACAGGCTGGGGGCATATATACACATAGGGCTGGCTGGGAGCAATATACAAGGGGGGATAAACACAAAAGACATAAGCAGTGTGGAAAATAAAAAAAAAATATTGTTAGCTTAGCACGTCCGGATGTGGGTGTCAGTGTAGCAGAGACTGTCCTAGTGTGTGTGTTTGGGTGTCGGTGTTGCAGAGCCTGTCTTGGTGTGTGTGTGTTTGGGTGTCAGTGTGACAGACCCTGTCCTGGTTTGTGTGTGTTTGGGTGTTGGTGTGGCAGAGCCTGCCCTGGAGTGTGTGTGCCGTGGTGGCAGAGCCTGTCCTGGTGTGTGTGTATTTGGTCATCAGTTTCCTGTAGGAATAAATTAAACTATTTAATTTTTATTTATCTAGAGATAAAATGTGCTCTTGAATTTGTAGTCACTTCAGAGGACAAAACTTTCTAAGCCCAGAAATCAGTGAGAGGAAAAGTAAAGGTTTTGTTATTTAATCTATTCCATTGTTTAATCTTCATTAACGCCTTTCCACTCTGGTCTGCAAATAAAATATACTCCCTCTCTCCCTTAGGTCTGATCCGGTCCCCAGTCTCTCTCTTTTATCCCATCATTAAGTCCCCTGTTCCCCTCATTAACTCGCTCCCACCCTCTGGTCTGCAAATTACCGTATTTGCTCGATTATAAGACGAGGTTTTTTTCAGAGCAAATGCTCTGAAAAATACCCCTCGTCTTATAATCGAGGTCCTCTTCTAATCAGACCTCAAAATGTCTGCTGGGGCCATGCTACTTACCGGGCTTTGATCGCGAGCAGCAGGAGAACAAGAAGCTAGCAGCGTGTCACATAACTCTGCCTCCCCCTCCTTCCTCTGGGGGCGGGGCCAGAGAAGTTGCATGCACAGCCGGGACCCTGCAGAAGTCTTCGAGTGGGAGATCTGCAGTTCAGGTAAGGGGGTGGGGGAGGGTTTTTGTGATTAATGTGTGAAGTATGTGTGATTAATGGAATGAATGAGTATTTAAATGTTTGTGAATGAGTGTGTGTTAGTATGGATGTGTAAGGGTGGTGGTGGTGGTAGCATGGCATAGGGAGGCTGTACTCACACCCCTATCATCCTCAGGTTCCAGCATGTACTGGCTGCCTTGGCTTGATAGGAGTGTGATTGCTGTTAGCAGATTATATATATATATATATATATATATATATATATATACCTCCAGAAATGCCTTTTAACCCCCTATATGCCACTCTGCCCCATGATATGCCTTTTAACCCCCTATATGCCACTCTGGCATATAGGGGATTAAAAGGCATATCATGGGGCAGAGTGGCATATAGGAGGGTATAAGACATTTCTGGAGGCAGAGTGGCATATAGAGGGTTAAAAGGCACATCATGGGGCAGAGTGGCAAATAGGGGGTATAAGGCATTTCTGGGGGCAGAGTGGCAACCCTGGGGGCAGATGTGCATAACTGGGGGGGCAGGTTGGCAAATAAAAGGAAATAAAAAAATATATATTTTTCTCAATCATAGCTTTTATTAAATATGAAAATATTGTTTACATGAATTAATATTTACTAGTAAAACTTTTTTTTCCTATAGGGTAGTCTTATATTCAGGCTTTTTGTTTTTTTCCTAAATTAATATTTAGATTTTGGGGGGTCGTCTTATAATCAGGGTCGTCTTATAATCGAGCAAATACGGTAATTAAACTCCCCATCCCTTTTTTCCAGGCTTCAGTCTGATTTAGTCCCCAGTCTCTCTCTCTCTTCCCATCATTAACTCACCTGGTGCCCTCATTAACCCCTTCCCACCTTTAGGTCTGCAATTTAAATAAACTCCCGCCCACCCTTCTATATGACCCGGTCCTTAGTCTCTCTCTCTCATCCCCTCATTAACCCCCTCCCACCATCTGGTCTGCAAAATAAATAAACTCCCTCCACACCTTTTGGTCCGAGTCCGGTACCTTCATTAAATTATTTTAAATAAATGAAAAAATTGTGTATTTACTTTTTTTTATCAGATTCATTGACCAACTAACCGATTAAGAAAATGTAAATAACAAAATGTATTAAGAAGCTGCCATAGTGTTATAAAAAAAATAACACAACATGTAACCAATTTTATGATCTACTGATTAATGTCAGGGTTATTTTTGGTGAAAGTCCACTTCCAGTGCCACTATGCAGTACACTTAGAGGGATGAGGGCCTGGCTGCACAGGAAGCACATGACAGCCACCTTGTGATGTTCAGTTTCTGAAGATGCAAGCATGTATTTGAAAAAAGTATGTTTTTTGTTTCTCTGAATGTAAACTAAATGACTACCGGATACCTGTAGATCCCTATTTATTTTTTATTCTATTATTATCAGCAACAGGAATAGCACTCATAGAGTAACCTTGACCTTCTATCCAATCTGCACAATTTAGAAAAAAGGCACCATGCTGCATTATAAAATGTACTACATTTGAGATGGTCTGAATGAATTAAGTGTTAACAAAAATAATCTTGTTGTCAAATGGAGTAAATATACCAGTGATAAAAAATAAACTCTGCAATCATAAGGGTTTTCATTGCTGTAATGTGGGTTACTTTACATATTTTTTACATACAGGTTTTAGTGCTTATGGGATATGGTTATTCTTACACCACCTACAACATTTCATAGTAAAAAATAAAGCACTTACCCGGCACAGAATTTGAAGCCATGCTGCAAAATCTTAATTCATCCCCCATGATCCAACATTTCATGTTTCTTAATGCTTAATGTTATATCTTTCACTTAGAGGATGACTGGTTGCACCTTTTGCTTCTGGTTAAATTTGTGTACACAACCAACTCTATACAGACCTTTCCATTTATGAGCTATGGGTGTCAGCAATACCTGGGTAAAGCGCCCCACCTGCATGTCACTGCAGGGAAACTCCAAGGAACACCATGCCCCACTCCCTGTCCAATTCCTCTCCAAAAGTGATGTGACTTCAGCAGGACTGCTTGTGACATCAGCGGGAACGCACACCAATGTCAGATGTAACACCCCCAATGTCAGCAGGACCTCCAGCCGGCATCCTGCAAGGTATGTGTCATCCATGTGTCATACAAGACCTGCCTGATAATTATACTATATTAGATGTTTCTAGTCAACTTCTTGCAGACCTTCGCATCGAGTTATGTGCTTCGAATAATATTGTTTGGTTGTTCACTGTGTGTGCAGAAAACCATATACTTCCATATCCCCCCAAGCTGTTACTGAATGTTACAATTTTAGAGGAACATTAGGCTTGATTCAGTGAGACATCCATAATCCAGGTTCTTAATCACAAAATGACTGACAAGGTGCGGCTATCGACAGCTCACTTAAAGCTGCCCCACTCATGCGCCCATGTAGGTTCTTTGAGTATTGGACCCTCTTCCATCACTAGCTCAATCAGCCCTTTCCCTGATGAACTTCACCGGCCCTCCCTCTTATTGGGTAAATCCTGTCTTACATGTGTCATTGTTAAAACTCTCTAAACCGTATAAGTCAGGATACAGATGGTCTGGTCAATGTAGCTGATACTGGGGAGAAACGGACCAAGAAAGAGGACAGAAGAAGAAGCGGCAAGAGAGGAAGCTGAGCTGCTGGAAATTAGACAGGGACGATGAAGCAGTCGGCAGAGAAGGTAGGGAGACTCAGTCTCGGACACTACATTGTCCTGGAATGAAGATGCCCGTGACCTGGGTCTGTAGACCATCCAAAGGTCAAAAACTGTAGGCAAGCATAGAGAAAATTAATAATGAGCAAAATATAGGCAAAGGGGAACAGCAGGTGACAAGACACTACAACTGGGCAACTGGTATAATCAAGCAATGATGGAATTGCTTGGTGCACTTTTATAGGGTCATCCATTGGCGCTATTGCAACAGATGGCGTTTAGAGCTTTCTTGCTCATTGTTTTCTATTCCCTGTACTGCCTTTCAATGAGGTTTCTATTTGATTCCTCTGGTGAGAGAGCAGGTCCATGTTCAGATGCATGGCATTTGTTGCCGCCATTCTATCAAGAGTGAAAATCCTGACCTACTTAATCTGCAACCTACTTGACCTTTGGCACATCTAACCTTCCCTCTCCTTTGATGCTTAATTTGGCATTTGGATACCTAGTCTCCACTTTTCCCTTTGGTTCAGACAAATGATACAATGACTCCTTGCTTGAAAGTTTCCTACCTGCATTGAACCAGAAGGCCTTATGTGTCCTTAATGTGTACTACTGTCCTTACATGTTACTGACCAAACATGCTCACAAAGGATTTGCCTTAATCTAACAATAGGCACTGGTTATTTTTAACAGTCATATCATGTCATCGACCAACAAGGAAATCGAGCAAAGTATTATAAATAGTAGTTTTAATCCTATGTACAAGCTTTGTTAAGTAGAAATGGATCAGGTATATTTTATAATCTATACCAAACAATACCTTTCTTAGCTTTTACTGAATTAAGAGTTTTCAGTGTCATGCTTCTTCCTGTTGCATGCTCCTCTGCAGAGCCATAGCTAGCTCCTTTTGTGCCCCCCAGCTACTTTTTTTTACAGATGTTATTTTATTTACACTGCACTTACACACTGCCCATACACGCTGCCTTTACACGCAAACACTTCCCATACACTCATCTGCCCATACACACACTTGTCCATTAACACACATATACACATACACTGCCCTTACAGACGACTGCCCCCACATGCTGCCCTTACACACACCTGCCCATAAACACACATATACTGCCCTTACACACACCTGCTCATACACGCTACCTTTACAAACACCTTCTCATTAACAGGCATATACACATACACTACCCATACACACACCTGCCCAGTAACCCGCATATACACACTACTGCCCATAAACACGCATATACACATACACTGCCCTTACATACTGCCTTTACACACACCTGCCCATTAACACACAAATACACATACACTGCGCTTCCACACACCCTAGAACGCCGGACCAGTCCTGCAGCTGCTGATCGGGCGGCTGTGTGCCCCTTCCAGCTACGACCGAGGTGGGTACCTCTCTCGCCTCACCCTTCCTATGGCCCTGCTGGCATGCAACTCATGACATTGTGACGTCTCACTAGTATAGCTAGCAGTGATATATCACAGAAGAATACAATCTATGTTCTTTAGGGCTTGGTCGGGAGATTGTTACATTTAAGAGTATATTTTCTCACACACAGTAAAATAATTGTATTTTTTAAGGTTCTGGAACATATATTAAATGCAAAAGAACAGGACCTACTGTCCAACTGGAGCTGGAAAATTACCATAATAAAATGTAATTAACTACATAAGTGGATGGTAAACAAGTGGATGGTAAATGACTATAGTAACTAAAGTGAAAATAGCTGCACAGTAACATGCTAATAAAAGCCATTTCACTTAAATTATCATATTTTTAAGAAGGGCATAATACATTCCTGCAGCATAATTGTAATCAATGTGGTTAAATTTAGAGAAGGTTTTAGTGAAAGACGAAACAATTTATCATTTTAAGGTATCCAAAATCCACTGACAAATCCTATGCGGCCCAACAGTTCATCGTACAAGTTAAATAGACCACTGTACTCTTTGAGCATTCGACATAATTGATCATTTCTTGTTGTTCTTCTTAGGTTATTACCAAGCTAACCCTAGCATCACTCTCAAATTAACCATTACCCAGAGAAGGAGTAGGACACAATGCCAACCCAAGGTTAAGTTCAATTTTCCCACATCAGACATCACATATTTCATTATGAATATGATTACTGAGGCTTTTTGCCTAATCTGTTAGAGTGAAGGGGCAGATTCTCAGCTTCACACAGTATGGAGGTGAACTCTCCCTTTTCTACACTCCAGTGGTCACCAACAACCAACAAGACCACATTAAAGTGTTTAAACGTAACTCCTATTGTGAGCCAGCGACAACACTGCACTAAAACAGTCACAATGCATCAAAACATGATCCTCACCACACCTCACAACCTCCTTCTGCTTTGGCATCATAAAACAACTCTAGCCCTACACAATAAACCCCAATAAGAACACCAGTCAAAACCATGCCAAGAAATTGCAATGTTCTCTAGTATAAGCACTGCAGCAATCCCTCTTCTATAAAACATCACAACAATGCAACAGGGTCTCTTCCATTAGTGATTTAAAAGAAAAGCAACAAAAACTGTATTACAAAGTGTGACTGATACCAAAAGAGATTCCCCAACAGGGGCACACTAGGGGTTAACCCAAACTTAATTGACACTAGACGCTGAAATGTGTCCCCCCATAAAGCATAACTTTTAATCATAATGTAAATTAAAAAGTGGCTATAAATTGCCCAAAGGAAATCAAGGAAAAAGTATAAAATAAATGCGTATAAAAAAAATGCGTATAAAAAAAAATGCCCTATAAGAAATTCCCAGGAGGGAAAATCCATTACTAGCCTCCGGGTTACCTGCTTAGCAAGGTATCAGTTGGTGTATATACTAAAATGAACAATTTAGTATTTCTGTCTGGGATTAGCTAGACTGAATAAACCAATTGAAACTCTGAGTACCAGCTAGTGTAAAGTAGAGAGGGAGAAATTTAAAGAAACAACTGTCCACCTGAACTTTCCCTAATAGGAATTAAAATATAAACTTTCCCTCCAACTCACAGAAAAAAACAAAACATGCCCAATATATATATATATATATATATATATATGCGCATAAATAAAACACTGCCACATGTGCAGAGTTGCACACCGATTTATGTGCTTCTAATAATATTATTTGGTTGTTCAGTGTGTGTTGCAGAAAACCATATACATCCATGTCCACCCAAAGCTATTACTAAATGTAACAAGGTTAGAGGAACATTGGGCTCTAATCAGTGAGACAAAAATCCAAAATCCAGATAAATGATAAAATTAGTAAGTAATTCAACTCTAGGGGAACATAGTTAAGCAACAAGCTCAACCTAACATACATATTCAGCAAACCTGAGTATTTTGTATGTGCTATTTGGATAGGTTACCTTACAATGCCTCTGTTTTCTTACAAGGATTATGCAGCTGGAGCATACTGTGATTAATGAAAAAAAGTTAATGCCTTCCATGCTACTAAGATGGAATGATGACAGGACAGGTGAAGGTTGTTACAGAAAGATTAGAGATAGAGACAAGAACAGTTATCTTAGACAATAGAGAAACATAATATGAGACATGGAGGACTTTAAAACATGTGTTTATTGAGCAGCCAGTTCGGGGACAGAGGTCATTTTCATGTTGGGATACATTTTCTACTCAGCAGAAGACAGGAAGTATAAGGGCAAACTTACGGCAAATCTTCAAAAGTTCCATGTAACTTTCAAAAATTTTAGCAGGACATTGATACGTAACCTTGACCAGCATTTGTCAGAGCCTACCCTTAAAACTTATCTTGTACATGAAGGTTCAGCAGGCTAAGATTAATCTGGTACAGATCACTGTGGAATCCACTCTCTAGTGACTGCACAGTACAAGATCACCATAATATCACATCATATTGCAGCTCTTCATTACAGTGTAGCAGTGCAAGGGAGCCTGCTGTGATTTTCACATTATTCTTTTGTCTAGGCCTAAAGAAGCCTCCATATATATATATAGGTTATTTTATGCTCGTATCAACAAACTTGATATGGTTCATATCAAGTGTAGATTTGGTGGCAGGTTGTTTTTGTTTTTCGTTTAGGAAACATCTATTAAAACTTGTTTGAGTTTTTAAGTGTTACCACCAGTAACAAATTATGTAAATGCTTCAGTAAAACTACAACAGTTTTTTTTGAAGAAACCTGCTTTGTGCTTATGTATTTTTGTGCCTGCTTCCAAATCTAAATCTAGACAACTAAATCATTCAAATAATATTTACCTGCAATAGGCATTGAGGACAGACCACTTGTGTTTCTTTTAAACAAATCAATTAAAAACACTCACTTCATTGGTATTTTGTATAGCTCTGAACTGTGTGCTTTAGTTGAAGCTAATTGTATAAAAATATGGACAATATTTTGCTTATGGTTTTATTAAATTACATTAAAAGTACCATATGTGCCTTATTTTTAAAGGAAAAAGTCATTTTGCCAAGGATCAGTTAAGAGATCGGTGTCCCCTTCAAGGAACCCTCCAGGCTGTATTCAATGTATTATAGGCATATTTGCCTAGACTCCAGTGGATTGTCATATAGTTACAGGGCAAGTAACATCTCTTTTTAAATGGAAAACGAAAATTAACCGGTAAATGCCACAGCTTTTGTGGTAAGATTCAACTTATTCCACACATATTTTAATTTGATTGCAACCTGAAGCATTTGCTTTGCAGTGGTAGACCTTGAAATGGTCCATAGCTTTCCTGCCTCCCTCTTGCTGAGATCTGGGTTGCAAATCTTTTAAACTTGCCTTAATCGAATAGTGTCTTAGAATTCAGCAGCATCTCATCATCTGGAACTACTGAGGCAGCACTTGTGATCTTCCTGACCCGCTGAGTTGTAACAGATGTAAATATTTGTACACTATGCCACAATCTTACTGTTCCTATAACCTCTTCCTCAATACTAATCATCCACCTCCGACAAGGTTTTGCTGTTTACCAAGCATTTTATATATAAATACATTTTCATAAGTAATGTGGAAATTAGGTTATACGTGGTTCTATCAAGTTGCCATAGCAACACTGTTTCGGTTTCATATACTGTAGGCGCTTATGTGCATACAATTTAATTTTCGCTGTGCTCTAATATATATATTTTTACAAACTTACAAACCATGGAGAGAAAAATCATAAGGGTCATTGATAAAACAAATTAACGCAACTGTGTTGAGAATGGCAGAGACAAATGTGATCTTACCAACCAGTTACAGTATAATATATCAAATAGAGAGTTATGTTTGATGCTAATAGTAAATGAACCTGTTTATAGCATGTACTATTTCTTCCTCTGTCATGGTATTTAATATGCATACATATATAACATGCACAAACACAAGTATGCAGGTGAGAAATCGCTACAGAAGATAGAGGGTGTCCATATGGATCTCTATGCATGCATTTTATCCTGCTTACTAAAAATATAAAGTTGGTCTCAAAACAGAAATATCTCTGTCTCTTAAGTTCCACATACATTTGTCCAACTGCAGATGATAGAACATAAATCTAAACTAGTTAGTAAATAAGGGAATATGCAGTGAGATGCTCTTCAAACAATTAGGTCAAAGTATTACTCTATACAAATCTCCCAAATGGGGCGCACATCCACAAAGGGAAAAAGAGATATTTGACAAAAAGTAGTGTAACTCTGTATGCAAATAGGGGTTTAGCAGCATTGCAGGTAAGTAATGCACTCCAAGGAAATAAATTAGCTCATCATAAAATATTCTTTAATTCTTCATAGAACAGATGAAATGTACAAAAAAGGCACAGGGAAGTCCGCCATCCAGCAGCAAGAGCTTCCCAATATATCCCTCTCTCTATCTCAACGTATTTCACCGGACAACCGGCTTCTCGTGACCATAATACACCAATAAGATGGAATTTTGTCAAATATGTGGATGTGCGCCCCATTTGTAAGAGTTGTATAGAGTACTAAGTGTTGAAGGAACGCTTATATGGGTGCTGCTGCCTAATTAGGGAAAGTATTATTTATTCATTTACACCAGTGGTGTGTTTTTGCTTTTCTTGTGTTTAAAGTATTACTCTCCCTCATTTTAAAAAAACTATTATTAGTTTGTCACTGACATAAATCGCATGGCACCTCTCAGTCTAGTACTAGAGCTAGAATATGGTGAAATGACTATGATTGCCACCCATTATTTATAAAGCATCCACTTACTCAACAGTTCTAGATAATGGTGGGCATTGCAACAAATTGCAGCAACCTAGGGGAGCACCCAACCATAAAAGCATACATATTTATATTCCCAGGTTGCTGCTAAAATGATAATGACCAATAAGTATACAAAACCAAAGAAGAATGCAACACATACCCAGTAAATACCACCTAAGGCATAAATATTGGGGATTCCGTCATGCGATATAGCCATAGAGTACATTAGCTTGCCACTAGGTCAAAGTAGGGGGATCATCTATCATTTGAAACCAGTCCATTAGATAAAAGCTAAGATGGTTGAACAAGGACAATCTAATCTGTGCTGTTATTTTATTCTTGGAGCTTTGTTCCTGAAGCCCAAAAGGTTAGGTAACCAAAATGCCAGTCAGTTTGGCTATGCTCTAGCTACACTTAGTAGTGGCATCCATAGGCATTACACAAAATATACTTCTCCCTGCAAACAAAATTCCTTAGCATTGGTGGAAGCAAGAAGCATTTAGGTGCTTTTTGGACATGGGGGTTCCTCTATAGCCCTAGGCACCCCCCACTACTCAGAAAATATAAAAGGCTGTGTAAAGTAGATGTATGTATAAAATATCCATGGAACAGCTAAAAGGGACAGTAACTTTGAAGAGTTGTCTGCTTTGCAAAAAAAAAAAAAAGTGCCACAGACATTCCAGCAAAGTACAATAGGTATATTAGCCAGATTCAGTCAAGTTAAGCTTATAACATAAGCAGGGGTAAATAATGCACCTCAATGCAAATTTACATGCTTCGGGCTTTTATATTGTGCCATGAGTGCTTTTCTAACTTGTCAGACCCTTACAGCTGTTAGTATGCTGCAAGGTCAGCGTGCATTCATACATTTGTATAGATTAACATTTTATGCATATACAATTTGTTCATTAGTCCAACTTTGCATATTCAGTGAAGTGACTTCCAAGGTTACACATTTCTAGGCTAAACTGGAATGAGATGCGTACAGAAACGGTGTGAAGGGTGGTTACTGCTTTAAATTAAGCTGCTGGTCACATTGAAAAATGTATTCTAATTGAATTCAAAATTGCATATAACCCACATTGAAGGCAAAAAAAAATCAGGAACAAGGAGTGTTACCGTCTACATAATTATGTCTGGCCATTAATACCTTGTTTTTCGTAGAAGAAGGTGCAAAATCTCAAAAGGTCAATTGTTACTAAAAAGTTAAATTACTAATCATACAGCAAGAAATATGGAAATGTGTGAGGGCCACTATCTTGAATTCAGCTAAATAGAACCATGGACTCCCTGTGTAATCCACAAGTATATTACAAGCAAAGATGCTATTTAGACCATTTCAGAACTCGCTGGGGCATCAAGCTGATCAGTAGGCATAAGTGCATGGACAGATGGCCAATTAAAGAGAACTCCCCAAAGGACATTAATGCAGGCAAAAGGGTCTGCAGTAGATATATCCCTTCACTAGTTCAGGTTGGGCCTATTTGCACAAACTTTGTTGGGAGCTTTGAGGCTAAAGCTAAAGGTGTTTATGGACTCTTACTAGGAACACACACAGAGGATCCCATTGAGGATGCTTGGTACCAAATATGCTGTGCAACGCATGTGTTGTGGTTTGCCAGGAATTGAGGAGGGAGCAAGATGGAGCCCAGGGCTGCCACCGTCCCACTATGGTCCTGGCACATTTATATTTTTTAACCCCCTTATTCACTACACATCATGCCCACACCACTGACCCAACCCCTGTGACACTAACACTCAAGTGTTATTGATTTATACAATGTATTATATATTTTTTCCTGGGAATGCAATTGTAATCTTCTGTTACTGTAAATGTTATTGTATTACTGAGTTATTGTGTGTATTTTATTGCCCAGCGCTGTGTCACAGTGCCTACATTATATATCCAACGTCATCATTGGATTGTGCTTATGATGATGCTGATCTGCACAGTATTGCCGTACATTACATTTTGGGAAATTGTACTTTTTATTTGTACAAAATTACATTTTCAAATCAAAATAATCATCCAGAAACTGTAACAAAATTTTACAATTGAATTGGAGTGTCTTTATATTATATTAATCATCAATTTAGTACATCACATTGTGTATTAGCCACACATTATTTAATTAGTCACTACATAAGCTGCATGTACTGCTGGGTTTGATGTGGAAATGGGGCTTTCTGTGACAGTTTGCGTGTCTGTCTCATAGGCTTTAGAGAATCTGTCTGCTTTATAGGGTGCCTCTTTTATATATTCAGATCCAAGTGAGTAAGGGCAGTATACTTATGATTAACATAATTTATACATTTCTCAGTTGGAAATTTCAGTGATGATGTCTGTTCATTCTAGTTTTAATCTGTATTAGTCTGTAAATAACTAAATCATCCCTAAATACAGTTAAACCTGTAATCTAGTGTTTTTATGTCTACTTTGAGTAATTGGACACACATAAATATATACAATATATTAATATTAACATATTAATTTGGCTACAGTGTCGGTGTAGTGTGAGTTACCCTATAAAACAACATGGTTTTATGTGATTACATAACCACGCATTGTCCATACGCATAAAAGATATTTGGGAGTGGGGGGAGAATGACATAAAAAGCTCATCTTCTTGAGCATAAAACATAGTGATGTATACAGTAATGTATGTTAGCATTGACAAAACCTGGTTTTATCTGGTTTTGTTCCAATAAACTCACTTTATCTGCAGAGCTGTAGGCTGAAATTGTTGTCCCTGCTCAAAACACCACATACGAAACAAATTTTTAATGGCAGTACCAATGTAGTCTGTTCCTTTCTAGACTATCATTAGCCAGAATGGCAGGCTACGTGTTTAATACCAAGTCATTCTGTTGTTTACCACAAGCAGTATCATAAGGAGTTATTGTGCTTGTCTAGTGGATTAGGCTACGATAACAGAGCTAGAACACAAATAAATGGCTAACATGCAGTTGCCTTAAAACATATCATGCCAAAAAAACAACAAAAACAATATAGTTGAAAAAATATTTTAATTTTATACTAATAACAAAAATATGTGGTGTTAGTTCCCCTTTAAAGGCAGTCCTGCTGGTGTCTATGTGCCATCTGGCAATATTTATATATTTCATGCTGCGTTACCCTTGTTTACCTGCTGTGGTGTGCTTGAAACTGATATGATGTGAATTTCATTTTACTACAGCTGTAATGTACATACTATTTTGTCCCACGCCATTCTATTTACGTTCTTTATTCTTGATTACTGCAAGACCTACTACAGATATTGCTTAGAAAACCAGCATTACCTCAGTTTCACTTTTGAAAAAATCCTGTGCTCTTATTTACATCACATAACTGAAAGGTACAGTTATTTGAAAGCTCTGTTGTTTTTAATATGTCCTATGGGTAAATGATATAGAAATAAGCAGTAGAGCAGAGCATTGAACTGTTTGCACTACTGTTTACAATGGGTATGAATACATTAGGAGAGGGCCCTGTCTCTACAGTTAGAAGGCACTCCTAAATTTTGTAGGGTTGAAGTTTGCAGTTCCAGAGATTAGTAGAGGTAAGGAAGTATGATGGATACACTGTCAGAAGCCGCTCCTTGAGCCCAGAACAGGAACCAGGGACCCTGTATACGCAGAGTTGGATTACAGCGCTGATGGAATACTAGCGATTATAGAATATTACTCCAAACATCAGACAGAACCAATGTGGAGGTGGAACAGGAACTGTGTTTATTAGCGGCACACCAACTTATACACACACAGATTTTGATAAGAGACAAAGACAGACAAAACCCTGCCCAGACAGCCATGCGCAAAAAACCTGTAACCATAGCCAGCAATACCTGCACAACACAATGGATCCCGAAGGAGAGGCGACAATTCAGGGGTACTGATTGGTAGCTCGGGGTCCCAGGAACGTCTCAGTCCAAAAAGTGCCCTAATTTGTGGGCAGGGCCCCGAGCAACAGCGAGTTAAGGGAACAACCAGGGGTGTGGAGGACATGATGATATGTACTTAACTGTAAAATACACATGATTAACAGGGTAAACAGATGAAATAATAATGGAGTCAAGATAATTGTATTTGCAGCCCTATATCTGTAACAATGCTCCCCCTCCCCGACCTATAGTCCTGCCTGACCTGGCTAGATTTTGTTAGATCGTCTTGGGGCTGCCCGGGTAGATTTTTTTCCAACTTGGTTTGAGCATCCACCTTGCTATTCTGTTTTCCCGCCCAATATTGAATGGAGAAACTGTAGGGCTGCAATGCGAGGCTCCAACATCGCAAATGACAATTGTCCCGGGATACCCTGTTGAGTCAGACTAAAGGGTTTTTGGTCAATGAACACCGTGAAAGGACATCCATTTACCATATTTGCTCGATTATAAGACGACCCCGATTATAAGACGACCCCCCAAAATCTGAATATTAATTAAGAAAAAAGGAAAAAGCCTGATTAGAAGACAACCCTATTGGAAAAAAGTTTTACTTGTAAATATTAATTCATATAAACTATTTTTTCATATTTAATAAAAGCTATGATTGAGAAAAATATTTTTTGTTTTAATTTTTTCCTTTTATTTGCCATCCTGCCCTCAGAGAGATCAATGATCTGCCCAACCGGCTCTGCTTCCCCGACAGTGGGCGGGCTATTCCGGCGCGGAGGAGGCGCCCCCCATGCTATGCGCACGCTAAGCCGGGAAAGGTACGTGTGTAGACAACCTCCGCTGCCCAGGTTTTCGCTGGTGCTTGGTGATAGATGCCCTGTGGAAGTGCCGACAGCAGCTAAGGTTACCAGACAGGAGGATCCAGGTCTCCTGCAGCGCTGCAGAGGATCTGGATCTTAGTCTTGAGGTCCGATTAGAAGACAAACTCGATTATGAGACGAGGGCTATTTTTCAGAGCATTTGCTCTGAAAAAACCCTCGATTTATAATCTAGCAAATACGGTAGTTTCTTGAGAGCCCATACCAGCGCCAAACATTGTTTTTCTACTGCTGTATACCCCACTTCCAGAGGCAATAGCTTCCGGCTGATATATACTACTCGGTGCCATCGTAGGCCTTCTGGCTCAGAACGGCTCCTACCTCAAACATGGATGCATCTGCGTGAACAAGGAACTGTTTGGAGGGGTTAGGAGCAGCCAAATTGAGGTAGATGTTAAAGCGTTCTTAAGCTGCTGGAAGGCAGTCTCACACTCTGGGGACCACAGGACCTGTCAGGGTAAGCTCTTTTTGGTAAGGTCGGTAAGGGTTTTGACCATGGTACTATAGGGACAAACCTGCAGCAGTATCCCGCGGTCCCTAGGAAGTCTAACACCTGTCTCTTCGTCCTGGTGGTAGGCCATGGACTACTTGACGACTCAACAACTCCTAAATCGCGCATTCCTTCCTTCAATGCCTCAAAGGCACCTGCCCCGGTGTTTCACCAAACGCTGCCTAATCACCTGCCTAACTTGCTAACGGAGTTCTGGCTGAACAGTTCTACTAGTATTCATATATTGGTCAGCCGGAACTGATGCTTGGTTAGCAGTGAGAGGTCTCCGGTCCCATACCCAATCACATACCAGAAGTGCAGTGTTCATAAGATTGCTCCAGCGGAATTAGTTGAATCGTGTCAGCCAGAGTCTCCACTTGAGATCCAGTCATCCAGCTATCTAAAGCCCAGGACATCTTGTGCACCCGCTCTTATGAAGGTGGGCACGGGGCAACACATTTTAAAAATTGCCCCCGAATTTTCAGCTGAACCGAATGGGCAGGAAGCATAATTCATTGACCAACAATGAATGGGCCTAAAGCAAACAAAAAAAATACATATATATATATTGAATGGCTCCAACTATGGAGATGGATTTAGGAGTAGAAGATAATAGGCTGTCTAGTAGTGCACATTCAGAGACTGATAACAGTAAAATGTTTGTAGTTTATTTTTAATGAAAGTTGTCTGTTTCGGACAAACCACACTGAGACCCAAACATACACGCCAGGACAGGCTTTGCCACACCGACACCGACATCCAAACGGGCTAAGCTAAAACAATTAAAAATAGTGTTGTTGACCCCCCTTTTGTGTTTTTGCCTCCTTGTGTATCGCCCAATCCTGCTTTTCCCTTTAGTATTTATGTAATGGCCCCAGCTGCCCCCCTTGTGTATTGATGCCGCCAGCCCAGACAAAATGCTGCCCCGCAGTATGGCGGATGTATAGCTGACTAATTGGTTCCCTTCCATGAGTCTATACATCCCCCATACTGCAGGGCTCGTCAGCAATATGTGTCCTGGAAAACATGGCCAATGTGGTCACCATAATGCCCCCAGATTGCCCCCAGCCAGTCCCACATTGTATATTTATCAATTTAGTACTGATTTATGCGATACTTCCAGCCAGCACCCCCTTGTAAATTAATGCCCCCACACCCTTGCGTAGTATCATGTCAGCCCTGGCACATTGATTGTATCCACAGGACCTGCCTAGCACTCAGATTGGAAGCATAGGACATTGCCATCTTTGCACCCAAAAAGCCTCCCTGTGGCAAGGATGAGAAGAAAAGCATTCAGAAAAATGTGATATGTGACATACATACATACATTGATCTGAAATGTATCATATATATATAGACTTGCTGCAGGGCATGTCTTCAGCAGTTATGGCCCAGATTTTTGTGTCTTCATTCCAACCACCTGTGGTAGTGGTAGGCATCCAGTTAGGGCAACAAATCAACTAGGTTTCCAGGGCATATATAATTTTCACATATTGCTGACCAGCACAGGTGAAGTTTTGCCCTGCAGTGTGTGAGATGCATAACAGAGTAACTTGTTCCTTTCCATGAGTTTATACATTCAGGCCAGGGACTAGCTGCAACTATAAAGGCTACATACATTCATATAGCAGAAGGAGAGGGTGTCTCTGATTAGTGATAAGGCCTAGCACAGTTAGTACAAGGTTTAGGGCTATGAGATGTTTGGCTTGCCACCACACCAAGGCAACTCACTATAGGCAAGTCCTAACACTAATCCTGTTTAAAAACACCAAACTAGATTCCTGAAACAAAGTGACATGTCAACCAGGAAGCTCCCCAATAAACTAAGGTGAACGTGAACTGAGTGACTTGTGTAGGACTAGCTTACTACATGAGAGTCAGGCACAGGTCAATTACCGTATTTGCTCGATTATAAGACGACCCTGATTATAAGACGACCCCCAAAAATAAAAATATTAATTTAGGAAAAAAAACAAAAAGCCTGAATATAAGACTACCCTATAGGAAAAAAGTTTTACTAGTAAATATTAATTCATGTAAACTCATTTTCATATTTAATAAAAGCTATGATTGAGAAAAATATATTTTTTATTTCCTTTTATTTGCCAACCTGCCCCCCCCAGTTATGCACATCTGCCCCCAGGCTTGCCACTCTGCCCCCAGAAATGCCTTATACCCCCCTATTTGCCACTCTGCCCCATGATGTGCCTTTTAACCCTCTATATGCCACTCTGCCTCCAGAAATGTCTTATACCCTCCTATATGCCACTGTGCCCCATGATATGCCTTTTAACCCCTATATGTCCCTCTGCCCCATGATATGCCTTATACCCCTATATGCCACTCTGGCATATAGGGGGTTAAAAGGCATATCATGGGGCTGAGTGGCATATAGGGGGTTAAAATGCATTTCTGGAGATATATATATATATATATATATATATATATATACTGCTAACAGCAATCACACTCCTATCAACCCAAGGCAGCCAGTGCATGCTGGAACCTGGGGATGTTAGAAGTGTGATTACAGCCTCCCTATGCCATGCTACCACCCCCACCCCCCCTTACACATCCATGCTATCACACACACACTCATTCACAAACATTTAAATACTCATTCATTCCATTAATCACACATACACACACGCTCAAACCCCCCACCCCCTTACCTGAACTGCAGATCTCCCACTCGCAGACTTCTGCAGGGGCCCGGCTGTGCGAGCAACTTCTCTGGCCCCGCCCCCAGAGGAAGGAGGGGGGAGGTAGTGTTATGTGAGGACTGTGCTAGCTTCCTGTTGTCCTGCTGCTAATAGCACAGACGCTGCTCGCGATCAAAGCCCGGTAAGCAGCATGGCCGAAGCAGAATGAGGTCTGATTAGAAGACGACCTCGATTATAAGACGAGGGGTATTTTTCAGAGCATTTGCTCTGGAAAAAACCTCGTCTTATAATCGAGCAAATACGGTACATGGAAACTAGGACAGGAGCAGAATTAAAACACAGGGAAACTGATGCAAACCATGCACCGTAGCAAGGGCTGAAGTACTGTTTCAAAATTGAGACCTTTTTCACAACTCAAATGATGAAAAGAAGCACATAGCATTAGCTTTTCTGTAACCATCAGTGGGTTTCTACTGGATTGCTTCACAATACCTTGTCTAGGGAAATAAGTAATCAATAGGACAAATCAATTAAGCAGTCACTATAGAAACCACAGCCCACAGTGTGCGATAAAGAAATGATGACCTTTAACTCTTAGTGAGAGCGGAATCAGCTTTTCTTTCCAATTAGTCTACTTTAAAATACAAATCCTTTTTGCGATTATAACTTTTGTTCCTGCAGTTGACTTAATTTGATTGTGATTTAGGAAGGAAGCAAAAGAACATTCATTGATTGTTAATTTTCCTAACTCCTCCTTTACAATATTTTTCACAAACCTATCATTTGTTCCATGTACAACATTTTAGCAAATTGCGCAATTATATAACAAAAAAGCACCAGATGCACCAAAGAATAATATGCAATCCAAAATAGTTGGTATCACAAATGATCTATTCAGCAGCATCACTCACCTGCTGTCTTACACATACTGTACCATCAAAGGCGCTACTTCCACTGTTATTGTTAAAACCCATTATGGCCGACTTTGACGGAAGATCATTTCAAATTACATTAGACTTTTTAAAATTTTGTATTAAATAAAATGTATTTCCCTGAGCTGATCTTTTTGTTGAAACTTTTTTTATTTTTCGGGGAACTGTTGAGGTAAAATCTCTGTATTAGTATTTTTATTTGAAGTATACTTTCAACTTAACAATAACGAGTACAGAAAAGCAAATCCTTAGGGGGTTATTCACCAAATTGGTCATTACCAGGAGTGGCAGTTTCAATTCAATAACTGCAGTCTGTGCAGTCATCTCTTGTGTACAAGAGGTACTTGGTTGACCCTGCAGAATGCATAAATAAATCTGAGGTTTTATGAATGTCACCAAATTGATGGTCACGTTCTACAGGGTTAGGCAGGGGCAGGCTTACTGGTACCTAGGTGCAAGATATTTTTGTGAGTGTGGATGTAAGTCGCTACTAGTGGAGGTTCACACGACGTGTCGTTAGTTACAGGCCACCATGCTACAAAAGAAGGCACAGTGGGTTTGTACCAGATCATTTTGGAGGGGGAAACAGGAGTAGGTAGAAGTCCAATAAAAGTCTATGGACAATATACTTATTTTAATTTTTTTATTAAGCTCAAAATAGGCATTATATTTAGTAGTATCCATAAGATATGCAAGATAGTCATAATAGAGTGTATTCACAAACCTTTACCAAATAGGAGGAAAAGTGTGTGTTTAAGCCCCACATCTACCATGTTCAGGCTTGGTACATGTAGAGAACTGCAGGATATAGACTCACTGGCCACACTGTTCAATTGCTTGTTAACACAAATAGCTAATCACCCAATCACATGGCAGCAACTCAATGCATTTAGGCATGTAGACAACTTGCCGAAGTTCCAACCAAGCATCAGAATGGGGTTAGAAGGGGTATTTAAGTGACTTTCAATGTGGCAAGGTTGTTGGTGCCAGACAGGCTGGTCTCAGAAACTGCTGATACACTGGGATTTTTCACGCACAGCCATCTCTAGGGTTTACAGAGAATGGTCCAAAAAAATAAAAAATATCCAGTCAGCGGCAGTTGTGTGGATGAAAATGCCTTGTTGAGGTCAGAGGAGAATGGGTTCAAGTTGACAGAAAGGCAACAATAACTCAAATAACCACTCAGAATACCATCTCTGAACGCACAACTTGTCGAACCTTGAAGCAGATGGGCTACAGCAGCAGAAGACCACACCGGGTTCCACTCCTGTCAGCTAAGAATAGGAAACAGACTACAATTCACAGAGGCTTGCCAAAATTGGACAATGGAAGAATGTTGCCTGGTCTGATGAGTCTCGATTCCAGCTGTGACAGATGGCAGGGTCAGACTTTGGCGTAGACAACATGAAAGCATGGATCCATCCTGCCTTGTATCAATAGTTCAGGCTGTTGGTGGTGGTTTAATGGTGTGGGGGACATTTTCTTTGCACACTTTGGGCCCCTTAGTATCAATTGAGCCTTGTTTAAACGCGACAGCCTATCTACTTCCAACAGGATAATGCACCATGTCACAAAGCTCACATCATCTCAAACTGGTTTCTTGAACATGACAATGAGTTCACTGTACTCCAATGCCCTCCACAGTCTCCAGATACAATAGAGCAACTTTGTGATGTGGCCTTACGGATGCGCAGCTAACAAATTTGCAGCAACTGCTTGATGCCATCATGTCCATATGGACCAAAATCTCTGAGGAATGTTTCCAGCACCTTGTAGAAAGTATACCATGAAGAATGAAGGCAGTTCTCAAGGCAAAAGGGGGTCCAACCCAACATTAGCAAGGTGTACCTAATAAAGTGGCCAATGAGTGTATGTGCCATTAAGGGTTAGGAGGAGAACATGCTTGTGTTCAGGGTGATGTTTCAGTTGCTGTTTTTCCTGTCTGGCAAAATAACTTTTGAAACATAAATTTTGTTCACAATAAATTAAAAAAATCACAAGTAGTATATTTGCTGGACAGGGTTCGTAACAGATGCATAATATTTCAGTGCTATATCTTTCTCAGCTGCTGCTGTCCACAAAGAAGCTATTCGTTGCTTTTTTACATTTTCTTTCAATATGTTTCTCGTCAGGGTGCCATTAGGCAGTCATAATGATTTCACTTTTATTCATACAAATCAAAAAGGCAGCTGCTCTGATGAGTAACTTGTTTTTTAAACCTCTGAAAAATATTTATATCTCTATCCAAAAAAAATAAATATAGCATCAAATGACTAGTCTCTTTTCATCTTAGCAGTTGTAATACCAATCCTTAAACATTGTAGCAATGCAAGAGTCAACTCTACAAGACTCCTGTATGATCTCTTAAAGGTACATTCCAGCCATCTCTATGGGAGATTGTTCTTGCCAATGACTGGCTGCTACAGTGTCTGCTAAAGATAAGTGGTTTGTTTGTTACTTTTTTTTTGGTTCAGCAACCTAATGCATATTTAAGTACTTTCACGTCCCTAATTTGACAGACAGGCTGCTGCCAGAAGACACAAACGTTCCAAGCGATGAGTACTCACCTGACTGGCCGTACGATGCCATTTGCAGAGGGATGCTGGTGGCGCCGGGTACGCCCAGAGACTATATATCTGCCTACACCGGAGCCTTCACACTGTTGGGATTATCCAAGCCCCTGTCCATTTATCTTGGGGCTCCTAAGATAAAGGCCACATGATAAGTCAATTAAAATTATTTTAAAAATTAAAAGCTTACTCCCCATCTACTACCACTTACTTCCTGCCCACTTAAGGCTAATTGGAACTAGCATCATCCCTACTTGTGGCTAACCTTACACCACAATAGTATAAGCTCCTGGTTCCCTATCCTGGGTATGTCTGCACTGCTAGTTTTTTATATGGAAGAGCTGTAGGGCCCCCAGAAAACAGAGAGACACTCCTGAGGCAGGAATAAGCTTTGGTTTGTCAAAACTGAGTTTACTAGCAAGTGGGAATTAACTAGACTTGTGCATTCGTATTCGGGCGAACATGAAAACGAACATGAAGAGTGTGTTTTCGTTGTTCGTCCCGATGAAATGAAGAAGTGAAGATAGCGGCGGTAAAACGTACACGAAGACGAAGATGCACAAAACGAAGAATCTTGTGTTCGTCTTCGTCTAATAATCTCCCTGGTCCCTCCCCCATCTAGCCTACCTTATTTACACAGCATCGCAAGGGTTACGCGCGACGCAAGCGGAAATCAGTAGGTTCGCCGTCAAGGGTAAAGGGGCCATGAAAACGACTCTATTGGTCGCCTGTAGGGTCCTCCTCTGGCATCAACCAATTGGTTGATGCCAGAGGAGGACCCTGCAGGCGACCAATAAGCTCACTCTCGCTGCCTTTTTAACTCCTGACAGCGAACCTACGGATTTGCTGGACCAGGATTTTAAAAGTCTGTACGAGCGACTCTATTGGTCGCCAGCAGGGGGCTCGTCTGGCATCAACCAATTGGTTGATGCCAGAGGAGGACCCTGCAGGCGAACAATAGGCTCACTTGCACGGCCTTTTTAACTCCTGACGGCGAATCTACGGATTTCCACTCCCGTTAACCCCTGCAATGCTGCGTAGATGACAGGAGCAGAAATCCGTAGATTCGCAGTCAGGGGTCAACTTGGACCAGTGGTTGCCAAGTTGCGGAACCAGGATTTTAAAAGTCTGTACGAGCGCCTCTATTGGCCGCCAGCAGGGGGCTCGCCTGCCATCAACCAATGAAGTACAGGTGTACTTCATTGGTTGATGGCAGAGGAGGCCCCTGCAGGCAACCAATAGAGTTGATCGTATGGACATTTAAAATCCTGGCACCAAAGCAGCTGCGTAGTCCGTAACGTGTTAACCCCGTATTAACCCCTTCTACAAAAAACGGGAAAAAAAGAAGAAAAAAACCGAACACGAAGAATGTACATGAATATAACAAGTGGCTTAATACATTGGCATATATTAAGGCATATCAGGTGAGTGTACTTGTACTACCATTAATACTCTAATTGTAGGTTATCTGAATTATAACTGAGTGAATAACATGTTTTTGAACCTATAACAGAAACATAGATAGATTATTTATATTGGAATAGCATCTTTTTCTTAATCTCAGGTACTATGTTACTGTGCATCATGTATGCCCCTGTGTTATAAACAGCCAAAGCCTGTGGATTTTAGGTAATTCCTAGAAGCATTGTGATAATTGGTGAATTCTTACAAAAGGCTAATCAATACAAAGCTGATTTAGCTGTGATGTCTACATTAATGGTAGAGGTTACTCATGTACACACGTACTAGTCCTTAGGGAGCAATAAGCACAGCAAACCAATCATTAAAGTGAATCCATCACTGTTCTCAATTCTTATATTTTATTGTAAATAATTATAAATAAATCTGTGTTTACAGATTGAATAAGCAATGCATGTAACTTAACTTCCTGTTCCCAGTGCCTGAATGATTTTTTTCTCCCCATTGTTAAGCTGATTGTTGTTGATTGGTTCAGGTAGGCTTTGCAAGAATGGGTGAGGGGAAGGGAGAGAGCATCTGAACAGGAAAGTGATCAAATAATGGAGGATCTGATATAGGCATACCTGGGAACTGCCAGGTGAGCGCTGCTCCTCCGGTTCTCCGGGTCAAGACCCGAATCCTCCGAGCCCATTTTTTTCCTTTAAATGGGGGTTTCCCACGACATCAGCATGCAGTCCTGGCAGCGTCCCGCAAGGGATGGACATAGGCTACCACTAATCTCAGTTTCCATGAGGTAAATTATTATGCCATGTATCTCTAAAACAGTTATACAAACTATGTATAGTTTTAACTCAGATTTAGTTATGCCAAACATTGTGACAGCACCCCTTTAACATTTTCCGAATCAAATGTACTTATAATGCATCTGTATTTAGCTTTGGTTTTTTTGGAATAAAGAACCTTTATGTGTAAAATGTACGAGAGAGGTCTTTGTGCCTTGGTACCGTGTGCTGTCTGATTGGAGTGCTGACCGAAATAAACAGTGTCCTCTGTCTCAGTCAATATGCAAGTGGTTCACCAAGGTAGGCACAATAAAGATAAGTGTCTGAGATAAGGGAAGAGATCAGTTCAATGTTGAAACACAGCAGAAGCCTTTATCCTGTCACTGATTTATGTTTGTACAGCAAGACAGTTTTAAGACAAACTGTGGATCAATTGACCTGCTGGCTTGCAGTTAATCTCTGACAGATAAAACATACAGTTGCATCCTTACATTGGCAAAAAGGGAACTGTTCTGCTTTGATATCATTCAAAGTACGACAAAAGTGGTTTAGTGCAGCATAAATAAACAACAAATGTAAAAATGTTAAAATATACATTAAAAAAGGATAAGTATAAAAAAAATGTATAAAACTATAAATAGAATAAAACAGCTATCACAATACTGAAACAAATATCCACATCCATTCAGCAAGAAAACCACATAAATCTTGTAGCGCTACCACCATTGCAAAGGATTCTGGGTATGTTTATGCAAATAAGGCCAACAATGGTCACCTTTTGCCTCTATATCCACTTCATACATGGACCCCTTGAAGCAAATGTACACTGTACTATGTACTAGAATGTACTAGACTAGCCTTTAAACAAAGCCCAGGGCAGAGGTGCAAAAGCCAGATAACCTCATGGACACCTGTTTTTGTCCTTAATGGGACTCATTAGCATGAGGTTGGATACCGGCTTACTGCTTGAGGCTTGGAGCAATACATGAAGCACACATAAGTGATGCTGGATCATGGGGCACCCCCTTAATTTTAAGTGGTGGGATTTCCATCACCTTTATCCCACCACAACTTATATTTTATGTGCTGAAACAAATACACTCTCCAGGGAATCCTCAATCCCAATCAAACAAATACCAACAAGAGAGGTAATAGCAATTCTTAGTATCTGGGTGAAAAATGTGTAAAAGAGATCAGCTCTGTTTGAAACTCACACTTTTATATATATATATAGATTACTGGTTGCAGCACTCCAGCAGCAGAAGCAGCAGCAAGAATGAATAATGTCCTTTGCAGACTTCCTTATTAGAAGGTCAGTGCCACCATCAACAGTTCTCCTTTAGCAAAAAAGGGCTTTGGGATAATACAGTTATCCACA
Source organism: Spea bombifrons (assembly GCF_027358695.1). Classification (NCBI taxonomy): domain Eukaryota; kingdom Metazoa; phylum Chordata; class Amphibia; order Anura; family Pelobatidae; genus Spea; species Spea bombifrons. Next base: position 23,731,924 of record NC_071092.1, on the reverse strand, counting down.
ATAAAAAATCTGCAAACCAGAAATAATTTCACACAAGGTTGCCATTTCGGGCAATTTTTTGGGAAACAAATATTTTTTTTCTTTCGGTACGGGTGAATAGTGATGGGAAGTTCAGATCAGTAAAGTGAATCGGATCATTTCGAGTCGTTCATTGAAATGATCTGATTCATGATCCGATTCTTCGGGTCACTCAGTGTGACTCACTGACCCACATTTAAAAACGTGGGACGAAGTGCTGAGACACTGCCGTTGGGAGGCGCAGTGTGTGCACACCGGCCCCCTTAACTTCATTAGCGCTGGCGGCGGGAGGAGGCGGCCTGGGTGCCGCTTTTAATCCCGCTCGCAGATGCTCAGAGGCTGGTTTGAAGGTTGGTCTTGCGCCGACCAGTCCACGGACCGACCGGCCCACCAGGAAATTTCCCGGTATCCCCATGGGCCAGTCCGGCCCTGGGCTCAGCCCCCCCGTGTCCCATGATGCCATCCTCCGACCTCATGCACATGCTCACCCGCTGTAGGGATTCTGCTGTACAGAGGCGCAGCAGATCCGACTTCTGTACTGCCATATCTTAAAGAGACAGACCTCTTTTGCGGTCCATGCCTCATTTTCACCCCAGGTTGGCAGCCTATTTAAACTCTCCGGGAGTTCCAGTAAACTGCCTGTGATAGTGCTTCATGCATCTTTGGCACCAATTGTATTTTCACGCTTATTGTTTCATGCTTGACCTCAGCTTGTTATTTGACCATGTCTGAACCTCTTCACTGCATGACCTCTACTTGTTATTCTTAAGTAAAAGTCCTTATATTAAATAAAAGTAAAACTCTCAGGGGTTCTGTGGACCTCAAGCTACTAGGTTTTGATATTTTAGTATGTACTTTTGTACACGAGATTCCCCAAAAATAATGAACAGTAGCTTGAATAGAAAACTAATGTTGCCTTACTCAGCTGCCCTAAAATATAATAGAATCCTTGCTTGACCACTTGACCCAAGTGGTGAAGGAAGTCAGGGGAAATGCGTTGGTTCACACTTCATACACGTTACACTTGGGAACCCTGCTATTTTAATTCTAGAAGCTTGAGGCTCAGAGAACCCCTGAGGGTTTTACTTTTATTTAATGTAAGTTTTACTTAATGTAAGGCAGATTTACTTTACTGAGGGAGTGGTGGATATATGAAACAGCTTCCCAGCAGAAGTAGCTTGAGGCCCACAGTACAATTTTACCCGTACAATTTTAATTTAATTTTCCATTTTGGCACTACTTTAATATAATTTGGTGTTTTGATTGAGATTTTTAAATATATAATTAAAGGTTTAGTTTTTGAGTGATCTGAGGCTGGATTCTTTTCAGTATAGATATCTCTGGCATTGCAATGGCTAACCATTGCTTTTTTTATTTCTTTTACTGTATATAACCTATGGCATCGTGGTCTTGATTGTTTCCTGAAGAGGTACATTTTGCTAATACTTAGTAAGCAGCACCAGTTAGATTTATTGGACTCGTGAATGCTTAACACATTGAATCTTAACCGCATTTCTGGGAACATTGCCAAAATGTTCACAGCTTATTTAAGTCTGTCTGACTTATCAACACATTTAACATCTTCTAGTTAACTGGCAATCATCCCAGAAGATGTGAGAGGAGTTAAACAAATGAACAAACCTTAACAATATTTCAGAGGTTTTGCCATTCATTTTTGTTTGAATTGTTGGGAGCCCTCCACGTTATTAGAGGGTTGTAGGAATTCAGGGAATTGGCAAGTAACTCATAATGCATAAATCTACTGTATAGCAATGGTATGTGTTGATAAACCTTATAGGGACTCTATTTCACACAAAGCCACCGATTTATTTGCCAAACTTAGTGCTTGTAAATTGCTGCCCGCAGTAGGTGCATACTTGGGAACTTCCCTGGGTAGGCCATCCATATGTCTTTTGTGGCTAGGTTGCGGTAGCACATGTGGAAGTGGGACTAGATGTGTATATGGGCAGTGCTAGCCCCAGGAAGGATTAAGTGGGCTGAGAGTAGGAGGGGGAGTGGGTATGACCAAACATTTCTGCCCTGCCGAGAGATCTAGGAAAGCGGAAATTCACCCAGAGACTCTGGGTCAAAGCTGGAGCGTCCACTGGTGTAAGTATATGTCAGAACTTTACATGTGCTAGTTAGCAACTTGGGAAATGTGTATGTGTTCTGGAAAGAATTGACTCACAAAAAGAATGTTCACTCTCGTTCTATTATATGTGGGAAAGTAAAACTAAAATCTGATGTCAGTTTCTATATAACTGCTATTTTTAGGACCCCGCATGTCTTACAGGTTAGTGGCTGTAAGAAGAAACATCAGTCCCCTGAAAGGCTGAAGAGGACTAAGGATCCTAATGTGCTAAAAGTCTGAATATATTTTTTCTGATTAAAACTCTGCCTTGTATTTAGGCAAATGTGCAATTTTTCAAAACATTCTGGATCAAAAGCAATAACTACTGCTACTGACTTAATTCACTAGTGGTTTTATTTCCTGCACCCAAATGACCCTCATCTTTCAAAGAGTGAATGCAAACGCAGAAACACTCAAATAGCTTTGTTTTTAACATCAAGAACATCAAGCCCTAGTCTGAAAATTCAATACAGTCAAAGAGACAAATTATGAAGTGATAAATGAAAAAGGGGTGATGAATTCATGAAGTGATCTGAGCTGCAAAGAAATAACATCATTCTATACAATTCGATTTTTGCTGCCTGCTATATGTTAAAAGGAAGATCTGATGAAGTTGTAATGCCTTGGAATAGAAGCTTCCCTGCTGCAGCCTGTGTATCGCAAATGTGAATAAGATGCTGTTCTGGAGTATCCAGTACAAGTAAGACATGCTTTTGATTGTTAAAATACTTAGTTCACTTAACTAAGGCGAAATATAGTACTGTGCAAAAGTTTTAGGCAGGTGTGAAAAAATGCTGTAAAGTAAGAATGCTTTAAAAAATAGACCTGTTAGTAGCTTATTTTATGATTTAACAAAATGCAAAGTGAGTGAACAAAAGTGAATGAATCTAAATTGCAAATATTTGTGGGATTGTCACCCTTTGATAGTTCTTAATGACATTGGCTGTATGTTTGGGGTTGGTGTCATGCTGCAGATTAAATTGGGGGCCAATGAGATGCCTCCCTGATGTTATTGTATAATAGCATTGAGGAAACCAAATCCCCAACTACATTTGCGGAAGTGCAGCCCCAAACTTGCGAGGAACCTTCAACATGCTTCACTTGCCTGCAAACACTTTTTTATTGCTCACAACCGTTCAGTGAACAAACTGCCTTGTGCCATATATTTCAGATTTAAACCAATCAGCCCAGAACACCTGCTGATATTTTTCTGCACCCTATTTCCTGTGTTTTTGTGAATCGTTGAGCCTTTTTTCAAGTCAGAGGTATGGCTTTTTGGTCCCAAGTCTTCCATGAAGGCCACATCTGACCGGACATCTCCGGACAATAGATGAGTGCACCTTATGTCTTGTTGCTGTGCTCAGTCTTGCTAAGGTGTTTCACTTTTGATATTAAACCATCATCCGCAACCTTACCTTGTTATTGAGTTTGGCTGTTCCTCACCCAGTTTTTTTCTCCTACACAGCTGTATACGTTTCAGTTAATGATTGTGTTTCAATCTACAAAATAAATTGATGATCATTAGCATATGTTTGGTATAATTGTTAATCATACAACTAGCTATATGTCTACAAAATCCCTGTATTTTGTTAAATGATAAAAAATAAACTATTAACATTTTTTCACATCTTCCTAAACCTTTTGCACAGTACTGTAAATGTTGGAGGAAAAAGGACCAAAGACTTGAAATATTCACCACTTCTTAGATTATACGCTAATTTGGAAAATGTGCCATATAAGAAACAATATATGTTTTTTTTAAGATATTTGCAGCATGGATTTGTTAGAACATTTTCTGCCTCTTCTCAAAGTTGAATTATACCAGCATACACCTTATACCTCCTACTTATATGGCTGTCAATTTAATAGCTTTATTTTAAATGTTTGTAACCTAATATAAGAACTCATGAAGGGTGAGGTGTTCTGCGTGGGAGTCCAATATGCAGAGGGGTTGCGGTAGTAGGCATCCAGTACAAAACACATGGATAAATGAATGCCATACCTGCAGGATCCATGGTCAGGCCTGGTGCAGGTGCCGAGGCAGATCCAGATAGAAACAAGCATGGCAAACCAAAGAAAAAGACTGGGATACAGGCAAGGTTAAAACAAAAACAAAGGTATAAAAAGAAACATACATGCTAGCACCTAACATTAAAACAAAACTGAAGATTTAGTTGATCCTATAGCCATAAGATACTTCTTCATAACCTTGTCCCTTACCTGTTTGGAGAACTCCTTGGTCTTCATGGTGCCCCTTGCTTAGTGGTGTTGCAGACTCCATGGCCTTTGAGAGCAGGTGTGTATTTATACTGAGATCATGTGACAGATCATGTGACACTTAGATTGCACACAGGTTGAGTTTCTTTGACTTCTGAAGGCAATTGGTTGCACCAAATCTTTTTTATGGGCTTCATAGCATAGCATAGCATAGGGAGGTGATTGCAAGAGGCATCTCAAAATATATGCGATCTTGGGGACAACAGGGAAAAGAGCACCAGACAGATGGCTGGAATGTTTACTCTAGGCGGGATAGAGGGAGTGGAGGCTATTGTATTTCAACTAGGTCTGTGTATAAATGTGTTTACTGTAACTCAATAAAAAAAGTCTTGTTCTCACCCTTCATCAAGTTTCGACTGATGTTTGGGGTGCGAGCCATATACCACTTAACACTCTAGCCGAGTATTGGAGCTCTACCACATTTCTTTAGATTGTGGCATCATGTGCTGCTTTTTGAGACTTTTTTGCTTACCTTAGTTTGCAAGACAGGTTCTATTAAAATCCCTTCAGTCCTAGGGGTTTTTGTTACCTCAAGTACTGGAGCATTTTTGGGGTATGTCAGTTCAGAAACTTTTCCCCTTTCCTGCGAAAAGTGTACCCATGTAAACTATATATTATTTTTTTCAAGGAGAGAGAGGGCTTTCTTTTGATACCATAGTTGTAAATTTAGGATGAGAAATTTAGTAAACATTAGCGAAAATTAGAAAAAACGTCTATTTTTTGTATATATATTTTCCCCTCTGAATCCTCACAAAATTATGTAAAGTGATGGAAAATTCCCTCCAAATTTATCAATTCAGGTGTCCTGATTTCTGAAAGGAACCCGCAAGGTTATTATTGAATTATGTCAAGTATATTGGGCCATATTCTCTCTGTGAGGTTTTACAAATTGCTATGTACTAAGTATTCATACATGTACCCAAGATGGAAATTTGATTGAATTATTAGAAAAACAACGTTACAATTATTACATTCTCGGATCCCACACAGACTCCAAAAAAAAATAAAGACTCTTCTGTCATTTGCAACAGTTATAATCTAGCTCATTACTCCTTTCCTTCCATAATCCTGCTGAAGAAGATTTGTGCTGCGCAAAGAAAAGCAGATGTTAGGGGGATTAGGTATGAGTGGAAAGTCTTCCAATGTGATCAGTTCTGTTGTCACTCCTTTACTGTAAGCATGATTTCGGTACTTTATTGTAATGCCTTTCTTCAGTCAGCTTGTCACATACTCACTTTGAACTCATAGACATGGTGTTTTTTATTTTTTATTATTTGCTATCTGTCAAGTAACGAGAAGAAAAAAGATCAACCCCATGTGTAATTGAAAATATAATAAAAATTGGACTTTGGTCCATTTTCCATGATTTTAAGGATACCGGGTGTAACATCTTTTATGTGTTCATACTTCTTAATGGGAGTCTCTTAATGGGAGTGCTCTATGCAGCTCCACCAATGAAGAATGCATAAGTACTTTAATATGCATTTTGTTGTGCAAGGCTGTGCTGGAGCTGCCTGCTGGTTAGTATAGCGGTCATGCACACTGAAAAGCTGGCTGAACATAAATCAAACAGCTAGGAATGCAAATGGTGAGCAAATTCCTAGGAGGGGCTGTGATGAATCCATCCAGGCATTTGCACCGGAGATTTTTTTTTGTTAATTCAAAGGTAATAATCAGCTATTATAAGCATTAAAGTGCATATCATGGCTGGAGTGTCCTTTTAAATGCATACATACAACAGAAGTATCGAAAACAGATTGCTTTTACTGGGAGATCGGTGCCAAAGACATGTTACAACTTAGAAATCAAGTACAAGTGAACAGACTCACTCATCATAGAACATCCTATCCATCGGGATCATACATTAATTTACTGCCTTCCACACTCAGCAGCAAGGCCAGACTTGGGATGCCACTTTAAAGCTAGCAGCCTCCTGATAATATAACAAGTGTGGCTGACTGCTGGATATGGTTAGCCTTACACTATGTTTTTATGCTCACATAGTGTGCAGCTTGGCATATCCAGCCGGTGGAAGCAGAGGTGAGAGCACAGTGGGGTCATGTAACACAATGTTACCTACCCGCAGTGAGGATATTGTCTGTGTATTAGAGTGAGTGTATAGTGTAAATGTGTGAATGTGCTAGTGTGAGTATGTACAGTTAGGTCCAGAAATATTTGGACACTGACACAATTTTCATAATTTTGGGTCAGTACGCCACCACAATTGATTTGAAATGAAACAATTGACACGTAATTGAAATTTCAGCTTTACTTCAAGGGGGTAAAAATATCAAAAATATCATATAAAATATTTGGGAATTGCAACCATTTTCACACAAGCAAAATACATGCTTAAGCAGGTTGAGGTCAAGTGATTGACTTGACCATTGCAGAATATTCCACTTCTTTTCCTTAAAAAAACTCCTTGGTTGCTTTCGCAGTATGTTTTGGGTCATTGGCCATCTGTAAAGTGAAGTGTCGTCCAATCAACTTCACTGGCTTGATGTTGTGAAGGGAGTTTTCTTTTTACCATGAAAAGGGTCGTACAATCATCCACCACTTTTACCTTCCATGGACGCCAAGGTTTTTTTGTGTTGCAGAGCTCACTATTGTGTTCTTTGTTTCTCAGAATGTACCAAAGGGTTGATTTTGGCCTCTCCTTATGTTCCTGCTATCACTCTGATTGTTTTTTCTTTTTTTGCAGCCTAAGGCTAGGTTTCCACTTGGGTTTTTGTCCGGTGTTTTTTTCTTGATGAAAAACGCCAGGAAAACTGCCAAGAAAACTGCCACTGCATTTACCTGCGTTTTGGCGTTTTTTTCGGCAGTTTTTTCTGGCGTTTTAGCCTTTCTGTGGAAATTGCTTTTTTTGACCTTAGGCAGTTTTTACAAGTTAGAAGTTTCACCCAGCTAAAAGGGATTAGGATAAATGGCAAGTATCTGCCCTCTCCTGATGTCATTTACTTGGTAGACCCTTTTGTCTCTTTTCTGTGGTTTGTAAGGCATGCTTTATTTCGAATGTCTGCTCCTCTGGGAAGATTGACCCCAAATGATGGTGCCAATTGTTTGCTGTTGCTTTTGGCACGCAGGATCCGGTCGCGTATGTTTGTTTGTAATGGCATGTTTGTTCCAAATGGTGTAAAATTCAATATGAACCAGTCCAGGACTTTGTTTTGTGTGAAACTGTTTGTTTTCAGCCTATTTCTCGTAGGACACACAGATACTGGGTCCATCCTCTGCATTGTAACTGTGGAAAAAACGCCATAAAAAACGCCAAGGCAATAAACCCACATGGCTTTTTCATGGCGTTTTTTCTCTCCCATAGACTTCTATTGGAGAAAAAAAGCCAAGATTTCTTGCAAAAAACGCCAGAGTGTCAACATGCTGCAGTTTTGAAAAACTGCCACAGAGCCCAAAAAAGCAGAAAAACGCCAAAGAGGACTGAAAAAACGCCAGACAGAAAAACGCCAAGTGGAAATTGCATTCTGCGATTTCCTATTGAAGAACAGCTAACATCTGGCTGCAGCCGTTTTTCACAAAAAAACGCCAGGTGGCGCTATTGGCGTTTTTATAGGCGTTTTTAGCAAAAAAACCCCAATGGAAACCAAGCCTAAGGGTGGCCTGTTTCACTTGCATTTAAAGCTCCTTTGACCACATGTTGTCGGTTCACAGCAACAGTCTACAAATGCCACACCTTGAATTAACTCCAGACCTTTTACCTGCTTAAATGATGACGAAATAACAACACTTGTCCATGAAACAGCTTTTGAGTCAATTGTCCAATTACTTTTGGTCCCTTGAAATAGAGGAGGCTACATATTAAAGAGCTGCTATTCCTAATACCCGCAAATTAAAGCTGAGAGACTGTTCTTTAAACCCATATTCATTATTTGACTGTACCTTGAATTTATTTTGGTAAACAGATAAAATAACAAAACTTGTGTCAGTGTCCAAATATTTCCAGACCTAACTGTATGTGTTATATATGTGGGAGTATATATAACATATATATGTGTTATATATGGGAGAATATATGTGTAAAAGTGTATTTTTTTGAGTGTGTGTGTGTGTATAAGTGTTGGTATATGTGTGTTAGTGTGCACTAGTGTAAGTGTGTATATATATATTTTTTCTACTGTGTGAGTGTGTAAAGAGTTAGTGAGGTAGGATTCCGGAGAGTGGAGCGTGCCAGGGGAAAAGGGTACCGAGAAGCAGGTCAGGGAACAAGGCGGGTCAAACCAGAAAAGCAGGACAAGCCGAATCAGAATCCAGGAGCATAGTCAACTAGCTCAAAACAAAGAAATCTGTCACAGAAAACACGCACAGGCAAACTAGGAGAATACACCAACCAAGGGTGACCCAGAAGTGGAAGATCCAAGGTTTAAACAGGGAGAGATGGAGGCGTTTCCTGAATGTAGAGGTCACCCGAGGTTATAAGAGCGCGTTGCAGGTGGAACGCGCAATATCCGGTCTTGACCACACGAGATACTAGTTTGAAGCACTGGCAAACGGTGCGTCACGAGAGCAGCCACGGAGCGGGCCCGGAGAGGCAGTTAAGTCCTTTCAGAGTGTGATTGTATCTATCAGTGTGTATGTGTCTTTGTATATATAGATCTGGCCACCCAGCTTGTTGGTCTAAAAAAAAAATACGTCCCTACACACCAATGAAGTTGGACATCACTGAATCAAGACTCTAAAATCAGTTATTTGAACCTTTCTTGCAGGGGTTTAACTAGACTTTTACAATAAATAGGGTGAGATTTCTGATGCCTCTAGAACAGATACAGACATTGTGAGATGTAAAGCTGGGTAAGTAATTCCAATTCTTTGAGTTCATACAGTACAATCTATATACTGAGGGAAATGCGAAATGTATATGTATCAGGAAAAAAAGCAAAACATTGTCACCCTAAATTGTCTTAACCTTCCCAAGTTTACTGTAAATCAGATTTTTGTGTAACACAATACACAATGCCAAGAAAAAGTAAGTAGATCTAAGTTACATTAATGAACAAAGTATGTTTGAACAAATATATTTAAATGTATTGTTCTTGTCTATATTGAATACATCATTCAAACAATCACAGTGTGGGTTGGAAAAAGCATGCGAACCCCTAAGCCAATCACTTCAACAAAAAAGTCAGGAGTTAGCAAACCTAGAGTCCAATAAATGAAATGCTTTGTGACATCAAAACACTTGTACATTTTGAGTTTGTTATTGTCAAGAAGCATCTACTGATGTGAACCATGCCTCACAAAATAGAAATCTCTGAAGACCTACAATCAAGTATTGTTGATTTGCAGAAAGCTGGAAATGGTTACAAAGCTATCTCAAAAAGTTTACATATCAGTTCACAGATGAATTGTTTATAAACTGAGACAATTTAGTACTGTGACTACTTTCTAGAAGTGACCCACATGAATACATCATCCCAGTGGTGAAGTGTGGAGGGATCATCACGATTTGGGGGTGCTTTATTGCCTCAGGGCCTGGACAGCTTGCCATCATCGAGGGAATCATGAATTCCCAGGTATATGAAGGTATCATACGGGATAATGTCTACCTTTTGGAATGGCTCAGTCAAAGTCTATACCTTAACTCATTAAGATGTTGTGAACTGACCTCAAGAGAACCGTTCACACCAGGCATCCTAAGAACATAGATTTTCGAGCAGCAACCCAGGAACCTGAATGTGCATGCCTTTTATGCTTTTTAGGTTGTGCGCTCCATAGTTTATATATTTTGTATCCTAAGAATCTTGCTGAGCCTAAGCAGTTCTGTAAGGAATAATTGTTTAAAATCCAGCTACTGGAAGCCCTTGTTATTGGCGCCTAATGACATTCGACCATTTTTAATTGGTTTGTCTGATAAAGACATAAAAGATTATTATTGGTATTATTATTGTGTTATTAGCTTAAGTACAATGTGTTTGTCTATACCTGTGACTTAGATATACACTGCAGAGTATGATCAAAAGCATGTGTACATCTTAATTAATTAGTTTACTTCTAGCCACACCAGGTGTATAAAATCAACACAGACATGTCCTCTCCATAGACAAACATGGCAGTACAATTGGTCATACTAAACATTTCAGTGAGTTTAAAAATGTCACTGTGTCAGGACTGCAGGTACCAGGTCAAGTGTAGGGACAGGCGGATGTAGATGTGGCCTGCGATCTCTTCTTAGGCCATCTACAACTACATAACTGGCAGATGGCAGCAGAGTAAGGGGGAACCAGCAGACGGCAGTGAAATTCGGAAGGTATTAGAGTCAGGCTAGCAAAAGTCATACACAGAGAGGAAACAAATACATAGTACCAAAGGATAACCCAAAGAATAATCAAAGTCAAAAGGTAAAAAATCAGGATAATCACAATCAGGCAAGGTATAAAGGGCAAAAACAGGATCATAGTCAAGGCCAGGGGTCAAAACCAGAAAATACAAACAAACAAACAAAAAGGATCCACAATACTGCAGGGCTAGGAAGCAAAACGCTCCAAAAAGGAAGTATGGGAGCAACCCTTGTTAAAAAGGCATTTTGAATAAACGGACAGGGCACATGTGCATCAGAAACCTGAAAAATAGTCCAAAAGTAACAAATGAATGTATCCTTTGCCTAATGTCCATATTAGCTGCAGTTCCCTCTGGTGTCTCAACCAGCAAAAAAGCAATAAACTTAAACAAGTGGGTTGTGCTTTTATTATACATTATATATTATTTGTATCGGCCAGCTTCAAAGATACCCAAAATAGCACATGGGGGAAGAATTACCAGATTTGGAAAAAATGGTTTTGAAATAGCAAAACGCTACTTATTGCCCCATAACATGCAAAAAAGCAAAAAAAAAAATTGTGTATTTCTAAACTCAGGACAAATAGTAAAATCTATTTAGCAGGTTTTTTCATTAGCTTTTATAGATGATGAAAATATTTTTTTCAAGTAAAAGTCAGAAAAAGTCATTTTTTTCTAAATGTTTCAGCATATTTTATACTTTTTTAATGGTAAATGAGATGACACAATCAAAACAATGACATCTAAAGAAAGCCCTTCTTGTCCCGAAAAAAACAATATATAACTTGTGTGTGTTCAGTAAATGCGAAAGAAGAAAATTACAGTTAACCACGAGCACTGCAGAAATGTTAAAACAGCCACGAAGGGTACAAAAAAAAAAATCGGCCTTTGTCATGAAGGGACTCATGGAGAGTTCACATAGAAAGGGTTCTCAAAATCAATCTTAACAAAACGCTCCTCCACTCCTCGCACTACGCGTTTCACCCTCTGTTGGGCTTCCTCCGATGCGCATTGTTCAGTGAGGAAAGCTCGTTTTAGCCCATGACCTCTTGTTCTAAAATTGCTCCTTCTTTAAAATAATCTTGCCTCCTGTACTTTATTAAATCCCTTTAAGTATTTAAAGATTTCTATTGCACCCCCTCTCTCACAGTCGGCCCAAGACATTCTGCTGCTTGGTGGCGAAGTGTGAAATGCTGCCCCTATTATGTTATATTATGATAGTTAAAACTAAAATTAAACTTATCAGGAAGTGAGAATTGACATGCAACAGCACCTTGTCTATATGCACAGGGATCACAGATAAAATATCTGTCACTGCTGGCCACCGGTGTAATTGGTGTCAGCTCCAGGATTCACTCTGAGTGAACGCCTGACGGAAACTCACACCCATACTGCCACACGAGAGCTGACCTCCAATCACGGAGGAGAAGACACTCTGTGCAGTGCAGCATGCATTAGGTCCGCAGATAATAGCTAGCTGAGGGCTGCGGCATCAAAAATAATTTCTTGGGGGCGGCAAAGTGCCGCCTGGGGCAATTGCCCCACTCTGCTCCATAGCAAGGCCGGCCCTGCCCTCTCTCTTCTTTCCTCCAAGCTATAAATATTAAGATAATTTCTGCAGTGTAAACCACTTACCATTTTTGTAGCTCTCCTCTGAACTCTCTCTAGTGTGTCAATATCCTTCTATAGATGGGGTCTCTAGAACTGTACACAATACTCTAGATGAGGCCTGGCCAGAGATATGTAAAGTGGCATAATCACCTCCCTCTTTTTGTTACTAATGCCTCCCCCTATGCAACCCAGCATCCTGCTTGCTTTTTGAGATGCTTTATTGCATTGTCTGCTAACCTTTAAGTCATCAGAAATAACTACTTCTAAATCTCTCTCTTCCAATGTCACTGACAGAACAATGCCTTCAATGCTATATTTTGCCTTGGGATTTTTACATCCCAAGTGCATTTTACATTTATCAACATTAAACTGCAGCTGCCACACCCTTGACCGTTCTTTTAACCCCTTCAATCCCAGGGGTTTTTGGTACCTCACGTCCCGGAGCAATTTTGCAATTTTTTGCGCTATGACGGTTCAGCGATTATTCTCTTATCCTGCGAATAGTGTACCCATGTAAACTATATATAAGGAGAGCTAGAGCTTTCTTTTGATACCATAGTTGGATGATTAGCTGAAAATTTAGAATGAGAAATTTAGTAAAAACTGGCGAAAATTAGAAAAACATTTTTTTAAAATTTCCCTCTGAATCCTCATAAAATTAGGTAAAGTGATGTACTGTACTGGGCCCCTCTGATAGCAGCCTATCTGGAACCATGGGATGTGGGCCAGGGACATTGAGCATGGCAGACCCTTCACCTACAGTTATCAGCACCAGAAGGCTCTGTGGCTGCTGGGATTCCTGTCTCCCCGGTGTCCTGTGTTTTTTACTAGGAAATTAAGATGATAGACAAGGGAGGAGCTGTTGATAACACCTATCTAGATTTTAGTAAGGCATTCAGCAATGTCCCTCATAGAAAGCCGCCAGAATAGTTGAATGAATTAGGCAATGATTGAGTGATAGGAGGCAGAAGGTTGTAGTTAATGGTGTATATTCAGAGGAATCTGTACTTTTTAATATTTTTATTAGTAATATTACAGAAGGTCTTAATGGTATTGTATGTCTTTTTGCAGATGATACAAAGGTCTGCAACAGGGTAGATGTTCTTGGTGGAAAAACTCTAATGGTAAATGATCTAAGTTAACCCCTTCAGTCCCCTATGGACATACCGGTACGTCCAAAAAACGCATCCCAAGAATCCCCTATGGACGTACTGGTACGTCCAGCCCTTCTTGCAGCGGCAGGAACACATGTCGTTTGACAGCCTGGACTCCCCACTGACAGCTGAAGCCGGCATCGCTGGCTTTCTGCTGTCTGATCTGATGTAACAGCTTCTGGCATGAAAGCCGTAAAACTATTACCGTATTTGCTCGATTATAAGACAACTCTGAGTATAAGACGACCCCCCAAAATCTGAATATTAACTTAGGAAAAAAAGAAAAAGCCTCAATATAAGAAGACCCTAAAGGAAAAAAGTTTTACCAGTAAATGTTAATTCATGTAAACTATTTTTTTTAATAAAAGCTATGATTGAGAAAAATATTTTTTTTGTTTTTATTTCCTTGTATTTTCCAACCTGTCCCCCAGTTACGCACATCTGCCCCCAGGCTTGCCACACCAATATGGCACTGTAGCCCATGATATGCCTTTTAACCCTCTATATGCCACTGTGCTCCATGGTATGCCTTTTGACCCTCTATGTGCCACTCTGCCTCCAGAAATGCCTTATACCCCTATATCCCATTCTGGCATTTAGGGGGTTAAAATGCATATTATGGGGCAGAGTGGCATATAGGGAGGTATAAGACATTCCAGGAGGCAGGGTGGCATTAAGGGAGTTAAAAGGAATTGTATAGAGCACTCTGCTTCCAGAAATGCCTTATACCCCTATATGCCACTCTGGCATTTAGGGGGTTAAAAGGCATATTATGGGGCAGAGTGGCATATAGGGAGGTATAAGGCATTTCAGGAGGCAGAGTGCTCTATTAAATGCCCCCTTAACGCCACTCTGCCTCCTGAAATGCCTTATACCTCCCTATATGCCACTCTGCCCCATAATATGCCTTTTAACCCCCTAAGTGCAAGATTGGCATATAGGGGTATAAGGCATTCCAGAAATGCCCTATGCCCCCATTTAACACACACACACGGGCAGCGGGTTGACGTCTCCTTCCGCTGCAGCCGGAAGGAGGTGGAGTTGGCAGCGAAGGGTTTGTCTGCGTCCGTCGCGCATACCTTCCCCGGCTGTCAGAGATCTCTGACAGTCGGGGAAGGTCTGCGCGACGGACGCAGACAACCCCCGCTGCTAGCCACACCTCCTTCCGGCTGCAGCGGACGTTGTCTACGCGGATCGTGTAGACGTCAACCCGCTGCCCCGGCAATACAGCAGGAAGCACCGGTAAGTGTGTGTGTGAAAACAATGCATTTTGAGCCCGTACATGTATGGGCTTTGTAATTAAGAGGTTAAATACTTTAGAAAGGGGCCTACGAACCTGTACCATGCACTGGCCCTTGCTAAACAATTTTGAACCAGTACGAGGAGACAGGAACACGGGCCCCATTTCAGCCGCGACCCCTGTTATTACAAGAGTGATAACACCATACAGTAACAGACGCACATGCACACATCATATTATCACTAACACCTTACAGCAGGCATGTCCAAACTTTTTTGCCAGATTTGATGAAGTGAACATGTGCGAGGGCCGACCATTTTGCCTGACATTTTCTGAACCATTAAAATTAAATGCAAATTAACTATTTTATGCAAAGTTTATTGAAAACGGCATACCACATCTATCCCTTTCTCACTATCTCCCCTCCCTACCCCCCTTCTCACAATCTCCCCTCTCCCTCCCTACCCCCCTTCTCACAATCTCCCCTCTCCCTCCCTACCCCCTTCTCACAATCTCCCCTCTTCCTCCCTACCCCTCCTTCTCACAATCTCCCCTCTTCCTCCCTACCCCTCCTTCTCACAATCTCCCCTCTTCCTCCCTACCCCTCCTTCTCACAATCTCCCCTCTTCCTCCCTACCCCTCCTTCTCACAATCCCCCCTCTCCCTCCCTACCCCCCTTCTCACAATTTCCCCTCTCCCTCCCTACCCTTCTCACGATCTACCCTCTCCCTCCCTACCCCCTTCTAACGATCTACCCTCTCCCTCCCTACCCCCTTCTCATGATCTACCCTCTCCCTCCCTCCCTACCCCCCCTTCTCACGATCTACCCACTCCCTCCCTACTCCCCTTTGTAGGTCACTTACCGTCAACTCCTGTGTTGGGAGCGTGAGGCGTTTGTCTCGGGTGCCGGTGCTTCACTGCTGAGTGCCGGCATATGACGTCATATGCCGGCGCTCAGCGTGAAGCGCCGGCACCCGAGACAAACACCTCACGCTTCCAACACTGCACTCTGGGCAGCGCAGAGGCAGGCGGCGGCAGCGGCGAGCAGAGGAATCCTGGATTTCTGTCAGTCAGGGGGGCCCAAGAGGTGCCCAGCGGTCGTTTTCAGCAACCGCTCGGCACCCCTTGGGCCCCACTGACTGGCAGAACTCCAGGGCCCGGTCGCGGTCGCGACCCCGGTAGTTCCGCCACTGCCTACAATTTCTTCATCAGATGCCCTTGTGGCTGTGTGTGCCGGCGCAGGGAGAAGGAAAGCCCAAATCTAGCGACGTCCGAGATCGCAAGATTTGGGCTTTCCTTCTCCCTGCGCCGGCACACACAGCAACAAGGGCATCTGATGAAGAAATTGTGTAGGGGAGGGCAGGGGCGTACCTAGAGTATTTGGCACCCAGGGCGGATCCTGTATGTGGCACCCCCCCCCCACACACTTTAAAACTACCTGGCCGAAACTGAATATGACCCCCCCCCACACATCATAAAAAAATCTAACACTTTTATTTAAAGTAAGTAACACACCAAAATAGGACAAAACAATTAAATAACAATATATATATATATATATATATATATATATATATATATTGCTAACAGCAATCACATTCCTATCATGCCCAGGCATACCCAGATTCCAGGAGGCACTCGCAGACTTGGCATGATAGGAGTATGATTGCCCTATCTACCCCTTCTCGCTCCCTTCTGCCCTATCTACCCCTTCTCACTCCCTTCTCCCTATCTACCCCTCCTAACTATCTACCCTATCCCTCTTTGAAGTTCACTTACCTTTCAGGAGTCCTGCGGTGGGGGTGCAAGGCCTCTGTCTCCCAGCTCTGCCACTGTATGGAACAGTATAGAGTGATGGGAGTTATGATGTACTTAAGAGCATAATTATATAATGAAAAATACATTGGAAATGGTACAGCATAACACCCATCACTCTCACACACTTACCAATCCACACATACCAATCCACACACACATACCAATCCACACACACACCAATCCACACACATACCAATCCACACACACACCAATCCACACACATACCAATCCACACACACACCAATCCACGCATATACACCAATCCACACACATATACCAATCCACACACATA
The DNA here is from genome assembly GCF_027358695.1 of Spea bombifrons. Taxonomy (NCBI): domain Eukaryota; kingdom Metazoa; phylum Chordata; class Amphibia; order Anura; family Pelobatidae; genus Spea; species Spea bombifrons. The sequence goes on along the minus strand of NC_071092.1, from coordinate 23,715,092 downwards.
TACCAATCCACACACATACACCAATCCACACACACATACCAATCCACACACATACCAATCCACACATATACCAATCCACACATATACCAATCCACACACATACACCAATCCACACACATACACCAATCCACACACATACACCAATCCACTCTCACTGTATGGCACGGACAGCGGTGGACGCGGCTTCAGTGTTGTGCGCCGGGATCTGACAACAAACCCCGGCGCACAACAGCTGTTGCCGCGCGGATCGCAAGGGAGCGGTATCGGAGGTCTTTAACAGACCTCCGGCTCCCTTGAGTGATTTTAAGACGGGTTCAAGGGAGATCCTTGAACTGGCTTAAAATCACTCAAGGGAGCCGGTGGTCTGTTAAAGACCTCCGATACCGCTCCCTTGCAAGCCTGCTCCTCCAGCGGCGGACATTACTGTCCGTCTCTGGAGGGGTGACGGGTGCCGGCAAGTTGGCACCCCTCTGATGAGCGGCACCCGGTGCGGACCGCCCCCCGCTCCCCGCTCCCCCCTAGGTACGCTACTGGGGGAGGGTTAGATTTCAACCCTCGTCTACAGTCAAACATGAACCCTGTTTAAAGTTACTGTAGACGAGGGTTGAAATCTAACCCTCCCCTACACAATTTCTTCATCAGATGCCCTTGTGGCTGTGTGTGCCGGCGCAGGGAGAAGGAAAGCCCAAATCTCGCGCTTTCCTTCTCCCTGTGCCGGCTGATGACGCCAAGTCCCGTGGCTCACTTGGGGGCCGTATCAGTCCGGAACGCGGGCTGCAATTGGCCCGCGGGCCGGACTTTGGACATGCCTGCCTTAGAGTAACACAAACACCATACAATGATGCACAGGCATGCTAACACCATACACCAATACAAACACTCTAACACAACATATGTTAATGCCACACAGTAGCACACACAACATCATACGCTCACACTTTTTCAAGTTAGGGCAAAATGACAGCGCTTACGGCAAGTTCCGCGATCTTGGCGGAAGTTCTGCAGAGATCCGGACAAAGATAGAAGATTGCAGATTGAAGATAGAAGAAGGCCTTCTCATCCAACATCAGGGCCTGGCCTCATAATTGCTGTTTTGGCTGAATGGGCACGAATTCCAACAGGCACACTCCCTAATCTTGTGGAAGGCCTTCCGAGCAGAGTGGAGGCAGTTATTACTGCAAAGGAGTGAGCAACTCCATAGTGATACCCATGTTTTTTGATTGGGCAGTCCAACCAGCTATCGTATCAGACTAGATATGATGGTCAGATGTCCACATACTTTTGGCAATATAGTATGACTCCAGGGTTCTGTGTCTATTAAGTCTTCTGCATATCCAGGGACATCAGTGAGATGGAGAGCAAACAATGAGTCATAGTTCTGAACATCCAGACAGAAGGATGGTGGTTATTGATCTGCTGAGTTTCATTTTGTCACTGAATCGTACCTCCCAATGAGTCCCAAGTTCTGCTCTGTCAACTTCTGCTTTGTCAGTAATTATTTTCTTATGTAACGTATGTAGCTATAGATCTCATGGACTGCAGTTATATTACTGATATCCCTTTTAAATTTAGACCCATTTCCCAGTACATGATTAAATGCACAAACTGCACCTCCTCCAAGAGCAATTAGACAGCTGCATGATATATTGCCCCTATTTATTTTATAGTAGACCTGATTAAACCCAAAAATGAGTTAATAACCACATAAATATTATATATAGTAATATAGTCACTTAGTAATACATTTCTTTGAGTACTGATCGGTGTTGATCTATTGGCACTTTGGTCTATAAAGCATTGCCTTGTTACTAGACAGAGCTGTAAATAATGTTTTTCTTGTTTGTGAGCAAACAAGGTTACAATTAAATGTTTTAAACTAGTTTCTTACCTTTTGGTCTACAATCTCAGCCTTTTATCCCCTGGCTGTCTAATTGCTATAGAAACCATAATCCTGGCCAATGTAGCCCATCAAAAATGAGCTGCATTCTGTTTGTGAAGGTCCCTCCAAGCTGAATGCAGTGTTCATTAAATGTAATCTGTCAGCCTGATTCTGCATCTTAGCCTACATGTTTCTTTGAAGCACTACAGTTTGCATGTAACATCTTAACACTTTAGCAACCAAAGTGGCCTACACTGTCCTATGGTGCTTTATATAGTTAATATATTTAGGAATAATATGCAACACAAAATACCAGCACAATGCAAACTTTGTTGATGGAGATCTTTTCCTCTACATCTATACCCTAGTTGAGGGTATCAAATGGCAGACAACATCACTGCTCAATTCTGAGTTTCTTTTTTATGTAAATCAAAGTTTATTCAAAACATAGAAAAAACGAGAAGGAAGAGGGTAACAATAGCATACTTAAAAAATCTGACCTGTAAGTACATGCTTTACATCAACATAAAAGATACAGCAGACTGAATTGAGGGTGTACCATATGTTTTCAAGAATACAAGAATGGCTCTCGAGGGAGAAGAACAAGTAGAAATGTTGTCACAAAGTATATCCCATGAGGGTCAAGATCGGAGGTGCCCCCATAGGGTAAGAGTCAAACTTCCAAGCCACTCAAGGGGCAAGCGTAATAACTACCAAGGCATAGGAGGGAGGGTGGTAAATGGATAAGGGAAGAGATGAATGTATAAAAAATGGGGATGGGGAAGAAGGAAGACAAGGAGATGTTAGGGAGTGAAAGAGAGATTCAACTTAAACAGGACTTCGCCCCCCCAGGGCACCAAACTCCATAGAGGCAGTAAATTGGATCCAGATTAGTCAGGTTCCCACGTAGACCTCATACTTGTCATTTGACCAGTTTCTCCACTGCCCTTCTCTCCCAACCCAGTCAACCCATTCCTTGATGAAAGGGGCTCTGGTGGACTTCCAATGTAGAGGGATCATGCGGTTTGCTGCATTGAGTGGGTGTATCATAATAGAGCCTCCCCCTCCCATGAGACAACGCAATAAATTCTAACTGGGAATTGCCAAGTGGACCATGAGTTATGGCTACCCTGAGAACTGGCGAACCAAGCAAGTAGCCCCTAGGAATAAGATTTTATATAGGTCGATTCATGTCATCTTTGTGTGTGATGAGCCCCTATCTACCATAAAGAATAGCAATATGAATGAAAAGTAATACCATTTAAAATTCCAGATTTTTCGAACGAATAGTGACATAAAGTCACAATTTTATTAACCCCTTAAGGACAATGGGCGGTTCCTAAACCCATTGAAAACCATGCATTTTGAGCCCGTACATATACGGGCTTTGTCATTAAGGGGTTAAAGACAGGAGGCGAGTATTATGCTTTACTTTCTTTACTACTCCCAATAGCAGCAAAAATGGAGTAAACTTTTTTAAAACATATATAAAGAGAAAAAAGACTTATCAAGTACATATACATGTGCATAACATAACCTAGATAACTGATAACCAATCACAGTGCAGCACAGGCTATAAAAGGTAAAGTCACAGAGTGTAGTTCCTCTTTCTTTCTGCGACCGTATACGATGAAACAACAGGTAACATGAAGAAAACCATAATCTCTTCCTTGAAACTCAGCATAAGAAGAGTACTGGAGCCGGAATTTGAAGAAAACGGAGGGACAATCCAAGAGATGAATCTTGAATCCGAAGGGCATGGAAAAAATAATCAAGCTGAAAGGATAAAACACATGCCATTAACAAATGTAAACCGGACTAAGAAATATATAACAACCTGCGGTGGGACTACTAAATATAGTCATTAGACATATAGTAAGTGGAGGGATAATACTCGCCTCCTGTCTTTAATAAAATTGTGACTTTATGTCACTATTCGTTCGAAAAATCTGGAATTTCATTAAAGACAGGAGGCTCATATTATGCTAGTTTAAAGCTAACACTGACATAAAATAAAACTATACAAATACGTGACTAGAAACATGTTGAATGGGTTTAAAATAAAATGTTTTAAAGGTAGACTCTGCAGACCAATTGGCTGCTTTAATAATGTCATGTAAGCTACCGCCTGCAATGTAAGTCTTAGAGGTCATTGCGGCACGTGAAGAGTGCGCTCCAAATTTAGTAGTATCAATCCCTGCCCTAGCCATAATTAACCTGATCCACCTAGCTATAGTAGCTGTGGAAACTGGCAAAAAGGGCTTGCGAAAAGAAATGAGTAATTGAGTACATGAATGTGATCGCAAGGGTTTAGTCAACGATTCATATATTTGTAAACATTGCACAACACATAATTTTGGATTATGTGGGAAAGCAGGGTAAAAGACCTCAGCTAAATTAGTCTTAGTGCGTCTAACGACATTAAAACGTACACCATCAGGACTAAAGATTCTATTTGAGACATCTAAGGCCTTAACATCAGAGACTCTTTTAAAAGAAATCAAACATAACAAGGTGGATAATTTTAAAGTCAAATCTTTAATAGACAATCTATCATTATCTTCCCAAGATAGAAACATGTTAAGGATTAAGTTAACATCCCAGGTGTCTTGATATTTAGGAATAGGAGGTCTCTTCAAACGGATACCTTTCATCAGTCGAACGATATACACTGATGGTTCGATATGCTTTGCCTTGGTCGTAAATGGATGACAAGAAATTCATTATTCGTGGAATAGGTGCACATACGGGATCCAAGTTTCGTTCCACGCACCAGCTAACCCAAATTTTCCAGGCTGATCGGTAAGTACTTCTGGTACCTGGTGCCCATGCCTCTGATAAGAGTTCATGAGTAGATGATGAAAAGTGCTCGTGGAAACCGGATTCCCGGAGATCAGCCACGCCATGAGAGAAAGGTTGTTCTGTAGAATCAGCGGATGATGATCCCCTTTGGAGTTTGTCAAAATATTCTGCCACCTCGGAAGTAGACGAGGTGTGTCCATGGTTAATTCTAGAAGATGGGGAAACCATGGTTGAGACGTCCAGAATGGGGTGATTAGGACTAAAGTCGCCTGTTGATTTTCGACTTGAGACAGAACTCTCGGGATCATGGCGAACGGTGGAAAGGCATAATTTGTGCCGATGGACCAATCTTGAAAGAAGGCGTCCAATCCTGACGCTTCCGGGTCTGGGCGCCAACTGAAAAACTTCGGTAATTGGCGATTTAAACGAGACGCGAACAGATCGACGTCGAGAGGACCCCAGAGATGATAAAGCTGATCGAATATTGATTTGTGTAGTTTCCAATCGCTGTGATCCGTTAGGTATCTCGAGTTCCAATCTGCTATCACATTGGATAAACCCGGCAGATATTCTGCTTTCAGAGTGATCCCGCGATCCAAGCAAAAATGCCAAAAGTCTTTTGACAACTCTGCCAGTTCCTTCGATCGTGTGCCTCCTAGCTTGTTGATGTATTGAACTGCTGAGATATTGTCCATGCGAAGGAGGATACAGCAGTTGACTTTGTCTTTGGCTAGACTTTTCAAAGCAAAGGACCCTGCCAATAATTCCAGACAATTTATATGAAGATCCGCTTCCTCCATGGACCATTTCCCGCCTGTAGAGGTCTGGCCTGCTCGAGCTCCCCATCCTATGAGGCTGGCATCCGATTCTATGATAAAGTCTGGAAGAGAGTTGAAAATGGCTTTTCCATTCCATGCAGTTATATGTTTGAGCCACCAAAGGAGTTCCTCCCTGGCTTCGATGGTCAAATAAATTTCGTCGGAATATCCTAAGCCTTGACGAAGGTGTCGAGCCTTCAACCTTTGAAGCGCACGATAATGAAGCGGAGCTGGAAATATGGCTTGGATTGAAGATGATAACAGGCCCACTATTCGTGCCAGCAGACGAAGGGATAACTTCTCCTTGCGAAGAACTGCTTTGATTTCCTTGCGAATCATCTTTAGTTTTGTTGACGGTAGACTGAGAGTTTGATGAATAGAATCTATCGTAAACCCCAGGAATTCCATATGGGGAGATGGTCGGAGATTCGACTTGTCCCAGTTGATGCAGAAACCTAGTTGCTGAAGCAAAGTGAGCGTCCAAGAGGTATGAATGTGGATAGTTTTCCAATCCTGGGCCATGATGAGGATATCGTCCAAATAAATGATGAGACGTATCCCTCTGCTCCTGAGGTTTGCCACCACTGGTTTCATCAACTTGGTGAAACACCAAGGCGCTGAAGATAGACCGAAGGGAAGGCATGTGAATTGCCATTTCGTCCGTTTCCATATGAATTGAAGGAATGGTCTGGATTCCGGGTGAACAGGTACTGTAAGATATGCATCTTTTAAATCTATCTTCACCATTAGATCGTTGGGCTTCAGGAGGTCCCTTAGACAGTGGATTCCTTCCATCTTGAAATGATTGTACTTCACCCAATGATTGAGAGTTCTCAGGTTGATGACTGGTCTCATGCCTTGTTCTTTCTTCTTCACTAAGAAGATGTTGCTGAGGAACCCTGGAGCATGAAAAGGTACTTGCTGGACAGCACCTTTGGTGATCAATTCTTGTATTTCGTTGTCTACAAGTCTGCTTTCTTCCTTGGAGAAAAGGAAGGGAGACGGAAGACTTACCTGTTCCGGCCACGCGTAAAACTCTATTCTGTATCCTTTGATCGTGTTTAAAACCCAGAGGTCGGAACTGAGTTCCGACCAGGTCTGGAAAAAATGGGCGAGTCTGCCACCCAACAGAACACGAGAAGAATTCAAAGCAAAATGTCTTACCTGAGGAAGGTGTTGTTCTAGCGAAACCTCGCTGACCCCGAGCACGCCATGGTCTTCCTCGTGACGGAAAGAATGGGTAGGATTGGTTCCCAGATTGGTAATTGGACTGATACCCGGGTTGATATCCGGAATAGCTTCTGCCTCTGTTTGAGGAGGAAAGCCTCTGTAACCCTGTTGGAATGAATCCCCGCGGCCGGAAGAGCGGCCTCTACCTCTTCCGGCCCGGCCAAAAATTTGGGGCTGAAAAACCTTTTTTAGAGATTTCTGGGCCTTGTCCAGAGATGAGAAGATGCCCACAAATTTCCCAATATTCTTTAGAAACTCATCCCCGAATAATAAGCCATCAGCAGATGGTCCTGGCTCCTCAGTGGCCATATGGGCCAATTGGGGGTCAATTTTTATTAAGATAGACCTACGTCTTTCAGAGGATAGTGACACATTAGCGTTCCCTAATAGGCACATTAATCGTTGCAACCATCCACGTATAACATGGACATCGACAGGAGTGTCTGTGTTAAGGGACTCCTCGGTTAGATCAAGCATTTTAGTGACAGGTCCAACCAAATCCAAAAGCCTGTCTTGGCAATTTCTAAATGGTCTATCCATCCCTTTTTTGGGATCTTTGCCAGATTTTTTCAGATATTGGACAATTTTCGGATCAAGTTCTGGCGTCCAACAAGCCTTATTAGCCAACGTTGGACGGGGGCATTCAGCCCGCATTTTATTCCTAGAGGCCTTGGTTAAAGCTTTCCGGACCCAATGCTCTACAAATTTCCCTACAGTGGAATTTGGAATCCATTCGGCTGATCTAGGATGCCTGATCTTCTCAGGATTAAAAAAGGGATTCCCTAAGGAATCTACTAAGCCAGAATCTGAATCTGATCCAACCTTTTCTGAAGGATCACCAGTATTGTCGGCATCCTCCCATTCAGAGTCAGAATTATGATCAGGCTCTGATTTATCATCATCCACCTCGCTATCACTAGTTTCAAACGAGTCTGGTTTCGCTCGTCGAGAAGGTTTACCTCCGGTTTTTTCCTCCTCCCGGGGTGAGGGTTTTTTGTGTGAACTTTGTGCACACGTCAGAGAACTGCTTGAACTTTGCAGCATACGCTTAGATTTGTCTTGGTCCAAGTTACACTTTTTAGAAGAGTGAGTAGTGGGACCGTCAATGTGTTTCCTCTTCTCGAGTTTTTTGCGAGGGGTATAGTGTTCATCCGAATCACTATTAACATCAGCTACAGACCAAAAGGTTTCAGCAGGAGATAAACTAGTTTTCTTACTCTGAGGCCTAGCCTTAGACATTGCCACAGCAGCTGCAACAGATTTCGTTAGGGTATGTTGCATATTAATCATTGCTGCATTAACAGCATCCTGAACAGACTTCTGGACAGAGGCATCCAAAAGGGCTTTAATTTGCTCCTCAGGCATGTTATCAACTATATTAGATAAGTCCTCTTGAGAGGACAGTGCAGATCCTTTAGAGGTCATGACAGATATAAAGGATAATAATCTGAGGGGAAATATTTTTGCCACAATGTACTTATATATACTATACTAATAACTGAGGGTAAAAGACCACAGGGAACTAAAGGCCAATGAAAACTAATAGAAAAATGAACTTCCCACACTAAGGGGAAAGAAAAAGGCAAGCTGACAGGCTAAACTGATATTTCTGACAGGAAAAACGCTGTAACAGCTGGAAATGGAGCCTGCCCAGTAATAAATATTCATAAGACCTGTTTTCCCGCCCAAATTATGAGGCGATACAAATATACAGGGACTAAATGTATAAAATAAAAGGTACAGAGATTCAAAATAAAGGTATTAAATATGATAAATATAATAATATATCACAGAAATATAAAGGAAATTAGGCTAACACCAGAAAAAATTTTGTCTTGAGAGAAACACAAAATTGTACTTATCTCTGTGCTGGAGCAGCAAAGAAAGAGGAACTACACTCTGTGACTTTACCTTTTATAGCCTGTGCTGCACTGTGATTGGTTATCAGTTATCTAGGTTATGTTATGCACATGTATATGTACTTGATAAGTCTTTTTTCTCTTTATATATGTTTTAAAAAAGTTTACTCCATTTTTGCTGCTATTGGGAGTAGTAAAGAAAGTAAAGCATAATATGAGCCTCCTGTCTTTAATGAAATTATACTTACAGCATCATAATGTATGTTTACATTAATGTTGCCTGAAAGACAATATAGTATCAACCACCCAGTGGGTCAATAGTAAATATATTTAAGCCAATAACATAACACCTCTCTCTTATCTTAAATATTGTTTCCCCCCATCTAATGCTATCGGATGTTAAAACTTCATTTTAGTCTGAGCATTTATAATTGACTGAACACAAGCAAAACTAATTTAATGCACACATAAACAAGATACCTTTCATCAATAATCATTTTTACCGTATTGGTTCATGCACATAACATGCATCATTAAGAAGAAAAAAAACATTTTTCTTTCCAATCAAAACGCCTTATTAACGTTGGATTTTTTTTTTTTTTTTGATTTGCAATCTAAGAACTGCGTTTAGCCTTTTAAGGATTCATTAGTTGAGCAGAGCATGTCTGGCACTTTTATGATTAAAGAGAAATTATTTAGAGGTGTAAGAACAGGAGAGACAGTTTGAAGAGTGAGTGATAGCAAAGTGTGTGAATGAGATACAGGATTGCTGTAGTGTGAAAATACCTGTCCTAATGAGCCAGGAGTGTTCTTGTAAGCCAAATGATGAGCCCATTGACTATAGAATATTATATATTGTTTCCTTTCATGCCTTGCGGGAAATTAATAAATAGACTTGATGGGGAGTGCAAGTCTTCAGAGCGAGAAATATAAAAAAGATAGATGTTTCTAATGACCTTTGAATTTTTTTCCAAGTCCTTTTGCAGAATCTTCCGAGTGCTGCAACTAGAAGTAGGAGAAAACAAAATGGAATTGATGTGAACAATGGTTGACTGTTTTATAACCCCCTGTTTTTTTGATTTGTAAATCAACTACTATCTAGAGTAAGTCAGTCATCATTTAAATGAAAGTGCTGTTTATCAAAACAGAACTCAAGTCTCTTTATTATGAATTTGTGAAGAATATAAAAGAAAATTGACTATTTTACCTAGCAGGAAATAACCAAATATCTGGTGACATATTTCACTGTTATACAAGTGGAGTTAAGCTGCTGTTATGATGCTATGTAAAGAAAGATGACAATAATTTTAAAGTAATACACAGAGCCTTTTAATGCAATTATATGTTACATTACTGCCAATGCTCTGTTCTGGATCAATCTTTATGCAATATAGTTTAATGTGTTGCCCATAATACTTAACCTAACAATGTTCAGATAAGTAATTTGTCTTCTATACTATATTATTGATACATTATGTAAGGGAGATAAATGAATAAAATAAACTGGTAAGTGTTTATTATAATACATTATTATACGGATATTGACTATGGTTGACTAACCTAGTTTTATTACCTTTACCATTAGTTACCTTAAGTTTCATACAGTATCAGGGAACAGAAGGCTCCATATCCATCTGCCGAGATATTTTTTGCAATTGGGAGCTTGCCTTGGGCCCCATAATGTTTAAGGATAGCCCTTAATGCAACCTGTATATCAGCTCTGTACCTTTTTCTGCTAGCTGTAAAGCATACAAAAATATTCAACGTTTGTCCTTGTAAGATAACACACATGCCTTGGGATCAACATTTTTTAGAATCTACAAATCTAACATTTAGTTTAAAAAAACAGTATAAAGTATACAGAGGCATCTCCTTTGCTTACTTTAGCAAGGATGATTCCAAAACACACTAAATCCCTTTATTTGGAGTAGTGCACGTTTACAATTGCAAAATGTTCTCCCAAAACAGTATGGAGCCTCTTACTGCTTATTTACTTAATAAGAAACTTTACACACATTGGGATGAAAAGACCTATGTTGCAGAGCAGCATAGCAAGGCCAACAAACAAAGCCCTATTCCAACGCAAAAGTCTCTGTTTTGTGTGCTGTTCCATTTCTCAGGTACTTAAACAGCTTGAAAATGTATTTTTGCTGCAGATTTGTGGACTTCTTTATCTGCACAATGGTATGAAAATAGTATAACTTCACAGGGAACATTTGGCATTTACAAATACCTATTATAATGTCTCATGAATATGATTACAATGTAAATAGGCGTGTATATGTCTATTTAGTGTGGATCAGAATAATAACCATTATCCTAATGATAAGTATAAAGGCAATCGATACATTATATCTATACTCACTCCTAATTTACTGAGAGGTGGTAAGACATGAAACTTAAAAGTAAAGGAGAACAAATTAAAAGCACTCAAATCCAAACCCACAATGCATACTTTTAAAACACACTAGGCATTAGTACTTTATTTTTGCCAATGCTCATTAGCTCACCTACTATGTCAGGGCACCCCACAAGAGGGGAATACTAAATTAAATACAGTATCACTAAACCAAGACAAAATGTTCCAGCTTCCAAATAAACTACGAATAGCAAAGAAGCAGGCAGGCTATGACCACCTGCCTAATATTGTGTAGGTCCCCATTTTGCCAAAAAAACAGCCCTGACCAATTGTGGCATGGACTCCACTAGACCTCTGAAGGTGTGCTGTGGTATCTGGGACCAAGCTGTTAGCAGCAGATCCTTTAAGTCCTATACGTTGATAGGTGGGGCCATGTGTTCTCCAGGTAAGTGATAGACACGCAGCCGGCCATCCACATAAGGTAAAAGAAAATGTGATTCATCAGACCTGGCTATTTTCTTCCATTGTGCTGTGCTCCAGTTCTTATGCTCACATGCCCATTATAGGCGCTTTTGGCAGTAGACAGGGGTCAGCATAGGCACCCTGGCTGGTCTGTGGCTATGCAGCCCCATACACAACAAACTGTAATGCACTGTGTATTCTGAGACCTTTCTATCAGAACCAGCATTGACTTTGTCAGCAATTTGCGCTACAGTAGCTCGTCGGTTGGATTTGACTTCACCGCCCACGTACATAAATGAGCCTTGTCTGCCCATGGCTCTGTGCCAGTTCACCACTTTTTCTTCTTTGGACCACTTTTGATAGGTACTGACCACCTCAGACCCGGAACACCCCACAAGAGCTGCAGTTTTGGAGATGCTCTTACCCAGTCGTCTAGCCATCACAATGTGGCCTTTGTCAAAGTTGCTCAGATCCTTATGTTTGCCCATTTTTCCTTCTAACACATCAACTTTGAGGACGAAGTGTTACCTTGCTGCCTGATATATCCCTCCCACTGACAGGTGCCATGATAACAAGATTATCAGTATTATTCACTTCACCTGTCAGGAGTCATAATTTCATGGCTGATCATTGTATATTAACCGTTTAATTTTAATAGAGAGCTCAAATCTAAAAGAAGAGGGACTTATTACTGTTTTTCTAAAAAGAAAAATATCTGATAAGCTTTAAAAGAGGTTGGCAGCTGCTGGGTAAATAGACATATAAAGTTAAAAACCATGATTATAAGGTAAAAAATCAGCACTCAAATCAAGTATAAAGCCTTTCTTATCAGAAATACCTGGTTTGGAAGGCCATCTATTTTCCCTTAGTTTAGTAACACTTTATTTCAGTTAGGACTCACCTCTCATGGGGTACCTTGACATGGTAGGTGAGCTTATGAGCTTTGGTCAAAATAAAGTACTAATGCCTAGTGTTTATTGAAACTATGTATGTGTTGGTGTGGATTTAAGTGCTGACAATATTTTGCTATTACAATATATTTGAATTTATTTTCAAGCAAAAATACACATTTGCACTTGATAAATGGATGAGTATTATACACACACGCAAAATATATGGCATTTATAACAGTTATTTCCCAGAATTTAGGGTCAGAATTTTATTCATTGGTAGACTAAAACTATATGTTACAATAACTACTCTTTTTATTTGTATGTTTCGGAGGAAGCTCTGCTCCTTTAAGAGGGACAAGAGCAACAGTTTTATTTTTAATGTCAAGCAAGTTAATTAAAGCGCAAAGGCACCACAGTCTGATTGTAATCATTGGGTTTCAGTGAACCGCACGCACTGATTATAAGGGACAACTTTAGACCTTGTCAATCAATGAAATTGCTTATCTAAAAGAGTTTCTCCTGAAAGAAAAAGCTGTTTATACATGTAAATGTATGTTACTTACATTACTATTTCAATTTCATCCTCACGCTGTTTGCCCTTCATCTATTCATTTATGTTGTCAGACGTCTCCATTTATTCCCACTTTCACTCCATTGACATTCAGTAAATATTATTGTTTTCTCTGTAAATGATGCAAAAAATGGATTTTCATTTCCAATGGAACATTTGCTTCCTAAATGCCAAACTAAAGAGAAAGAGTGTAAAGATTTTGTAGAACCTCTTTGAGAAATCACAAATTTTAGGGCCACACAGAACCCTGCTTAGTCTATTGAAATCACAACAGCTCCTTGTAACCCATGATTACATGGTCTCTGACCTACCTTTATCCTTTAAAAGTCATAAAAATACTGCTTCACTCCAGCTGGATAGCCTTTCATTCCTCTGCGAAAGCGAGGGAACTCCTGCAGTAGATTGCCCTGACCAGCGTTCATCGCGCTTCCCTTCTTCACACCATGACTTCCTGTCTTCCCGTCTCCTTACTTTCCTGTTGTCCAACATGCTGCAGCAAAAAGCCCCCCCTGTACTATAAGGAAATGTCTGCTGGCCCAGGCCTGGCTCAGGGGTGGTCATGATAACTGTGGCCCTCATTGGGCAGTGGGGACAGACACTTTTCCTTTGTTGCACTTCTACTCAGCTATACATTTTTTTTTATAAATGGCTGAATCCGGGCAAATGGAAGCCCTGATGAGGGACTACATTGAGAAACATGAATGTGCCACTCTGAAGAATCTCTTGGAGAAGGCACATGTGATGTCACCACACAGAGAGCCACAGGAAGCTGCAGGGAGAAGAAGGAGAAGGGCCAGGAGGTCAAGGCCTCCTTCCAGGCTAAGCCCCAGTCCGACAAGAAGCCGGGATCGCAGGTCTGGCGAAGCGGGAGCAGGAAAGGCGAATGGCAGAGCTGAACAAGGCCTACCTACTTGACGAAGCAGCAGATCCAGTTCATCGACCAACAGGTAAGCTCCAGCGACGAGTGGTCGAGGAAGCCCGGTTCCCAGGCCTGGGGCAGAGCCAGCTTGACCTTTCAGGGGCCCACACACCTGTCAGTGCTTCCAAGGTAGTGACATGTGGCGCATGCATACACATCTGAAAGTATGCGGAATGCACAGAATAGGGGAGCTGAAGCCGGTTAAGTAAGGGAAAGGGCCGCTTCGCATCACAAAGTAAGGCTCGTGCCTCTGGAAGCCAGAAGTGAGCCAGGACAGTGATTAACGGAGTGGCAGGCAAGGATAAGGAGGCGTGCCGAGCGAATGGTGGCTGAAGAACATCAGGATGCTGATGCCGAGTCGACATCTAAACTGCAGTCATGTGAGGAGGAAGATCCTGCAGCGGCACACCCTGGTCCTAGTTCATCTGGAATGCAGAGACCCAGCTCCAGTTTTTCAGTTGTGAGTCATGGGGTTGTAGAGTTTCGGGTGAAGGGTTAGGTGAGACGAGTAGTGGATAGGTTTGCTAGTCCTGGTGACACACTGGGTTGTACTCAGTGAGCTTTAGCTTCTGTGTCAGGGCCCAAGGCCCCTCCTTTTGTTCCCCTTGCACCCGCAATAACATTTAGATTTAACTTGGGGAGCGTATAAGGTTTATGATGGTCAATGCTGATTTAAGTATGACCATGTCAGAACTAGAGACAGAGCAAAGCGCAGGGTTGTGATCAAGGCTTTAATAAGCAAAATAAAAACAAACAGCAACAGCAAGATGATAATCCGAAGAGTAGTCAAAAAGCCGTTCAAAGGTCAAAGCTGGCAGCATAGGTTCAATAAAGAGGTCACAGTCCAATATCCGGGGCACAGGCAAAAAGAGGAATCCAAAGGGTAGGCAAGGGTCAAGACCAGTAATCCAAATAAAGTTCCAAATAGCCTGTAGAAGGGAGTAGGGAACACTAGCAAGCATTCTGTGAAGGGGTTACAGGGTTTTTATAGTGTCAGTGATCAGAGACCCCTCCCCTTCACACCTGGTTTCCTCCCCTCCACAGCTGATCTCCTCCTCTTCGAATGGTAAGGATAAGGGTGAGGTAGGATGACTGCACCCCTTCTTCCTCTGATTAGCCACTCCTCCCTGCTTCCACCCTTCCTCTGGAGTACAGCCACGCCACCAGGAATGTGCACGCTTTTGCCAATCGTGGCGCACGTCAAAATCGACGTCGTGATGCGGCCTACCCCGCAAACGGGCAATCACGCCACGAGGAGACTGCTGCCTGGAACCTGTCCCCTGAGATGAAGACCCACTCGATGAAGTTGGTGGAAGTCCCCGATCCTGACAGACCAGCAATTCCACCAGAAAATGGCAGTTAGACTAGGGCTTGAATTCGGTATGCAGGATTGCAATTTATGGGTTTTGTTGATGATGGTGGAAGCAAAAGAGGTCTGTGTTGGCACTAATGAGAGCCACTGCAGGTGGTACAGCTCTTGCGCTTTAGGCATTAGTGCTCACACTGAGGGCAAGGAAAAGAGTACTCTGGTAGGAACGATGCCGGTGAGCATTCAAAGGATGCTCCCATGGCTAGATCAATGCATTAGGCGGTGGGATGCATTGTTGTTGGAGGATGACTTCAGTAGGGGGTTTTGGATCCCCTATAGTCCATTAGATTGTCCGTTTGCTGGCAACTTAGTCAGTGTTAAGTAACAAAAAATTTGTGGAAGAAAACTTGTTGAAAGAGGCCAGGCCTGGCAGTGTTGCGGGCCCCTTTGTTATTCTCCCATTCCCTAACCTTAGAGTTTCCCTATTTTAGAGAATATTGACACTTGTTGGATAGGATAGGGAGCTCAAAGAAGGTTCAGTTGTAGGAGATTTAGTGCTTGTTAGGGCATCTGACATCAGAGCCGGGGCTTAGGTGTTCTGGGGCCCTGTGCGAACTACTCCTCTGGCGCCCCCCTTCAAACTACCCCCCTCTACCCCTTCAAACTACCCCCCCCCCTGTCCCTTCAAACTACCCCCCCTGCCCTTCAAACTACCCCCCCTGCCCTTCAAACTAGCCCCCATCTGCCCCTTCAAACTACTCCCCCCCTCTGCCCCTTCAAACTACCCCCCTCTGTCCCTTCAAACTACCCCCCCTCTGTCCCTTCAAACTACCCCCCCTCTGCCCCTTCAAACTACCCCCCCTCTGCCCCTTCAAACTACCCCTCCTCTGCCCCTTCAAACTAATGAGAGCCACTGTAGGTGGCGGACCCCGCATTGTCGTTGGGCGGCGTCGGCGCTGGACCCCGCGCACACCCCAAAGGCTGGCCCTGCCTGACATTTCCGTGCAAGGTTATGCTGATGGGTAGAGCCTTTTGTAGGCGCCTTTTGCTGGAACAGAAAATTCCCCCGGAGGGACAAAGGAGGGACGATTTTGCGTTTCAGGTAGTTTCAGGAAGACATCCATGAAGAAATAGCGGACAAACAGTTGGTAATAGGGGACATGAGAGATGGAGAGCGATCAGGAGAAGACAGGTAGATTTGAGTGTCATTTGAATATTGATGATACTGGAAGCCAAATTAGTTCATTAGTTTCTCAAGAGATGAAGAGTAAAGAGAGGACGAAGGACTGATCCTTGCAGGACGCCAACAGAAAGTAGAAGAGGTGATGATGTCTTGCCAGAGAAGCAATGGTTAGACAGATATGAGGAGATCCAGGAAAGAGAAAGTCAAGAAGAAGGTGGTGATCAACAGTACCAGAAGCACAAAATACAGCAGTATTAGAAGGAAGATGTAAACTTTTGCTTAGACAGAGAGCAAGTCATTGAATACTTGGGGTATTTCGGTCAACTCAGCTACTTTTTTTAACCATTTTTTGTTATATATTTTATACTAAATGTTGGATTATTCATCTAAAAGTGGTTTTTCATATCTGAAAAAAAGATCAATTTGTATGGGTACAGTAAAAATGAAAAAGAGGAAGAGTTAAACATATTGCAACGACATGCAGCAATGAATGGGTTGAAGTATATATGATGGCTGGAATGTCCCCTTACCACCCACACATGCATATACAGACAGTGACAACTTGTAGATCAGACAGAGTTTACAGTGCACGTCAATTTTGCACAAAGAGATATAAGCAATTATTAGTCATGCTTTGTCACCCTAAATCCACCTTTATTCATACAGCAAACAATACCAGATGTATATTGTAATAGAGGTAGGGAGAAATTAAAGTTTGAGCTTTCTAAGTGCAGGCTTTTTTAATAATTTGAGATCTACGTTTCCTTATTTATCTGGCAAGATGGCAGCTGTTTTTTTAAGTGCAAAAACACTAATTTATTATTCACCTATTTTGCTAAAACGGTGCACTTGTATATTTTGAAGCTTTGGAAATGTTCTAATATTAAAATAACAATTTCAATTAAACATAAATGATACCATATTTCCCCAAGTATAAGACTCTCCTATGTATAAGACGCATCTTAATTTTGGGGCCCGAAATTTGAAAAAAATATATTACATAAAATTATTGAACTGGCTGCCTGGGCATTATATGAGTGTGATTGATGTTAGCTGCTAGCAATTGTTAGCATTCACACTCTTATCATGCTCAGGCAGCCAGTACATGCACATCACTTTCAGCCTCCCTGTGCCCCCTACACTTGCATCCATGCTATCACACACACACATACATATATATATATATATACATTCAATTACTCCCCCACCCTTACCTGAACTGCAGATCTTCTGGTGCGGCTCGCAGACTTCCCTCTGTGTTGCTCGAACAGGAACTGAGCGGAGTCATGTGATGTGATGTACATTCACATGACTCCACTGGGTTCCTGTGTCGCCGCGACGGATCAAGAGACGCTGCTGAACAACACAGAGGTAAGCAGCAGGTCCCCTTTTCACTGTATAAGACGCACCCAGTTTTTAGACCCCAAGGTTCGTCTTATACATGGGGAAATACGGAATATACCTTACTGTATTTAATGTTATCATGTACCTATTATTGTGAGCACATATGCAATGGTGTAGGAACTGTCCCTCATTTCCATTGAGGTGTATAAAAAAGAACAGTTGGTGGAGGCAGTAGTGATATATTGGGCGAATAGACAGGTGAGGCTCCTTATACAATGGGCAGCTCAAATGTATTTAGTTATTAAATATATTAATTGTACTAAGCAGCCTTCATCCCTATGGTATCTCTTTCTCACCATGACTCAGTTTTGAGACTTTTCGTGCACATTTTTGCTTTCCCCCATGTCTTGTCTTTAAACCTATCATTGCTGCCTGCTGCATAGTGGCTTGCCTTCACCAAATACCATTATATGAATATGTTATTCAGTGTGTTGCTCTCAAACCAGCACTGCTCCACTGTTATCATTTTGCAACATTCATATATCTGTCAACAAAACAGCACATATTAAATCCAACACACATTAATTAAAGTACTATACAATTATTCGGAGAAGTAATGCATCTGGTGTATAACTATTTGTTGTGTTTTAAAGCAAAATCTCAGCCATATCTGATGTGGTGGGTTTGCATCTGCAATAAAAGTATAAGGCTTTGGATTCAATTTATACATCACACTTATAACATGCTTGCGCAATCTTCATTACATTTGTTTCCTATCAAATACCAACACCATCTGAAATTACACAGGTATTTTAATATATCTGGCACAATCGGATGTACCTGCTGTTGAGAGCCTTTTCTATACTACTTTGCAACAAAACTCTTGTTTTCTGACAGTGATGAAGACAATGAAACACAACACAAATTCCTATTGGTGTATTCTGACCTTTATTTTTTTTTGCTTCGGGCTACATATATTAAAGCATTGCAGTTATTCATATATGATTGATGCATCCAACAGTCTGGAAATTGAAATGTGACCTGCTGTGAAGTATAACTGTAGCAAATGTTTATGGTAATCAAAACAAAGCAAGAATTCAATGCATACTCAGTAAATACCATTCAAAAACATCTAACGCATAAATATTGGGGACTCTGTCACACTACACGGACACCGCTATGTCAAAGTACCCCAACTTGTTCATGGTTATATTGCTTACCCAAGAGCTAAATCTGTGGGACTGAATTGCATTTTAACCCAATGAGACTCTCATGTGACGTATAGCCTTCTCTGGACACCATTAAAAAAAAAGACACCTGTGTGGCAGGAGGGGCTGCTCAACCTTAAGGTTTGGTCAGAACCTGCAAGTATGCACAGAAAAAATATATATAAAGAACTGAAAGCGCACAACTGAAAAAGCATAAAAAGCAACCGTATTCAAATTTCCAGGTTGCTAAAAGAATAATAATGACCAATAATGTCAGGAACTGGGTCCATGCAGATGACTGTAATGACCCAGGGCGCCCAAAGATGGAGTTCAGGAGTTCAGCATGTAGTAGCGGAGTCACAGGATAGGGCCTGGTGCAGGGCGACTGGACTCACCCAGGTGGTGAGCATCTAGGGTTGTGCAGCCACATACCAGCGCCCTGATATAGCAGCGGATGTAGTCCAGAACGAAGCAAAGATATATCCTGCAGGCACCCTGGAGCAGGCATGAGACATAGCACTAGACTCATGTGTGGGATGCTGCAGGCTGGGAGTGTGGAAGCTAAGCAGAGTAACAGCTGAAACATAGCGAGCAAGGGACAGGGAGCCCAGGCAAGAAACATAACCAGACAAGATATACATAATACAGGGCACAACAGGGAACAAGACAAGGACTACTCAAGATCCAACATGAACAGGACACCCCTCTACCGGGGACACAAGACCCCTCTACCCTTATACATGCCTGTCCATAAACACATACACATTGCCCGAGGTGTGCCTTTACACACACACACACCTGCATATACACACACATATACAAATACACTGCTCTTATACACACCTGCCCACACACACACATATACAAATACACTGCCCTTACACAAGCCTGTCTATACGCACAAACACACATACACATACACTGCCCTTACACAAGCCTGCCCATACACACACACATTTACTGACCTTACACACAAAAGCTTACAAACACACGCACACATACACTGCCCTCACATCCCTTTCTCCTCATCTCTTACCTTCCTCATCTTCAATCATGTCATAGGAGCGTGAGGTCTGTCACTTCAGATCTCTACTTTAGTGCTCCCTAATCATTATGCGCCAGCTATTGATGTAGAGTACCAGGATTAGACATCATATCCCGGTGCTCCACATCAATTGCCAGCGCATAGTGATTAGGGAGCACAGAAGTCAAGGTCTGAAGTGACAGACCTTCCGCTCCCTAATGGTGTGCGAGTTAGAGGGAGGTTGTGATCCTCCGAACCAGCCCTGCTCACTGGGTACTTCCTACACAGACCAGCACTTATGGTGCTTGGGTGCGCACTGCCAACAGGGACGCCCGATGAGCAGGGCTGGTTGGGAGATCACAATCTTGCACCTGCCTCAAGACCGTCCCAGGGAAGGTGGCCTCACCACTCGCCCCCTCCCCTGTATATACACTACTGTTTTAGGGGCTCCGTGGTGAATTACAGGGCTCTTAGAACTGCCCATTGTGCCCATGCGTTAACACAGCACTGCCCCAATTGGTCCTGCAGCTGTAGGGTTCCAAATTCAGTGGGGGCAAAAGAGTGGAGAAAATAGCCCCCTTGCCCCCTTTAGTGATGTCTATGGTCATTATTACTCTAGCAGCAACCTGGGAATCTGAATAAGTTTCCCTTTTATGCTATTTAGGTTGTATGCTCCCTTTCTGTATACATATTTACATATATATTTTTAAAATAATGTTTATGGTAACGTTTTCCTGTGTAGAGTGACAGGTAGAACAGGGTAGAAACACAGATTTTTACTATGTTGATCATTTTGTGATTAAAATAGGAACCAGGGAGATTTCAGTTTGTTTATGTAATTTCCCACAGAAGTTATATCAGGGAGAACCTTTGTAAGCAGTCGCTTGTGTGAGAAATTCCACTGGCTTTCCAAAAGAGCATTGGAAACACAGAACACCCACACACAGACTGACGGAAGCCCCCACGTGTACATACACATACACAGACATGCAGCGGTGACAGATTTACTCTGCAAAGTCACAATATTACGATTCAATGAAATCACACACTTTACATTCATATTTTGTAATTATTATTTTCTCAGGTAGGTAAAACAAAAACTGTTGTTTGTAGGCGAAAAGAATATAAAGTAGAGTTACAAGCTAAAAGTTATATATATGGGATTGTTTAAACATGGGAATTCCAAGTGGTTAATGTTCCTCCCACGCATCTTCTAGCTATTACCATCTAGAAATTATACATAGATGCGCAGTGCATCTTGAAAAGCCTTTACATATGTTCATTCTACTGATAGCAAGGGTAACAGACAAAGCTAGAATAGCTGGACTGCTGAGAAAATATTTTTAAACTTGCACTTAAGAAAATATTTTAACAGGGCATCCTTAAGTAAAAAAAAACATCACTGTATTAAAGGGGAACTGTCACCAACACAGCTTCTAGCATCATTATATCTGCCTACAGATGTGCATTTTGCATTTTGCTTGTCATTTCTAAAGCTTCAAACTGTGGAAATAGATTGCGGAGCTAGCATTTTAATCTATTTCTGTTAAGAGTGCCTACTCCTTTTGTCAAGAGAAGGAATACCTTTGTGTGGGAATAGGTAGGGATAGCCATGCAGTTGCTGAACACATAAAGTCAATGATGGCTGAATATATAATATGTATATAATAAATAAATAAAACATGGTCAAGATCCTGAAACAAAAGCACCCAAAGATAAATTAGAAAGGAGTAGAATAAACTGTAGTGTTTGGCACTGGCTTAGAATATAATTAAAGACTCAATCCTTAATCGATCTTTGCCCTTGCCTTAGATCCAAGATTACCGTTATGCCTATACCTGGGAACTTTTCGGCTTCGCGGGACGCGGCCAGGACTGCACACTGACATCAGCGGGCGGTCTCGCTGATGTTGGTGGGCGATCCCACTGACATCGGTGGGCGGACCCGCTGACGTTGGGGGAGTTCCCACTGACTTCAGTGGGCGGTCCTGCTGATAACAGCGGGAAACACCCCCATTTAAAGGAAAAAATGGGCGGGGAGCGGAGCGTGTCAAAACCCTACTGCCGCGACCCGGAGGATTCGGGTCTTGACCTGGAGAACCAGAGGAGCAGCTCTCACCCGGCAATCTCCAGGTCAAACCCGGGGAGGTCCCAGGTATGGTTATGCCTATCCCATGCTTGTTTTCATTTCTGTACTTTATTAACCCCTTAAGGACAATGGGCGGTCCCTAAACCCATTGAAAACAATGCATTTTGAGCCCGTACATGTACAGGCTTTGTCATTAAGGGGTTAAACTCTACCACATTACCACATTTAATGAGAGGCTGTTCCACTTATCTTTCATCCTCTAAGTAAAGTAAAACTTTCTTATAGTTTGTCTGAACAACACTGTGTGGTATAACAGGAGGGTCATATAGAAATTCTCTATGCTAATGCTACAGGTCACAGCATGCAAAATGATGCAGAATATACATTTTTTGACCAAACGTATGTGGACGCCTAACCATTACACCTGTATGAGCCCATTCATAAACCATAGGCCTTAATATAATAATATATAATATAATATAATGTCGTGTCCTGCTTGTTAGTACAGCAGACGCCACTCTTTGAGGGAAGCCTTCCACAAGATTTTGAACTGTGTCTGTTGGAAGTTTTGCTTATTCGGCCAAAAAGGGAGCATTTGTGAAGTCAGGCACTGATGTTGGTTGAGAAGGCCTGGCTTGCAATTGAACCAATTTATTATTCATGGAATTCACTGAATTTTCCCAGACCATGATTGAAGAATTCCCTTTCATGAGTATATTATTGCTACACATCGCCAGGCATTCCTTTGAATGAGTTGTCAGCAGCTTGTCAACAATATGTATGTTGGTAAGAAAAGTGGCATCAGACAGGAAGACAGTAAGTCAAAGACAGACAAGACTGAACAAAGAATTCCAGTGTACAAACGTTGTATGCTGGGAGGGAGATTGTTTGTTGACAGACCTGGCTGGGAAAGGCTGTCAGCACCAGCCATCTCCAAAAGCTAATAAGCAAACTAGAAGAACAAAGGAAAGAACATTGAATACGTAAGACGCAGAAACACTATTTGAGTTGGGAACATTATGGAAAGAATGTCAATCAACTTGCCAAAGTGCACATCAGTGAAATATGTGCCTATCATGCAATAATATCCTTAAAGGGCAGTGTATTTACAACCATAAGGAAATGGTGTTCCCCCACTATATATGGCCTATATCAGCTGGTGCAGGCAAAAATAAAACCTGATATTACTATGTTACTGCAGAATATATGGCCACAGATACCATTCAGAGATTATGGGTTTCCTATGCTGGAAGTCATGGTAGGATAAGGTATTTTAGAGCTATCATTTCTCGGTTGATCTAGCCTTTCACGATTTCTACAGATTATGAGCAGTTGCACTTTGGTTAAAGAGAGCCATATCCTGGGCTTAAAATTTCATAATTCCCAAAACACATTATGATCCAAATTGTAATGGCCACAAAAGTGACTATAGCCAGGAATTGGGAAACTTCATATCAATACAAAATGGAGAAATGTATTGCCATCCAATTGGATAATTTAGATTAATTCAATGATTGGTGGACCCCCTGGTTAAGTCGTTATCAATCATAATGACACGAGAACACAGAGAATAAGTTGGAAAAAACAAGGGGAATTTCCCCTGGGATTCTAACTTATAACCTCCGATACATAGAGCATTTCGATTAAAAGTAGTCAGACAGCCTAATTATTTGTTAATGTTTGTTTTGGCTATTTGTTGTTTTTCTGTTATATATGTTCACTTGCGTTAATGTTTGTACTCCTCCAAAAGAGCATTTGTGAAGTTAGTAATGGGAAAGTAAATATCTGTGATAAGAGGAAAATACACAAAAGTCTGAAAATTTACATAAAGAATTTTTTTTTTAAAAAAAAGATCATTGATTAATTGATTTAAGATCATCTAACCAGTCCACTACTATCCCATACCTCCCAACCTTTCAAAATGTGAAAGAGGGACACTTTTTTTTTTAAATCTCGCGGAACTCATCAATACAAGCAATTGCACTTTACGTCGTGCTCGCATCACCACTTAAAACACGCTTTGTTTTCGTCAGCACAGTCATGCATATTACATTGAATAGAATTCCCATAAGGCTCAGCCAGACATACTGCTTCCATTGCCTTTCCACCCACCTGCCCATAAACACACATATATACTCCATTTACACACACATATATACTGCCCATACACACACCTGCCCATAAACACACATATACACCGCCCTTACACACATATATATACACGTACACTGCCCTTACACACACATATACACGTACACTGCCCTTACACACACACACACACACATGTAGACTGCCCATACACACACACATATACATGTACACTGCCCTTACACACACACACACATATATACATGTACACTGCCCTTACACACACACATATACACTGCCCTTATACACACACATATACACTGCCCTTACACACACACATATACACTGCCCTTACACACACATATACACATACACTGCACTTACACATCTAATTATACTGCATGAAAACAGTCAATGTAAGGTAAAGCATTGCTTAAGACATTGTGAAAATTCCTTATACCATCCGTATCAGTGGATAAATGTGTGGCCTAATTAGCTGAGAGAGGCTAAAAACCCAGTAAGCCAAAATATTAATGAGTTTGAAGGTAAGGGATGAAAAAAGAGGTTGTGGGATTTAAGAAGGATATAAGGACCAGCCATTGCCCTAAGGAAGTAGAGAAATATAAATAAGTCATAATTACTTTACTAGATGTCAAATATCCAGCCTATTCTCACCATTTAGGGATGTAAGACTTTGTACGTGTGGTTCTGGTCACATGAAAGATCAAATATAAAAATGCAAAAAAGCAGGCATATACTCAGATAAACTGTTTACCCTTAAAAAATCACATCTAGCATGTTCTCATGAAGCCCTTGAAATACATGATGGATGAAAAAATTTATTACAAGTCCTATTTTAAGAATCCATGGAGTGTACATTCTGTGTTAGGTTACCATTAGGATTACACAGATTAACTATTTTCCTCATGTAGCGAAAAAGCTAGTAATTACATGTTGGGTTTATCAGAGCATGTTCCTGCATAAACCTGCATCAATTGTGGCATTGCGTTTACCATTGCATGAGCTGTCTAAAATCCAGACTTTTTTTTCAAAAAAGCAGATTGTACAGTAAACTCACTGGTGAGCAATTTAACCCCCAGGGCACCAATCGGAAAATAACGACATACACATTTAGGGGGTATATTTCATAATGACAGCGATTTTAACCACTGCATGTGAGAGCAAAACAAATCTCTCCACATCCAACGAGATCAAAATAAATGATGAAACGAAATTCCATTATGTTAAATAAGCTGTAAAAATTAGTAAAATTTTAATTTAGCAATTCTATAACCAAAATGTTTGTGTAAAGCCAGTAATTAGGCAAATGTTTTTCCATTATAAATAAAAGTCTAATTATATCGATTAGTGAGGATTATGTGGTACAGGGATCGCCTGTATTTAACATTTTTAATAATTAAATCTGTGTCAGCATTAAAAGGATTACATTTAACCCTTTCATTGACAACTATATATGTGTATTAAGTGGCTGCATGCTACTGGACCTGATCGGCTGCTGGAGTGGCAATAACACTAAGTATGTGGCCCTATCGGCCACCAGTCCACCAACATTTGCTGGTGCATAAGATGGTCAGTTCAGTCACTAGTCGGTCTATGAAGCAGGTAGCCCATAATTACAAACTCTAGAGGAAGGAGTGTTAACAAATACAATAAAAACAAATAGACATGAATTATTTTATATACGTTTTTTCATTAAAAAAAAAAACTTGACCAAAGACCTTTTCTGGAATATAAATCTGGTGCAGTGGAAGTGAAAAGGGCTGGCATACTTGTGGACAAGTACGTTCTCTACGTATATTTTGTTTCACATGAACATGAAGAAATTAAACCCCTTCTAATGTGTGCCTAAACTGCATTGTATTAGGTACTGTCACCTACATGGGCCGCATATTCATTACAAATCTGCAACCACAACTATTGGATACATTTAGTAAGGGGCGAGAACTGTTATGAAAATTATCTATTTATCTATCAGTTTTACTATTGGTTTGGAATTTATGGGGAAATAGTGGGAGATTATATATATATTATATATTTTAATTTTTTTTAACTATATCATGTGATAGGATACACTGTTTGACTTTGCATATATGAATTGCTTAACTTGCCTTGAATAAAATATGTAGATGTTTCCCTAGGTAATGTGTAAACTGGTTATATGGTTGTGATATAAAACTGCCAAAATTGGGCCATTCTCCGAAGAGGAAAAATGTACCCCCGAAACCTGACACACAAAGGGTTAAAATGCATCTTACTGTGTTTGCTTCAGTTGTTTTCATACCTTGATTCAGTTAATTAATATCTTTCGATACATTTCAGGGCTTTATGCTAGAAAAGCATTACTGCTCAATTAAACTAACCACATTAAGGTTATTTAATTAAACTGATTGCTAGAAATGTATCCACTTTAAGTGTCTTGGTAGAGGTCCAAGTTAGTTTTCATTTGAAGTGGGGGTTTCACCAATTTACTCCTCTAAGCTTCATGCTAGAAAGGTATTATTGATATTTGGTGAGACCCACACTTCAAAGGGAAATGAACAAAGACCTCTGGCAAGACCCAGGTCTGGGGAATGCTTGGGGAAAGATTGACCTCCCTGGTGATCTACTTCTGTAGTACCTTGAAGCCCCAGGTTATGCAGTCACAAAGAAGATACACTCTGGAAGAGAAGGCATTGTCCAGAGGGCAGCTAGGGTCAAACCCATGGCAGTGACACCTGTAAATATCTCACTGTTACACAACCCATGACCAGTAATTATTTTCTCTTCATACAATTTTCCCACTGACTATACCTGTCAATAAATAACTATTGTTATCTCAATACCATTTACTTGAGTTGTTATCATTCTTTATTCTCCATCAATATTTCCTTTTTTGTTCAGTATCTACTTCTATCTTTATACCTTCAGCAAAATATTGTAAATAATTAAAAAAGAGAATAAAAAAGGAGAAGAAAATCCCAGAGAGATGACAGAAGGTTTTAGTTTCCATGGCTACATCTTTCCTGGGGCATGCAGGCTTTATTTTAGCTCTAAGCAGCGGGGGACGTGAACACAGGGGCAGAGAAACATAGAAAACCTCTCTCCCTGTTATCAGCTCTTTAAGATCTTTGTACATTATTTAGCC
The DNA here is from genome assembly GCF_027358695.1 of Spea bombifrons. NCBI lineage: Eukaryota > Metazoa > Chordata > Amphibia > Anura > Pelobatidae > Spea > Spea bombifrons. Next base: position 23,687,911 of record NC_071092.1, on the reverse strand, counting down.
ACAAATCAGTATTAGAACAACATTTAGTGCTACAATGTCATTTGGCATGAGGTTTGCGAAGCATGTTGCTCACAAAAGCATGATTATGTGTGCGCATAATGGCCTGTCATAAAGTTTCTCATAGTAACATGGGCATTGGAAAGATTTGAAGAATTGTGTCATAACAAGAAGAAGATCATTTTGACATTCAGTGGTTTTAAAGACAGACAATTCTGAATATTATGAGATCCTTTTTGTAACACTTTTTTTTCCCCTAGGATGCTCATGCAAGCTCCCTTTACAGCTAGTTCTATAACTATGCACAACCAGGTACATTTCTTATTTAATGGAAAAAATAGATTTTTTTTCTCTCTCCATTATTTGGAAAGGTAGTATATCTCTGACAAACTCAATATATTGGTTAACAAACTTTATACTAAAGGAGGTTTTGATGCATTTACTCTCACAATTAAATTAAGAAGTCACCAAAGGCACTAATTTAGATAATGCAATAGTGAATTGGTTCTGAAGATTATTTGTGCTCGACCTCAGGAAGTAAAGCTTGGAATATATTCTTATTGTTAACAATTTAATTTTGTTGTTACTAAATAACACTTAATAAAATTTGATTCATAACTATATATATATATATATATATATATATATATATATATATATATATGACACAGCTGAACTTTAACATGTAAAGAAACTCTTCTAGACCTTGCAGATATTATATTTAAATATAGCAAACTTATAGTGTAATTATGATTTGAAAATAATTAGGATGATGATTCAAGAAGTGGGGTTACAAAAGGCACATGAGGTGTTTCCTGCTTACACACACTATCATTTGACATTTAGAAGTTTATTTTGAAACGCATAGTAGGTGAATGATCAGTGTTTCAAACATTTCATCTCACCAACCTATGTTTTATGGAACATGGTACATTTTTCCTGCAAGAAGGGGTGGTTCAGCGTTTCTTGAGGTAGAAACTCACTGGATAATTAATTATTAAACTAGTGGGATGGCATTAAAATATCTCTCATTGCAAGGTCAACTCATAACGTTTTGAAGAAGCGTACTGAGGTTGGTCCTTCAAAATACATAGATATAGCATTGAAGTGTAAATGTTTCAGCTCAAAGGCAAACACATGTTTAATGTATAAACTCCTCAATTAAGTGTTCAGAGGCTGAAAACTTTTTGTTGATCATTAAATAAATACAGTGTTGTATACAGTAATGTAGTTTAGTTAAGAAGGTGATATTTTGAGTGGCTTTCTCTGCTAAACACCACACTGAGCTGAATGTTTAACGCTAAGTCCTGCCTATATAATGTAGACTTTAATTTATTGAGATGATTAAGACTTAAACATGCTATTATTTACTACAAGCCAAGTTGTTTTTCTTGTAGATTGGGATACTATCTCTCTTGCTTCCTTTATAGTATAAATGTGACATAGTATAACATACATCCTTCACAAGGAGGAGAAACACAATTTATTATTGTATAGTTGTATAGTTACATGTACGTAAGTGTTTGGATTCAACATATTTATGTTCTTTATGTTGTTGAGTTACATGGCTTATCCTAGATTCATCTAATTTGTTATTGTTTTAAGGTAAAAAAAAGTGCACATTTTGGCCAGAAAGTGTGTTTGCATAATGAGTGTTCACCTCGAGAAGGGAAAAATACTTAAAAGTTAATTAGGAAATTAGGATATTATCATGTCTCAATAGGGTGTATGGAGTTCAAGACAGAGATCTTAGTCCATGCCAACTGAGCTGATTCTACAGTGTCATAGACCATACGACAGCGTCAGGCTCCTCATGCTTGCCTCTTTCACAAGTTATTATATATGGGCTGCAGTGAGCGTGCACAGCATTATAATGCTTGTCAGGGCCCCTTGTGGCAGTATAATTTATCTGGTGGTGAATCAGTTGATTACATTTTACACATTTTTCCATTGTGTACAATGATTGACTTGTGCACGTGGTAGGCAGATAATCCTGAACATAAGGCAAAGTAAAGGACTAAGTAAGTCCATTGTAGAAAGAATAAACGAGTTGACCAGATGAGTCAAATGACTCTAATCTGCCATTAAGTGCCATGTTTTTGGGGTTTCTTTTTTGGTATGTGTCATCACAACATGTAACATCCCCCACACAGTCCTGTTTTTCAGTAAAATAAGTCAAGGAAATGAAACTGGAGACTCACATGCAGTGGATGAAAAAACGCAGGTTTCTAATGTAATAGTCTCTGTAATGCCAGAGCCAGAAAATCTAAATATGAATAACTTAATAAAAAAAATTTTTTAAAAACATCTTAGGACATCGCAGATGTCTTTTGATCTGCAGGGGCCCTGTATTTACCCGCTGCATGCAGTCGCAATCTATTAGTATAGTGATACCTGATAGACAGTTTAGCGCTAATTAGCATTGCAACAATATAATGGAACCTAAAACAAGATAAGATACCACTGATATAGAAAAGGTCTCAGGGGTGCATATGTATGAAAGTCTGAATATGCTGACTGCAGCTCAACATAACTTAGTGTCCTAGTTTTCTTTAGCATCATCTGTCCCACTTCAGTCTTATATTTTCACCTCAAGACAAATAGAAAGTGATGTCTGTAATTTGTGGTCATGATATAGTATCTGATTATGGTAAGAAAAGAACAGAAGGGAACGGTTCATCCAATAAAAATCCAACATGAGGTCATGAAATATTACATGGTGCTAAATAATGAAATGTAGAATAAATCGGTTGTATGTTCTGAACAACTTAAATGTCAGTGTATTAGTCTTTTGTTTCAGCTTTACTTTTTTTTAGGACCAACTACATTATTATTAGAGAACCAATAAAATCAGACATTTTTCACTTCATTTCGGATGAATTGTACAGCAATGCATCATCCTGTCGGGTTTGGCATTTGTTATATTTTTTTTTAAATCTTCAGTTAGTTTAGAACAGGTGCAAAACAGGAGTGATAATTTTCCAGAGTGAAATCAGTGATAACTCATTTAGATGTACATCATACAAATATATAATAAAGACTGGCAAGTTGAAATGTATCATCAAGAACATCTTAAGTTTTCCTAAATGATTAGCACACCATAACTCCCTTTTTTAGTTATACCGAATAATGCAAAGTTGTCTTCTTTTTACCCTTTTCACTTAATTCTTTGTTGTAGTTTAGCTACCCAGGAACATCATCACACAAACAACAAGTGCCCAGCGACCCATGGTTATAGCTTTGCTTGCCATCAGACTGTGGATTTAACATGACACCACAGTATGAACTGGAAAATGTAATGGAAGCTGCAATCGCAGAATTACAGGGGTTTTGTTTAGGCGCAATAGCTCCTTTATTTCATACACGGCAAACTTGTCATTCGACTTTGCCATTTAAATTGAGATTTTGTAAGAGCTGTTTACATTTCCCGTTGGCTGCTGCTTTTATCAGGTTGCTGCAGGGAATGTGCGTTTCGCGGCACCAGGGGAGGGAGAGGAGGAGAAGGTTAGCTGGAAGTTATTTACCATCTGAAAACCAGGTTGTTCAAAGCCCTTTATTAAAGAACCGCTGAGTAATGGATCAGAGAGTGTACAAACTAGGCATATGGAAATTATCTTCCAAAATATTCAAGAAGATTCATTTTCCAATGAAACAGAACTGCAGGACCATCATTTTTTGTTTTTCTTAAATGTGTATGTGCTGTGGCGAAAACGGGAGTTCATTTCATTTATCCAAATGTATTGCAATCCAAAACATCTAACAAAGAACCTGACTTTATTGAATATGTAACATTATTTGCATTGCAACATCACCCACTTAACCCCAAATTCAGCCCTAAGTAACATGAGGCTTTTAAAGTAATATTACCAGTAGTATCTGCTGCAAATTATATCTTTGTGAGTATGTTGTTGTGTCAAGAGGGTTTGATGTTTTTTCCACTGCCGAAATGCCTGCTACACATAGCAGACTAAGAATTAACTTTGTTTTTAAAGAGAAAATAGTTGAAGACGTTACCATTATTGGTTTTAACATTTAAGAATGTATTCTTTGAAGAGGAGTTAGTTATCTTTTTCAGGCATCTGATATAAATAAAAGAGACCTTTGCGAACTCAAACTGCTCCTACCTAGGTTGCTTCAAAAACTTTAAAATGAAGCAATTCTCTACTTCTTAAGTTCTTGGTTTTGCTTCCAGCCATGTGAACTGGTGATAGTTTGTTCCTATTTTCTAAAACCAAAATATGAGGTCATAGGTGGGTGTCAAGATTCCAGTTTAAGGTTCCTGGCGAGCAAAAAGTAGTTGTTAAAATAAAATTAGCAGTTTCATTAAGTAAATCATTCCTTTCACATTTTTTAAACTTACATTTAAACATTAAAATGGCTGTTTAACTGTTTTCAGCTGAAACATTAAAATGTCACCTACACATTTTATGGGAAAAGGATTTGATTTTAATTGTGGGTAGAGGTATAATATCATTCTTATACATTTTGGTTTCATTAGACATTATTTCTCAGAAGAGCTAAAATAATTATAATAAAATGGTCAAAAAGAGGTAGAATGAGATGACCTCTGGCTATCTTAAAACTGTATTATCAATTTAAGATGCACAGAATTGCCTGCATTAACTATGAATTGGGGATGGTTCAACTTGATAGACTTGGGTACCTTATCAAATGTCTCACTATATAACTAGATACTCTAAGAATTCATATATTAAATGGGACATTCCTAGAATTTTCCTTAATGGTAGAAAAGATTTTCAGTTTTATATATGTGGGTAGGAAGAACATCAAAAGTACCAAAAGTTAACTCTCGTCCACCAGATATTTGTATTGCCACATAAAGATACCTTTTATGATACAAACTTTTAAGGAAGTCCCAAGCGAGATTAAAAATAAAATATATATAAATAAAATAATATATCATTATATATCTTCATACTATGTGTAATAGCCTCATTGGCCGGTTACAGTACAGTGGTTCCTTCACATATTCAGAGCACAAGAGCACAACTGCTCTACCTCTGAGTTTTCCCATTGCATTGCTTTGCTGGCTCACACAGTGAGGTAATGTAACATTTCCTGCCGGTCTGTTTGAGAGCCATAAGGCTTCCCCCGCTTTTGAAGAGTTAGGTAATCACACCCCAAAAAGCTGACCCTGCCACCCACCCAAAAAAACTCATCTGTTTCTCCGACTATTATTGCCAAAATCCACATTTCCTGAGACACTATTGGCAGGCATTTCCCTTTCCACCGTTGGTAATTTTCCGCTACTATTACGGCTCTCTTGGTTCTCTGAAGGAGTAGAAGTTTGGTAAAAATCCATCACCCATGATGGCATTGAAAGGAAGCCCTGTGGATCAACAGCATAAAACTGTTTAGTGCCTCTTACCCTGGAAGAGGCAACAGAAAGACTGTTGACACTGCTGCATTTTTTCATAGCACTACCAGGTGGTGCCAGAGAAGCGGGTGGGGAAAACAGAGATGTCAGTGATAAACTACTAAGGGTCTCTGAGGGTTCGCTTGTTCCTCTCAGGCTTCCTCCTGCCCCTTCTTCATCAGAAGGGTCCATGGAGTCATGAAGAGTACATCCAGGGCTAGTGCTACCACCACTGCTATGGCTGCGCTGATGCCTCCGAACCTTCTGTAGGGCAAAGTTTGGACGGCTGGTTCGTCTCTGTATCATAGAAATTGAAGAAATAGGCAGAGTAGTGCGATGGGAGGCAGCAGCCACCCGCAGATCAGGAAGGTCCAGTGTACACTGGGGAGAGTCACTTAAATTTAAACTGTCCTCTAGAGTGGTCTGTAAGCTGTCCTCTGAAGTTGCACTTCCACTTTCCATAGATGAATTACTTTCTGTGGCCTATAAAAATATTAAAAAAAACTTTAGATTTTGACCCCTGCTGTTATCAACCATACAAAATAAATGCAGTACAACCTATGAAATTCTAAAAAACCTATGATAACCTTACCTGCCTAAGTAACGAACAGTTAACATCTGGGGAACGTAAAGTAGCCCATGATTCTTGGGAGGAGAGTTTGGGAAGGCTCTTATTGAGTGAAGGGTCTTCTGAATCCACCTCTGTGGGAGAGGCTGCTGGATGAAAGAAGTCGGCAGGAACAGGCAACAGGGGACTTGGTGTGCCTGTAGAAAGAGGGGGAGAAACTGGTGGGAAAAGGTTGGAAGACAAGAAGCGGAAAATAATTTGTGGTTACTCTTACTAAAAGAATACATTAAATTGAAAAGTGTATTTAAACTTAGCACACTGATGGTCTGAAAAAAGAACTTGTTCAATAAACCATGATAACAAATTAGGATTTTGCCATATCAGCCCAAAGAAAAATCAATTCTTTAGGCAAATTTGATACCTTTTATTGGGCCAAAAAAAAGATGTAAAATTACATAAGCTTTCGGGCCCTCAGAGGTCTCTTCTTCAGATGGAAACATCAACATCAACTAAATCAGTCACTGAAATTCAATTGAAAAAGACACATTTTTAAAAACAGCATTCCCCATAACCTACACAACACAGCTCTCAAAGACCAGTGTTCATCTTACCTTTTGTGGAGGTGCTCATGAAGATAGGTTCTTGGCAATTTGTAGGTGTATATATATATATATATATATATATATACACTGATCGGCCATAACATTTTGTCCTCAAAGTTGATGTGTTAGAAGGGGGAAAATGGGCAAGCATAAGGATCTGAATTACTTTGACAAGGGCCAAATTGTGATGGCTAGACAACTGGGTCAGAGCACCTCCAAAACTGCAGCTCTTGTGGGGTGTTCTGGGCCTGAAGTGGCCAGCACCTATTAAAAGTGGTCCAAAGAACGAAAAGCGGTGAACCAGTGACAGAGACATGGGTGGCCAAGGCTCATTGATGGACGTGGGGGCGAAGGCTGGGCCATGTGGTTAAATCAGAAGAGGTACAGGAAGGGTTTGAGGAACACAACAACAAGTTCAAGGTGTTGACTTGGCTTCCAAAGTCCCCAGATCTCAATCCAATTGCGCATTTATAGGATGTGCTGGACAAACAAGTCTGATCCATGGAGGCCCCACCATGCAACTTGAACGGCCTAAAGGATCTTCTGCTAAAGCATGCCCCCCAACTGTCCCGATTTAGGCAGGACAGTCCCGATTTTGGGTCTCTGTCCCGCCATCCCGCCTATCCCTTCCTCTGTCCTACTTTGTAGGGGCAGAGGAAGGGTGAGCCCGGGGCTGGACTGGCCCACCAGGAAATTTCCTGGTGGGCCAGCAGGTCCATGGGCCGGCAGACCAACATTCAAAACAGCCGCTGAATGGCTGCGAGGGGGATTGAAAGCCTCTTCCGGCCGCCGGCCCCTAATGAAATTAAAGGGGCTGGCGTGACCGCACCGTGACAATGGCCGTGCCTCAGCTCTTTGTCCCACGGCCAGTGTGTGTAAGGGCAGTGTACGTGTCTATATTTTTCTTTAAGGGCAGTGTACGTGTATATGTGTGTGTGTGTAAGGGCAGTGTACATGTATATGTGTGCGTGTAAGGGCAGTGTACGTGTATTTGTGTGCGTGTAAGGGCAGTGTACGTGTATATGTGTGCGTGTAAGGGCAGTGTACATGTATATGTGTGCGTGTAAGGGCAGTGTACATGTATATGTGTGTGTGTGTGTGTAAGGGCAGTGTATGTGTATGTGTGTGTTTATGGGCAGGTGTGTGTAAGGGCAGTGTATGTGTATGTGTGTGTAAAGGCAGTGTATGTGTGTAAAGGCAGTGTATGTGTATATGTGTGTTTATGGGCAGGTGTGTGTAAAGGCAGTGTGTAGGGGTCCTGGGAGGGAGGCTAACATTAGCCTTTTTTAATTAAAAAAATCTCTGCTGCTGTGGACTACTTTTCCGATGATGCTCTGCAAGCATTATGGTGGACATCTGGCTGGCTGAGAATCATAGGTATTTTAGTTCACCTAGCATCTGCAGCTTTACTGTTGCTGCACTTCCCATGACGCTCAGCCAGCATCATGGAAGTAGTATGTCTGGCTGAGCCTTATGGGAATTCTATTCAATGTGTAGGTTATTTTGTAATATGCATGACTGCGCTGACAAAAATGAAGCGTGTTTTAAGTGGCGATGCAAGCGCAACATTTTAAAGCGCAATTGCTTGTATTGGTGAGTTCTGCGAGATTTTTTTTAAAAAAGTGTCCCTCTTTCACAAGTTTAGGTTACCAATCAATTTGTCTATAATTGGCATCCCTAACAAAACCCCTTGCTGAATGTTAACACATGTGGTTTTGTAAATACTGATATATGAAACAATGTAGCTTCATCCACTCCTGTACCTGGACTCACAAATGACTAATTACTACAATACTGTGATAATCAAGTGGCCACAGTCCACTAATTTCCTTAACCTTTATCCCACCAAGTAGTGTTATTAACTGATTTTTCACATCCATTCCCGATATATTTTTAAACAAGTGTCTGTAAAAGCAACTGACTGCTGTAGCAGAATCAAGGTACAAATTCTGCTACCCTAAACAGGTATGATGAATTATGATGAAATTACAGAACAATTTCTAGATCAAATTAAGGATGTTTATATAGGATTAATTCCATAATCTGTCACACGTGTAATACTGTTTCTTTTCTCCAGATTATCAAATAGATGCAAAACTCTAAATGTGATATATGGAAAACCCTATAGGTGTACAGTTTGTCTGGACAATATAATCCAGCCCTGTGTGCGGTCACATAAGTCTTTATTAGGACTGATGAAGAAAGGCAGCAAGAAGCTGAAAAGTCACTTTGTCACCTGTATTGAGTAAATAAAACCGACACATGCCATAACCTCGTGCGGAGACCCTGTTATAGAGACTGGCCATTTCATTTTCCCGTGTAAGTCTAAGTCCATCTACACAGTGGTTCTGTAGCGCACACGTTAAAATGTCACTGCCTACAGGAAAATATTCTGGGAATAAATCATCTTGTTCTGTGTTAAAATAACCAGGCTGCTTATTACATCCAGAAAAAAAGCTGCGTTGTCTTCTGTTTTCGGCACAAAACATCAAAGCATTAGCTTTGTATAGAAACAGGGTCACTGCTACTACAAAAAGAACCTGTTGGTTATTCAGCTGGACTTGAATAATGCGGTCCCCATACATTTCTCACCTGGGTTATTGTCTTCTTTCAGCCAGCTATCCCAGGACTCGGCTGGGGTTAATGACAGCTTCTCCAGCTCACATATATAGTGTTCAGCTGTAGGTAAGTCAGGGATGCTTGCTAAGGGAAAAAGGTTTTCTCCAAATACTCCAATTCCCATAGAGTCTGGACTGTCTTGATCATCCTAATAATGAAAACATAAAAACTTGTTCTGTTTGAATGCAAAAAAAAAAATCAACATTAGTTCATAGCGGCAAATTGTTTTACAGCAGAAAGCAGGAGATACTAATGAAATAATTATCTCACATAAAGTAAAATGACATTGAGTCAAATTTATACAGAGGAAGTTATTTCTGTGTGAATCCCCAACTGAATGTTTGGTACCATGCTTAACGCATTCCAAATTAAAAATGCATTCAATGATTATGCTAGATACATCCCAAATAATGATTTTATATTTCCTTCTTTTAATAACAATTGAAACATTGCATCTCTGTTGGAGGGGAAAAAAAACACATAAAAATATCAAAGTAGCTATAGTTTCTACTATTTGCTTCAGTCAAGGTAATACCTGCATGGACCATTATTTGTCAACACTTTCCAGCCACCGCTACCTCTAACTAGAAATGATGAAAGGCCAACCATAGTGAATTTCTTCTGCGAGAAAGGCTGAGCTGGAAAAGTTCCCAATGTTAGAGGACATTTTTCATTTTATCTTAAGTCACTGCTAACATTGTTAACAATGTTCTTTGAAGCCTAATATACACTGCTGTAATAACCCTCACGACAAAGTTGTAGAACAGCATGATTATGTGGTTATATCTTTCAGTTGTAGTTTGCTTTGGTTTTAATAATTCATTGTGTCCTCAATACAGTAATACATATAACAATGAAAGAGGTATTTTTATGTCAGACACATAAACCACCATCTCTTGGCTTTAAAATAACATAATCTGCAGCAGACAAAACACTTGAAATACCAAATGTCAGCTTGAAATATTTTGCCAATAATCATTTTCTATCGTACTGGACCATAAGGGTGTTTTGGAATACATGTTAAATATAGGCTTTAGGTAACACTTATCATTGTAGGACAAAAGGTCTGGTTCACCCTTTTTTCTGGAGCACAGGAATGGATAAAAATTGTGTACATGTTTTACCCAAAAATATGAGCATCCATCAAAATACTGACAGGATGTTCTGTGTTCCCAGAGGTTCTGCTCTGATCATTTCTGTACCCCATAATTATCGTTAATGCAAACATGGTCTTTATATTTATTTTTATATGAAGAGTGCATTTTTCTGTAAAAAGGGCTTTGATATTTTTAGCAGGAGAAGCTCAACTGAATATGCCTTATATCACTATTGATGTACTTATATCATAATGCTTACAGTGTTCAATGCCTCAACAACCTGCTTTAGTGAGTAAATACCATAGCCATGATGAAACTGCCTTTAACATCTTGTCCCACTACAGGCACATCTAAACACAAGCATCGCCAACACAAGAAAATATTTAAAAAAAAAAGTAAATGTTAAAGGCATTTTTGTAGAAGAACATAGAAACAAAAGGGATAAAACAAAATGTGAAAGGATCCATAGAAAACCTCAGCAAGACCCTCATCTATAGTTATGATGAACCTGTAGAGTGACCTTTGCAGTCAAGGGTGCAATTATTTTACATTTACATTCAGTTGCGAGGCTGAGTCAAGAACAGCATGAACTGTCTCTAGAATGAAAATTGCAGTTCAGCCCCCTGTGATGGTGATGCTGGAAGGGGGTGTTTTAATAAGAGACTCCATTTTTATATACCAGTTTTACTTATCTTTATTTCATGATTTTACTTATATCTCCCTACTTGATGTTTGCACTTGGATTCTTATCTTTTTTGATGAGACAGAGCATCCCGTGGCTCAAACTTCAAAGTGTAATCACATAGCACGCCACATTTGCAGGGTATGCCTCTTGTGACAAGGACAGGATCCTTTGAATTGAAGCTCACACCCGATCCATATTTACATGACTTCAGAGTAATCTATTCTGTCCAGGAGTAGGTGAGCTAAAATGATCAAATAGGCTTAACTTGGCTACTTAAAAGCTATATTTTTGGCTACTAAACTATCTGACTAAATGTGCGCTGCCTTATGTATTTGCTTTATACTTTCTTCACAATGATCATAAATCTTTTTCATCTTTACAGTGCTGTGAAAAAGAATTTGCCCCTTTCCCAGTTTTGCATAATTGTCACACTTAAGTGTTTCAACTCATCCAACTATATTATTTAATATTAGACTATGATAACTCGGCAAAACACAAAATTACGTTTTCATTTCATGTACAGGAGGAAAAAAGCTATCCAGGCCTTCTATGTTAAAAAGTACTTGCACCCTTATTTATCAGCCAATTAACCAAATGCAATTGATAATTGGGTTGAATTTCACTAGACACACCCAAGCATGATTACTGCCAGTCCTGTTGAATCTAAACATCAATTAAATACAATAAGAACATCATACCAACAGGCAAACACAGTAAGGGGCTGTTTTAGTCATCCCGACTTGCCATAATTGATGGAACCAGAAAATCCTGGAGGAGAACTTCTGGTCATCAGTTCAGAACAACGATCGCCTCAGCTCTTTTAAATTAGGCGTCCGTCGCCATACAATATATGGTGGACGTTGACGTCTGGGGGAGGGCCATTACAGCAACACCATTTGGGTGAAGAAAGCAATCGTTCTATTGTCGTGAAGGGGTTAAAAGCGCCATTTTCTGTTTACTCACGTTGTCTTTGTATTATGAATAAAATTAGTTGGATGATGGAAGACGAGAAAGGTAAGAGATGGGGAGAGGCAGTGTATGTGTATATACTGTATGTGTGTGTTTGTAAGCTGGTGTGTTTAAGGGCAGTGTATGTGTGTGTGGGCAGGTGTGTGTGTTTGTAAGCTGGTGTGTGTACATGTATATGTGTGTTTATGGGCAGGTGTATGGGCAGTCGTGTGTAAGGGCAGTGTATGTTCAGGTGTGTGTAAGGGCAGTGTATGTGCAGGTGTGTGTAAAGGCAGTGTGTGTGTTTATGCATGTTTATGGGCAGGTATTAAAGACAATGTGTAAGGACAGTCATGTGTAAGGGCAGTGTATGTGTATATGTGTGTTTATGGGCACGTGTGAGTAAGGGCGGTGTAAATAAAATAACCTCTGTAAACAAATAGCAGGGATGCACAATTTTCCATTCTTGCCTCGGGCACAAAAGGAGCTAGCTACGGCTCTGCTCACAACAAGCAGGCAGCACAAGAGCCTGACTCTCTGTCTCTGCACTTATTTGTAAACTAAGTATTATGTTAATCCAATAAAAAAAGGTATCATTGCATACTGCAATATGTTGGTATTTTGGCATCTTATGTATATATTTATACATATATATATATATATTTAGTTTTTTCAGTGGCATGATTTAGGGGTGGAACTTATTAGTGCACCCCAGTTTTGACTGTGGTATCTTATATATTGTTCCTAGAGTTGCCACTGCACATGAAATGTTTAAGTAGCATGGCCAGATTTTCCACAAGGTTCCCTAATCAGAGCCCATTTTAGGAGCGCCATGGGAAACTCATGCCCCACCTGGTTACTATAAGTAACTTAATTTGTTTTTGCCAGTGCACGGACAACCATATCACAAAACAGTGTGGAACATGGTCAAATTAATCCTCTGAAATTCCAACCAGCTACAGAGAAAAAATTATTTTTTTAAGGGAACCGAGGTGAACTACAATTGAACAAATCAACTAAATTAAAGATACAGAATATGAAAGCATTCCTGATGTAATGACTGATTAAATAAAATACATCACACTTAAAAGTCATGGTTTGATGGTAATGACTTTTATACACAAATTGAATTGTCATTCAACATCTCTAAGAAACTTATGTGATTTGGCTAATTGCATCACATTTTAGGCAAAACAAAAACCATCAATAATGAATTTCCTTACTACTGACAGAATGTAGGTAAATGGTGATCAGGTAAACTGACCCCACAGTGGAATAACTAATTCCAGTTAACTTAGGGGAGATGAATTCAGGAGAAAGAAAATTGGACAGTGCAACGGAGATGGAGATTACCAGATCTAGACCAAATGCTGGGACTTGATCATGGTTTTATTGGTGCTAATTGAGACATGGTACCTCAATTGTGTTGACTCTGGTATAGTCACCCATACTCACTTACACGGAATCTTAAACCAAAACTCACTAAGGGCACGTTACAGAGAGGTGCGCTCAAACATACACATATAAAGCCTTTCATACAACAAATACTCAGACTGTCATAGACACAGATGCTCTGACATACAAACAATTCCACAGAATCTCACATACAGTCTCTAATGCACATACGTGTAGACGGAAAGTTGAATGTACAATAAACATACTGTTATACCGTATATGTCATAAGTAAAATCTCGGGTTAGAATGTTATGTTTGACACATAAACAACTAGAAAGTCATATCAAAATGTGCATTCCAGTGGGTTTTGCATACAATATTCGTACAATAAAATATAAAAAAATTAAATGCTGCAAAAATGAAAAGAGAAAATGAGAAATGTGCTCAGGGCATGCTTCCCCTTCTCGGTGTCTGTTCATTCGCCAGCTCAGGTGTTGCTTTCAATTAGACGCCTAACACAATGCATTTGTTGCATATGTGATTTTTTTCTGCTATAAAGCACCATTCTCATAACATCCAATTTGGCATTTCCATGAAGCATTAAAATGAACGAATACAATGGGCTGTTGTTATCTAGATGATTTTGATAAGCCTACTCGAAATAATCTATGGGGATCAGGGCAATAATTAAAATCTCCTCTGCTTTGAATTTCATTTACATACAAAATACGCTTTTTACCTTCATCTCCTTTAACTGACTTGTGACCCCTTGATCTTCTGAACTGAGATCATCTGTCAGTACTGAAGAGGACTTCTCAGAGGTTAAAGAAAAGGCCTCCATTTCTGCCAGCTGGACCTAAGCAAAACCATTATTAGTGATGTGGATCTGTGAGTTAACGCGTTCAGACTTTTTTTGGTGTCCTGCTTAGCATACAATCTCTTATTAAAGAATTAAGCTCAAAGAAGCTTTAGTTAAATCACCCCTGACCGTTATGTCTGTAGGAGAACAGGTATTTTATGCTAATCCAATATGCAAATCCTGCAGTGCATAAAGTCAATACAACTCATAAGCAATGCATTAACCCCTTAATGACAAAGCCCGTACATGTACGGGCTCAAAATGCATTGTTTTCAATGGGTTTTGGGAAGCGCCCTTTGTCCTTAAGGGGTTAAAACTAGCACTGCTGTTTTTAGTTAAAACCATTGGGGTACCTGCAATCTCCAGGAGTGCGCAGTGGCTTAAAATGTTTAGTTAGTAAGAGTTGTGTTAATCAATACGCATTGCAGGAACGTTAATTGCCAATTATACCAACAGTTTCCACATTGCTGTGGTGTTTTTGCAATGGACATCATTTATCAAACAGTGGAATTGCATTACTAGACAGGGCTAAATTTGGCTAATTAGAATTTCTACACCAGATTGCAAAATCTCTTCTATCGGGAGAAAGCTGCCCATTATAGGGACTGCCTCGGCTATAAAGTGTTCAGCTGGTCTTGTTAAATGCTCATACAGGTGAAACATAACAATGGCAGATTTTTACAGAAAGCTTTATTGTGCCATTTCACTACTCAATCTCATTGGTTTACATTACATGTGGATTCAAATTAAATAACGCTGAATTTTACAGAAAAAGATTTGGTTGAAAGGGCTATTGTTCTCAGACAGGATGGATCTATACTGCCATAGAATTTCCATTACTATTTCATAACATTTGTTTCCTCTTTTGTGCTCAATAGTTAAATAATTGGATTCTTAAAGCCTTGAAACAGCTGGAAAAATATACATTATTTTCCCACGCAATAGGCAAATTTGGATGTCTTATTTATATTTGTTTTTGGATGTGGCATTAACGATTCACTTAACTTTTCTCTTTAAAGTTCTTATATAGAATAATATTATTATACTTTTTCTGGTTCTAGGTCATCGTGGTGTCTGTGATCAGCTCTCCATATTCTTGAGCTGAGAGATGATTGTTTTTACAAAACAGATTTAGTAAATCCTAAATCAGGGGTAAGTAACATCATATTTTCTCTGGAAGTTATGAAGAACTACCTCCCTGTAAGCTTCCGTTGTTAAACAGAACATTCTACAAAATAAGCAAAGCCTTTTACTTTTATACCAATGGTTCTTCAAACTGAAGAACCCCCTTTGGAAGTGTATTATCCAAATTATTGTTTATATGTATTTTAATTGCAATTATGGAAGTAACCACAATAGCATGTCCATTTTGGTGGAGCCCCCTTCAGCTCCTTTTAGATATTATTAATGAACAATTATCCTATTATGGACTGTCGTTAGATTGTAAGCTCTGCAGGGCAGTGTCTGAAAAAAACCATTGCTGTACATTAATTCTATTAAAAATAACATCTAAGTATGCTTAGGAAGGGCCTGCAGGAATGTGGAGGCACGCTCCTGTGAAAGCTTGGGAATGCTATCTATGTAGATTTTGGGATAGTAAAGGGGTTTTAGCATTAGAATAACCTACCATTGCAGAAATCATATACCCTAAGCCTTTTATTTGACACTGTTTGCTTTATTTGTATTTTTGACAAATGTGTAACCTGTGGAAATTGGAGATGAACAAAGCACACATGACCCTTTCAACTGGATGTGACTGTGTGACATATATCCACAGCTAATGAAACATACTTCATGATGTAGAGGCATGATTTAATAAGACTGAGCGATGTCATTAGGTCTAGATCACATATGAACTGTGATGCATCCTCACAAAAACTAGACTTAAAAGGGTTGCACTGTCAAGCCATGCAGTGAATGATGTGACTTACATAATAGTAGAGTGACACATGCTATATTATCCAGCTGTAGTCACCTATGCTTTTATGGACATAATTAGTAGAGTAACGTAATGGATTAGCATGATCTACTTATTTCCATATAACCCTCACTAATGTCATTCTATCCACAAACACAATGAAAGGCAAACAACGAATGGATTTTACCTCCTGTTTGTCATGATTGCATTTTTCACAGACTGCAGGGGATGAGTAATGGTGGAAGACAGAACCAGATAAATTATCAATGATCATCAATTCCCCTTCAAATGAGTCCTTTATTATCAAGGAAACGCTGTCCAGCCACAAATTCTCCTAAAGTAAATGTCAGATTTGGAAAAGAAAAACACAAATTATGAATATTATGAAGTTATGGTTTATAACATGGACTCAGAAAGCCTTAGCCTTGAACAGGTAGGAATCCGAGTATACAGATAATAACGTGTGGGGTGTTTTATTCTGTGACTTTTCTGCCTGTGAAATGAAAGCAATTATTTTTTGAAATATACAAATTTAAGATACAAAATATGATAAAGAAAATGTTTCCTCTCTACATATGCTATAACATGCGGTATATTACCTGGGCAGGAGAAAAACACCTTAAGCTGCGATGGCCATCAGTGGCTGGTCTGCCTCCACGTCCCCCACTATCCAAACCAGACACTGGAGACGTCTGAGTACAAAGACCATGAGCCAGTTCCAACTCAATTTCTGCATCAAGCTCTGCATCCTCCTGTGCTTCTTTATTGCTGTCATCCAGGTGTTTCATTAATACGGCTACGACCACGTTAATTAGCACAAACTGGGCCGTGAGCACAAAGCTCACAAAGTACAGAGGAGAAATAAACTGAAGGTTGCTTAAACAACTACGGTCATCATTGGTGCAATCGCGTAAGGTATCCTGGCAGAAGATAAGAAATCAAATGTGAAAATATTGAATCTCCATATCGCACATAAACACAACAGCTTAAGGGGATCTTTAGTTATTATGTAGCCAATTACTCAGTCTAATGGATTGACAACACATTGAATTATCCTTTTAAGCCTGTGATTGCTGTGTTGCTTATTGTATGACAAGATGTTATGGCCTGGCTACCACTAATTCTCCAGGGTAATTAGATTCTAACAGCACCAGAACACGATTCATTAGTTCAATGATGGTCAATGATAATCAAGTCCATGTTTACTGGATGTATAAAGTCTACTCAACTAGAGGCACAACTACCAACGTAAACTAGTCTCTCACAACAACCAAAGACTATTTTAAGACTTTAATGCTTCACAAAATGAATTTCTTACCTTCATTATTCCATTCCAGTTGTCCCCAGTAGAAACTTGAAAAAGAGTCAAGAAAGCCATGCCAAAGTTCTCAAAAGTAGCATGACGGCTCATTCCCTCACAAGGATGATCATCATTGCAAACTATGACAAACATGTTGTAAGACAAATATGTTGGTCATTAGGGACACAAACATAATAACCTGCATGCCTGAGCTCTAAATTAGGACATAATGTCCAATTTGCAGCCACCAGGAGATCTGCAGTTTATAGTCCTATCTTTTACCCCAAAAGAAAACAGAGCCTTTGGTTGATGTTAAAACCATTTATTGGGTCAATGTAGACAAAAACATGAAGCTACCTAAACATGTATGTAACTTACAAGGTAGCAATTTCAAATAAAGACTCCATCTTGAATGGAGTCTTTATTTGAAATTGCTACCAACACAACCAATCCTCTAGATAAACCTAGTTAATTTTATCGAGTACATGCTCATAGCTCACCTAGTTTACCAAAAAGTTCCACTCCCAGAGCAGCATAAATGAAGAAGAGAAGCATGAAGAGCAGTCCCAAGTTTCCTACCTAAAATAAAACCAATCAAGTTAAAAGAGAACAAAGAGTTTGATGTTACAGCATGTTTACACTTTGAAAAACAGCTCTGTTGATAAAAGTACATTATTGGTTTCACTTAGTACAGTTTTCTCTGATGTGTTGTGGTGATGTATGGAAACCTTGAACACTTGACCATCTAGTAAACCCATTCTTTTCTGCTGTAAAAACATAAGCCTAAATCAGTCCTTGTGCATGTATTAAGATTCAGGATAGCTTTATACCTATCCCATGGATGTTTAAATTCCCTTACAGTATTAACCTCTATCACTTGTGCTCGGAAGGTTCCACTTATCAACCACCCTTCAATTATTTCATCATTATTATTATTATCTCATGACTAACATTTCTTCTTCATTCATATATTGAACTTTCTTGAATCATTTTATATATTTAAATGCAAACTCAATCTCTCTTAATTTATCCAAAATATATCCTATTCTAATGAATACCTTCAGAGTTTATTGGTCTGGATCATTGGATTGACTGAAAAACATCACATTGGTGGATTATGTGGTATTCACTGAAGTAAAAACAGATTAAGAATCCAATGTCCTAAGAAGGGTACCAAATTAAGCCACCACATCCATGCATCATGCACATCATTCGCATTATAGGTGTGCTTTAATGGGTATGAATAATCCTATAATGTTTTATGTAATGGGTTACTCCTTCTTCTACAACCGAAGCAATAGGCCAAGTTGTCTACTGGCTAATGAACATTTGCATAATGTATATCTTAAAACCTGTGACAGCACATTTCTCTAAAGTGTTTTCTTTTCCTAATAATAACTAAGATTACAGATTATATGAATCAACTGATATGTTTATTCAATAGTAGTAAGGTCACTCGAGATCACAATTTACATTATTGGAGTATGACTTTCACCAGCTGATATATAAATTGGACTGAATCACTTTGGTTAATGGTCATTAAGTTCATCAACATAGTCAGTCTCAGGTAACTATTTGTTGGCTTGTATCAGTGCGTGGTGTGATGGTCCTAATCTAAAATTGGGTGTGTTTTGTAAACCTGGATTGGTAGAAATAACAGTTTATACAGTTGTTTCACCTGATTTAGAGAACATCTCTTTGCCGTAATCTGTGAAAAACCCTTTTAAGATCATGTTTCCATTCCCACCTATACATGAATGATAAGGGGACTTGCACAAACCATTTAATCCTGTTCTGTATTTATTCATCTTTGAATAGATCACAGTTGTATATGTGCACTATTTATTCATAACCAGATAAAGAACAAACAACACACATAACATTCAACAAGTCAATAACTATGAAAAGCAACATATATTACCCTCTGCATTTTTCTATGGAGATAAGTACGGCTTCAAAAAGATTAATGTGCCTGCGCAGTGTAAAGGAAGACATCAGGAAGGAGGCTGATAAACCATCAACTGATGTAGGCCTAATGCTGTTGGGAATACAGACAGCAGACGTGCAGCTACTCTGCCGATTAGTGACTTTAAAAGAACAACTATTAAATGGGACAGACGGAGAAAGCACAGCGATGGTTCTGTAAATTGGTGGAATACCAGAGTGGATTCATAGCCCCAGGAGAACCGTCTGAAGCATGAGTAGCAATATGAAGTGAAAATCATCAAGTCTCATGTAAGAGCAGTGGATCTGATTTGAAATCAATAGTGATGTTGTCTTTTTTGTGCCATGCTTAATGATCACCTGCCCGAGATTTGAAGGAATTAAACTTGCTTGGGGCCAGCTCATTCATCAGGAAACAGACACAAATCTCATTCTGCCTCCTGTCATTCCACCCCTTCAAAATGAAATGCATCTGGGGGTTTCCATTCTCAATTACGCTAGTTTGGGGAGGTCTGCTCTCCTAAGGGAGCCAAAGATAGAGGGGTGGAAGCAATCAGTAGAAGATATAGAGAGAAATTGATCAAAGCGGTGGAGGCATACCAGGGAAGCAACAACAGAGTTAAATAAAGCTTGTAATAAAGAAGATAAAAAAAGATAAATACAAATTAATTTTAAAAATCCTGAAACATTAAGAATAATCTCATAAATACTAGTGATAAACTGTATGTTCTTTGGAAAGAAATGCAATTAAGACGTTGTTGCATATTATAACGAGATTGAATGTTTTTCTTTTGTTAAATGTGGAAACTTACTATATTAGACTAAGTTACTGTATTATGATCTGCGAGAGTATTGCGTAACAATAGAGGAAAAGTTATCAGGTTATTGTGATAGTGAGAAAAAATAATTGGAACAAATAATGTACATATAAAAAATGTATGTTAAAAATGACTTGACAGCTTTGTCAGAAGGACATTGAGGGAGGGACAGGTCAATTGGGCGAGGGGGCTAAAAGGGAGAAATTGAAGCCAGTACGGGCATATGACTTCCTTTCTCCTTTTAGTTCCTGTATGCAGAGCTCAACGTTTGAGAAATACACAAAGTGACAAAAAAAAGAGATGATAATGAGATGACCCAGGCGGACAGGTCACCTTTTTCATTACCTGTGGGAGAGCTTGCACCACCGTGTCCAATAATGCCCTCATTCCTGTTGCCATTTTTAGCAGCTTCAGCACTGTAAAGCAACAACGATAATATGATCACACACGACTTTAGCTTCAACCAAGAAATACAAGTATGGAACATCAGTATTTTTTGTACCAGTGGACATGTCTGTCGCCTACAATGCTTTTATAAATGATTTTATAATTATTAAATAATTTTACATTATTGCAGCTGTTTTGCAGTTTTAAGATGAGAAATATGTTTTAATAATAAATATATAATCTCTGCACCTGTTATAAAAATAAGTTTCAGGTACAAAATTGCATTCTATTAAGGGTAGGTGACTATTATGCTCTACACTTAAGAGTTTGTAATGTAATGTAGATGTAAAAGCAAATCTAGAAGAGTTTTTCATTGTCTATTTGTCTCAAAAGATGTAAAGAGATGAAAGAGTTCCCAGGTATGGCTATAAGCCACCACACACAACCATTAATAACATCTGTCATTGCTCTGGTAAGAATAGAGGTGGACTTTGCCTGGTATTTCTTTTTTTGAGTTTTTTTTTTTTTGTTTGTTTGTTTCTTTTGTTTTGCGCAAGCTCTACAGAGCCCTAACTCACAAAAAGCAATGTCTGATTTTGTATAGCAACATAATGAGCTTATTATTGATTTATATAGCACCATCATATTCCATGGCACTATACAATGGGTAAACAGGACATAACAAGTTGTGTATAACATAACAATTTAGACTTACAGAAATAATATACTGTATATTACACTTATACAGTATATTTTTTGTTCAAACTGCTCATTTACTAATGTACATGGTAATGCTGCTATGCAAGCTATAAGTCTCTTCTGTTTTGTCATTACTTCTTTGAGATATAAATCTATAAAAAGATTGCTGTTTTCATGAAAATGGTAAAGCAGAACATGGCCCTATGTAAATATTGGTATACATTTCCAGTTTACAATTCTCACTGCATTGCAGATAGGTAGACAGTTCTTTAACCTGATAAATAATGGAAAACTGTACACAATAAACATTAATAAGCTGACACAATATCATTACCCCTGGTGATGCGCAGCACCCTCATTATGCGAATAATGGTGGGATTGATTGGCAAAGCAGCATTAATCTCAATCTCTTCCAGAGTGATACCCATTACGGACAGGAGCACAATGGCCAGATCCAGCTGGTTCCACCTTAAGACAACACAAAATACAGTCAATCATAGAAGGGTGCAGGACGAATAATTGGAAAGACATCCATAGCTAGGTCAGCTGGTTAAATGCATTTTACTAAAACTGACTTTACTGCCTGTTGGAAGGCTAATAATAATAATTAACAATAAATAAAAAAAATAATGATTGGTTCAAACATACTGTCCATTTCTAATGTAATGTAACTATGAATCTAATTATTGTGCATTATATAACTACATTACCTTCATGTATCTAAGAAAGTATCCTGTATATCATGTCTGTTAACTGATGAGAAATGCATCTGATATGAGTGTCATGCACCTTCTTTAGTATGCAATTTTATCATTTAATATGATAAATGATATGCGACTGGGCACAGCCCTCCATAGTGTTAACGGGCTTGTTGGGGAGACCTCCCTCTTAACCAGTCCATTGAGTAACAGCATTGGAGGGATATGCAGCAGAGGGTCTACCATCCCCCTGGACCTGCCATCTTAGGCCTCGTTGGCCTAGGTCAGAATACGGAGTTCACCTTGAGAATAGCACTTTGTGTACCTAAACTGTTCAGTCTATGCTGGATTGGAACTATGTGGTGTTTTTATAGTATTATGCCTGCTGAATATTGTTTTTTTTTTATGGCTTGAAATAAACATGCCTGTGTATACTACAATGGAGGAGTATGTGAATTCTCTGGGGCATGCTTGTAAGTGTCATAACAACTGCCATTTTAGCACCACCACGCCCTGTGGATATAATTATTATTTGAGGAAAGGACTTGATCATGCTAATATAAGTTATATCTACTCACAACTGTGCTACTTGATATAGTAGTTTATTTTGAATTTTACATTACTACCTAAGTAGGTGTGAGTGGCTTTAAAGTTAGACTCCGGCACTCGTGATTCATATATATATATCCAGTTACAAAAAGTTGGGTATAGTGGTGGGTGGAAGGTACATTAACTCTTGCATTGGCTAATTTGGCCTTACTAAGGAGATTAAAGCACCAGGGAAAGATATTTGCTGGCAAGTTAAATTACTTCTGAGAATACCAAATTTGGGGAAAAATTCACTTATTTTAATATTTGCCAAGTTAACTGACAAAATAAATGAAATTAGTATTACAAGGTTTTTTTTTAGTTTTTTCTTTTTCGCATTAGCTGTGAACAAAGAGGTAAAACTGTTTTCACTTTTTAATTTTTTTATTCCAAAAGATAGATTATATAGATGAATACAGTTTAAATTAAAAGCCCTACTTGCCCTGAACATTTGTGTGGGTACAATAAGTGAGAAAGTGGGAAATTATGGTTGTACAGAGGCATAGCAGAAATGTTGAAAATGCTGTTATCCACAAGTGTAAAATGCTTTTGACATAAGGGGTTAAGGTTCCCTGGCAAACGTTTCTAAAGGACTTTTTGCCACAATCCCAATAGTACAACACTGGTCCAGTTACCAATTACCATGTCACATGAAGCACTTTAGTAAATATATTCCTAAAACCACAGACTTTACTAGCGAAAGTGAAAGACATATTTGCATTATCATATTTGATAAATATATATCCAAGCCTTTGAGAACTAATAAAAAATTGTCATACCAATTTTTCACAGCATTTTGATTTATTACATTGGGAACTAACAATTATGTATATATATATATTTGAATTATGCATGTGTGGCTAGTACCATTACAAATGCTCAGCAATTTCAAATCTCACAGACTTCAAAAGTTGTGACCTCAGCCAATCACAGATGGTCCATACCATGTCATTATTGATTAAACAGACCCAAACATAAATATCAAAACTGATTATTAAATCAAATTTTTTTCTAAATTATTGAGAAGTGGAACACCAGATAATCGATGATGCTTCAAAGATATACAATTCAAATTAGAAGAAAACAATTCTGCTACATCAGCATTACTTAGAATCCAACACCTGCAATAAGGTTTAGGTCTGCAACGTTGAATAAATTAATCTCAAACCAGATAATGCTGTATTTATTTACGTCATTCGGCCAACCTCAGTGACGAGAGAGTATGCACACAATACACGCTACAGATTTAGGTGGGATGTTTCTTGTAATAAATTTTGAGCCTACTTTATTAGAACACCTAAGTGCTCTGTAAATCCAATTAAGATGGAATCTTACTGGCTTTATTATAGTTTAACTTAATCATTAATAGATGGAATCAGTAACCTTACACATTCCATGGAAATGTGGCTTGAGATGAAGGTTGGCACCTTCCACATTCCCTTACAGAATTTATTTAGGAAATGTACTATCATCATGGACTAATTTTCTAACTAAACTCACAGTGGCATTCACCTAAGTAAACAGTGGTCACATATGACAACCAAAACTACTTGGCATTATATATATTTATCTGGCAAAAAGTGCAGGAATCCAGGCTGAATGATAAGCTTTAATGCACTTAGCAGCCTAAGGCTGGTATTCTTTATAACCATATTGGTTTTATTTTTTTTTAATTATGTGAATGATCTCCTTCCAAGTAAAGATCAAATGTGCAGTATCTCCTTACACAGAAATTGCTGCATGAGGCTCAGCATGAGAGTCTGCTACTCAACAATTCTTACACATGACACACATAGTTCATCAAACAAGCCTGGGGCACTTTACTCAGTTGCATTCAGCTCGCAAACACCCAAGCTAATTACACTGTTCACTGAGATTGGGGCATCATTAAATAAGTCTGCAAAGTCATATCTTCCGCTACCCCATGTACGCCCCACTGATCAAAGGCACTAATGATTTCTATTTAATTACAGGCCTAGCCATATAAGCTTGGGTCACATTTTACAATCCTAAAATTCAGTCACCTACCTGAAGAAATTGCTCTGTAATGACAATAAATTTTAATTTAAATAAACCAAAACATGATAAACATGATACAAACTAAATTTAAAAATGAATCTAGTCATGTGAAAAAGAAACTATACCCTCTTTGAATTCTATGGTTTTACATATCAGGACATTATAACAATCATCCATTCCTTAGCAGGTCTAAAAATAAGGTAAATACAACCTCAGATGTACAACAACACATGGCATATTACACCGTGTCATGATTTACTCAAAAAAAAATAAAGCAAAAATGGAGAAGCCATGAGTGAAAAACTAAGCACACCTTATGATTCAATAGTTTAAAGAACCACCTTTCAGCAGTAATAACTTGAAATAATTGTTTTCTATATGTGTATCAGTCTCTCGCATCATTGCAGAGGAATTTTGGCCCAATCTTCTTTACAGCATTCCTTGAGGTTTACAGGCAATTGTTTATACTTGGCTCTCTTAACGTCTGGCCACAGCAATTCAGTTTCATTCATTGTGTGGTAGATTTGCTAGTGTGCTTGGGATAATTTTCTTGTTGCATGACTCAATTTCAGCCAAGCTTTAGCTGGTGGTCAGATGGCCTCACATTTGACTCTAGCATGCTTTGGTATACAGAGGAACTCATGGTTCACTCAATGACTGCAAGGTTCCCATGTCTTGTGGCTGCAAAACAAGCCCAAATCATCATCCCTGAACAACCATGCTTGACACTTGGTATGAGGTGTTTATGTTGATATGCTGTGTTTTTTGCCAAACATGGCACTGTGTATTATGGCTAAACAACTTTACATTGGTCTTGTCTGTCAAAAAGACATTGTTCCAGAGGTCTTGAGGTTTGTTCAGATGGGACTTTGCAAACCTAAGCTGTGCTGCCGTGTTCTTTTTAAGGAGAAGAGGCTTTCTCCTGGCAACCCTTCCAAACAAACCATACTAGTTGAGTTTTTTGTTATTGTACTTTCATGAACTTTAACATTTAATATGCCAACTGAGGCCTGTAGCATCTGAGATGTAATGCTTGTTTTTTTTTCAATTTCTTTGACCATTGCACAGTCTGACCTTGAGGTGAATTTGCTGGCACATCCACTCCTGGGAAGATTGGCAATCTTTCTCACTGTAGAATGATGGACTTTAAATTCTTTGCAAATTGCATTATAACCTTTCCCAGATTGATGGGCCACAACAATGCTTCTCTAAGATCATTGGCATTGTGTTAACATACACCTGAATGTTCCAGACAGGAACATTGGGTTTTATAAAGGTGGTCACACTTGCTGGTGATCAAATGTTACTTAGTTTTTATACACATGGCTTCTCTATTTATGGTGTAATGTGTCATGTGTTGTATTTACCTAATTTTTAGACCTGCTAAAGAACAGATGATTGTTATTATAACCTGATATATAAAACCATAGAATTCAAAGAGGGTGTTCTTTCTTTTGCACACAACTGTATTTGGATTTTGTTAGCAAATACAATGTACATTGTAATTCTATTAATAGTTATAAGCTCTTTTTGAAAGTAATATAATATGCTCATCTAAAACTATATATACAATGTACATGTGTACTCATTTAATGTGCTCCCTTTTCTTGTGAGTGCTTTTATCTATTTTTTCCACTTTAACATAAACCGTTTTTAAACACGTGTCATGCTTACCATGTGGACAGTGTCCCTTTAACAAACATATCCTATTTTAATTAGGATACTTACCTATCCTTAAAGAATCGTCTAAACCCAAAAGCTACAAGTTTCAGCACAGCTTCAAGTACAAAGACAGTAGTAAACATGTAGTTACAGTACTTCAAAGCCACTTCAAGAGACTATGGAAGAGAAGAAATTATGATATAATACACATACACTTACAGCAACGTAATGCATAGCAAACGTACCACACAGTGAATTACAATAATTTTGATCTTGTATGGAATGTATCAGCAGAATTCTATAAAGCTCTCTGCTATCAATAAGTGCGGTATAAATACACAGAACACTGTAGTTAATAGTGCTACTTGTCTCACTCGGGAATGCTTTAAATATGTCTCCAGATTTATCTAGCAGGACAAAGGTAGCTTACTCCACTCACAGGAATATATTTTTACATTTATACTTTTTCAGATATGTCATACGCCCTCCCATTGGATTGTGCATATTTCATAATGTATGCATCAAACATACGAATTGTGGGTGTTTGCACCATGAATGAAAATATACCCTGTGAGGCATGAAAATCTAATTTACTTCTGTTAATGAATTTTCCTGCATCCGTAATAAAACATAACACATGAACAGTACAAAGACTCAACTAAAAGGCATGTAATCACTCTTCCAAATCCCCACTTTATTATAAAAATACCTACAATGCAATGCCTAAGAAAGGAAACCTATAATAAAACGTTATTATTTTTATTCTTATTTTTTTATTTCTACAAAAAAATGCAGAAACGCAGATGTATAGAATGTGTAAAATGTGTAAAATTTTAAAACTAATTCTACTGATATTGAATTATAAGCAAATATAGTACTGGTAAAAGATATATCAAAGTGAAGTGTTCATATAAATGTGGAAGTTTTGTAGTAAGGCGATAACTCAGACACTGCACATTTTCATAAGTTGAATCAATAAGGATTGAGGTCACATCATTTTGTAGAAGCTGGGAGTTGCTTGGAAAATTGCAAAATTGTGAAGCACTTGACCCAGGTTACCCTGATTTTTGCATAACTAAACTTGTGGTATGTCTATATGGAAAATGAGACACAGGCCCAACCGTACTAAACGGACAAACTAGATTCTTTAATTGGTCCGCAATCAAGTACATGTAGGAAGGGGTGTCACAGATATAGTTTGAAAAGGGCACTGAAAACCATAGAAGCCACCTTAGAACTTCATCAATTGGACTCTGGTTCTAACTCTGGACTTTGAGAGTTTACTCTCACCGTGTAAATGAATATATCAGTGCTGAAGCAAAGATAAACAGGTACAAAGGATTCCAGTTTAATTTACAGTCCTTAATTTTCCTCTGTACCTTGTAACATTTTCATTGTGGACAGCAACATACAATTAAGTTGTGAAAAGTTGGCAGTTTCTATGAAGTAAATGATTTAAAAGAGAGCTGTCCAATCCAATATTACCTAAGATCTATGTTCTTATACTTTCAAACACATTATGTGTTTTCTTTTCATTTTCTGTCTTGTTTTAGTAATGGTATGTAATTGACAGATTTATTTTCTACTGTGCTGTTTGCAAGAGCTGCTTTTTTGTGTTGTTTTAAAATATAGTCTGACCCTAAGGTATTTGTGATAGTTTTCATGAAGTTGATGCTAGAAAATTAAATCTGGATAACTTGGTCAACAATGCCACATACATTTGCAGTACTGCATGCAATGAACTCTTTTCTACTTACCCTTGGTTGACTGTAGTGTTCCAAGGACATTGTGACAACATTAAGGCAAATAATAATGGTGATGAATATATCTAAGTAGTGGCTAGTACAGACAGAATGAATTAAAAGGCGTGCAGGGCAGTAGGTGGCATAGTACGGTAAGCGCTGGGCTTCTGTGGGGAAAAAAGAGAGAAAATGTAAAGACAAATTACACTCGAGAACAAGAGGTATATTGGAAAAGAGAACAAAATGGATGGCACATGCTGGTGAAGAACAATAAAGAAACAAAGTTTTAAATACAGAAAATGAGCAGATAGAAGCATGGAATGAAATGAGCAGTGATCAAAAAACACAGTCATAAAAGAAAGTAACAAACATACAAACTAATATTGGCAAATAGTTGTGCTATTCCATTTACAGTATCTCACAAAAATGAGTACAACCCTCACATTTTTGTAAATATTTTATTATATCTTTTCATGTGGCAACACTGAAGAAATTACACTCTGCTACAATGTAAAGTAGTGAGTGTACAGCCTGTATAACAGTGTAAATTTGGTTTTCCCATCAAAATAACTTAACACACAGCCAATAATGTCTAAACCTTGGCAACAAAACTGAGTACACCCCTAAATGGAAATGTCCAAATTGGGCCCAATTAGCCATTTCCCCTCACCGGTGTCATGTGACTCATTACAATGTCTCAGGTTGTTACAAGGTCGCAGATGTGAATGAGGAGCAGGTGTGTTAAATACTGGTCACTGGAAGTTCAACATGGCACCTCATGGCAAAGAACTCTCTGAGGATCTGAAAAAAGAATCGTTGCTCTACATAAAGATGGCCTAGGCTATAAGAAGATTGCCAAGACCCTGAAACTGAGCTGCAGCATGGTGGGCAAGACCATAAAGCAGTTTCACAGGACAGGTTCCACTCAGAACAGGCCTCGCCATGGTCGACCAAAGAAGTTGAGTGCGCGTGCTCAGCGTCATATCCATCGGTTGTCTTTGGGAAATAGATGTATGAGTGTTGCCAGCATTGCTGCAGAGGTTGAAGGGGTGGGGGGTCAGCCTACCAGACCATACGCCGCACACTGCATAGCTGTCGTCCCAGAAGGAAGCCTTTTTCTAAAGATGATGCACAAGGACAAGTGTGCCATGCCTACAGTCAAGCATGGTGGTGAAAATGTCATGGTCTGGGCCTGCATGAGTGCTGCCAGCACTGGGGAGCTAAAGTTCATTTAGGGAACCATGAATGCCAACATGTACTGTGACATACTGAAGCAATGCATGATCATCTCCCTATGGAGACTGGGCCGCAGGGCAGTATTCCAACATGATAACGACCCCAAACACCACCTCCAAGACGACAACTGTCTTGCTAAAGAAGCTGAGGGTAAAGGTGATGGACTGACCAAGCATGTCTCCAGACCTAAACCCTATTGAGCATCTGTTGGGAATCCTCACACGGAAGGTGGAGGAGCGCAATGTCTCTAACATCCACCAGCTCCGTGATGTCGTCATGGAAGACAACTCCAGTGGCAACCTGTGAAGCTCTGGTGAACTCCATGCCCAAGAGGGTTAAGGCAGTGCTGGAAAATAATGGTTGACACTTTGGGCCCAATTCGGACACTTCCACTTAGGGGTGTACTCACTTTTGTTGCCAAGGCTTAGACATTAATGGCTGTGTGTTGAGTTATTTTGATGGGAAAACCAAATTTACACTGTCATACAGGCTGTACACTCACTACTTTACATTGTAGCAGAGTGTCATTTCTTCAGTGTTGTCACATGAAGATATAATAAAATATTTACAAATATGTGAGGGGTGTTCTCACTTTTGTGAGATACTGTAGTTCAAGTCGTGAATGCCATCATGAAGCCCTCAAATGGTCATAACTTGTCTAGAATATGGAATAGCATGGGTTAATAAACACTGGACTATACTAAGAGAAGAATGACAGTAATGACAGCTGAAAAATCACATTTGAACATGGCAAGTCTGGGATGAATAGAATAACCACAACTGTACTAGAAATTAAAACATTGGAGTAGTTAACCCTTAACTGCCAGTGAAGCCTGCAGCGCATTGTAGAATTATGCCGTGCAGGTCCCTCTGGAAGGGAAACAGTTATGGGTAAAAAAGGGCTGGGGTAATAGAACAGTACATTATAAAATATTGAACCCATTTTGCATATAATTACATATAAAGCAAACCCTTCTTCCCTTTTCTATCTCAGTGCTTCTCAAACTGCAGTCCGTGGACCATCAGTGTAACTTGGGATCTTTATGGTGATGCCCAGAACTATTAAGAGTACATAAGTATGCATGCATGTTCTTCCTTGCATAAACAGGAAGTGGGGTGGTCCTTGGCGTTTTATACCATGCCAAAGTGGTCCACGGACCAAAAAGGTTTAAGAATCACTGCTCTATCTTTCTTCTCTCCCACTTTTGAGCTATGTTTCACAGTTTGCTGGCCTTCATAATTTAGTCTGACCTGACCACTACTTTTTTTTTAAGTTCTTTTTTTTGTATTAAGGTATCTTGCTTTCTCGCTCCATATATGAGATATATTCACTCAAAACAGTGAATACATTTGGTGACAATAAACAAAGCAAGGCAATGTGAGACACTCAGTAGGTCTATGAATCAAATCAGTCTACAAAACCAAGAGTATACTGAAGGTGTACTCTGCAGATGTCTAGTAATTCATTTTCTGTTTCATAATGTGTGCACAAACATACATTTCATAGACCCTCAGGTTATTTTTTATTCTTAGGATCTATATTTTAGACTCTAGTACCATTTGCTAAGGAACAAGTAGGTAAGATGTGCAAATATCTTGTCAATAATGGATCTGAAATCCAAGCTATTTTTGTATTATTTGTGCATCATATATGCTGACACATATTCAGTACTGGTGGCATGTCTTTGTCTTTTTTGATACATAGACCCTGCTGGCAGTTGTTGTTAAAAAGGTTGATTTCTATCAGTTATAAGTTAACCAGATCTACAAACTGAAACTTGAATGGGCATGATAGATTATGGACACTTATAGTGGCACTGAAGGCAGGAGGAAGAAGATAGGGAGAAGTTATAGTGCCTACGAACCGACCGAACACTTAGGCTTTCTCTTACTCCTTCTTTTTTTCTCCAACCGCCTAAGGCGTTTCTCCTCTCGTCTCCGGGCTTCCTCAGCCTCCTGGTGTTGTCGGCACTTGTGGAAGTTTTCTACTACTACACCCACAAACATATTTAGTACAAAGAAACTGACAATGAGTAGGAAAGAGATAAAATAAAGCAGCATCCAAGGATTGTGATTGGTAATAGGCTAAAAGGCAAACAAGAAAACAAAAACAATTAGAAGCCATTTAATATAGCACGTAACAAGTATCACAGGTACTGACTGAGAATTATCCACCTTTGCCACCTCAACAGTGCAGATATTACTAATTTCGCATATAAAAGTTATTTTTTTAACAAAAAAAAGCGTAAAAGAATTTAATATAGAGCAGATCCACTTGTGGCTGTTACATATACAAGAATAATGTTGAGTTAAAGTCAAAGGGCTAGTTATGCACCTATTTAACATTTGGCATACAAAGTATTCGGTTCAGAATAAGGTTCTGGTTAAAAGCTATGCATAAGAGGTCTAAGGAAGGATCATTCTATGAAGATGAAGATATGACAGCTCTAAAGTTCATAGTTAAATGCTGGCTTATTCTTTAATTCCCAAAGCTGAAATACCATTTTGCATTTGACCCCCCCCAGTAAAAAATAAAATAGAAATGTCCACTAGCTAAAGTATTAAAAATAATGAAGCTGCTACCAATCAAGATAAATATCTGCTTTGAATGCTTAGTCGTTTTTAAACAATTTTGGCAGTCATAGGTGGTATAAGGTGGACATTTTTATTTTTTCTGAATAGGTCACTAATTTGTTTTTGTTGTTGTTTAATCACTAAGCTATATTAAGGACAAAAACAGAAATTCTACCTGCTGGTCCACAGCCACTGCATCTAGTCCATTATACATGATATTAACCCATCCGTCTTTAGATGCCAAAACAAAAAGTGACATTAACGCCTGAAATTGAAAGAAGTTACACACATTTAATTAGATTTTGTTAGTTTGCAAATCCCACGAAACTTAAATAAAACTGACGTATTTAACCGTCTGTAAGCAATTACCTGCCCCAGGTTATCAAAGTTGTACTTATGGTGTACCCATTTATAATTGGCCGCTTCACAGTCTGACCTGTTGGTGACATTTCGAACATCTACACCAAGGCAGTAGAAAAATTTTCCCTTAAAAAGCTGCAGTAAAGAAATGAAGTGTGTAAAGAATTACAAAATATAATTACAGAGAACGCATGTGGCCCAATTACACTTAATGAGATGAATGAACAAAGGGCAAAACAAAGACCCCACAGATACCAATAAATTAAAAGCAGGCATTTTTCGATTGAGCGCCCATGGTCACCTTGTCTATTAAGTTCAGGTAAGTAAAACTTATGTAAAAATAGAAAATTCTTTCTGGGCTTGGGTAGATTCCCATTTACATCTTGTGTATCTCTAAACCAGGCAGCTCCACGCCTACAGCATTCTACAGTCATTAATATGTGTAATATAAGAATTTGACATAGGACAAGGTAAGAGAAAAAATATACTGTAAAAAATGACATTTTTGAAAGGTAAAGACAAAGAATACAGTAGGACAAGGGTCATCTTATAAACACTTAAATGATAGGACCTATTCACCAGGGGAATATTCCTAAGGAGGTTTTCAAACACGGTCATTAAGGGGCATTCGCAAAACATCCAAGACAGATGTCAATACAAATGTACATTGAATAGAGCAACATGGTGGCTTTTATTTCATTTGCAGCTAAGACGCTCCAATATTCTTCTAATATTCTTCATAGAGTAGAGTAACCTTTAAGGGTTCCTCTAATAGTAAAGGGGATGTACTGTGTGTAAGAATACAGGGCAAAATCAAATTGTTACCTGCACACCTAGAATCCCAAAAATAATAAAAAAGGCACAGCAAATGAGAACAATATTTCCAATAGGTTTTAAAGAAGATATTAGGGTCTCCACCACCAGTTTCAGTCCAGGAGCTCTGCTGATAACCCTACATGGAAAAGAATATTTGTAATTATTAACCATAATGTTTACAATCAACTAAGCTTTTTAAAGTAGCTGGTTGTGTAATTTATAACAACTATTTGTTTTTTGTTTTTCAAAATAGCAAATCAATTTTGGTCAACAACACATATGTGGCTTGATAAAATGTGGAGAAAGATAATACAGCTTTTAAAACGTTGGAGATAAGTTTAGTGTATCTATAGTCGTGTGAAGAAGAAAATACACCCTCTTTACATTCTATGGTTTTACATATCAGAACATAACAATCATCTATTCCTTAGCATGTCTAACAATTAGGTAAGTATAACCTCAGATGAACAACAACATATTATACCGTGTCATGATCTATTCAACAAGAATAAGCCAAAATGGAGAAGCTGTGTGTGAAAAATAAGTACACCATCAATGCTTCAATAAGAGGCTAAGTAGCAGACAGGTCCTGCTAATTAAATGCCCTTGAATAAGTGATCATTAGCAACTGTGACCACCTCTATAAAAGCCAAAGTTCTTGCAGTTTGCTGGTCTGGAGCATTTAGGTTTGTGTTAACACAATGCAAGTAGTAAAGACATCAGCAACGACCCATCAACCTGGGAAGTGGTTTAAGGCCATTTCCAAGCAATCTAAAGTCCATCATTCTATAGTGAGAAAGATTATTCAAAAGGGGAAAGCAAATTCACCCCAAGTCCAGACCTTAGCCTAATTGAAATGCTGTGCCGGGACCTTAAGAGAGCTGTGCATAAGCAAACCTCAATGAACTGAAGAAACGTTCTAAAGATGAGTGGGCCAAAATTCCTCCACAACGATGTGAGAGACTGATAGTCACACAGAAAATAATTACTTCAAGTTCTGCTGCTAAAGGTGGTTCTACATGCTATTGAAACATAAGGTGTACCTATTTGCTTCTCTATATATGGCTTCTCTATTTTGGCTTTATTTTTGTTCAATAAATCATGACATGTTGTAATATGTCATGTGTTGTTGTACATCTTAGGTTGTATTTACCTAATTTGTAGACTTGCTAAGAAACAGATGATTGTTACTATGTCCTGATATGTAAAATCATGTTTTTTTTTCACAGGACTATCTATCCATTTGGTCTCCCAAAGAATATATGGAGAATGGAATATTTTCATATGGAATCATAGTAGTTTACCTTAGAGGTCGTAAGGTTCGTAGAAGTCTAAGCACCCTTAGGACTCCCAATATTTTTGCTCCTCCAGCTGAGGCAACAGATACAACAATATCAATAAGTGACACAAAAACTAGAAAACCATCTAAGATGTTCCAGCTGCTGCGAAGGTAAGCCTGATCCCCGAAGTAAAGTCCAAGAGAGACCACCTAAAATAAGCACCAAATGAAGACAATTCTACATTAAAGCATGGATGGGCAGGTAACTGGAATGAATATGGGATTGCTACTATGCATTCAAAAAACATACCTTTAATGTCATCTCAGCTACAAAAATAGCTGTAAATATATAGTTTGATATACTCAGGAAAATCCTCTCCTGTGGGAAGAAACATAAAGCAAATTAGGGGGGATGGATTAATGTATATCTCCTTGTGTTAAATACAGAAAATCCCCAAGTTCTGCAGAGTGTATCTGTGTAAAACACTCTCAGAACACTTAGTCTTGCTCTATTTAGCTTGATGAAGCCTGTTTTGTGGGCTAAAATGCTGTTGTGATGAATGGGAGGAAAGCATTCTGAGTGGGCCTGCATTTCCTATACACTTGCATATGTAGTTGTATATGTAGACATATTAGTCCTGTCCATGAGAGTATAGCCAATGTTCTATAACACTATTTGTAACAGAAATTTGCCTAGACAGAAACATCCTACTGTTTCCTTTTGGGTAGTTTTTGCGAACTTGTCCAAATTTATAACTTCATAACAGAAGGTCATCAGTTGTGTGTTTATAAGTAGGACTTGTGATTTTTAAATTAGCTCTAAATATTAAGAAATCATTTGGTAAGAACCATATAACAAAACATAACATGCATCTCACATTTTGCATTTTCTTTAAGGTGAGTGTTTTCAATGATTGAAATCCCTCCTGTTCAAGCATCGCCATGCAGTGTTTCACATGTCTGTTGGGCAGCTATGGATAGTCACATATATCCACCATGAAAATAAAATAATTGTGTGCTGCATCATCTATTTTAAATAGTATGGCATTTTGTGCCAAACAGATCTGATGTAGCCATTTTTCTTTTATCTTTTCCCCTTGGAACCCAACAAATAATATTGTGGCACATAGTTTCTCTCATCAAACCTTACTTAAGAAAGTTGGGTAACAAGCTACA
This sequence comes from Spea bombifrons, assembly GCF_027358695.1. Lineage (NCBI taxonomy): Eukaryota > Metazoa > Chordata > Amphibia > Anura > Pelobatidae > Spea > Spea bombifrons. The sequence continues at coordinate 23,652,548 of NC_071092.1, read as the reverse complement.
TTAAAACCAGTTTTGGAAAGATGTGCTCACATTCAATTGCAGTTAAAACAAGTTGTATGGTGAAGTTGTCAGTAGAGTTTTTTTTTAAAGATTCCAAATGCTAAATAGAACACTTTCGGAAAATGTCATTGATAAAAGGCTAATATTTTATAACCGTGAGGGAGAGAGATTGCCCTTCATCTGCTGCCCCACTGTGCCATATTCAAAATAGAATACATTCGGAATATGTTGTTGATATAATGCTTATATTTCATTACTGTGAGATAGAAAGAACGCTCTCCTTCTGCTGTACCACTGTGCCATTGTTTCCAATGGTTCCCTATACCCTCTATCATTAAATTCAAATTCCTGGCCACATAGAACCCAGTATCCAAATACTCTCATAACTACCTTCATTCGCTCTTCTACCAATATTACTTTTTTCCACTTGCATATTCAGGATTTCACCCATGCTGTACCTCTTCTCTGGAATTCACCAACCTGTTCTGTCAGATTTTGACCTTCTTCCACACTACTGATGTAACAGGTACATCATGCCAAGGTATCCTCATAGGACAAGTGAAGGTACCTGGTAGGGGATGCTTAAAAATGTCCCCACATCACCATGATCGAGGGGGCATGTCCTTCTATGTTTAGATTCAATGTTTTAATTTCAGCCTATTAGTATTCAGTAGGCAGGGTTTAGCGCTAGGACCCACCAAATATTGGAGTGCCTTGGTGTAGTGGTGGGCTAAGCATAATATGGCCATAAGATGTGACTAAATATCCAATTATCACATAGTCCTAGACTAGTCCTGTATTTATGTGTTTCACTCTTTAATGTGACTGTGCCCTCTTTTCCCTGAATCATCTGAGGATCTTGGTTCCTCTCTCCTCTCCCCATGTCCCAGTTTAAGATTTCCTATAATTGCTTAAAGGAGAAGCATCTGAGGATCTCGGCTCCTCACGCCATCCCTTGTGTTCCTTGTCTTGTTTCCCTGTCCTTTGTTGTGTCCTGTACCATGTATGTCCTGTCTGGCTATGTTTCTTGCCCAGTCTCCCTGTTCATTGTTCTGTCCCCCTTGCTCGCTCTGTTTCTGCTTTTACTCTGCTTAGCTTCCCTACTCCCAGCCTGCAGCATTCTGCTCATTCCTCTGTTGTGCTATGTCTCATGCCTGTGCAGGGTGCCTGTAGGATATCATTCTGTCTTGTTCTGGACAACATCTGCTGCTATGTCAGGGCCCTGGTATGTGGCCGCACAACCCTAGGAGCTCAACACCCTGGAGAGTGCAGTAGCCCTGCACCAGCCCCTGTCTGACTCCACTACTGCGCAATAACTCCTGAATTCCATCTTTGGGAGCTCTAAGTCATTACAGTCTTCTGTATGAAGCCAGTCCCTGGCACACTCTTTGTCAAACTTTGTGGTATTAATTTATTTTGTGTTCTTTTTCATAAACATTGTATTTTAGGTATAAATGTACAAACCTTGGTATATGTAACTGCCAAACAACACGCCAATATGTGTTTCTGCAACATCTCTCGACTACAGTGACACCACCCATGCATGTCTGGTTGGTTGGGGGCTAAAAGGCCACATTTAAGAAGTGCGCTTTTTTTTCTCATTTTGACATCTGATCAGTCTGTGCCTCTGCCCTATTTGGGCCATCTTTGAACCCGGCCACTAAAATTTACCCCATCAAACCATTCTTTTTTTTGAGACACCTCTTGGATATTTGAAATGCTAGTATGTTTCATTTTCCATGTCAGGATTTTTGAGAAGATATGGTACTAATTTTAGTACTTGCTCATAAAAGTTTTATTTTTTTAATATTTTCTGACTTTTTTTTACATTTTGTTGAAACTGGATGGTTCCCCTGATGGTGACATCACTACATATTATTTTTAAATATTCGGCGTTGCTGAATGCCTTGACATTGAGGCATTACAGCAACACTGTTTAAGTGAAGAAAACAATCTTAGATCGCTTTCTAAGCTTGGTTAATGCCATGACGTGCCAGGTTGTTAAGGGGATAAAGACTGGTCCTTTAGAGCAAACGTGGTAAAAAAAAAACCCTGGTCCTGAAGGCTCACTAAAAACCTACCTAATCCAACCTACCTACTCCTAGACATATACAATGTTTCCTCTTATAACCCGCAACCAGCATTCTAAAGAAGCCATCCACCATGCCCAACTGCAAGATTAACACAGAGTTTTCCATATCACCCTCACTAAAATGAACCCATCCTCACCCAAGTACTCTTGTCTCACTTCCTTCTCAACCACCATATAGATTGTAAGCTTGCAAAAGCGGGGTCCTCTTTTACTTCTTTACCAGCATGCTTTAATGTTGTTGTTTTAAATTGTCTCTGTTAGTTATTTTTACTGCCACCTATTGTAACAGTGCTACAGAATCTGCTGGCACTATATATTTTTTTTATCTAATGTATTGATGAAGTCACAGTATGTGGCAAAATACATGTTGGGATTACCATGTCAAACAGTGGCTCCCCTGCATATGGGGTACATCTCTGCTTTTCACGGCAGTAAGAAAGAATAATAATAATACTAATAGGTTGGGGAGATAGGCATAGGATCGCTTCTCTCATCCTTCCTTGCTTTAAATGTGTTTCCTTATCATGTATAATTCAGTGATAGAAAACTGGTCTGAAGGGTGTTTTAACGTATCTTTGAGCTAGAGCCGCATTACCAGGGAAGTTCATTGACTTCAATACTGGATACAGTCACAGCCCATTTGCCGCTTACTGATCTGACCCTATAGCAATATCATTTGTAGGCATCCACTGTTACAATACATACTTGGCTATCACCCCATTAACTGTTGTCGTCTTGTGAAGAGCGTGTTTGAAATCGTTTTAACTCTATAAAGCTTAAGTCTTACTATTTGTCTTTCTCTGCCTTTATCTACCACCCTTTGGTAGTAGTTAGACTTGTGCACAGCAAGCAGAATGGATTCAGACGAAATGTGTAATAAAAGAGACTGAGCCAATAAGGCAGGGCACCTCTGCTACATAGACACATACATGTTGTACATAAATTCCTCTAATACTGGCTAAAAGAAGAAGACTTGATCCCCCAGAGTAAGGAAGGAGATTGAGCCATAGAGGCAGGACAGGTTCTGGTAGACAAACTGAATTCCCCATATTAGAGAAAATAACAAACATTGATTCCCCATAGTAAGGAAGGACGTAAAATCACAGGGAAGGGTAAAATAGACCACCCCAGAGTAAGGAAGGAGATAGAGGAGCAGCAGTAGTTAAGCATGTGGCCTGGGCAGGCACTGTTTGAAGTTCCCCAATATTAGAAAGAAAGAACAAAAACTGACCCTCCAGAGTAAGGCAGGAGATTGAGCTACAGCAGCAGCAACTTGGCTACTCGGTATAGGGCTGAATTTCCTCCTCAGAGTAAGGAAGAAGTAGCAGCAGCAGTTGTAAAGCATGGTCTGGGCAGGCATTAGCTCCTTGGTGCAGGACTGAATTTCCCCAATATTCATAAAAATTAAATAATTGCCAGCCAGTTTGCCCCTGAAGAAAAGCTGTGCTGTTGTGTGTCCACAGGTGTTGGTTTAAACCAGAATTGGTGAGATGTCCACCTTACCCAGGAACTTTCACAATTTGCACATTCCAGTGGGCCCATCTTCCATACTCTCAAACTAATCCCACAATTTACTAAGGCACTGTACACCAGGTGAGGTAGCAGTGGTACTAGCTTTCTTTCCCATGAGAGTATTAGTAATGGTGGTGATGGTGTTACTGGTGCCATTGCATGTAGGGGAACCTGAAGTATAGCTACCCTGCTGGTGCTTTTGTAACATAGATCTGCTACTATCATCTGACAGTGTCTGCCCATTTTTACTCTGGTTAGAAATGTTCCAGTGATGGCAGTGCTTGTGGTAGTGGGGAATCCTAAGAGCGGGTTTTGGTGGCACTGGTAGTTGTTTTATTCTACGCTTCACAACAGAATAGTTTACAACCAATCTTTCCTTTAATCCAATTTATGCACCAGAACATGACCCCTCTGTGAGATGTTTTATTGGCTAAAATTGCGCATCAGGTTGGTATATGGGGTGGACAATATTTTACCACTACTACAGCAAGGATGCTTGCTAGTACTGCTGTTGCTGCATGTGGCTGGTTGTTTTTCTGACTCCAGGCAAGAAGGCTTTAGCCTACTTGAGATTGTTATACCAGGAGTCATCTGAATACTTTTTCATGCATACCTGCCACCTCTACCCAACCCACAAAAAACTGAAATCATTCTGTCACTCTAAATTGAGTCAAAGTTAAAAGTGGAAAACAGTCCCCAGTCTTGCCTAATTTGCCACCAATCAATTTTTTGATTTGTTATTTGGGTTGTCCAAAATTGAGTCATTTTGCTGGTAGTGTAAATATGCAGCTTAAAATCAATTCAGGAACAATAATTGAAACACATTGCCCTATTTAATTTGTCACTCTAAAGTAATGGTTTTGTGCTAACCTAAAAAGGAGAGGTTCTTCTATTTATAGTGGCAAGAAAAATTAAGTAAACTCTTTATAATTACCTGGTTTTCAGCATATTGGACATAAAAATGTGATCTGATCTACATCTTAGATTTAATAACTGATCCAAGCTCCTTTGGCAGGAATAACCTCAAACAAGCCTTTCTGGTAGCTACAGACATGCACAACTTTAGTAGGAATTTAAGACCACTCTTTCTTACAGAACTGCCATATTCCTAGGATGTCTGGTCTGAACGGCTCTCTTAAGGCCATTCCACAATGTGGAAGCCCTAAATCATGATGCTCCCCCCCCTGCACTTCATCGTTTGGATGATGTTTGCATGTTGGTATGCTGTGGCCTTTTTATGCCATGCATTGTGCTGGGTGTTCTTCCAGAACACAGGATCCTAGTTTGATCCAGTTTAACCATTTCCAATGATTCCTTAAAGTCTTTAGCTGGTTCTTTTTTTTATCTCACTGAACATTCTTGCCCCCAAGGAGTAATCTTAGCTGGACAGCCACTTGTAGGGAGAGTAACCACAGTACTAAATTTATAAACAATTCTGGGCTGATGAATATGAAAACTCTTTGAAATTACATAGTAACCCTTTGCAGCTTTATTTTTTTTGCAGGTTTTCTGATATTTCTACTTTGTGAGCAGGGCCGGCCCGACAATGGAGCCGAGTGGGGCAACTGCTCCAGGCGGCACTTTTGAAGGGGCGGCACTTTGCCACCCCAAGCCTTTTTTTTTTTTTTAAAGAGAAAGAGAGAGAAAGGGGCGCCGGTTTTCGCTTACCAGGCTGCCAGTACCCGCTCGGCGCCCCTCTCTCTCTCTCCTCTGCGGCGAGTCTCCCTGTTCGGTCTCGGTGCCGGCTTGTAATGCTGAGTGCCGGAAGATTACCCCATTTCCGGCGCTCAGCATTACAAGCCGGCACCGAGACCGAACAGGGAGACTCGCCGCAGGACTGCTGAAAGGTAAGTACGGGAGAGGAAGGGTAGATAAGGGGGGGAGGGCCGGCCCTGTTTGTGAGACATGGGTCAGACCAGCAGATACTTCTTGAAAATAGCAAACCCATGTTTTTTTATGTCAAAGTAGCTCTAAACACCTCCAATTCTGTTTAATTGATTTGACTGTAGGTTTGCTAACTCCTGATTCCAATTAGCTTTTGTTGAAATGAGCAGCGTAGGTGTTCACATACTTTTCCAACCCACACTGTAAAGGGCACCATGAAATATGAGGACAGTATTCAATTATTTCCAGGGCTAGTTTTAATTCCCAGTCCGGCTCAGGAAATAGCTACTTTCTGCTTAGACCTCTACAAAAATATGACACAGTTAATTATGGTTCAACCCATGATAAATTGTTTATATCACACTATTACTTGTTATATGTGCTCATAGTATGGGACAGTTGATAACTGTTTGTGTCGAATGTTACAATTCACACTGACGCTCTAAAGTAATCACAGATTTGCGTTTTTCCCTGACATCACTGCTAATCTCAATTCATAGTCTATGTATCTTGTTACTGTCTGGACATTACTAAATAAATGTATGGACAATTCTAGCTTTAAATGTACAATATGTCTGAACAACAGACCTATGTAGTCTTGAAAGCTTGCAATCTAACGTGATTGAGTTAGTCAATGATCTTTACCAAATTTGCTCTAGGCCTCTTAAGGAGCGAGTAAAATAATCTGCATTTGCATGACCAGAAACTTACTGCATCATAGCTTGTGCATAGTAAAAAAAAGAAGGAACTAGCATATGCAGGGGAGCCAATGCTTTACTAAAATAAATGATCAAGATAAAATGACAAGCTTCACATGAACAGAAGTTCATTAAAAAAATACAGGTTTTTCCTATGACATACAGCAAATGAAAAACACAATGCATTAGAAAATATTTATTCATTTATTGCTAAGGTGTACTTAGAACATTGCTCTATAATATACTGCAGACCTCTTTGGCACTCAGTGGGTTAAGCTCAATACTCCTTGCCATCTGAGCTTCAGTGGCTTAAAGACTTAATCATGGCTTATTGGAATAGACAACCATAAGATGAGTGAGAATTGCAGTAACCGAGCAAAACAATATTAAAGAGGAAAGATCTCTCTCACCGTACTCTTGTGCTCAATCTGAGGCCTCTCCAGGGCGATAGTGATGCAGTTGAGGAAGATGAACGCAAGAACGACATAGTCAAAAAGCTTGTGTGCAATTATTGTCTGGCACATGATGCGGAACCTACATGGAAACAATTGGTCAGCATTTGGAACCAAAGGCATGACAGACACAATCACATTCTATATAACAGCAGTATGGCAGCTGTTTGATTTCAATTCTTTTCAAATGATGTCATCACCTACTAAAAATATAGGACAGAATTTACAATAAAACTGATAATCATTTATATTGTAGAAGAAAAAACAAGTTTACAATTTGGCAATGTTGGGGTTTTGGGGATGTTTTCAGGCTTATGTGGTACAATACTGCAGTTATTTAATGTGGTATCAGAATATTAAATTGAATATTGATTGCTTTCCAAATACACTATAAGAAATGGTTTTGGGATGCATGCACCTTAGCATTTCCAGCTAACACTGTCCATGGTGTGGATTTAGACTCAATTGATATGTGTCTACTATGTCTAAGAGAAAATTTACAGTTTGGTTTGTTGGGTACCAGGATGACATGGATGCATGATCTATTAGAAATCAATAATACCAGCTGAGCCCATCAACAGAAATGAAGGTACATGCAAGTAGCATGCATACAAGTCAAAGGGTTACATCATCATTGATGTGTTCCCTGATGTTCCCACAGCTTGGCTGTATCATCAGTTTTTATTGGCCATCAGACTGTTAACTTTATTTGATTTCCCAATGTTTTAAATAACAAATATTTAGGAAAAACATGTTTACCTGTTCTGAGGAGAGAAAAGAAATATAGACCAGTCTTCACGTAATTCACACCAATCAGGTCTATATGCTTCAATCATTTTTCTGATTCGGAAACAGAGACTCTGTAAAGAAGAGGGATAATACTTTATGACCTCGCACATCTCTCTACTTCTTCGCATTTGTCATAATCTATTTACAAGTCACTTGTTTACATTTAATTGGAGTTGTCATCTGCTGTCCAAGCTCTGCAATGTGTGATTGTGTTGTGATAATCTCTCTGTACATGTCCCTGTGTTTACCCTGCTATATAAATTGGAGCACTATCAAAAAAAAAATGATTACTTCGCTTTCTACTGTCATCATTTTATTTCACAGAAATACTTGGCAACAATCGCTTAAAGAAAAATATCATACAGAATATGCCCAATCTGATACCATACCCCATACGTATCAATAATGTACTAAAATGAATTGTCTTTTTATCATTCTTGATCAAGGAACTATACAGTAATTATATTTACTCACATTACAAATGCGTGTATTTCAAAAGAGCTATCTGTACTTAATCCAAGTTGAAGAGATTTGCCAAAGTGGATTATTTCCAGACAGAAAAGCAATTGGACACTATTAATTTCCATGTCTTTTTTCACTAATCTAAATAATACAGCTACATTTTTGTCTTGAGAAGTGGCCCCTGGCCAAACTTTAAAATTCACATTTATGAACAGAAATGAGTTACTCAATAGAATACAGGAATGTATATTTTTTTTCAAGGCTTTATTTTACACCAATTCTTGTACAATTGTTAACAGCATAGTCTCAGCTCGTCAATTAGCTTTGTAGCCTTCGTATGCTTCTTTCACTGAATTGCTTGCTAACAATTATGCTTTGTCTTTTTTTTTCTTATCTTTTTTTGCTCTCTCTTTATCTCTGTCTCCTGAAACGTTTGCATATTAACATGATAGGGAAGTAAGGTAGAAATCAGAAGTGCATACAGGGATAAATGTTTTCTTTTATATTAATATTGTGTATCTATCCTAAACTTAAACCTTAAAGACTGACCTTTCTAGGGAATAGAGGTTTTTCTAGTGAGGATGTTGTTCTAAAGCAGGGCATCATGTTTTTGGAAATTCAAAGAATATTACTTACATAATCAATTTCTTCTTCTTCTTCTTCCTTATCCTTCCGGTTATTCATTTTTGGAAATACATCTTTCATGACTGACTGTGTTTTTCCCATGGGATCCTGGTGCTCCCCTAGTGTTGAGTTTTCTTTGCAAGGTACCCTGTGGTTGGCATGAACTCCTGGCTGATCTGGAATATCTGAAGACCCCTTATTGTCGAGCGACATCGCCCTTCTGTGTTTTAGGCTTGATGCCCGCCTGGAATGACTTCTGTCTCTATGGTCCTCTCCCTGAGAAAGTAAGGATTCGTGCTCTGCAGTAAGAGGTCTTGGCTTTATACTCGGACGGCGTCCTAAACTGTTCCAGCTAGATCGCCTGCTGCCCCATGCTCCACTGCGGCCCCAATGAGATGCTCTCGACCCGGTCTGTTAAACAAAAAAGTACCGTCAAATCTTCTAAACTTATCATAACATACTCTTTATGATTTTGTTGTTTTAAAAATTCAATTTTACATTAAATTGCACTTTATTTATATATAGCCAGCAGAGTTGCAATAATTCAGACAGAATATCACAAAACTTCTGTAGTCTCTTCTTAAATAATTACCTTTTAATGGTCTATTGAGATTTACAACACTCTTAACCCCTTAAGGAAAATGGGCGGTCCCAAAACCCATTGAAAACAATGCATTTTGAGCCCGTACATATACGGGCTTTGTCATTAAGGGGTTAATTTTCCTGTTTAACTCATATTTTATATGTACAAAATATAGTCTATGGTACTATGCTTTAAACAGTTGCCAACATGAGCAGATATCTGTATGCGTATGTACAAAAAGGCATCATACCCCATCTTGCACAATTAATTTGATCACCGCCAACAGAACCCTAGTGTGTTCATATTACATAAGTGATCATAAGTGATCTGCCATCTGTGAAGCTTTTTTAAAATGTAATTTCATTTCTTAAAACCACCTATAGTTTGTGCTTTTGTTTTGGATTAAAATGTGATATTTAATGTAGATATTAATATTACTCTCTAGTAAGCAAATAAACTTGGAGCACATCTTATACATTATTCTTTTTTTTTGCCACATGAATATTAAGTGTTACTGGCAATAAATATGTGAGATATAATTTCCTATGATTAAAGAAAGGAAAGGTTTTTATTCAAGAGTGCTAGGAGTCGTGTTTCTAACGCTGCATTTAGTTCCAAAAGAGTTAAAATTGGTATAGTAGGTGGCAAAACTAATTTAGACGTACTGAACCGGAAATGTGGGATTTGGGCAAGTGGCAGATCTGCTTTAAAAAATTATAAAGAAATGCAGAAGAAATTAACAGCTTAAACTTTTTTTCACAGAATATAATTGATTGTAGAAGATATAACTACATTTTAGTTATTATTGCTGCATGGGATGTATAGCATACAATGGTGTTTTTAACAGTCATGTCATAAATATACCTGCTGTATAATTTGACATTGTAGAAGCTTTAAAACTGTTCAGATTGTACTTTTCGATATTGACATTGGTACTTAAAGGGTAAACAATGTATCAGAACAAAAAACCCTAAAATCATTGATGATTCATGCATTTGCTTTATCTCGCAAATTTTACTGTACTAATAATAATAATAATAATTTGTAGAACAGATATTTAAGATGTCCAAATATGTTTATGTTTTCTTCGCTTATATTACATTACTAATATAATAAATAGTCAATGGGTTTCTTTACATAAGACAATATATTAATATATATAATATATAAATAAGTGGACTTTTATTAGCTAGTTCCATACATCCTTAACTGCTTCTTTAATATTAAGTATTAACCTGTGATCGCTGGTCATAGGTCGTCCTGCCCAGGGACATCACGCTGCTTTTCCTGCAGTCTACCGCTACAAGGACTTGATCCCTCTGAAGGGAATTTCTTGAAGTGTTCATTACGCCACCGGTAATCTGCTGATTTGTAATTGGTGTGCTTTCCAGGTGTCCATTTGGGGTCATCGGGACTGCAAAACATTGAGGATTGAATAACAGAGGAGGGAGATACAAATAGATTGTAGTAAACAATAGGCTGGCTCAGTGTTAATCACATAGCTGGACACTCTGACTAATGAAAGTCCAAGGAGGAAAGGATTAAGCAGGACTTCATTAGCATTGCCACATTACTGTATAACTACCGTACAATATTTACTTTTCCATGGCACTTCCCCTTCGAGGCAGAATACACGTCTAGTAGATAATAATGGTTAGATGTGAAACCCACCCAACTTTCTATACGCTCCACTCATCTTGGCACTACCAATCTTTTCTAGCAGTTTTGTTTTTATACACATGGGTGTCATCAACATCTGTGACCACCTAAAATATATACCACTCCTTTCTCTACTGATGCAGATAATCCGCCATTTATCATTTTCGATACAGAAACAACCCTCTCATTTTTACTGTATGATGAATTTCAACATGAAGAAATTCATAATAACGGATCTCATTTGTATCCTTTATACAATGCCTCACCAAAATGCGCAGTATTCATTTTTTGTGATTTATGGTAAATTAACTGACTTTCCAGTAAATTTAACACAACTTGAAGGAATTGTAATTTATACTCTGGTTTGTTAGATGCTCTTTAAATAATTGCTTTGAAAAATGTCAAAAAGAAATAACAAAGCAGTATATGTAAAAGGTATTGAATGCTATGGTCTACATAACATAGACAGTGAAACTCTCTTTTTCTAGTAGTGTACCCTTTAACATGTGTTTATTGCATCTACCGCTTTTGCCCCAAGTTTAATTTATTCTTGGGTTACCTCCAGAAGCCCATCCTACTTGAGTGTAATTTTAGTAATCATGTAATTAAAATTATTTTAATTAATTTTCCATTATTTGGCAAGGTATGCTAATTTCAGCATTAAAAAAACAATAAAGAGAAGGTCCACTGGGAAAAATGTTTTTCTCCTTAAGCATAAAATACAGTGATATATATAGTAAGGTAGGTTACCAATGATATTATCATACTATTTTTCACCTTTTGGTGACTTTCCCTGCTCAACCACCAAACCAATTTGATTTATGGCAATGCTAATGAAGTCCATTCCTCCATAGACTTATTAGCATATCTGGTTGATAAAGAGATAGAACACCTACAAATGGCTAATATGCTGCTGCCCAGAAATATTTTATAATGCAACAACTATAATTGATTTTTTTTTCAGATTAAAATAATTAGATGTAGATATAAAAAAAAAATTGAAATGTTGGATTGGATTTTGTGGCGATCACTCCAATTTTACCGTATTTGTCCATTTTTTCCAGCTCACCTAAATAATGACTTCATTAAACCTGTGTAAACATGTCATCACCATCCTTACATTCCCAAAGTACAATAGACTTTTTTTTTTATTATTGTTACCAGATCCCAGCTGAGCCTCGTGATATTTCTCGCATTCTTCAATATTTGATGAGCTCCTGTCTTCATCAGAGAAAGACCTATTGGCATCCCCCTATGAGTAGAGAAGCAACACTAATAATGGCATTTTCTTACACATCACATGAATAATAAAAAAATTATATTGTGGGGAAGATAACTTCAAATTAAGAAATCTGATTTGATTGACAAGATCCAAAAACCACTGGCATAAATTCAATTTGGTCCAAGAATGCACCGAGGTCACGTAACATCATGTTACGTGACCCACAGTAAAAGCGAAACTACTTAATAGTGTGAGCGAGCAGCTAGAAGGAAGGTTAGAAGGTCCAACCCTTCCCTAGGTGCCACCAAAGCCAATGCCGCCAACCCGCCCCCCCCTTAGTGTTTCAATCCTGGTGGCTTAGCTCCAGCCAAATGGATACTTTGCTTTTTTAATCAGTGTTTTAAAGTGCTGCAGGGTGTAAGCGGGCCATGAAGCATAACTGGCTATCTGATGTATATGAACGCACCAGAGCATGGGTCATCTGAGGTCGTATGACCACATGCATTAATGTTAGTGCGCAGTGTTCAGCAGAGCCAATATTGGAGCTGACTGGAGAAGAGTACATCATATGCAGGGAAATGCATTCAACTGAGGACGGGGAACGGATAAATGCATTTGGGATGATTCCCTCCATGCAGTTACAAAAGGAGCGCATGAACATTTAAAGGGACCACGCACTTATCAAATGAATTTAAGTGCATTTGATGGCTGGAGTGTTCCTTTAACCTGCACGCAACAAAGAACCTGAAAGCCAGAAAATAACACTAATAAGTCATCTTGTCCTTAATATTTTGGATATAATTTGTCTTGAACATATGAATATTTCTACAGATCATTTCTACTTGAGTCCAGATATTTCTGCCTAAGTCCTTTTGGCTGCAATGCAAAATGAAGATCAGAAGTATTCTTGGCTGTCCAAAATCATGGTGTATTAATAATATAATAGATGGTAGGCAATAACCAGAATTAGAAGCTTGTAGTTGTTGAATGTTATAAATCATAATATAGGAAACTCATGCAGATGCACCATTTAATTTATATTCCATAGCAGATGCAACATAGAGACCCACGAACAACTGGTCAATAAGTATAGCTTGGCTTCCTTTAAATATTTCACATTTTAGTCTATAAAAATGTGTTAAACTATTTGAAATAATCATTACGAGTTGACAGTTCGCTGCAGTATAAATAAAGGGAATGCTTCTGATTTATTTTTTATTACATACACTTAACAGTTAAGTACGACATAAAAAAAACAGATAAAGTCAGGATTATTAAATCGCAATAGGTTATTTGTATTTTTTGCCATTGAAGAGAAAGTTTTGCATGAAATACAAGTAATTCAAGGAAAATGATATTTCCGTTGTAGGGGGCTTCAAATGGACCGTTTAAAACCGTCGACAATGTCTCCTGCTGCTAATGACTTGTGTGATTATATATTACCAGGCATGTGCAAAGTGCTCCTTATAATATCACTGGCATGTATCTAGAAATCAGTTGCACAAATGCATTTTAGATTTTTTATATCAAAACCAGGACATATATATGGAGAGAATATCATGTAAACAAAGCTTGCAAGGTGGCCCAAGCAAAACAGATTTTCAATACAGGCAATGATGAAAGCCACTTACCTCTGCTTGAAACCCTTCTACTAAGATAGCTACAAGTAGGTTAAAAAGGACATAGTTTCCAAATGTCATCAAGGCCACAAAATAGAGAGCAGCCCAAGGCGATGTGCTGGCCATACCATTGTAAAGCACCACGTTCCAGTCCTCCTGTGTCAGGATCTAGGGAAAAGTACATACTGAGCTGACATTAACAGTCCTTTAACCGCTCCAGTCTGAGCAGACACCAAGTGTAACTAAAAGTTTTCACTAAAAACACATTCTAAGTACCACGTAAGGTTATCTATTACCTCTCATTACGCTGCAATATATTGTTTGACCATTATATTAATTAACATTGGTTTGAAGCCTGGAAAATGAATTGTATTACACGGAAGTGCTGTGGGTCAGGGGTGTCCATCTTAGCCACTTAGGTCCTGCTAAAATATAGGGTTTCTCTAATATGTAATAAGCTCATTTACATCTTAAGAATTATGTTGCCTGCTCAGGGAGCTGAACTGAATTTACAACAGCAGAAAAATGGGATTCAGGAGAGCTTAATATGAGAAACAATGCATAAAGGTATAACGTGGTGGGGTCCTGCGGAAATGGTAGTGCTCAATCAATGAACCAGTTTAGCAGCCCTTAGTTTAGCATCTGTATCCTTCTGAAGGCTGAGGTCTCCAGTTTTATGTGCAATACAATGAGGTCTCACCAGTGCCCTGTTCAACAGCATGAGTACTTCCCTCTTTCTACTGCTAATACCCATCCTATACAACCAAGCATTCTGCTAGCATTACCTGCTGCTCTATTGCATTGTCTGCCTACCTTTAAGTTCTCTGACATAATTACCCTAAATGAGGTTAGGACTGTATCAAAGAGTCTATACTTCACCCTTGGGTTTTTATGCCCTAGGTGCAATTTCCACAGCTCAGACCATGTTTCTATTTTCTCTATTAAGTAATTGGGTCATTTGGTTTATCCCTCCAGGAACATCAACCCTGTAGCAAATCTTTGTGTCATCAGCAAAAAGACATACCTTCCCATCAAACCTTCTGCAACATCACTAATTAAAATATTAAAGAGAATGGGTCCATGTACAGATCCCAGAGGTACTCCACTAGTAACAAGACCTTCCTCCAAGTATACTCCATTGACTACAACCCTTGGTTGCCTGTCACTCAGCCACTGCCTAATCCATTCAACAATATTGGGATCCAAAAGAGATTTCAGTTTATTCATAAGTGGTCAGTGTCAAAAAACTTACTGAAATGTAGATACACAATGTATACTGCACTACCTGCATTTATTATTTTTGTCACCCAGTATCAATCAATAAGATCAGTCTGGCATGATCTTCCTGAAGTAAACCCCTGCCGGGATTTGTGTGTGTGTCTGGATGGACATGTATATGTGCGTGTCCGGATTTGTGTGTGTCATTATGTGTGTCTCCCTTTTCTCAGGTTAGGATTGTATCAAACATTCTATACTTCGCTCTTGGGTTTTTATGTCCCAGGTGCAATATCTTGCATTTATCCACATTAAATAACAATTGCCACAGCTCTGACCATTTTTCTAATTTACCTAAATCATTTGTCATTAGGCTTATCCCTCCAGGAACATCAACCTTAACCAGCCTGGATGTGTATGTGTGTCTTGGTATGTTAGCATGTGTGTCTGGGTATGTGTGTGTCTGGATTTGTATGTGATTATGTGTGTGTGTGTCTGGAATTGTGTGTGTGTCTGGGTATATTAGCACGTGTGTCTCGATATGTGTATGTATGTAAGCATGTTGTCTTGGTATGTGTGTGCCTATCTGAGTATGTGTGCATGTCTGGGTTTTTGTGTGTGTTTCTGGTTATGTGTGTGTCTAGGCTTGTATATGTGTGTCTGTCTGGGTATATATGTGTTTGTGTATGAGTGTGTGTCTGGGTATGTTAGTGTGCTTGGGTGTGTTAACATTTCTAAATACAGACAGCCTTCCAACTCCCCTTATGTTTTCTCCGCAAGCCTTGCTTCTTTCTTCACTGAGATCTACTGGTTTTACTCCTCTGTTACTACCTTTCCTATATTTTTTCCACAGCGGGTCTTAATGTTATTTCTATCTAATACAATAGTCTCTAATGTCCTCTCTCTGTTATTTTCTCCCACTGTGGATCTTGCTCCTTTCTCTAAACTACTGTGAAAGCTAACTCAAGAGTTAGATGTGCTATTTCCTTTATCACCTTCGCATTATACTTTATGCTTTTATCGGCTTGTGAAGGATAAAAGGCAAACAAAAACCTCCAGCTGCTTGCTCTCTCCTGTTCTAGAATCATAAGAAAGGCAGCAAAAAAAGACAGACCTTTAAAGTCACATCCAGATATTTCCACCACACAAATGTACAAGCAAAGAGTTAAGTATCAGAAGTTCGAGGTTTATGTTTCTCCTACTCTGCCAAATATTACTAGTGTGTAACTGGATACATCCATACTATCTGGAAATGTAAGATCATCTTTAATTTATTGTTTGAATTTCGGGTATTTCATTATGGGCTCCCATGTTTCAACGGAACTCAATTTGAGTTGATTTCAATACTGACCTCAGAATATGTAACTGCATTTCTGTTTTTGTGTATATAATGTTTGAAAGCAAGCATTTAATTGTGGGATGTATACTGTTACAGAACACACATAATATTTCTGCTGATTTGGACTTTTGAAATCACACCAGGCATTTCTAGACACAATAACCCAACAAAGATCTGTCTTTGAAACAGGGGAAAGCTGGCACCTTTTAGCCCAGGGGACAGGCAAAGCGGAGCTGCCCCATCAGCCCATTGTGCACCTCCTTTTGGTCATTTACACACTTATATACACACTCACGCTACAAACATATGTACACTAACACACATATTTACATACTCAGGTTAACAAACATACACACGCATGCTAACACTCCCGCTAACACACACTTACACATAACAATCACACTAATACACACATTCACACTCATACTAACACACACAGTTGTAATAACACACTTGCACAGTCATGCTCACAACCCCATTAAAACACACACATACCTAATCCCAGTAACATACATGCGTGCATATATACTCAATCTCTTTCTAACACTCTTTCTTATCATCTCTCTCATTTTCTCCCTTTCTCACTGCCTCCCTCACTTATGCACACCCTTACCCCTTCTCTCACTCCTTCATTCCTCTAACCCCCTCCCCCCTTAAACTCATTCTTTGGTAATTATAGCCAATAAATGTGGTTGTAGGAACATGTAGGTTGTACACAAAGCCGATGGAGATGACAATGCACAATGCATTGCATGGTAGGCTCACATAAGAATGGGTTACATACTGTAATTGTGCTATAGAAACAAAGTCTAGGTAGAAAACACACATGCCTACACATATGGCAGCCTTCTTGTACCTTTGAGGGCTACGACTCAACTTGATCATAATCATGACAGAAGGTGATGGGAATTGTAGTCCACAAAAATGCATCTGGTAAGTTTTACCTTTTAAAAAATAAAAATGAATTCTTGTTTCTCTGGGTTTTTTTATTAATTTTTTATGGGGGTTATATGGGGTGCACCTGCAACATCACAGGTCCCTGCATGGTAGCAGGGATTAGGCTTTTTATCACCATGTCAGCCGTCTGATCTCACAATAGATCAGCTGGTAGCACGCTGTAACTTTTACTTCTTTCAGTGCTTGTTGTCATGGTAGCCAGCAGCCATATTAGGTCACCTGCTCCAAGGACCGATCAAGAGGATTTTAACTTTACTCTTTATAGTTGAAGAAGCCAGTGATTGGTCTGAAAACATTCAGCCACTTTTTCTTCACATTTGACATTAACGCAAAGGCTTTCCTCTTTAACAGAAGTGTACAGTTTAACATGCCAGACTACGTCTGGGGAAAGGGTGAAACTGGCTACCGATCAGCACAAGAGACAGTAGCCAGAAATAGTTTTTTTCAGTATGGCTTTTGGCGATTGTGGATTCGATATCCTAAAGTGCAAGCACATCCACAGTATGTGGTTGGCATCCTAGGACTTTAGTGTTAGCTGTGCTGTTCCACACAAATATATACTGGTTCTGAGTACCTATATACAGGCTACCAGTTTTTAGAACAGCAAGGAAGAACTGAAATCATGTTCTAGGACATTTTCTGCTTATAACCCTGAATGTGCTGAACTGAATAAAGCTAGCCCAAATCACAATGATATAACACAGCAGAGTCCTAGTATACAAATGTGTGCTATAAATGGCATAGCGCGCGTACAGAACGCGCGTGCTGTGCACTAAATAATACAACTTTTTGTGTGAAGTCCTGAGTGCCAGGTAATAAGCCATAAACTCCATCTGCATTTTTGTGCCTATGCCTGAGCACGAGAAAACTGATTGCACATTTAATTCAGGAAAGAATCATTTTTTTCCACCCTGCTGTGGTTTAACCAGAAATGGCTTTATAGTTGTTTGTATGACTCTCTCAGAAATCAACAGAAATGTACCCTAGTAAAGGTTAATCTTGATAAGCTTGTTTCCTTCCTCTTTTCTTTTGTAACAGCACAGGTTCTGCAAAATAATCGTTACCGATACGTCAAATACCTAGATTCTACCAGATGCAAATCTAAGATTTGATTTATACAACATATGTATAAGCAACCACAGACAGTTATAGAGACCTTGCTGTGAAATATCATGAGATAATCAAAGATCAAGAAATTCATAAAAATGGAGCAATATTAATGTTAAAAAAATAGAAATTAAAAGACGGTTTATATTAAACCATAATCTTTAAAAAAAAAGTACAGGTCCCTAAATAGGTTCCGATATATGTAATCCAAAAATCGTTAAAGCTCAATAAATATGGCCAACATCCTTGTATGTCAAAAACTGGTTGTTACATTACTGGTACTCTTTTTATGCTTGAAAACAAGTATACTTTATGTTATCACAAGATATAAACATCCTTATCATACTCCCAACTATTTCATGTGCCCATATCAGGGTACCGTTGTTGGGGGGTGGGGATAGAGGTGGGGCCGGACCACCCATCTATCCTACCAAACTGGCCCTCAGTTTCAATGCATCACAAGGTGGCCACCAGCTGCCCTAGATATCTGTATTTTACAGCTCGTTGACCTGGTCAGGAGGATCAGATCTCCTTTCCAGCTCATGATTCTCACTTCCTCCAAGAGCAAAATAGAGGGACATAAATCAACAAGGGCACAGATCTCTAAACGTTCCCTTTAGAAAAGATCCTGCCACCACAGTAAACCCAACCGATGTAGATGGAGGTATTGGAGCAATTTCCAGGAAAGGGGGAGGGGCAGAATAACTTTTAGTTCATGTGGCTGCCTGCTTGCTAGTTACACCACAGCAGGTTGGCCCAACAAAACTTGTTTTTACTACCTATTCAGTGATTAGTTTTTTTTAAATGCAATTATGATAAAAAGGTATTTTAAGTAAAGTAAAGTATTCTAAATAAAACAAATATTACATAGAAAATGCAAAAATAACAAACCTGGAAGACAGTTACAATGGCCCACAACAGTGAGTCAAAGTTCTTGCGGTCAGGAACGGTGTCTCCAGAATCAGTTCTTAAGCTGAATTTACATCCAAAGATATGCATTCCTAGGATACTGCACAGTGTTAAAGAGAATATTAGCCATTATACATCTTATAATGTGAATTTCACAAAGAAAACAACATACAAGTTGAATGTTATGATTATTTTTGGTGGCTAAGTAAACTAAGTTTATGCAGTTTATACAAAGTATGTAACAAAATAGTGTCTGAATGTGTTAAGGGGACCTTCTTCATCTTTGAGAATTACAGAAAACCCAAAATAAGTGAAAAAAGGCAGTTTTCTTAATAGTGACATTCTTGGCCATTTGTAAGAAGTGTTAATAACACTTGTGAATATGTCAGAAGAACATCATAACATTAGTCCTTGCTTTACAAAACATTGCAAATTACATAATTTTATACCCACTGTACACCGTTCCAATGCACTTGCACAACCTGAAACGTTAAGTATGTTTTTCAATCAAATTAAATTGAGCATAAAAGAAATAAAAATGAGAATAGCCTATTAATTTGTGATATGGAGATCAAAAGAAAAAAACAAAACATATTTTCTCACCTGAAGATAAAAATGAAAAGCATAAGGAGCATACAGAATGTGGCCACATTGTCCATGGTCTTCATTAGGACGACTAACTGGCGCCTCAAAGCAGGCATAAATCTCACCAGCTTCAGCACCCTCAGAAGGCGGAACGTTCTCAGCACAGAGAGTCCTCCATCATTCTGCCCAATGATTTCCCAGACACTGAGGAAAATAGGAATAACAGTATTAGTTCTGCATAGCAGAATATTATAACACATTGATTAGTCTTAAAAATGATGTTTGTCCATCAAGTTCTCCCTATCATGACTTCTTGAATGAGACACCATAATTGCCTTTATATCAATGTCAATGAATAGTTGAAGAAATGCTAATAATATATTTTCAGCAATGGCCTGTTGAACATGTACATACAGATGAGTTTAGAAAATATAAATCTTAAATGATTATTATGGAGAAGAAGGATCTGAAGCTTTCACATGTATACATATTTCATAGTTGAAGCTCTTTTGTACATACTTAATGATTTGAATGATGCGGTTCTGAAAAAATATGACATCTAATTACATAGACTTTATCAAGGAAGAGGATGAGAGAAAGAATGGCAAAATAATGGTAACAAGAAAGATAACACAAGGCACACAATAACTTAAAAGGTGCTAACACAGCAAGTGAAAGGCAAGAAAGATAAAAATGTGTAAAAATGAAATGTGAAGCATGATATGATCACAGAAATACAAAGAACCAATGAAACAAATGTCAAGTCATCGTACAACAGTTATTGCTTGCAATAAAAAAATCTTATCAGTGAAATAACAAAGAAATTCTGCGCCTGGGAAATGTTTCTGACCAGGACTTCTCTACACTGGGCTGTGTTATGCTGCACCATGGCTTTATGTGATGACCTTGGCAGTTGCCTCTCTTGTCTACCCCTAGATACTCCTCTGGTTATTGGCTGAAACAAAATAACTAAAAGGCAGTGGCAGAAACCTTTGAATTATTACAAAATCATACAAGTCATTCAAATTGTGAAATGAAACATAAATCTATGCTGCATTTTCTTCTTTCATGTTGATGCAAGTCATGCAATTGGCCATATGCTTGTATTTGAGTTATAATTAAGTTGGAGTAATTCAGAGACCTAAATAAACCAATGTTTTACCGTATTAATCTGACAGGGAAAAACAGCATTTGCAAACCTGGCTAGGCCATATACACCACTTAGCTTGATCAGGGCTGGGGATTCATATCTGCACTTTAAGGACAGCGGCTGATTAAATGGCTTATATGTGACTGCCTGCTGGATACCCTATGTCACACGCTAAGCACTTACACTTTTGTAAATACACTAATAGATGATAGCAGCAATAATGGTAGGACACTTCATATGGCATGGCCCACTAAGTGTTTGACTTCTTTGGCCAATGTCCAGCCCAGGCCAGGTCAGGGGGGGACCATACCTGATGATGACGATAATGCCATCAAAGATGTTATATGGGTTTCTGAGATAGTCAAACAGGCCAAAGGCTGAAAGTTTCAGCATCATTTCCAGGGCAAACATGCTGGTGAAAACAATGTTGCTGATCTCCAGAATGTTGGTGAGCTCCTCAGGCTGTTGAAAGAACAAAGTTAAATGTTACAATCATGGAAGAAGCACACATCAGGTTCTGTGGAGGCTCCCTCTGTATTAACATATTTGTGCATATTAAAGTTAGTGGTAAAAGTACAAAGTCAGCAAGATGATTATAAAAAGGAATTGTCACATTGAACCGGATTTATTTAGTTTTTTTCTATTCACTGGAGGATGTCCAGATTATCTTTTCTTATGTTACTCATTTTTCTTTGTACACATATCTGGAAGCTGAAAAGTACTAAACATTACATTCATAATCCAAAGGTTTAAGCAAACCTATAAACCTGGGTGAAATTATTTTTTTACCAAAGGATAAAGTGCAGTATTCACAGTTTAACTCAGAGTTGCCCCAAGGTGTACTAACTTGAGTCACGATCGAATTCAAGAACCAAGCTTTGGAAATCTCCTACTGCATTGTCGTGGTGCAAGGCTTGATAGGCTTGGCTAATTACAGCGCCAAGAAAAAGTAAACAAACCCTTTGGCATTACCAGCATTTACTAATTTATAAATGTGTCTTAAAATATGATATGATCTTCATCTTCACCTAAGTTACAATAATGAACAAACAGAATCAGTTTTAACTAATAGCACATAGCTTTTAGTAATGTTCTTATCCATATTAAATAGATCATTCAAACATTCACAGTGTGGGTTGGAACCCCTAGGCTAATTACTTCTACAAAAGCTAATTGGAGTCAGGAGATAGCAAATCTGGAGTCCTATTAATGAAATTAGATTGTAGGTGTGTTTTAGAGCAACTTTGACATAAAAAAAACACTGAAACATTTTGAGTTTGTTGTTCTAAAGAAGCACCTGCTGATGTGAACCATGCCTCACAAAAAACATTTCTCAGAAGACCTACAATCAAGAGTTTATATATTCATCAGTCCACAGTTAGACAAATTGTTTATAAGTGGAAATAATCTAGAAGTGTGACTTCTCCTCCTCGAAGCAGGTGCCCAGCCAAGATAACATGGCCACAGCGTAAAATGATCAATGAGGTAAAAAAGAATCCTAGAGTAACAGCTAAAGGCTTGAAGGAATCAGATCCCAGACTTTTACCCATAAGAGATGCTGAGGAATGACCTTAAGCATCATACATCCTAGGAATATGGCTGAACTGGAATATGTTCTGAAAGCAAAAATGGTCTAAACTTCCTCCTGAAGGTTGTGTAGGTCTGATTTCCAGCTACCGGAAGCACTCGTTTAAGGTTATTGCTGCCAAAAGAAGTTCGACCAATTATTAAATCCAAGGGTTCACTTACTTTTTCCACCAGCACTGGGAATGTTTAACGGGTTTGTTCAAAACATAAAAGATTATCGTTGTGAGTTATAAGCACGTTGTGTTTATCTATACTTGTGACCAGGGTTAGGAACAATTAATGCAGAAAACCAGGTAAATGCAAACGGTTCATTTATTTTTTCTTGCCACTGTTTGTCTCCAAAAAGGGCTGAGCTGGCCTTCCAAAGGCGACAATAAATTAAAAGGTACTTCCCAACTCAATGCAGCGGCAACCCAAGGGAAGACAATAGGGTAGACTGCTTGTATAACTGCACATATAACACAACTGATTCTCATGAAATCAATCAAACCTTTACTTGCACAGGAGGAAGGCAAAGTTGAAAAGTTTTCTATTCCACCTGAAGAAGCCACATTACTTGCGAAACACGTTGAGGACATTAAGTAAAGATTTGATTGATTTCACGAGAAGAACCAGATTTTATGTATCCTCTTGTGAGTCCTTATATTACACTGATTTATATTTTGCGTTATATGTGCAGTCTACAATATTGTATTTTCTTCTTTTTTTCCAACTGTGCAAGCGCCCCTTAGTGGATCTCTTGACAGCCAGAGACAAAACAAGGTCAACAGATATGGCAAGGTCAAAACCGGGAAGGCAAGAATAATAAGCAATAATTACCAAACTGGTTCAGTACATGTGTGAGAAAGAGGGGGACATTTTAATAATCATAATAATATAAAAAAACGTTATATTTCATATATGCAGATAATCAAAATGTTTAAAATTATTTGTCTTGTAGCATTTGCATATCCAAGATATGATAGGCTAAAAATGTGCAACATATAACACTTCCTGGCACATTAGCAAGTGACAGGTGAGCATCTCTGCATAATTATTAGCAGATATGACTAACCCCTTAAAGAGTAACTATGCCCCTTTGTACTCATTACATTACTGTATGGTATTATACAGAATATTAATGTTTACTATTATCATTTTCTCAAGTGAATGTGTTTTATGCAAATATTAATACTGCAAAAAAAAAATCCATGCAGCACAAACACACAGAAAAACCAAAAGCCAGTGTTCATTAGACAGAGCTCTGTTTTTTATTAACTCTAATTATTTAATGTGTTTTGTGCAGTGTACCTCCAACTGAGCTTTGTTTATTAATGCCTCAAATATTATCCAAATGACTTCACAGCAAAGGAACCCTCACGTTGATAATGGCTTTTAAAACTAGGTAGCAGGGAAATCCTGGAATTCCGTGGCATATATTCCCTAAGGGCCAAGACAGTCTAAGAATAGCTGCACAAAGTATTCATTCAGTATTCACTAAGGATGAGGGAACATTTAACTGCCTCAGACTTTGAGTTTTAAGAGAAAATCAGTGCTAAGCTTTGGTGAGTTACTCAGCTCTGAATCTCATTTGTGGCAACCAAAGAAAAGACTCTCCTCTTGGGCATTTTCTTGCTGACACACAAAGGGTGTCTACTAAGGCACAAGAGGTATGGTTTAATTTTCTCTCCAAATCATATATGCCAGACCTTGTCGGGATAGCATTGTCCAAAATGTCTTGGTATGTTGAAGGGGACTTACCAAGACATTTTAGACAATGCTATGCTTCCAACTTTGTTGGAACAGTTTGGGGAAGGCCATTTTCTATTCCAGTATGACTGTGCCCCAGTGCACAAAGCAAGGTCCATAAAGATGTGGTTGGGTGAGTTTGGTGAGGGAGAACTTGACTGGCCCGCACAGAGCCCTGACCTCAACCCCATCTAACACCTTTGGGATGAACTGTAAAGGAGATAGCAAGACAGACCTTCGTGTCCTACATCAGTGCCTGACCTTACAAATGCTCTACTAGATGAATGGGCAAAATTTCCCACAGAAACACTCCAAAATCTTGTGGAAAGCTGTTATAGCTGCAAAGGGGAACAAACTACATTTCGATGTTTATGTATTTAGAATACAATGTCATAAAAGTCCCTGTTGGTGTAATGGTCAGTTGTCCCGAAACGTTTGTGCATATAGTCAGGGGTTAACTAGAAAACAGAGTGCCCCCAACTTCAACAACTGGTCTGTGCCATCATTGCCCCTAAACAACTTGTGTATGCCTGCTTTGCCCCCTCCCGACATACACATATGGCACACATATGTAAACTAACAAAAATTACACACACTTAGAATGAATGGGTACGTGTGTGTTAGTATGACACACACGTTATCTCACCTCACTTACACATCCATGCTCACACGCAAACACCTACACATCCATGCTCACACAAACCATGAAACATCCATGCTCACATACACACAATTGCACCTCCATACTCACACACAATTACACATCCATACTCACACACACAGTTACACATCTATAATCACACACACAATCCATGCTCACACAAACAATTATACATTCATGCTCACACACACAATTATACATTCATGCTCACACACACAAGTATACATCCATACTCACACACACACAATTACACATGCATGCTCACATACATACATATATATACACAAACACATATACATACACCCCACCTGCCCCCACTTAACTCTTACAGCTCCTGCTGCTTTCTCTCCGGCTGCTCGCATACTGTATGGGTAGCCTCTGTTTCACCACAGGGTCATGTGATGCACCGTGACCCTGATACGTTCCTGTCTCCCTGTGCCAGTTCAAAATAGTTTAGAAAGGGCCCTTCCAACCTAGAATGGTGTGTTCCAGGTCAGAAGGGCTCTTTCTAAACTATTTTGAATCGGTATGAGGAGACAGGAACAAGGGGTTGCAGGGGTCACCCCGGTCCCCCTAGAAGCACAGGTCACACTATAGAAGCCCTGGCAGAAGTACCGGCCAGCAGCAGCGGAGGTTGTCTGCGCGCATTGCACAGACCTCCACCGGCTGCCCCACCAGACACCATGGAGTCTGAAGCACAGGGGACCAGTCTAGGTCCCACTGGTAAGTCGTGTGGAGTAAGAGTGGCATGAGGGGGTATAATGGTTTTCTGGAGGCAGAGTGGCATATAGGGGTGTATAAAGGCATATCAGGGAGGCAGAGTGGCATATAGGGGTGTATAAGGCATATCTGCGTGGAGAGTGGCAAATTGGGGGTTAAAATGCATATCTGGGGGGGCAGATGTGCATAACTGGGGCAGCGTGGCAAATAAAAGGAAATAAAAACAAAAAATTGTTTTTCTCAATCATAGTTTTTATTAAATATGAAAAAATTGTGAAAGTGAATTAATATTTACTAGTAAAACTGTTTTCCTATAGAGTAGTCTTATATTCAGGCTTTTTCTTTTTTTCCTAAATTAATATTCAAATTTTGGGGGGGTCGTCTTATAATCAGGTTCATCTTTTAATTGTTCAAATACGGTATATTCCTGATCTTGTAAAAAAAAGAAACCCATGATATTTTTCCCTTGTGTGCTATAAAGTAATATGCACACATGTACAAAGTGGCAGCACATAAGTACATGCATCGAAATCACTGATAAATAAATAAATAATAAATAATAAAATGATGATTACTATTTTTTTTACTTCTTACCTAATTAGGAGAGGTTTCAGAGTGGTGTTAAGCAGTAAATTAGTGCAGCTTAAGTATTCTTAAAACACATTAGCAGTGAAAAGAAGGCAAGCTGAGAACAACACTAAAACACATCATGTTCCAATTTAGCTCAAGTGTTTTGCTTAGGAAATATGTGTTTTACTAGGCTTCTAGGCTGCAAATGGACTCTGTTACCTAAACTGTCAATATGAAGAATACATAAAAACAATTTATACCTTGTGCTCGCAATGTTGACAAAAACAAAATCAGATCACATGCCCACTTCACAAGTGTCCTTTCAGATGGGCAGTCCCTCTTAGATCCAAATGCCTGTGTCCTACAGTGTGTCTGTAAAGATTGTGTATTACTGCATTGCACTCTCCCATACTATCAGGGCTGGATTAAGGAGCACATGGAGCAATTACTCCAGGACCACAGTCAGAGTGGTAGGAGGCCCAGAAACCCCATTCTGTAATAGTAGCCTGAGCTCCTCGAACTAGAGTGTCCACATGTCCCGGATTGCCCGGGACAGTCCCGCAATGGGACTTTAAGTCCCGGGTCCTGGGCAGCCTCAATGAGGAGTCTGAGTGAAGGAGGTCTCAGCCAATCAGGAAAGACTTCTCAACTCTCCTGATTGCCTGAGCGTTCAGAAGCTGAGTCCCTCCTTCACACCAACTCAGAGTAAGCTGCAGCCAGAACCAGGTATGTGTGTTTGACTGTGTGTATGTGACTGTGTTTGTTAGTTTGTCACAGTGTTTGGCTGTGTGACTGTGTTTGTCAGTTTGTCACAGTGTTTGGTGGTGTTACTGTGTTTGTCTGTTTGTGTGACTGTGTTTGTCTCTTTGTGTGACTGTGTGTGTAATGTCTGGTAATAGAGGAGTTAATGCTCTGAATCTACTCATGCCTGGTATTAGATGGGGTTACCATTCTATATCTACTCATATCTGTAAGGATAAAATGTATTTTACGTGTATGTGACGATGCGCATATGCGAATCAGTGTATAAATGGTATAAATAAACACGAAGAATGGATGGAAGAAAGAGGGTCAAAATTAGCTTAGAGTTTTAGAGTTAAGGTTAAGGATTCTAGTGGACTGGTTAAATAATCTTAATTAAATTAATTACATTTATTAATGATCTTCATTAAATCAAAACTTTAGTGAGTCTTAGGCATTGTGAGAAATGGCAGGCGGAGGCTCACCAAGTCTCACACAAAATAAGCTCACTCTGTAAAATGCTCAGATGTGGTACAGCAGTGTCAGATAAACCACCAATGTTTAAGATTACATTTTCCTGTAATTAAAGTTTGATATTAATGCCTAACTGACAAATATCTATACTAACCATATTTTTTATCTTTCTGTAAAACACAAAAGCATATTATTTAGGATGTTTGACATCCTAACCATTGACTAATGTTTTTCCTTTCTGTATAATAAAAATGTTTTTTTAAAAAAACAATAAAAACAATGTTAAATAAAGCAGTCACAATGAAATGAATGGATCCCCTGTCTGCTTTGCTCTTATATAGGCTCTTCATTACGAGTCTGCTTTTTTTCCCTTTGAACGATGCAGCAGAGCCATTGGACAGGCTCTCAGCATTATGTGACAGGAGTGAGCTGATTGGACAAACGAAGATCAGGTCACTCAATGCCCCTCCTCTTGGCGAGATTCTCCTCCTCTTAGTGTAGTTAAAATGACGGCCGCGGTGACAGAACGAATGAACAAAGATTTTCATATCGCGCACATTAATTTTTTGTTTCTTTTGTCCAATGTTACATTTGTTTGTTTGTCATTCAGACAAATGGACGAAATGGTAACATTTGGCACAAAAACGCATTCGCCTAAAAAAGTGAAAGCGCAAGTTTATTTAAAGCCATGACTGCAAACTCTACCACCAACTCTCCCTTTATGGAATAGATTCCAGCTTGTCTCCAATAACTCATTCTTGTCCTATTGTTAGGTCACTGATTTTGTTGATTGGCTCACTCAGTTTTTATAAGGACGGGGACAGAAAATAATGATGTGAGATGTCAGAATAGGAAATTGATTAAATAATACAGACTGCCACTGATCTCAGCCTTTATGAGAGGAACGTTTAAACTAATATCTTGATAGGACATTTCAGAGGTAGCATATTCTGAAATGGACTGGGAATGAAAATCAGCCCTGTCATCTAGATACACACAGCCATGTGCTACACTAAATGCTACAGGACCAGATCAGCTGCCCAAGCAATAAAAAAGGTATATGAGACATACTGGGCCTATGTATATTTTATACACATGTACAAAACATAATGATCATACATCCTCCAAGTTTATGCTTGTGCTGTAATTTACATTATATTAACCATATTAGTAATCACTAAATGCAGGCAGCCATTTACCCTGATTTCTAGAGAAATTCAATTTCAACATACCCAAAATTCTAATTCTAACATAAAGAGAAAATATGGTGTCTACTAGTATATACTGTCTGACTGAGATGTGCTAACATGTTAACTATATTACGAGATTATCTGCACCACATTAAGGGCCATTGATATAACACTATGGTGACCACTCAGGCTATGCGGCAGGTGCTGGGGTGGAATTACTGCCTCTTTAAAATATGCATATATATTTTTAACAATAGCAAACGTAAAAACTCATACATTTTTTTGATTCTGTTGGCTCCCTGAGTGTTGTCTTCATTTGTTTTGCTTCTAGGATATATACTTGGCTTCCTTTGGGATTAATCTGTCCATTATTCTTGATTTTAAAACAAAGTAATCTTTTTATGTTTCAGTTGCAAGCTTTTATCACTTCACATATTTTTGATATCTAGTGTCACTACCCATATTCTTGTTAACAAAACTGGAGACTTTTTTTGTTAATTAGTCTTGAGCAGTTTAACAACCCTGAACAAATTAAATTAATCCCCTTGGTTTCTAAATTAATTTTCTCTCCCATTTTCCTTTAGTGAAATGTGATGAAACTTAAGCTCGTAACCATCTTTTCTCAAACACATTTACTAATAAAATCTGTACACAGCTCCATTAATGCTAGCAGCCTAAATGTGCCCATAAACTTTTCCTGTAAATAACAGCCCTGATTGCAAAACTATTCAGTCTTAACATAGTTTTTCACAATACAGTTGTGGTTTTTATGATAAATTTAAAAGTCACAAGACTGAAATAAATTTGAGGTCAATTAGTACAAAATTAAACTATATAGAAATACACCACATGTATCTTTTTTAGTACTCAAGTTCCCTTATTCATTTTCCCATTCACTTTGTTTTCAATGCCCTCTATACCTCTATTATATCTCATGTTTGACTTTCCACTGTCCATGTCACCTTAACTCATGAACAAAGCTGGTAACTTGCTGGGTTTCATGCAGAGTCTTCAAGGAATAACTCAGGGAATCCAACCTTGCGAAGTTACTACGTATGCTCATGAAATTATGTCTTCTTCGTCAAGATCAGCTACCTCTTTCCTCTTCTGTTTTTTTCACAGTAACTCCTTTCCCACTTAATACCATACATTTTACACCCCCTATCCCTCCATCATCTTCTCCCAACAGGTTCTATTTTCAAACACCTCCTGCATGCAAAATAGCTTGGGGCAGAGGAAGAGGCTAATGAAGGGATTCTGCAGACCCCCACCTGCATTTGCAAAAGCAACACCACAAATATTTAAAGGGACCATGCCGCTATCATATGCATAAAAGTGCAGATGTGTCCTGTTAAATTCTATACCCTACTCCTATTACCACTTCTGAAAACTGGGGTTTATCCACTATACTATGATTTAAAGGTGAGACTTACCTTACCGTGCATCCAGACTGTTTCTCTTGGGGAAAGACTGATCTCCCCAGAGCAGTCCAATCATAAAGCATAATTACAATGGTGAAAATAGATGTTTCATCGCAACTTACCAGCAACTCTTGGTTTACTCAATAAACCCCAATATGGCAGTACATGTGTGGGTTTTAACTACAAATATTCCATATGACAGCTGAACACGAAAATCAATTCCCAATGTTGAGGAATAAAGACTTGGATTCTTTTCAAATTCTAGTAATGTGTTTCATTTGCATCTGTCTTGCACCTGGGCAACTGGGACACAGTATGCTATTTTTCCAATCTACAGTAATCTGGCACGGGGCTGCGTTTATACATCTGATATTTTTTTTCAGTGGCTTTTCTACCTCTGGGACAAGTTCAGATGCTAATTTGGAACAACGGGTCTATTAATAAGAGTATTCTTGCTACATAATTACTGTCATATCAGGAAAACATTCCAAATGATCCTTTATCTGCATTTACATCGTTATGGAAACATGCATGAGAGTTTAGTTTAAAAACAATGTGCTACAATACTATAGTAAGTACTATAGTACTGTAGTAAGTCAGGACATCTGAATGTTTGTGTTGTCATCCATGGCTCCGCCGACATACAGGGATTCACCCTATGGAAAAAATTGTTTCCTCCCCTTTCCAGCAGGCACAGTGCACGCTAAAATGATGATGACCCTAATATAAGGATTGCAACCGAGACATAAACTGAGTAGTCAGGATTACCCCGCTAAATGGCACTCTTGGCAGCTGTGTGGATTTTTTGAGATATCATACATACTTTGTGCCTGCTGGTTGTAACCCAAAGTAGCTTTAACTTCTTAAAAGGAAGTTTGGTATTTTAAATCCTATTTAAAATGGAATACATACTATTTACTATCATGAAAGATGCTTATAAAGAATAATAATGAAACAGTTACAAAATTTACATAACACATCCCTGTCCCATGGAAGAAAAATGAGTGATGTAAACAATTACATATAAATAATGAATAATTATGGTCTATTCACTAAATGTCCAGTGAATCTAAGTTGGCAGACCAAAAGTACAAATAACAAACTCATCAATCTTAACTTCTTCAAAGTCACAATGAAATACCAAAAACAATGTAGCTTGAAATGCCCTGCCGCATGCCATGTGGGCATAATCCAGCCGTTGGCCGCTGGCCATAAGGTGTCAGAGTTGCCTCGTCATTGCCAGTATGGCCCTGGCACCAAGACAGATTTTGTGGAAATTATGGTCTTAAGGCAGAAGGGCAGCAATAATTCTACTAGTCAAAAATTTTGTATGTTACTTTAAAAATGAATGGTGCTTGCTCATTAAGAATTCAGCACCCAACTATCCACAAAATTAGAAAAAAAAGAGAAAATAGCATATCCCTTTTTAACTAGTTGGCCGTAATGCAACACTTGGGAAGCACGTTTCAGTTAAAGATGATTCTGTCAAGAATGACTTGCAAGCACTCTCATGGTGACTTGCAAGCTCTGTGGACAGGTCATATCAATCAAGTCAGCTCTTTAATCAAACTGACAACTCAGCTTGTTTTGTGAATAGACTTCTGTCTAAGAGTGCGGCAATGTATAAGCCCAGGGGCGGATCCTGTATGTGGCACCCCCCCCAAACACTTTAAACACTGCATAGCTTCTATCGTTATATACTGGCGCAGACATTGAAGGTGGTACAGCATTACTGTTATTGTTATATACAGAGGCAGACATTGATGGGGGTACAGCATAACACCTATCACCATATACTGAGGCCGACATTGACGGGGGTACAGCATAACACCTAACACTATATACTGAGGCAGACATTGACGGTGGTACAGCGTAATCCCTATCACTATACATTGAGCCAGACACTGATAATAGTGCAGCATAACTCCTATCACTATATACTAAGCCAAACATTGATGTGGTGTAGGCCTACCACTTCATTGTCTGGCTTAGGGATGCACCGAAACGAAAATTCTGGACTGAAACCAAAAATCCAGCATTTACCTGTCCGAAACCAAATATGACCCCCCCATCATAAAAAAAAATCTCACACTTTTATTTAAAGTAAGTAACACAGCAAAATAGGACAAAAAAAATCAATAACAATATTACTATATATTATATATATATATATATATATATATATATGATTGTTAACAGCAATCACACTCCTACCATGCCCAGGCATACCCAGATTCCAGCATGTACTAGCTGACTTGGCATGATAGGAGTGTGATTGCTGTGATTGTACATATATATATTGTTATTATTATTGTTCACGGCATGTATACAATAATAATTTATGGAAACATAGCAAGAGATAAAACTACAGGCATAGATGATAGGTTGCACAACCCAAAGCCAGATCTGGCATCCACACTGCCCACATAGAACCTGACCAGCACTAATTCACACTTTCATTCACATAATTAATTCACACAACCATTTATTCTCTCTCATTCACACAAATTTACACATTCATTAATGCATGCTCACAAACTCATTATCTCCCTCATTCAGACAATTCATCCACACATTCATTCAGTCTCTCACTCATTCTCACTATCTACCTTTCCCCCTTTTCTACCCCTTCTCACTATCTACCCCCTCTCCCTCCCTTCTTTCTTTCTTTCTTTCTTTCTCACTATCTATCCCCCTCCCTTCTCACTATCTACCCCCCTCCCCCTTTGTAGTTAAAGTTTTTGGACTTACCATCCAGCGGTGGGAGCACGACACCTCCGTCTTCCTGCTCTGCCACTGCTTCCTGCTCTGCTGCTGCGCTGCTTCACTGCTGAACGCCGAAATATGACGTCATATTTCGGTGCTCAGCATGACATGCCGGCACCGCAACGGAGTTAGAGGCCTCGCGAAGGAGACTGAGGGGCGCCGGGGATCCGGACATGTGGTCACCCTAGCCCGTGGCACCCCCCTGACGAGCGGCACCCGGGGCGGACCGCCGCCCCCCGCTAGGTACGCTACTGCATAAGCCATGGTATAAAAGTATGCCTATTTTCTTGAACCTGTTGAAAACCTATTTATTTATTACTGAGCCATTCACAATGTTTATAAATTGGCATTATACAAATAAAAGATAATAATAATAGCCTTGTTACTGGCATACATTCCTTTTTACTGTAAGTGAATACCTCTATAAAATAATATGCAGATATGTATTTACCTTTTGCCTTGCCCTAGGCCTAACCTATGAAAGCACCCCTAGCCTTCTCTGTGGCAAGCATCTTCACTGTATTAACATGCTCAGTGTACCTCTAAGAATTTCCGTATACAATGTTATATCCTACTGCTATATGTCCTACTGAGCCGGTACAGTCTCCATGGTGTATCAAATATCTCCCTTGTAAACAACCAACTAAGCAGAATGACACCAGGGGGTGACTGCCCAAAAGATGGACTGCCATTTCCCTGGCCCTGCTAACATAGGCCTAGTCGGCCTGGACCACAATACGTCATTCATTGTATGCACTGCTTTTGTGTCAATATGCCAGGTCCTTTTAATACATTTGGAAAGACAACAAAACCATAAATAGTCTAAATTATATCATTTAACATAATTAACAGTATAATATACTATCTGCCAAATCCTACAATGGTATCAGAACACATGTGGTCCAAGACAAAAGATTGCATGGACCATATGAAGAAGACACACCACCTTACTGACTTCTCTACATATTGGATAAATCTGGCATAGAGAATTTTCTATAGCTACATTTAAAGAGACATGAATTTAAGCCTAAACACAGAAACAGGCTGACAAGTGACACAAGTTTCATGGACAGAACACTCAGATGTAGGAACACCGGAGAAATGCAGCAGAAGGTATAATGAAATCTAGCTTTTATTGAGATATACACTTTCTTTAATGTATCTGAGTTCAATACATTTTAACTGAATAATTACTATTATGCTGTAAATCCAAAAATGGCCCCTTAGTACTACTTTCATACTTACTATCTTGTCTATTATTTATGTGAATTGTAATATTATGTTATAAAAATCTAATAGTGTTATAAAATGTCTGAGCTTCTTTCATATGCATTCTTTTTTCTTTTTTAAAACTATGTCTCCATTATGGCTCCAATGAGCTCTTTAACTACTCATAATTGCCCTAGAAATGGCATAGTGATCTGGATCATTTAATCTTTTAGATCTTTAAGAAACAACAAAATTTCCTCATGGTTCCTTTGTGACATTAGATGGAAACTTTTTCTCCTTTGGCAGATACACTTCATATAACATAACAAATGCATTTTGGCCTTATGTACATTGTGGGGGTTGACTTCTGCTTTAGTTGAAACTATTTGTCAATATAATACCTTGTATTGTTATTCCTTATGGAAATGGCTGGACCACAATTTACTAACCTCTTAATTAAATGCCTTGCTAAAGTAATGCAGTTGAATGAAGGAAGAGAGTCTAGGACTCTGAATGTATAATTATGTATTATTCAATTTCCTAGTATGTTGCCTTAAGACCGTCTGGCTGCCATTGATGAGTGGCTGGCAGAAATCTCTTAAACTAGTTATATTAATGGGTCTGCATGTGAGCTTCAATTCTTGTCTCTGTCAACACAGATATCTATTCTGCTCCCTTGTGGTCAGACACAGTTCTTTAGGAGCAATATCACAAACTGGCGCACTATCCATGACTAGGCCCTTTGCAGATGGCAACCAACTAACGATGACACTTTACTTTACATGTATTTTGACAAATTTTAATAATTTCTCTTTGCGACTGCCAAGTTTATCCACTGTTCACTAAATGCTAGGCAGCTCTGAACTTCATCAATGACTATTATTTAGAATTGGTCGCATTTGTTTCTCTGAATGCATAGGTGTTGAGTTTACCACAGCTCCTGTCACATTTTCTGTCACATTTTCCCAGCTGAACATTCATCTGGTAATTTGGTCCTAATAGGCTATTAATCACCTGTCAAAGCAATCCCACTGAGATGGAATGTGCCCTGGCAGAGACGAGCGGAGAGGCGGAGATAAGAGGGACAACTGGCAGAAAGTGACAGGGAAAGGGGAACACACAGGGTGAGAAATACAACATGGTATCTGAAATACACAGGAATAAAAAACCTTCTTAATGTGACAGACATAGTGTGAAGGAAAGTTCAAAAACTAAAAGTATGGATCAGGTTTTGAAGGTCCTATTAGATTTATGTGTATTCTGTGGCAAGGATCTCAGAATCCAGTCTCGAGAACTTTCTTCAGAATGTCCTCGCAGGACCAACAGTGAATCAATCAGTGACACGGTAATTTGACAGATCCATCTGTGCAGATCACAGTGCCACCTGTGCTCATGTTTTAATAAGTACTGAGAACTCCTAAGGAATTACTATAAAAACGCTTTGGCTAACGAGCTGATAGAAAGACATTTTGTTCTAGGCCAGGCAAGTCTTTTGCAGTGCAGAAAGAAGGCAGCCTCTAGATCAGTGGCCATAAACCAATTTAAATATGATGATATACATTTTTTGAGGCTGGAAAATGTTCTTACCATACCATGCTCAATTAGGTAGGTGGTTGCAGGAGCAAATGTAGACATATTTAAACAACAAATGCCAGTGTATAGTACAAAAGCTACACATTGATGTATCATATAATGTAGTGTCTCTTAGTGTATACCCAGATGTTAGGGGCTTGGGAGTCACCATGCAAGAACTTGTAAGTTAATGCCTAGATAAACCTGATGCAAATTTTAAAAATAATACATATAAATCTACCAGGATAATAAATCATAAACCAATGCTTAGGACAGAGTACGGAGACCCTGGTCGTGAGGTGCTGTCTTGAGTAATGTTTAGGGCACCATATACACTCACTGGCCACTTTAATATGTACACCTGTTCAATTGCTTGTTAACACAAATAGCTCATCAACCAATCACATGGCATTTACGTATGTAAATGTGGTCAGGACAACTTGCTGAAGTTCAAACTGAGCTAGGATTTACAGAGAATGGTCCGAAAAAGAGAAAATATCCAGTGAGCGACAGATGTGTGGACGAAAATGCCTTGTTGATGTCAGAGGAGAATGGGCAGACTGGATTGAGAAGACAGAACTCATTCGAGGCAACAGTAACTCAAATAACTCAAACAACCAAGGCATGCATAATACCCTCTCTGAACGCATGCAACACGTCAAACCTTGAAGCAGATGAGCTACAGCAGCAGAAGACCACATCGGGTGGTGGTGTAATGGTGTGAGGGACATTTTCTTGGCACACTTTGGGCCCCTTAGTACTAACTGAGTATGGTTGAAACACGACAGCCTACCTGCGTATTGTTGCTGACCATGTCCATCCCCAGTATGACCACAGTGTACCCATCTTTTGATGGCTACTTCCAGCAGGATAATGTACCATGTCACAAAGCTCACATCATCTCAAACTGGTTTTGTGAACATGACAATGAGTTCACTGTAGTCCAATGGCCTCCACAGTTACCAGATCTCAATCCAAAAGAGCACCTTTGGCATGTGGACAGTGGCGTCGCTACAGGGGGGCAAGGGGGGGCAATTGCCCCCCCTAGGTTATTCCTTGCCCCCCCTGTTGCCCCCCCGCCAAATTTGTAACCCTTTGACTGCTAACGACGGCATGGTGCCGTCGCTAGCAGTCCCAGTCAGGTGCTAACGACGGCACCATGCCGTCACTAGCACTACCTTACCTTGATGGAGGTCTGTGGACCTCCATCACCAACAACCCCGGTGATCTGCCCCTCACACTGAAGGGCATCACCGGAGCCACCCGATCTGCCCGGTGACGTCTCGCGCAATGACGCGATGACGTCACCGCGCAACTTTATTAACAACTGACAATTGTCAGTTAAAGAGGTATGGGGGCATGCTGCTTAGATGCCTGTATCTCAGGCATCTAAGCAGCTACATACCCCCAACATATACCATTGGAAAGGTAATCGCCTCGCCTTTCCAACGGTATATAGCTTGTAAAAAAATAATAAAAAATATTAAGTTAAAAAAATAAAAATGTAAAAAAATGATTTGGGGGTCTCTAAAGGCAGATAAAAAAGATCAAAATGGCCTAGAGACCCCCAAATTAAATTATTTAAACAAAGTAGTTTAACTTAAAAAAAAAAAAAAAAGTTTAAGTATTCTAGCTAAATGATCACTGTGGTAGCCAATGTTACCACAGCGATCATATAGCTATAAAAAGTCACATTCCCTTTTTAAAAATGGCCGATACTAATTTTTAATCCTATGATCCCTTTGATCATGGGGTTAAATTTAGCCAACGGTAGAGGGAGGCAATTTTTGAAATCCTGATGAACTGCAAATATTATTAAAATCAGCCATTTAGCCTGTGCGGTACGTGAGTAACCATATCATCCCTGGAGCGCCTTGCATTTTTACTACAAAACTTATTTTTGCTGTAAAAGTGATTTTTTTTCTCCCTTTACCATCATTTCTTTGGGATTGTAAGGGGAAAGAATGGTGTGTGTTTCTGTGAGTGAATGTATTTAAAGTATGGTGTGTGTGCTTCTGCGAGTGAATGGAGATATGAAAGGCGTGTGAATGATCAGTAATTAGGGTTGAAGCCTTGACGTGGCATTACTGCTCATGTAGGAAGTTAAATTATGGCACAAAAAGTACACATTTGCAAGAACTACACCCCTTGGCGCATCAAATGAGGGGCTGCATGTGTTTCTAGTACAAACCTGGAGTGTGCTAGACACAAATGTCTCTATGGATAGAAAAAACATATTTTCAAGCCAAAGCGACATATTCCATCATTATTTGTGCACTCAACTTTTGTCCTAGAAATACATGTAGCCCCTCATTTGAAGCTCCAAGGGGCGTAGTTTCTTAAAATGGATGAATTGTCTGAATGAGGGAGAGCATGAGTTAATGTGGATGAATTGTCTGAATGAGGGAGAGCATGAGTTAATGTGTGGATGAATTGTCTGAATGAGGGAGAGCATGAGTTAATGTGTTTGCGTGTATCATAGATGTATAATTGTGGAAGGGCAAATATGGCACTAGCAGGATGTTTGAGCATTGGGGACCGAGATGGCACAAGCCGGGTGTATATGGGACAAAGATGGCAAATCGTATGTGTGTAATCTGGGCGCTGGTCAGGTTCTATGTGGGCAGTGTGGACGGCAGGGCTGGCTTTGGGGTGTGCAACCTGTGATCTATGCCTGTAATTTAGGGGGTTTTAAATATACCTTTAATGCCGTGTTTTTATGTGAATTCCAATTGATCTTTACCTGCAAAGCTGGGTTTTTGTGTTATTCTGTAGATCCATATCTGCTATGCTATGTTTCCATACATTATTTATGTATACCTGCAAATACAGGGTTTGTATGTCTTGTTCAGTTGATTAATACCTGCAATGCTGTTTCCATGTATTTATTTGATCTATACCTGCGATGCTACGTTTCATATATTATTATTGTATACCTGCAAATACAGGATTTGTATGTCTGGTTCTGTTTATTTGATATATACCTTCAGTGCTGAGATCACAAGTGAATTGCAATTGATCTATACATGCAAAGCTGGGTTTGTGTGTTAATGTGTTGATCTATACCTGCTAACGGCAGCAGGGTCTAATATTTATATATATATATTGGCAGCAGGGTCTAATATTTATATATATATATATATATATATATATGGGCAGCAGGGGCTAATATTAATATATATGGGCAGCAGGGGCTAATATATATATATATATATATCAGCAGCAGGATCTAATATGAGGCCCTGAAATCATTTAGTGCAAAAGTTAAGGTATTGTGTTGTTTAAAGGATTTCAAGGATTAGTCGCACTAAGATGTGGCTTCAGGCTTCCCATGTTGAATGATCAAGTATTGTATTGTATTGTCCGATAACAAAAGTATCATTCCATAGCACATAACTTGCATTACATATATATATGTTTTTTCAGTGGTATGATTTAATGGTGGAAATTATTAATGCCCCCCCAGTTTGACTGTGGTATCTTGTGTGCCCCCCCTATATACTGTTTCTAGAGTCGCCACTGCATGTGGAGGAAAGGGAGATTCGCATCATGGATATGAAACCGACAAATCTGCAGAAACTGCGTGATGCCATCATGTCCATATGGACCAAAATCTCTGAGGAATGTTTCCAGCACCTTGTAGAAAATATGCCATGTAGAATGAAGGCAGTTCTGAAGACAAAAGGGGGTCCAACCGGATACTAGCAAGGTGTACCTAATAAACTGGCCAGTGAGTGTATATATATATATATATATATATATATATATATTTCCAAGAGCTATACCTGCCATAATGAAGTAGTCATAAGAAGGTTATAAGACCTTCCAACTTTTCTTTTTAGATATCCATTGAGAGAAGCTTTCCAGCCAAAACAGGATGCCTGTAGGTTTCTTCATAATATACATTAAAGACAGTTAGTTAAAATATTCAAGTTAACTCAAATACTCCTGATTAAGTGAATAAACCTCTAACATAATGGAGGTAGTTTGACATCATCTCACCTTTACTGACAGGGCAAGAAACAGGAGGTATATGTGTTTCTATTAATAATGGCAAGGTTACTAGACAATTAGTTTGAGCGGCTGAATTTCTAAAACTACTCTTTTCACATATATAATTATGAATTTTAATGTATTTCTCCTTTCACAGAATACCACAGAGCAGAATATGTTTATATGCTAAAAATAAATGTAACTGTTGCCAGGGGTTCATAATCTGAATGTTGTGTTTCTGTGCTTTTCATTACAGATATTGAACAACAAATTCAGATCAACGGATTTGGGTGGTTTCTTAAGTACTAATAATATGTATACCGTACATATACAGAACAACCACTTTCCTTCAGCACTGTAATGCATACACTAACAGTTGTTCAAGGCGTTAGCATATCTCAATATGGTTTCTCTGCTTTCTATGTACTAACTTTCAAGAGGTACCTTTATACTAAAATGGCCAGATTTTGTAAAATACAATGAAAATACAGTTAATACATACAGAGCTCCAGGTATTAGATCTGGGGACAAATATATACCAGGGACAAAAGTCTCAATCAGCAAACTATCTCCAGGAAACAGGGACATCTTGGTGACAGAAAGACAGGGTCCAAATATTTGACAGGGGCCCAAACCAGCTCTCCCTGGTTCTCCACAACTAGAGGGATGATTAGGCAAAGGGGATTGCAATGGACTGAAAAGAATGGAGTATGTTCTAAAGGGAGGACAAACAGGGAAGTTGAAGAAGAAAGTGCACATATACATTTTTTGTTATTTGTAATGCACACAGTTTTTAGGGGTTCTATAATATAGGAAAATTACATATGCAAGAAATGTAGCAGCATAAATGCCCAACTGCTCACCTTATAAGAGTTTCACTTTTGATCCTTATGTAATCACAAATAAGAGCGTAAGGACTTTATTATTTTGAGGGTAAATCTGGCTCAGGTCATGGGCAGCTAGACAAGGTCACTCAAGGGTCTGGTTCTACCACCTCTATTAGTATTTGAACAGCTAATAGCAGACGATTCTACTAAACCTGGTAAGCTGGTCAGTTAGTGGATTCTTTGTGATATCAGAGTTCAAGAACTCAAGCTCACATCAACTGCTTCAAGGTCTACCCATCTAACCTTCCAGCAAAATGTAACAAAAAGCTGTCAGAAAAACCTGATCTTTACTTTTTTTTCAGCTAAGATCCTGGAGCAGATTAGTGGAAGTTTTGATCTATACAGTATATATACAGTATGTGTGTATTCTTTTACTACAATTGCTTTACCCCTGCCTTTATACTTCTAAAGTCTCACACAAGATATCATAGTATTTTGTAGGATTAATGGTGAAGTATGTGACAGTTATAGGCTTATGGGATCAGAAACAATACACAACAATGGCTCTGCAGCAGTATGCTAAATTAAGCCCTTATAAATATGCTCTGACTGTTTTTATAGAGGTAATCTTAATATAAACAAATAATGACTCAATTAACTATAATGTTACAATCAGCTATAACATGAATTTACATGTTTTCCTGCATTACATTGATGTCATTATAATTCCAGCAGGGATAGCTTAGTGACTAATTAGAAAAGTCAGGTGTATATATTCCTTTTCTTCATCTTTTCATTCCTCCTCTAATGTAAAAAATGTAGGTGTACTTTATATATGAATATGACATTGATCAATGTTATGACAATATAGTATTTTTCTTATTTCTAACCCGGGGCAATAGCACTCTGGGACAAACTGGGATGTCTACAGCTCAAAACACTGCGTACCGTTTTTATACTATATGCTTGAAGGTGTACACACTACAAATGCTGGTTGTGAAATTCACTTTTATTTCTTATTTTTTTTAAATAAAAGCATTATACCACATGCTTACTTTAAAGGTGCTTCCATCTGTATGTTTTTGCTTTTATGCCCTTTTTTTTTAATTTATGCCACTCATTTGTAAGTAAGTGTATATGTTCTGCAAGCTAGGGCCAGCAGGAGAGCAGAAAGCAGATATTTGCCAATAAAAAATCCACTGATTACAAGACTTGTGCATTGGATTTAAAAATCTCAACCAAAACACCAACTTATATTAGAAAGGTGCAAAGATGAGGAAAAGAAAAATAAAGATCCCAGGGGTTCTGTGGGCCTTAAGATACTTCTACTGGGAGGCTGTTCCACATATCCACCACCCCTTCAGTAAAGTAAATCTTCCTTACATTAAGTCTTTATTACATTAAATGAAAGTACAAATCTCAGTGGTCCTGTCGACCTCAGGCTTCTTCTGCTGGGAGGCTGTTTCACATATTCACCACCTCAGTAAAGTAAATCCTTACATTAAGTAAAACTTTATCACATTAATTGAAAGTACAAATTTCAGAGGTCCTGTGAACCTCAAGCTTCTTCTGCTGGGAGATTGTTCCACTTATCCACTGCCCCCTCAGTAAAGTAAGCCATCCTTATAGTAAGCCTTTATAACATTAAATAAAAGTAAAAATCTCAGGAGGAGCATAAATACTATGCAAATAACAATTAACCATTTCACAGTCTGTACGAAAAGCTGTGCATTAATTTACCGCAAAAGAAAAGCAATGATTACATTTTAGAGAAGCTTCTAATGCAAGCACTGAGTACACTACACACCCCTCCCCTTTCTCCTTTTTTTTGTTTGCTATGCCGCAGAAAATGTCTCATGTACTGACCCCTCCCTCCCTCCCTGCATCAGCCAAGAGATCAGAGGAGATAAGAAAATGGCTGGAGAAGGTAAGTGGCAGGGGGAGGGGGCAGGGGCAGACAAAATTCATTTCCAAATTTTGTCCCAAATTGAATGCACCTACAGCTGCAGGTTGTGAAATTCACTTTTATTTTTTATTTTTTTCTTATAAAAAGCAAGTCTACGGATTACTGAAGCAGATCCAAAGGCCCCCAGGTGTGGGACCTGGGAAGTGGTCCCATTTGTCTCTGCCAAATATTAGCCCTGTACAGGAATTTCACACAAGACACAACTAGACATGAAGTGATGCTCAGGAGAGTTAACTTGTTATTCATTTTAAAATCTGGTGCTATTCTAAGAAAAACAGAGAACCAAAGTGTGATTTTATCCAGTAGAGAAAAACCATATGTAAGTCACTTACCTGTTCATGGTGCTCAATGCCCATGCTTATTGTATTCACAAGAATGGCGATCATGATTCCTCTGTTGAAATATTTGCTGTCGACTATTCCTCTAAGTTTCACTCTTATTTCCACATAGAGACTTTCACAAAAGCCTTCGCCATCTTCTTCTTCCTCCTTGTCCAGTTCAGAAGTGCTGTCACCACTCCTGCTTCCCTTCTCACTAGCCTGCCCCTGATCCCCCTCTCGGCTTGACTTAGTGCTATTTGGTGCAGAGAGCTTTTGTCCATCCTCCCACATAGCTTTGGAACATTGAGGGCAATTGGAAAGATCAGAAGTCAATGTCATAGCAATAGGCTGAACAATAGCATGAGGGGTATAATCCAACTGGCTGTGCTTCTGGCAAACCCCTAGAGGAAAATACAAAATTAGGTAGTTATTTTAAAACACCAGTGTTTTTGCTTCATATAAATCTAGAAAAAAAGCAACATGCTTCAATATATTATAACACGAAAGAATCCAACCACACTCTTCACAAATAACATAATGTTATAAATATTGTGGCATGTAT
Organism: Spea bombifrons; assembly: GCF_027358695.1. Lineage (NCBI taxonomy): Eukaryota > Metazoa > Chordata > Amphibia > Anura > Pelobatidae > Spea > Spea bombifrons. The sequence continues at coordinate 23,609,383 of NC_071092.1, read as the reverse complement.
AAGGATCTAATCCTCACAACAGGGAAACTCCTGTAAATTTGTATACCTAGTCAAAAATAAGAGTTCTACACTAGCCCTTATATAAAATATATCATTTTATTGTACAAAAATTAATACATAAAAAAACATACAAAACATTAAATTATATAGACAACAGAGGTTTGTTAGGAAGATAATCAGAGCATATAGAGGAAATATGGTTATGTTACATAAAGTGTCTCGAGTGCATGTAAACCATCATAAAGATATAAAGGTGCTAAGTTATTCAAGTATAATTATATCTTACTCTATATAGAGTGCACCTATCCATTATGTTGACTATAAAAAAGTGTATACATGGTAAATATCGCTCACTATGAAGTTAACCAGTATATAAGGCACTATAGACATCAACAATAAATACCTAGGGAATTCCAATCATAAGAATAATAACCAAAGAGCAATATGCTCCTTACCCATATTGTCCTCCTGGTTGCTCTTTGGTTATTATTCTTATGATTGGAATTCCCTAGGTATTTATTGTTGATGTCTATAGTGCCTTATATACTGGTTAACTTCATAGTGAGCGATATTTACCATGTATACACTTTTTTATAGTCAACATAATGGATAGGTGCACTCTATATAGAGTAAGATATAATTATACTTGAATAACTTAGCACCTTTATATCTTTATGATGGTTTACATGCACTCGAGACACTTTATGTAACATAACCATATTTCCTCTATATGCTCTGATTATCTTCCTAACAAACCTCTGTTGTCTATATAATTTAATGTTTTGTATGTTTTTTATGTATTAATTTTTGTACAATAAAATGATATATTTTATATAAGGGCTAGTGTAGAACTCTTATTTTTGACTAGGTATACATGCTTCAATATATGCTTGACACCTAGGCATACTCCAAATTCTGAAAGGTATTAGGCACAGAAGCAATATCAGAATCCATAACATGAGTTAAATAAAATGATATAATCCTTATAAATAAAATATACTCTGAATATAGTTTTATGTTCTAAGAAAGCAAGTATGGCTAAATTGTTAGCTGTAGGTGCATTAAAACATTTTGTCAGCATGTTTTTATAGTGACTTTGGTTTACTTATTCTCTGGTGTAAAAGTTGTAATGCACTTTTGCAAAGAGTCTGTTTACCGGATGGGGGACTCAATGGGCTCAGTTGGCTTTTGCAGAGATGAATAAAGCATGGTTTCTGGTTCAATGACCTGTCTAAAATCAAATACTTACGTGTAGAAACTAGACAACGACCGGTAAAAAGGTATAATTGAAGCTAATGGAATCATTTGTGCTTAAGTAATTTAATGTGGTCCATAGAATAAAAGCGTAAGTTAGAATGATATATGTTAGATTTACTAGACAATCATGTCTTAAGGTGTTATTCGTGCCATCATATGCAATTTAACCCCTTAATGACAAGACTGTTTTTACTTGTAGTACACTTTGGGGAAAAGGCTGTTTAAGCATTTTTGCTGTGTCGCTATTCAGTTATAATTTTCTTATAGTGTACCCACACACATTATATATTTTTTTCACGTCAAGCAGGGCTTTCTTTAGACACTATTATCTTTATCATATCATCTAATGTACCATAAAAAACATTATAAAATATGGTAAAAATCTTTTTAAAAAAGGGATTTTTTTACTTTTATTTATTTAAAATCTGCAAAAGCTAATGAAAAAAAATGCTAACAAAATTCTGATATTTGCCCTGAGTTTAGAAATACCCAATGTTTTTATGTTTTTTTGGCTTTTTTCTACAAGTTATAGGGCAACAAGTACAATTAGCATATTGCTATTTCAAAAACATTTTTTTCCAAATCTGGTCATCCTGGGTTCATGTCCACCCAGGGTATTTCAAATGCTTGTATTTTAACTATTTTCATAGACTAATTCTAACACCAGCCTTTGTCAAAGTTTGACAGTGACACCCCCCATGCATGGGTTATTTGGGAGGTAGAAGGCCACCTTTGTGGGGCATGCATTTTTGGGGGAATTTCCACATCTTCTTAGTCTGTGGACCTGGTCAATTGGATTTGCACCATCAAACTAGTATATATATATATATATATATATATATATATATTTATATTTATATTTATACATCTCACCATTTTTTTAAAAAAATATTTTACTAATCACAATGTGATTTGTAAGCTGGGCTCTACTGACTTGCATGTACCTGCATTCAACTTGCGGAGAGAGCTGGATAGACCCTCTATGAACTTGTTAGCTTTTCAGTTGGCGCCGCCATCTTATGAGTGGCAGCGTTTGTGGTTGGTCTTCAGAGCATTGACAGGGCGATTTGGGGGGGTTTGCTGGGTGCCTCGTTATCAAGGCATGTCAGCTACACCGATTACGCTTAGCAAGTGATCGCTGTTTTAGCTGGCCATCTTTGTTGATTGATTCGGCAGTGGCCATTTTTTTGGGGGGGGGCTTTTCTCCCAATGAATGAGGCTTCCGTGGATGCTTTAAAGTTGCGGCTATTGCATCCATTTTGAAGCAGCCTGTACATGTACGGGGATCGTCATGAATGCATTGCATTGTGAGTATGTACATGTAATGGCTTTGTTGTGAATGGGTTAATGCATTTGATAGCTGACTTGTCCCTATTTTCTGGTGTTCCCCTTGTAAATGCATGGGGGGATTTTGTAGCCATTCTCAATATGCATTTGCCCTTCACAGCCCCTAGCCTATTTTCCAAGCAGGAGATGTGTTTGGCCTTACAGTCATGAATAAAGAGGTACCAATGCTTAATGTGACATCCTGATGAGGCATAAACTGTTTTTGTTTTATACTAAATGTTGTGTTATTTGTGTTGCCGAGTACAAGCAATAAGGTATAGTATAGTATAAGTATTCCAGGGCCTCGATCTAACCTTGCTTACTTTCAGTCTGCTCCAATACTGACTCTGTCCCAACCCTGTGCGCATGCGTGAAAAGTACTACCATTAATTTCAATGCTATGAAGGAGGGGGAAGCTGCACTTTTTACCTGAGGTAAGTGCTTGGGGGGGTTTTGTTCAGAAGAATGCATAGTAAAGTACTCACAGCACATGCACAGAGGGGTCTGACTATACATCAGCACTGATAAATTAACCATTTCATTGTTAGTAATATAGTAATGATATTAATTATCAATACTTGTCTAGAGTTGGTTCAACAGTAACTATTGACATTCCACCTTCACACTCAAGTTCCTTGAATTATGTTCAGTGTGCCAGCGTTGCTACAACCACATCACAGGAAAGACCCTTTTCATTACTTATTTGGATGCTTTTTGTTGTAGTTTTTATATTCATCCTTATTATTTATTATTGATTTAAATTTACATTATATTACATAGCTAAGATTTACACACGTTTAATTACTACTTACATTCAGTTGAGTGAAAAAGAAAGTACACCCTCTTTGAATTTTATGGTTTTGCATATCAGGACAGAATAAGAATCCTCTGTTCCTCAGCAGGTCTAAGAATTAGGTAACTACAACCTCAGATGAGCAACACATGACATATTACACCATGTCATGATTTATTCAACAAAAATAAAGCCAAAATGGAGAAGCCATGTGTCAAAAACTAAGTACATATTATGATTCAATAGCTTGTAGAACCACCTTTAGCAGCAATAACTTGAAGTGATCATTTTCTTTATGACTTTATTAGTCTCTCACATTATTGTAAAGGGATTTTGGCCCACTCTTCTTTACAAAGTTGCTTCAGTTCATTGAGGTTTTCAGGCATTTGTTTATGTGCATTTCCCTTAAGGTTCCGCCACAGTATTTTAATCGGGTTGAGGTCTGGACTTTGACTGGGCCATTGCAACACCTTGATTCTTTACCTTTTCAGCCATTATGTTGTAGATTTGCTGTTGTGCTTGGAATCATTGTCCTGTAGCATGACCCAATTTTGGCCAAGCTTTAGCTGTTGGACAGTTGGCCTCACATTAACAAACCATACTTTTTCTGTCTTTTTCTAATTGTACTTTTATGAACTTTTACATTTAACATGCTAACTGAGGCCTGTAGAATCTGAGATGTAACTCTAGTTTTTTGCAATTTCTCTGAGCATTGGGCGGTCTAACCTTTGGGTGAAATTGTTGGGATGTCCACTGGGAAGATTAGCAACTGTCTTGAATGTTTCCCACTTTTGAATAATATTTCTTATTGTAGAATAATACATTTTAAATTGTTTGGAAATGGCCTTACTACCCTTCCCAGATTGACGGGCAGCAACAATTGCTTCTCTAAGATCGTTGCTGATGTCTTTCCTCATTGGCACTGTGTTAACACATACCTGAATGCTCCAGACCAGCAAACTGCAAGAACTTTAGCTTTTATAGAGGTGGTCACAGTTGCTAATGATCAGTTATTCAATGGCATTTGATTAGCAGAACCTGTGCGCTACTTAGCATCTTAATTACTATGGACCCATTAATGGTGTACTTATTTTATCACACACAGCTTCTCCATTTTGGCTTTATTTTTATGGAATAAATCATGACACAGTGTAATATGTTGTTGTTCATCTGAGGTTGTATTTACCTAATTGTTTAACCTGCTAAAGAATAGATGATTGATATGTCCTGATATGTAAAACCATAGAATTTAAAGAGGGTGAACTTTATTTTTAAAAAAAGACTGTATGTATGCAAAACACCTAAATATGATGATACTGGGTGGATTTTAAATGTATATGTAAAGGTTGTATCTGACATAAATACATGAATTTTGAGGAATGTATGAATTTTTATCAAGGGATTCTGGACACATGTTAACAGCTAATTTAAGTTAATTGAACCTTGTTGTTTAATAATTTCGATCTCAGTTGGCTGCCTAGGGGTTTGCTTTGCTCTGATTAGTCGAGAATAGATTTTAAATTGAAAACAGTGTTCTTTGTCAGGTGTTCTTAGATTACTAGGGCTAAATGTGCACTTGTTAAGCAATCAATGTGTGTTACTTGACTATGGGTCTGAGGAGTTGAATTCCTGATTGGTTTCATTTAGGACTCATTTATTTTTTTCCTTCAAAGGAGGAGAAAAGTTAAGGGAGGTCATAATCTAAAACTAGAGGGTCAGAGGCTTAGATGTAATTTAAAAACATTTTACTTTACTGAGAGGGTGGTAGACAAACGGAACAGTCTCCCAGTAGAAGTGTTAGGGTCTAATACAGAGAAAGAATTTAAACAAACATGGGATCTGCATAAAGCTATTCTGAATTTAAGACAAGAAGAATGACCGATCAAGAGTCTTTACATCTTGAAAAGTGGGCAGACTTGATATGCAGACTGGTTTTTGCCTGCGGTAAAATGCTGTATTCCAATGTTTCTAGAAACTAGATGGGTCATTGAATCAGGCTTCATATATCTCTAAAACAAATAAGAATTTGTCAATGTAGTTGAACAAGAATTGACATTGTTTTAGAATTCTTTGAGAGTGTCGATAAAGAGGTTTAAAGAAAAATATGTTGTAAACATTCAAGCATCTGTATTGATCGAAAAAAACATTTATTGCTCATTAGGCTAACTAGGATATTGTTTTCTTTTGGGAACCTTGAAACAAATTGTATCTGTTCTATTCTAATATTATATCACAACTCATCAGACGTGCCCTAACTCTTAATGATGAGTAAACGTAGAAAAAGGCACAAATGTTTTGACTTAATATTGACTTATCTATCTTTTAACCAGTAAATTAAAAGTACAATGAAAATCTAGAGCTAAAGATTAATAAGGACATTCATTTTATCTTTCATCCCTAAAGGGCATCAAATATTGGAAATCATATATAGATTAGTTTTCTATATTTCACTTAATATATCTAAAATGTCAACTTCAAAGTCTATCACCTCCTTCAACGCCTGTTATCACAAGACAGTTGGTTCTACCCAAATGGAAACCTTTAGATACAAGAAAACTGTTTGCTGTGTTGCCCAAAGCTTCAAAGAGCTCAGTGCATCACTTAGTCGAATAATTACTAGATGCAAATTCAACATTTTAATATTCACTGGCATTCCTTGTTTTTTTTGTCTCAATAAATCTGCCTGACGCTGGTACTCTTGAGCGCATGGAGCCTTTATTTACCTACTGGCACTCCTTGGGTGTCCAAAGTCTCTAAACATTAAATGGTTTCCAAAGGGTCTCTATTTAATTAGCTGTTAACTGTTCATCCCTTAAAATGTGCCTTCAACTAAAACTGTTTGCTCTGTTTCAGAAACAAAATAGTAATCAATAGTTGTTTTTTTCACTACAAATTAGAACAATTAAAGCTTATGTTAAAGTACACAGAACACTTGGCTTTTGAAATTCTAGCAATTAGCTGGACATAAATTGATTAAATGCATTACTTTAATGTCTTATAGGGATGTAACCCTGAGGCCCACCCCAGTTCTGTGCTGCTTTCAGCATTCTGCTGATCTGTTCCATATAATCGCCTCGGCAGTTCAACCCCGCAATTGATGAAAATTAAGAGAACCTTGAGGAAAGAGTAGTAAGCGGATATGAATATCATGGCTGAAGAACAACATTTGCAGTGGGTACTAATTTTAACATTATTTCTAGAGCTTTTCTAGAGTACTACTCTGCATAATATTTTAAATACATAAAAATAAAATTAGTTTTCTAATATTTTTGATTAATGATTCCCTTTAGAACAACATCCGGTGTAGGGCATATCCTCCTCCTTCTTAATTATCTTCTTTATTGTGCTTAACGCATGAGGTCCATTTAATATTAAAGGCAGAACAACAACTAAGATCGCAAAGAAATTTGTCATTAAGAGTTCTGCAATCCTGGGCTATTTCTGCATCAGAAGATACAAACTACTTGTTTCTTGCCATGTGAAAAAGGGACAGTGTAGCACAGTTCTCTTTTTTTGTCCTACTAAAATCTTACACAGATGGTGAGGTTCCTTTCCATTGATCCCAAGCTTTGCCTTGGTCAGCTCATGGCGACTCTGTCGACGGCTCTGGAGGCTGGTGTAAAGACCCACAGTACGCCTTTTAGCTTTTCTTAAGATGTGGCAAACATATTGAAAGATCTCCTCATAGCAGTCCCCAGGTTCAGCATAACTAGCCACCGTGCTAGAGGATAAATAAAGAGCTCTCTGTTCCTGCATCAGCTGGTGTTCCCTCTGCTTTGTTTCAGAGAACTGAGTGGCAATGACAACCAGGCACAAATTGATCATGAAGAATGATCCCACCTATACCGAAGAACAGCACAGAGATTATTACAGTCATCTGAAACAGCAGAATCCTATACATTTATTAACATCTCGGCTTAATTTTCAAAACTCTTGCAACATGAGGGAAGAGACAGATTAATTGTTCTTCTTGCAGCCAGGATGGTAATAGTTATCATACTTTATGTACAACAGCTGCTTTTTAATTGTTAAGCCATGTGGAAACTTTGTCTTAATTTGCACACAGTGATCAATGAAAAGGCATCATAATTATCACTCAGTATATTAACTGTTGTTCAACCTGTAGGTTTCACCATGCCTAATCTCATATGGATGGTAAGAAATCACTTTGAATTTTACGCTACATTGATGGCTATGGTTTTGCTTTTTGGTGGCTCAGTTCTACGTGTTTTATGATTCTTTGCCTGGTGCATTAGTGCGAAGCACAAACTAGCATTGCGGGAATATTAGTTCCTAGCAGCTAGACTCTCAAATCTATTCCACCAAACAGGGTAAATGGAACAGGATTAGGGTCACATTTCTTATAAGGCAGACTAGACTAGAAGTGCCTACAAGGCTGTTTTGAGGCATATTAAGGCTTAACATTAGACTCACTCACTCAGACTTATTTGATGCCTTTTTCAAACACAATTTTTCCCATAATATACCTTCATCACCTCTCCTCTTTTTACAAAAGCACCTTGTATAAACCCTATTAAAAAAAACAAATCTTAATAAAGGGGTATCATCGGTGTCTCTGCCTTGTTGCTCCTGGACTATAAATCTGTAAAGAGAGGAAGAGTAAAAAGCCATCTCCAATGGACCTGAATAAATTTATAGCCAATAAAATATGTTTTGCATAGACTTTCTGTACTCAAGTGTAAAACATTACAAGTGAGTTTTGGTGAATGATTTTATTTTAAGCTACTCACAATAATAAGAAGAATAAAGTAGATGAAATTGTAAAATGAATGGGCATCCATGACGTAGTACATTATTTCCACCCAGCCTTCCAGGGTAATAACCTATGAAAACGAGAACTCTGTTAATCCAATTCACTTATTAAAGGTGCATATGATAGCTGAGTGGTCTATTTAAATGTTTGTATGGTCCCCATTCCCACGCAAGAGGGATTTTGTATCTCTAGGGTTAGAGCCTAGCTGTGGGCTCATCCATAACGCCGTACATTGGCACAGACACTACCACTAAAACCCAAGTACCAACATGCTAATACGAAATACATTAATACACATTCTAACAACATAAAGTAACACAAGCACACTTGCAACCAGCATACATTTACAAATGCCAACACTGAATACAAACACAGACAAGGTGTCATGTTACACACACAAGGTTATCGTGTGATAATGCCATAACCTCACAAATGTGCACACACACTCTAACATAATAAACCCTTTCACACAATACACTAACACGCTCACACTTTAACACCATCAATGTACACATACACACTCTAACAACATACACAAAGCCACACGGGGAATGCTAAGGCAGCTGCATGCCACACAGGCACCAGGAGTGCCAGTACAAGGAACACTGTTTCTAATGCTGCATTTAGCTACAAATGTAGTAAATTTGATAGAATAGGTAGAACAGCACCTACAATAGTACCTACATATTAAGTGTTTATTCCCACTAATCTATCTAAAACTGCTGAATCCAAAATCTTAATTTTTAAGGCGCTTTTTGGTGACAACATGCCAGGGCTGGTTAATGTAGTATACCAGTTACACACAAAAGGATATTTTAAATACTTTAATGCTGGTTGTGCGGCCTGTTGGATTGTGCAACTACAGGCAGTGCACTTCACAGTACCCACAAGTAAGTATTAATAAGTTATCACTAACCTAACTTTACATAACAAATGTTCTGGTAATTAACATTACAAGTGATGGTTGTAATGTGCCTGGATTGTAAACACATATTTAAGAGGAAGTTCTTAACATTAACTTACCTGAAAAATGACAATCCAGGCATATCCAATGTTATCAAAGTTGATGGCACCCTTGTGGGGATTGGTGTTGCTGGTACGACATACATTATAGTACTGGTTCCAATTGACACACATCCCACTGACATTAAACTCTTGTCGAATTGAATTGTAATAGTAATAATCTTCTTTATCCAAACAGCACTCGTGACCACGTTCTCTTAAAGGAGGGATCTCATGGCAACCCATGATTCCATTGTCACCAGACAAGGAACAGATAAATGGCATTTCATCATCTTCCTCTGGTTGGTAATAAGGTGGTAATGATATATCTCCTTGTCTAAAATAAAAAAAAAAATATTACATGAAACTAGAAATCATGCCTTAACTATAGTGCTAAATGCACTTAAGTTCAAAATGTCATCCCTCTCCACTATGCATTGCTAAATCAGTCACTCCAGAAATGTCACCTATGCTGTATCAAAGGACAGTGCAGGTCCTCTTGGTGGATAAACTGACTGAGGCTAGTACTTTGTAAGGCATAGTAAAGTTGGAAAGATGAAATGTTTTAACTCATAACAACTTATGGAACGTTCTGAATCTCTTGTGTTTAGTATTAGGGATTTTTGCCTAACTTCTTAATGAGATGAACTGTATATCATAAAGTTGTACTTGAAGCCCTATACCATAAATTACGAGCTTTTTGGGCTAGAGGGATATAGCCTGTGGGCTACTCTGTTACATGAATACAATGTATATGTAAGACTCTCCCAATTTATTAACTATGGATATTTGGGTGATGTTAAAGATAAATGTTTGTCAGCTTAAAATGTTGATTGAATATATTAAAATAATAAATGGACACGGAAGATACATATTAGTATGAGTAGTTGACCAATTTTTCATTCATATGGTTATAGTATTTTCTACTGAACCAGTTTAGACTACAAACACTGATCCTCAACCCTGTTCTTCAAAGACACTGATTTTCAGTATTTCTTTACAATAGTACAGCCAATTGAAGCAGCCACTCAGTCTTCCTGACAGATACACCTGTACCACATAAACAGTCATCTGCGAGGAGAATTTTTAAAACCTGCCTTATCGCAGGACGATGATTATTAAGGCATATTGCTGTAGTCTGTTATAATCAGGCTGGAAACTGAGGTCAAAATTTCAGAGTTTGTAGATTGCAGCTGTCCTGTTCCGTCCATTAGAGGTTCTCTGTAGCCTACAATATCCCTCTCTTTTTTTCTAAATGGATAGTGCAAGAAGTTACTTTAAACTGTGGGACACTCTGAGAGGAAAAAGGACCAATGGGAGTGCAGCATGTGCGCTCTGACTGGCCCTTCTCACTGTAACAAGGGTATTAGATAAGCAAAACAAAATGAAATGTAATTTTCAGCTGATCACACTGTTGAGTGAAGGAATTCTTCATTTTGGCCTTTTGACCAAATTTACAATTAATTATGCCAATATATTGCACACATTAAGTTAAAACCTGACTTACATAGTAAAGTTGTCTTCTAAGAAACATCGATTTCGAAGCAATCCTGCCCAGAGCTGCACTCCAATTATCCCAAAAATGAAGAAGACAAAAAAACAGAGAAGAAGAACGTTTCCCAGCATGGGTAGTGTGTCCAATAATAAATTCACGAGGATCCTCATACCTGAGATGAAAAAGAAAGAAGAAAAAGGACGGAGAGAAGGGAATAATAGGAATGTAAAGTGGAAGGGTACAAAAAAAGAGAGAGGGCATGAGAAAGGCAGGAACAAGAAAAGCACAAGGAGAAGAAGGGCATGGGTGGGAAATGTCCATAAAACAGGGAAAGATGGAAGATGTGTGTGGAAAGGACAAAGGAAATAAAAGAAAACTGTAATAAGGTTAATCCTTCTGAAATCCCAGACAGCAGGATGCTGCTGAAATTCATGCAGGCCCCTTCAGTCACTAATGGCATTGATTCCAGTGTCCATATGTTACAAATCATGCACACAGAGTAAAGAGCGGATGGTAAGCAATGGTAAGGAAGTCACAGCACACAGATGACTAAACTTGTTAACACACCTCACCCTACGATTGTGTCTGTTCTATGCATTAACATAATCATATCATATGCTGATACTCTCCAGACAACACCTTTAAAGGGAAATAGTACTTGATCGGGAGAATCAGCCAAGATTTGACTAATGGCTCACTCCTACAATACACATCAAGCATAAAAAACCGGTCTGTATCTAATCTACACATCAGCAGACTAATGCAATGAACTTCTAAAATAAAATTGGCAAAGCTGCGGTTGAATCACCCCCGCAGTATATATATTCCATTGCCAGCTTAAAAGAGAAATCTATTCTCATTTTCTTGCACTGATGTGTAACGCATAGAGTATAAATTTTAACCTAAAGGCAGACCTCTTCATAGATGATTAAATAAGTAAAATCTTTAGAAAGCTAAAAACAGCTATTCTCTGATTAAGAAAATGGAACCTTTAAGCATCCACATTGTTCTTAAAGTTATAAGAAGAGAATGGCTGGCACACAAGGCATTACAGATTACATTTGTGAATCTGGTGGAATGTATTGTATAAATTAGACAGAATTATACTCATCATTAAATAAAATATTGATTAGATTAAAGAAAATGGTATCCAAAATGATCAAATGGATCAACAGCATCATCTATAAAATTCATGCCAAAAACTGCAAAAAGACAATGAGATTAGCTATAGTAGTAAATGAAAAATAGAGAGCCAATGACAACCCCCAACAAATTTTTGAAATACAAATCAATGACAAAAAATAAAGAATGAAACTGTTGGTCTACTGGAATCCAACATTGGTAATTTGTTTAATATTATAAGGAGAAATTAGAAGCTTGAACAATTTTTCCCCTCCGTATATAGTGATGATGAACCAATCAACAAGGTTGAAGCAGATATGATTGGCATATGGAAAATGAATAAAATTGTTAAATAAAGTTAAGATAGCCCAAAAGGATGTTGGTATCCACGGGTACTTAAGGAACCCAGCCAAGAAACACCCCAACCTTCTTTTTGGTTTATTTTGTCTGGCATGATGCCAAAAGATTGGTGTAATAGAGAATATTATCCATATTTTAAAAGGGATCAAAATCATAGCAGGTAATTAAAGTACCATCTACAGAAGGTACGTTATTGGAGTGTTTCTTAAGGGAAAATATTTGGGAATATATTTTGAATAACAATATCATTATTAGGATCATGTCAGATTAACTTAATTTCACTGTCTGAAGACGTTAGCAGAAATAGAAATCAGCTGTCCAGCCGAATTATTAAGACATTTATGCAACACAGAAGGTTACTGTACAAATTTAAAATGGTGGGTTGAAAACAGGTCTTAAAGATGTAGTTTAGAGACTTATTTTAATGGAAAATTCTGCCTCTAAAGGTTCTGTCCTAGGTCCATGTCTTTATGTGTTTATCGATGATTTTGTAGAGGACATCGAATATCAACGTCCCAGTGTTTGTAGATGACATGAAATTAGGTAAAGTGGTAAAGTGTAAAGAGGGTTTTATTTCATTGTGAAGAGATTTTGCCAAATTAGGGGAATGGACTCTCAAATGGTAGATGAGATTTTTTACTAGATGTGTGCATGTGGACAAAAAATTATTCAGACATTTTTTTGTTTTTTGGCTCATTTATTTTTGAAAAACAAATTCCATTTCCTGACTTTTCCGTTTGGATGAAATTCGGAGGGGTTTTTCACTTAGAGACAAAGACAATTTGCACCAAGTTTTGTTTCCATCACCCCTGCCCTTTCCCCCTCCCCTTGTTGGCTATTCCCCTGTGTCCTCTCCAACCAGCCCTTTCCCTGCAACTGCCCTATCCACCCAGCTCTTTCTGTGATCTTGTCCTAACCACAAGCCTTGTATTTGCCCCCTACTCAGTAACCCTCTTTAGCCACTGTCTGGTAGCCTTGGAACATGTCCACTGGCAGTTAGTGGTCTTAGCCACTGCTTCCACTTCCCAGAAGATCCAACAGGTGGAGTATCAGCCCTGCTAAGGCACCTGGGAACCAAAGCATACATGTTATGTGACCCCATGGTATCAGGGCAGCAACTGTGTAAGTATGCTGTGTTAGCACGTGTGACAGTATATAGCCTTAGCACGCTTGTGAGAGAGTATATGGCATTAGCACATGTAATTGTATTACTAGCATTGTGTTACTGTATGTATGTGTTTTAGTGTATATTAGTACATGGTGTTAGCGTGAGTGTGTGTTACTGTATTGTGGTTACTCTACACACCCTACCCTACCCTATACATATGCACCAAAAACAATTCACAGTGATACTATGCATGCTACACAGCACACAGTCACACAACACTATACACATGCATTTTGCATTTAGGAATAAATAGGTGTGCAAGTTATACCTTCAATGGGTTGTATTAGTGAAGTCACTAAATAATAAACTGGAACAACAATAAGGGCCAATAAGATATTGTCATGCATAAAAAGAGGTTGCCTCGTCGTCGGAAAATACTATTTTGGCTTTTTAAGTCAATGGTTATGGTAATGGTGCTTTGAATATGCATTAGTTTTCTAAAAGGACTTGGAAAAGGACAGGCTGACAAATAACATATGAAATTGAACTCCTTAGGTGTGAAGAAAGGCTAGAAAAGAGTTCACTAGAAAAAAGGCATCTTAGAGGGTATATGATAACATTATACAGATACATACAGGGCTCATACAAATCTCCTCTGTGACAATAAGTCATCTATTGAGACTTGAGGTCTTCATCTAAAGCAGTCGAAAGTGTTCCTTACAGGACAAGAACAGAAATTTTGAATTCAGTATCTACAGGGGGAATGTCATAAAACTGAACTGATGCTATTAAATAAGGTGCTTTTTTTTAGCAAAGCAGAGTATAAAGAGCCTATATATGTTAATTAATTATGGCATGTTGGTCCTTTGAGAAATCAGATTTTGGAGTTAGCAAGGCATTGTTCCCCTTTTTTTGGAGACCACTTTAATGTAGGTATTTTTATTACCTTCTCCCTGATCAACAGCAGGATTGAACTTGATGGACCTACAAGCTCAGATTGGTCCCGCACACGGCACCCAGGCCCCGGGTAACTGAAAGTGTCAGCAAGGCCACATAATGTCCGTTAGGTAACCCTACAGTAGTGGGGCTGTAGCAGCCGTACTTGGTGTTATCATGTGTGGGTCCTAGTGTATGATAGCATGAGCGTGTGTCAGCATATGGTGTTAGCGTGTGTGTTTGTTAGTGTATGGTGTTATCGTGTGTGTGTGTGAGTTATGTTTTGGCGCCAGCATGTGTATGTATGTTGTTAGCCTAAGCATGTGTCATCATATGGTTATGCCTGTGGTTGTAGTCAGACCTCTATTTGAGGTCTGATTATAAGACGACTTTGAATATAAGACAAGGGGTATTTTTCGGAGGATTTGCTCTGAAAAAACCTTGTCTTATAATCGAGCAAATACGGTATATATATGTGTGTGTGTGTAAGGTGTAAGTCACCACTGATCCTAGGCTCACCCCTGTGGACCTGCAGCATTTTCAACCTAAATCACTATTTAATAATGTGCTTGATATGTTCCTGATTATACTGTATATCATATTTGAAGTGGTCACAGTAAACAGAAATAATTATTTATAATCATTTGTAAATAACCTAGAGATCCAGTAATGCAATTCAAGCTGCAACAGCTGTTTTCTGTGTTTGAGAAAGCATTACTGTGAGTGCAATAAGTTCTGTGGCTTTCATTATGCACAAAAACACTATGTATAATTATAAAAAACACATGGAAAAGAAAAACCGTCGGTGCGCTAAGCTAGTCACAGGCTCAAATAATACAAATGTGTAATATGAGGCCTACCGAACAGGTGTAAGCATGCTGCAAGAAACAGTGTATTGGCTGTACAATGTATACAAAAAACAACGCAGACAGTTTTAGTTTTTTGTATAAAAACACATGGTTCATAATCACATATAAATATAACATATACATGTTTATGCATATATACATGGGTTGCATGTACCTCTGCAATGACAAATGCAACAATTAGTGAAATTTGGCTATATCCAAATACCCCTAGGGTGAGCTAGGATGGGGTAACCTATGACACCATGATCTAATGTCCAAAACCATAAAATGCATCCAGCTTTGCTAAAAACAAGTAATATGTACATTAACCCATTTAGTTTTAAATTATCCTGCACAAAGAGATGTGTAAGAAGGGCCTGATAAACCTGTATTGGAGGAACAGATACTCATTCAAATTATAGGAGTAATCTTAGCATATCATTCTAAACAGCTCTGTTCAAATCGAAAGCTCCGTAATAGTTGTTGCAAACCTTTTTAAATGAAATGTAATGGGACAATACAAAATATATTTAAACAGCACAAAAAAAGTCAAATAATGTTTGGCTCCCTATTGAGGTGATAATGTTGACTGCACCATTGAATTTTGCTTTAGCCAGGCCTTAACCAGTTCTAATATTCAAGTGTTTGCATCAAATCGCCCCAGATTTAAATGTGATGAAAAACTTGAAATTTAGAATGCCTTTAGATTTATTTAAAAAAAAATGAACACTATTATTTTGCCTGAAGGCCTCTGAAATATTGCTATCCTAGGTTTGCTGCCCCTTGTATGACAGGGGTATGATTTCATAAACTCAGATAATGTAATAATTGCAAGCAGAGCGGGAAAAAAAAACTGCATGCCCCTCCCTTCACTATTTATTCTGCAATTCTGGGAGCCGTTCATATTAGTCTTCCACCCTGTTCTCAATTTGTGGGCAAACAGATGGCTATGTTTGCTAGTGCCATTAATCTGGTAGAAATCTCTGCTCACAATTGGGCACTGCAATTTTTAATTTCACTTTGAATCTCAAGCTTTGCTCTTAGCTTTGGATAAACCAGAAGGATAATTTTTAGTGTAACTATCGGATGAAAAGCCCTTGTCTGTTTAATGTTGGGCTCTTTCTAATTTACTAATTAGGCATTTAGAAGCTGGTAATTAGCTTTGATGCTTTGAGGGGAGGGTGGAACCAAGAACTGATTAGGATTCTGAGAGTTCCTAAGTGCCAACGGGTAATCTACAGTCCCATTAAGCATTACCTTTAATAAACATATATATGACCATGCCACTTATGACTTATGCGTCACTCAACAATCAAACTGTTAAGACATTTCCAAAAATCATTCTGGTACAAGTCTGAAATAAAAGTACCATAAATGTAATCACAAGTTTTTAATATCTCTGTAGGTAACAACTGTACAAATTACGACTACATAATATTTATCTATATTTATTTTGAGGCTGACGTCTCTTAATCATTTTTGTTCGGGGCTCAAACCAGCAGCCTCCATTTTCAATTTGTATTTTACTTAAAAACAAAGCAATTAACTGATCAATGCCTTTTCTGCTAAAAAAATATTTTTTAACTAGAATTAATTTAACGTTACCGTCTAACAACATTTTGAAACAAAATAATCAAATCTTATTCTGGCAGAGAATGTTGGGAGCCAGTATGAAAACATTTAATCCCGTTGTACAGCACTGCAGAATATGATGGCACTATATAAATCAATAAAAAAATAATATAGGTCCATTAAAAGGCATTACGGCAACAGATATTGGTGTTAATGATCAAGAATTGAGAAACACTGGCAAAAAGCCACCTTGTTACTCATATCAGTTATATTGCAACGTTTTTATGGACCATCCATGACAAAAGTCTCAATCATTCAGTGTAGGGCTGGTAGGAAAGGTTAGTCATCCCAGGAATTAACAGCTTAATACATGGGTTTAATTTACTTTGTATTGAGGTAGAAATTACAGCTTTCTTTTACTGCTCCAAAAAAGCTCACTTAATTGGGTTCATAAAACTGACAACCATAAAAGAACCGCGTGCTCGTGATGTTTATATGCAAGAGTCCATTAACGTGCACAGCCATAACAGAAGTCAAACTCTGCCTTTACATCATATTATTGTGAAGTTTCTCTTTGAGAAGACCCAACTCTGTCACAGCTGCTGCTTGGCAAGAATGATGATTTTTTTTTTAATGAAAACAAAAATATCATGGTTTCATTTGTTTATGAGTAATTTAGTCCTATATGTCATTATAATGCTTAAGAGTGACTCACCGATGGTTCTTTACTCGTTTCATGCAAATCATCATTCATTTCCTATTTCTCTTAAATCTTAATAGTTAATAGTTTGTTTTCTGCAGCATATCTTAAACACGGTGTACTTAGTACTGATGTTTCACAGTGGGTACAGCATGTTGAATATCTGTTTTTTATTTGGGACATCATGCCAAGAACGATAAACAAATGACATTATAATAGTGTCTTTCATTGTGACCTTTATGGAGATTGTAGAGTTTTCATACTTTGGTGTGTGATGTGACATCAGACACAACGCAGGGAATTTAGGTTTTTGCAGTGCCATACCAATATTGGGTGATCTGGTACCCGCTACCATCATCCAATTAACAAAAAACCCTAGATTAGAAATTAATGCAGTTTTTTTTATTAAAAATAATTAAAAAAACATTTAAAATCAGAATACCAAACAATGGCGTTGATTTCACTGGTGATTCTACTACCAATAATGTAGATTTTTTTTAAAGCAAACCTGGTATGTGTATTCAATGATGCCAAACGTTTATAGCTTCTGAGATTATGATCTACCAGTTATTTTTCACTTTCAAGATTGTTGATCACCTACAAATCTTTAAAAAAGCAGTCCATATCAAGAACAGACATAGGATATGTGTTAATTATTTGCAATAGGACTTGCCATCCTTGTTTTTATATATAATGAAAGAACCAGTGAAATAAATGCTTTTGTTCAATTATTTCTGTAGTTTCACCCCCACATAATTGAAATACTTCATGGTACCCTGCTCACTAATTTTTCGGACACTGGAACCCAATCTGTTACACCAGCTTTCATGCAGTGCTTATGTTTAGAAGGATCTTCTCAGAAAACCCAGTTCCATTTAAGGGAAGTCTTTGAAGGGTGGCAGTTGAAGGCAATCAATTGTGTTTTCTTGCAATTTAGAGAGAGTTCCAGTGTGCTGCACGCCGCCACATCTAGCATACTACGTTGCAAATGGGACACGAGTGATCAAGCATAAAAGCTAAGCCTATGCAATGCGGAGTGATGGACAAACATTCTCCTCTGTTTTGGAGAACAAGCCCTTATATCATAGCAAAAGCATGCTTAGTAGAATCGTTGACTATGCTTCCACCTTGAGGCCAGAATCCTTGCCAAAATTCACTTTGTATATCAATGTACAGCCAGAAATAAATACTTTTTCTTTGCCCCAAATATGACATGTTCTTGTGAAAGACTTTAATCAGTGACATCATACAGGATGTTATGTTGGTCACGCATGCTTAGAACATGACAATGTATGTAAATCTTTGGCATTTGACTCTACAAACTGGCTTACTTCCCTTCGAGCACAAAAGCAAGCATCTTGAAATGTTCTTGGACTATAGGTCTGTACTGCACTATGTACAGTATACACAGCCTTGTACAGTCCTATGTTTAACATAGAAATAGGAAACATATGAGTACCCATAACTTGCTAATTCAGAAATTAAATACACAGTTAACACCAAACAAGGAGTGTTAGGAAATATGTTGTAAGCAGATTTTGTGCTCAACATATGTCTTATTACGCTATGTATCTTACAGAAACTCAATGATATAATAGCTAGGTTGGAAGCTCAATCCCACTCACTCTCTTTAAATATGCATGTTTATGTGTATAAAGCCTTCTAATGTGCTTTTAAAACACTCTGTATATTGGTTACCTCTATATTTTCATGCATAAAGCAGCCACATCGGTTTATTATGATTTTGCTTGGACTGAAATAGCTACTCTTGTCTCTATCATAAATAACAGGTTTGCAGCCTGTTTGATGAACACGTATTATCTTTATTTTGTAAAGAGATCTTGAATATAAAGGAATGCTAAATATTCGAAACCATCTATCTATGAAATTCCATGCAGAAGTGCAGTTTCATAGACTACATATTTAGAGAAAAATAATGTATCCGTCTCTATAAAAAGATGCAACAAATCATCCTATAGTTCTTACATGAAAACAGATTCTGTAATATTCACCAACAAATATGTGTGAGTTTAGGTGTCCTAACAGGGCTCATTAAATTAAAACTAAATATATGTGCTGTTTTATATTAGGATTAAATGGGCAATTTTCCAGTATATGAAGCTTAATTACTTTTAAAAATGTTGTGTTATCTATTTCACTGAAGCATGTAGTTTTAATTGGCTGGTGTACTTTCTAGCTCTTTTTTGCTAGTAAAATGCACATTTTATTGGGCCTTGCATGGGCTCTTTTTAATGCTCTGAGCAATATGGACTGGCTTATGTGTTGTAATGATGAGGGGCAGCATCAATGGTTTCTGGCGATGCGCCAATTTCCAGATTCGATATGAAGCCACAGCTCATGAATGATGGCATGCTTGACAAGGAACTTGGGCTGAGCCAGGCTAGAGTTTGCCCTGGCCATCCAACAATTTATAGGAATTCCAAGTCAAGTCTACTGTTTGATTATTGTAAAAAAATTGAAAAACTTTTATTCCCAGGATGTCCTGCACTTTAGCATCAGCAATCTACTCTGCACCAATAGTGAAATAGTCAAGTTGCCAGTCAATTTAAGAGTGAACTCAACTGACGTAACTCAACTTAAGTCTCTTCCAGAGCACATTTTATATCCATGTATATGCAAATTGTTTGCAGATTGATAAGCGTTCCTGTAACTTGCACTTGGGCATATGTGAGTGTAGTTAAAGAGTGTAGTGTACATGTGAAATAATTCAAATTCCTCCCTGTGATTCCAATGTAACCAAAATGTTAACTCTGTAGTGTCACATAAAACTTAAAATGTTTAAGCTGAAGTAAGCCCAGTATTAATAAGCCTTTTCTGTGGGTTTGGGTGGAAAGCATTTCAACCTACCAGTGTGTTACATTTATGTCCATGGCTACTGACTACATTTAAGCAGTAACTTTTGGAATCTGAGTATAGGGCAAAATTTGATTTATATAAAGAATAATTTCTTGAAAGGCTTTCAATATTCAAACTTAACAATGATGATGCGTCTAATGCCATGTTTAGTTACACAAGTGTTAAATTCAGCAGATGCTTAACATTTTAAATTGCACATAAACCCTCTGGTGCGCCCTTTTTTCCCACACCACTACCTATCATAATACCTCAGCCATGTTTCTCTCTTTGCTGTCTACTTCCCTACGCTCTCCAGAAGTGGGATCTATTGATGCCATCCTCATTAACTGAAAAGTGGACAGAGCAAGATGACTATTATCCATTTCTGGAGGCTCTCAGCTCCATTCCAAAAAAAAAAGCCTATAGGTTTTATAGAACATCATCAGTTCAATAAAGTGTGTCTCCCTGCCACATAACCCTGAATCATGAGTCTGTCTGCTAGACTTTGCTTCCCTGTTATGCAGTCACTATTTTTGAGAAGTTCTTGGCTGCCAGAGCAAATCCTTTTCTTCTGTGATAACAAGCAAATCAGTGGAGACTGAAGGATTAAATTGAACCTGATAGAGATGGACAGAAAAAAGAAAGACTGCGCGAAGCCAAGAGCAGAAAAGAGAACAGCAGGAAACAAAGTGAAGAATGGAGAAGAAGCAACAGATAGGGAAATAAGATACACAGGAAAATAAAAACACTAGCTAGAACATCATACACTGTGCTAAACTCTAAAAATAAAAAAAATGTATACTTAAGCACCAGGATAGCAGACGATTCTGTTTTAATAAAGCAAGAGATTACAAATACAGAGCAAACACATTATGCCGGTGTGTGTGCATTGATCATGTTGTTGTGATGAAACCACATAAACACATTTGTGTTGTTTTTAGGTTTTCCTGATACATTCTACAAAATATTGTTATTGTTTAGTAAGAGTGTATACATATTGTGTCTAGTAAGATTTGCAACTCTGCGGTTGAATGTGCTGTGCTAAATATAAAGCAATCACCATAGCAACCAATTACGGTCCCTGTTGATTGTTCCACATTTAGCACCTGCTCCCAGAATAGGTCTCAATAAATATGGCCCCTTGTGACACAATGGAGGAGATATCTAAAAGTGTCTTCACATATAAAACGATTATGCCTGACAAAAACAAACACAAATGCAGTAAGCTTCTCCAAAAAAGAAAATTACTCAATTGTTATATAAGGACTGCAAACGTACACTATTTTAGATCACTTTATTGCACTAAAATTCACAAATACTGATTGGCATTACCCATCATCATTTTCAAATAGTTGAAAAAGAGTAAAAACAAATGGTTATGTTGATTACTGTCATATACAAAACCCCTTTGGATGTAAAAATAAGGAATCACACTTAAAACCATTATTTGGCATTCCATCAATGTGCCCCCTCGCAGATTTATATGACATGATGATTTAGTAAATGATTTATGAATCATTGAAGGTCAAGCAAAGACCGTTAGTGGAACGTGGAGGTGGATCAAGGGCATTTTGTTAAGTGGGTGAGCAATACCTGCTGGATTTTTACGACTGGTGAGAGGCTAGACAGACTCGGAAATCTAATGGACCAGTTGAAGCAGGAGTGAGTAAGTACATAGGCTCCTTGCAGAAGACAATGCTAGGGGGGCCACCATCAAATGGCCTCATGCAATAAAATTAGTTTTGACAATTCCATGACTGGCTAGTCTAGTTTTAACCTGCCTGTTTTCTATTGATACTCTGCGTAGCATTCACATTGGTATCTTTCAGTCCTGCCCTAGCCTTCCATTGGCAGGACTTTCAGAGCTTTATTGGTTTCTTGTCTCTCCTATTACTGTCTTACTGATCCCTGGTTTCAATGTTGATTTTCTGTGTATTGCTTTTATTTCCCTTGCTTGCCTCAACTAGTTCCTGGTGGAACTAAACTCTTATTAAAATAGCTATTTTTACTTAGCTATTTAGACTTCTGGACAGCCTATAGGCAAAGTAGGCGGCTCGCGGTCACTTGATGGGAGGCTCGCAGTCACTATGGGGTATAAGTGGGTGTGGCAAAAGGGGAGGGGTTTGTGGGGTGGAGCCAGGGGTGGCAAAAATCCTTGCACCAGCCCTGTATACAGTAAATGGTAACGTAATAATGATGCAGGTAAAACAACAGTGATACACATTGAATCCTAACACTAGTGATAGGAACAGAGATATGTTGATTTAAATAATGCAGTGTAATAATTAATTTCCCTTTTAAAAATTAGACATTTAACTGAGGCAGTGGTCATACAGTGCAAAATCAAACCATTTAGATACATTTAATGCTAACGCATTTAATTCTATGTCAGATATGAGCTCAGGAGTGGTAAATTGTAGAGCTATTCTACTAGTCAATTCCTTGTGATACATCTGCCACGAGCCCTTTTCATTAGCATCTGACATCAAGAATATTTGCTCATGTTGGCAAACCTCCTGGAGCACTTAACGGTTATGTCAGGTTTATGGTTTTTTTTCTTATTTATTTTCAGAAGAGTAAACTTGGCCTCTTTTTCTAATGGAAACAAGTTTAGAGGAAGTACAAACTCTTTGAAATAGTTCCCTCTGATCTTCCCCTCTGGGAATTCCAGAAAATACTCACATCAAAAACTAGGAGGGAATAATGCTTTGATGAACACCCATACGTGTTTACAGACGGATATCTAAGATGGCTAAGTTGTTTGTAAGGTCTAGTGAAGGATGTAATTGTGTCATATTTTTGCTGTGTCAATAGGATTCTTGATAAGGGAAATGAATAGGGATTCATTTGATTTAGAGAAGATGGAGTCTTTTAAAGTTTATACTGCTCGTTGGACCAATATAGGAAAAAGATGTAAAGTCAAACAAGCTTTTGAAACCTCATAAGTCTTTTCCACAGATAGAATAATTCAATCTGAGGAAGAGCCTCCAAGGCCCTGAAAGCATATGAGACATTTCATCTTGGCCCAATAAGAAGTATGGATTTGGGGTCAAAAATATGGTAACACTAGTATTTCAAATTAATTACCCAAACTCTGGCAGCATACCGGTTTAGAATGCTTGATGCGTTCAGCTAATCTCTCCAATTCATAAATTTGGACCATGATTTCATGATTGTAAAATACACATGCACACATTTCTTATCTTTTTTCATACACTCTCCCCACACCACTCACTTATCACTACTGCTATACAACTCGTTTTCTGCACTCAGACTTCTGTCTCGCTTGCTTCTGTCTTTCCATGTTGTGCTCTGCTTGATTTTCCCTAACGGATCTTCCCCGAACATTTTTCTCGCTGACCCAAAGAACAGATTTTAAGTAACCAGAATGCTGTTTATGCCTTTCTCACTTTTCCCTGGATGAGCATTTAAAGTTCTGTACCTGGGGTGGCTACTATGCCAAACCTACGGCAATATTTGTCCCAAGTGCCCTTATGAATGTCTTTTGAGAGTGCGGGTTTGTCAAGAAGAAGTGATGGATGATGGATGATGCTTTTCACCGCATGCAGCAGATAGATTGGGTCCACTGTGGAAGAATTGCAGTGCTAGCAACCCCCATCTAATACTGACAGCTTGTTACTGTACAAAAGACACCATCCTACAGAATCTGTCTTATTATAGTCAAATGGCAGTACGTATAAGTGACGGAGCAACCTGTGGTGAGTTTTTCATGTAAATCAGACGTATGCAATCAAGCCGGTGATGATACCTTTATACTGAGCTAATTAAATATATTTAAGACAGGTTATTGAAGAGAAAACCTGCTTTGTATAGTCAGGGTTGATTTGTTCTAATACATTTATGCGTAGGTTTAATTAAAGCCAGAAAAATCTAATGAAGGGATGAGTACGAGAAGAACAGGCATTGCATGTGCAGGCAATGACAGGGACTCTATAAAGTGGATGTAAATGTGCATTTAAAGAGTCCCAGAAAATCTTTGGAAATCAGTAAGTGTGAGAAAAAAATACATATTTTGAAATTGAGTGTCCACATATCCATGATGTATATATATATATATATGCTAATTTTACAGAAATCTTAATGAATAAGGCTAGATGACAGCCTCTTAAAAGCATAGTTAAGTTAAGAGCCATTTGGCCCATCCAGGTTTGTAACCTCAGATCCTGTCAAATTGGTAAGAATATGCCATAGGGAAAAGAAAAAAAAACATTTTTTGAGGTTGTTGGCTCCTCATCAGTCTGGTTGCAGCTTGCTGTCCAGGGGTTAAATGGGAGGAGGTTTAATTGCACCTCCCCCAACACATTAATTGGTATAGGCTAAGAATATGCCATAGGGAAAAGAAAAAAAAAAAGAAAAAAATGTGAGGTTGTTGGCTCCTCATCAGTCTGGTTGCAGCTTGCTGTCCAGGGGTTAAATGGGAGGAGGTTTAATTGCACCTCCCCCAACACATTAATAAGGTTTTGGTAGCAGTATAAACTGCTTTGTGTGCCCACTATGTAGGAGGTGAGAGTAGGTTCTCACCCTATTGAGAGTGTGCCTTGACGTGGCGGGTGAGCTTAATTATGCTTTGGCCAATTCATATAACCAAAACCTCTCATTTATATTATGTTTATATATTTGTTGCCAACTTTATTAGGGTGAGAAGCGCAGACAGTATTTTGTTTTTTGTAAGAATATGCCATAGCCATACAATAATTGAGAAAGTATCCGCGACAAGTGATTTTAAGTGTCAATTAATATTTTTCTGTAAATTGTAAATGTCTCCTTGATCTTTAAAGGCCTTTTAATATTCGCATTTGGAGATAACAAAGTGTTCTGTAACATTTCGTTTCCAATAACATATCACTTATGGGTTTCACCCTTTTGTAGGGTCCCCGCACTTCATTTAGTACCTATAAAATACAAATGTATAATGAAATATTTGGTATCCATTACTGGAAATATGTGTAGTTGGGTGGCTCATACGATGTCTCCTCCTTGCTAATTATACATCATATGAAAAAGGAGCCTCTTAGGTTGGGTTGGTGTGAAATATCCTGGGAGAGTCTGAGGAAGCCCCGACAAATGTCAGAAATGGGAGTATATCAACAAAAATAAGCGTAAAATGAGTGCAGTTTAATAGTTTTTTTTTAGATATTTCTATTATAAATCTAAAATAAAAGGCATATAAGTAGATTAAGGGCTATGGTGTCCCTACAGGTCTAAGATACCCCTCTGAGGTTGTGAGAGGGATGAGATACAGGTTCCTCTTGTTATGTTTTATCGCTTAGCTTTGTCAATATATAACGATAACTTTCATCACTTGCGTCACAGAAGGGGCCGCTTAACTATTTTTGCTTTCGTTTTGGTTAAATAACATATACAGTGAGTGAGAAAATATCCGAGCATATGTCAAATGACAGGTGTAACCCCAACTACTTGTCAGAATGTTTAAATGATTCATGTCTAGAGAAAGGTTTGCTCCAAACAAAAGAAATAGACCTAGAGGGGTTTGTAACTCCAAGCCATGAAGCAAATGAATACTGCATTTGTGGCCTACTGCAAATCAAAGTGATCCATTGTTTTAAAGGTAAAGGTTTGCTCAAGGGTATTTTGTTATTCAAGAAATGGCCTTTTAAGCTGTAGACAAGTCAAATCATTGCAGCTGTTCAAGTGTTTTTTCTCATTTTTGTTGCACATATCGCCAAAAGTATGTGGACACCCCTTGTAATCATTGAGTTTAGGTGTTTCACCCACACTCAGGTGTATAAAATCAAGCGCATAGGAAACCATCTCCACAGACAAACATTGGCAGTAGAATGGGTCGTACTGAAGAGCTCAGTTACCTTAAACATGGCACTGTCGAAGTAAGCTGCCTTTGCCACAAGTCAGTTTGTGAAAGATCTGCCCGGTCCACTGTAAGGGCAATTATTGTGAAGACGAAAAATCTAGGAGTAACAACAGCTCAGCCAGGAAGCACTAGACCAGTGCTCCTCAATCCACTCTTCGAGGCACACCTAACAGTCCAGGATTTAGGTATTACTGAGGTGTGTCTATGGTGTTTAAGGTGTTTTTGCTGTTTAATTTTGCAACCTCTGAGACACACCTGAGTAATGCCTAAATCCTGGACTGTTAGGGTTGCCTTGAGGAAAAGGTTGAGGAGCAACACTTAGAGAGAGTGGCCACTTTGCAATTTTGCAGTTTTTGCTCCCTAGTATATCACCATTAAAATCCTTTATTATATGCAGGTTATTTAGCTAGTTTTTTTTTTTTTCACTCTGACAGTGTTAAAAGGTTTTCATTTGGTTGCCATTATTAGCAAATCACTACAATACAATAATTGTGATGGACTATTAAAGGTTACTATTTTGAAGAGTCCCAGATATTTGCTTGATTAGAGGTTAATTTAAGTTGCTTCCTCTTTTTGGTTGTCTTGTAATAACATAAGTAGTGTTTTGAGCTGCACACCGCAAATCAGCTCTATTTAACTTAAATTAAATTGTTATTTAATGTAAGAGTGTGTGCGGTGAGTACTAGAAGACCCATTCAAAGAGTACAGAAAAGAATCTTGTGACATACATGCTGCTTAACCCATTCATGGCCATTTGTAACTCTTCAACACAGCATATTACTTAACTATATATAGCATTTTCTGTCTGAATCCATTTTTATACTAAGGTGCTAAGGCAATAATATACAGAATTAGCAAGTGCTTATCAGTTAATGTATTCACATATCCCAAAACTTCCCAGGCTATTCCTTGAGATTACATATTTTGATCTTTCAAAAGAACAGGAACTGGAACAACTTTGCTGTTATTGGAATGAGTGCAACGTACAAGTATTGGAAAAACAGTAACACTAAAACGTAATGACAGAAAATACATCTCTGGGACAACAAAAAAACTGGTATAACTAATTCTTAGACTGTATTGTCATCTTAAGTAGCTTAAATCAACTTAAGTAGCTTGTGTAGCCTTAATCATAACTTTTCAAGAAGTCAAAGTGATTTTAAACTTTATAAACTTGATAAAGACCTCATCGTGAGGTCGAAACGTTGTTGTCTGTTTCCTACAATAAATCTGTCTGATGGAACCCCTGCGTGCCTGGAGCCTTCTTCTAAAGTGATTTTAAAGGCATAATACAAATTTACAGGAAGAATCATGTACAAGTTGTCCTTTCTATATGTGACCAGCACTGTCTGTGGGTAGAAACGATCTACAAAAAATTAATTTAAAGAGCTAAATCCTTTACGTACTGGAGGTACTTTGTTATGGTTTGCAATGCATTTCAAGCCACATTAGCTTAAAATCGACATAAGTTTCCCACAAACACTGCAAAGATTACATTGGCCACAATGTACCCAGCAGATGGAACCAATACAGGAATACAAGAAAGGCAAGGTTAAATTAGCCCATTCAAAATTCATAATGGGGTAAGGATAAGTGAATGACATTATTGGTCTCTTAATTTTGAATCCTTAATTTAATCAGTAATCAATCAATTACTAAAATTATCATCTTCTTGGTTAATTAATTAATTGGCAACATATTACTTTTACAATATGTTATCCTGTGTAGAAGAAATTTAGGGGTTAAGGGTTTTCAGTGTGGCCTGCTATAGCACCTAATCAAGTTCCTGATTAAAAGTTTCATTAGGTTCCCATTGTATGTTGATCATTCTCTAGTGGTTGGAGTATCATCCTTACCTCTGATGAGTGGCTTTTATACCTCTCTAATACACTGCAATAATCCTGCAATCATCCGATCTTGGAGACAAACGAGTCTATAACCCATTGTTCACTCCATAAACCCTACAAAACCCACCTTCTATATCACAATCTGTCTAAAGATAATCTGTCCTGATAATGGAGGCACACTGGTTTTTGAAGCAATGAATACAACCAGCCAAGAAAAACAGTAAAGGTACATAAAAGAATCAAGCACTTACGTGACACAATTGGACGAGGACGCATGGAATGGACGGGGCTTAGTAACAAAGGCAAGCCGCTGATTGGCCGGAGAAAGACAGGCGATGAGATGGAGAGCTAAAGGCAGAAGTGGCCCTGAGAGAAGAATTACAGTATGGACAGACAGACAGTACAATAAAACAAAAAGAGGGAGTGAAACATGTAGTGGTCACCCTTAGCTCCACGCCTGAACCAGCCAAGTTATTAAACACAGCTTAAATGACTGGGTTACTATAACATGGCGTACACCATAGCTTTGACTAATCTCTGTTTCTATTGGAATTAAAATGAATAGACACATGAAAAAAGACATAGAGCTAAAGGGCTTCCAGACACAAATAACAAATTCTGGCGTTTTACCTTTCTCCACCCCACCTTATCCAAATGAAAAGGCTATACATATAAAACTAGAAAGGACACTTACTGGGTACTCTGTTGATGGCCTTCAGAGGTCGAAGGACA
Organism: Spea bombifrons; assembly: GCF_027358695.1. NCBI lineage: Eukaryota > Metazoa > Chordata > Amphibia > Anura > Pelobatidae > Spea > Spea bombifrons. The sequence goes on along the minus strand of NC_071092.1, from coordinate 23,580,804 downwards.
CGCACAGTACGGATAGCAGAAAGGTTAATATTCTGGAGATCCAGGGAATATTCCACCATTCTAAAGTAAAATGAGAATATAGATAAATCATTAGGTGGAACAGATATGGATTATAGCTGAAAGAGAAGTTTAATCATGTCAAGGTAGATATATTTACCATCTTTAATATCCCTTCCAAAAGAATCATATTGGAGAAATGACAATATGAACACAATCGCTTGGAGACGCCTGGTGAGCAATGCTTCTAAGGGTCTCCAGGCCACCAAAAGAAACTCTGGATCGCGGGAGCTGCATTGCAACCCGACCACCTCCTTTCCAACCATGGTGCAATGTCAGCGGGACCACCCACCGACATCAGTAGACCTCCCAACTGTGGTTCGGATAGGGACAAAAGCATCTGAAATGAATACTGGCCCTAAGCAATAGATCAAAAGGGCAATCATAGCCTGTGTAAGGATAACACCTCAGCCCTTTTTTTCTTAATTATCTTGGACAGAAAGGAGTGTTATGGGTATAGTCTTCAGCCACCAAGATCAGACAGGCTGGGTCAGCAACAGGAGAGCACAGGCCGAAGCAAAATCAGAAGACTAGGAGCAGGTCAAACAAGCCGGGCCGGTTACTGGAGATGGCGGTAATAAGCCAATTCAGGAAACAAGGAGCAAGGTCAAACAGTCCAGGTCACAACTAGTATAAGAATAGTAAAAGTTCCATGTTTAAATAGGCAGCAGAAGCCAAGAACGAAGCACAGGAGGTCAGGCAGGGTCATACGAGGTCACAAATACGCATCACTCCTGTACGCACGTAGACGCCGGGGCAGCCTGCAGAGAGTAGAATCGGGGCCTCGTGGAACATATGGACAGGTTCTAACAGAGGAATTGTAATGCGTAACCTGGGTATATGCGATAGAGACCCGAACTTAGACTGAGTAGCGCTGTCGTAGAGATCTTTCTTGCCGCTGAAAGTTTAATTGCTCAAGGGATTAACCCTTCATATTCCCCCAATCACTAGCCGAGTGTAGGGGTAAAACAGAACTCTCTTTATTGAGGACAGCACACATGTATATATACAGCAAACATGATAGGATTAAAGGTATAATGCCATCAACCACCAAATTGCCACAATACAGTTCTATGGCCTGCAATGCCCACCCGACAAAGAGTCAGTATTTCGGGGTGATCCCAAGGGAGCAGTGTCAATCCTGGGGTACCAATCGAGAGCTCAGGGTCCGAAGATGTTATGATCCAAAAAGCGATGTGATTCGACGTCAGGACCCTGAGTGGCAGCGTCGGGAACAGTCCACGCGGTAGCCGGGCCAGAGTTCCATAGCCACGGCTGGGTCCATGGTTTTGGATTGGTATGTCCAAAATGCTCATATAGGTGTGATGGTCAGATGTCTTCTCAATGCTTTTGGTCATATAGAGTATTTGGCACTCTAGAGGTTAATGGATTAAAATGTCACGTTTGAGGCCAGTTGCATATTGGGATACATCTTCCTCTCAGCAGAAGAACAAAATTTAAGTGAAAATATTTTATTTCAAGTAACATTAAAACTGCCATACGGTGTTTTAAGAAAAGTTAACACAGCATATAGCGTGGGTATTTGTTTGACTATAAGAGTTCAAGAGGCTGTTTAACCCATTAGGGAATCGATGCCTCGCTATCCTTGGCAATAGCAATCTGTACCGCTATGAAAATGTATACTAAGTGGTACAACCTTTGATAAGGCTTTTCGTTTTGTTTTTTTAGGCAGGCTGGGTAGGGATTTTTGTGTTGAATGCAACCATCATAGCGTTCATGAACTAGCTCCTTCTATCTAGTTTTAAATGCTTTTTGATAACCCTCACAGTGTCTCCAATATTCTAATGGTGAGTGTTGATAGGAGAAGTGTATTTCTGTATCTCTCTTTTGGTGTGATTTTTTCCTGCTTTGAGTTTCACCTTATGAATTAAACATTACGTTTTATATACACACAACATATAAGAAGTTTTTATACTTTGCCGAGTAATGCCATGTTTACATTGCATTTAAGCTTACTTTGTAGCAAGTATATTACTGGATGAAAATTTATTTTTTGGACACCGACTATCTTTTGGTTTCTGATTGGTATAATATTAATTAATTAATACAGTATATGGAATTATGGTAGGGCACTTATGTAAAAAAAGCATGAACTGTACTTTACACAGAAAGAAGTGGGATTCTGCTAGACAATTTGTCTCCCCCACCTCTTGCTATGTTTATGTTTCTTAATCTGGAGTGCCATATTAAGTTAATTTTAACACTGTAAGGCAGGCTCCCACAATGTCTTGCTGTGTGGAAATGTTTGAATGGACTGGCTTCTGAAGATGCTCACCAGCAGGAAGCATCTACTTATACACAACAACAGAAACCAAAAGGGCGCTGCCAAGGATGCTAAAGATATGTTCAAGGAAGGTTTGTGCTGGCCATATCACTTGCTGTACATTCAGTATTTTAACTAGTAGAAGTGGTAACGTCAATTTTACTACTTAATCTCTTCACGAAAGCCTACTTCCATTAACACTGCAAATTGACAAGAAGCATCTGAATATTTTGTCAGCTAGAAGAGTTGTCTAAACATGAGCAACAATAAGAATGTAAATATATCTAAATTAGGTTTTCCCTTCTCTTGTCTCTGTCCCATTCCAAACCCTTAGTTCTTTACTAAGCATTCTCATGGGTGGTGTGGAAATAGCAATCCAACACGGGAAAATTGTTTTTCTCACCATGTATGTGGCCATGGTGGAACCAAATGTTGTTGCTTGCCCTGCATTAAAACACTTTACCTCTCTCTTTTTTTGTTCTTTATGATCTACCGTGCACATCAGACGGACCCAACGGGGCCACAAATAAAATATACTGTAATAAACATGTGAACAAATCTCTTCACAAAGTAGGTCGATCATAAAACTATTTTATTCAAGCTACACACAATTTTCACGTTGTAGAAGGTGGGCTAAATAACTGGATAGAGCTGGGTGAAAATAAAGCTTTACCTCGCTAATTTTGTGGCGATTGCTAGGAACACAGAACCCTGTGAAAGCAGGGAAAACACAGTTCACATTATCTTTTCTGGAAATGTTACGTGCTTTGTGACACATGGAGCAGAAAGTGCTAATTTGCACCTTTTGCACCTTTTTGGATATGGGTGAGCATGTCTTGCACACAAAGTAATTCATTTCCTTCTGCAAATTCATACATCTTACATACTGGTGGGTATTTTTAATATTTTGGGTTTTTTTTTACATGTGCTAGTCATGATCATGTGAAATGCATGTGTATGTGCTTCCTGCAAAGAAAATATTTAATTCCGTAAATGTAAATCTGAACATAACCAGGTTCTTGGCTACCAGCCCCACAGTAATACCATGCTCAGGTTTAATTGCGTTCTAGCATGTAAAGAGCAAACAGGAGAGAAAAAACGTACTGTATGTGCGTCGGTATCTGCCTGAGCATCCACAAGAGGGCTCTCCTTACTCTTAATATCTGCACTTTTTTATGCCCCCAAACACCTAATCATGCCAAAAAATATTAGAAAAAAATATTAGAAACCGGAGCTTTGTATCTCTATCTGTGGAGGTTTGTTCAACATCCTATTATGAAACCCGAAACAAATATTTAAAATCTGGAGAAGTTCTCTAGAAGCTTCACTGTAACTGAGACTGTGATACTGCTTACGATTTCCCCTTGAACCCTTCTCTCAAGCCTATGCATGATCTTTAACCTTCCAAACTTAGAATGTATTACCATAACCTATATCATTAAAGTACCCCATAGCTGGATTTTTCTAAGATGGGAATAGTCATCTTAAAAGTTTACCGTGTTGTACAAATACATCCAACCTCTGATTTGAACTACTTGTCTCATGGGTACACGCAAAACTATAGGTCATCCTTTTTAAGCCCAGACAAGGAAAACTTAGGTTCAGATGAGATCAATTAATTTATGGAATCCAGCAAAGCATATTAGGCAAAACAACTATAGTTAAATAATGTTCTGTTTTAATATGTTTTCTGATTATAGTTATGTACCCACCAATATATTAAAGCAGCACATACTAAAGGGGAATATGTTTTATTTCTAGTATCAGACTGAAAATATTACAAAAATATTCATATATTTGAAATAATATTCAGAGGTATTATGTTGTTTTCTTTTTCTAGTTTTTGCATAATTTAAGATGTACATTAGTCATTTGTGTGTGTTTTAGCTGTGTTATCTTCGCCTCATCAAAGATAAACATCTTATTATTATACTGCCTTGTAGTAAACAATAGAATACCTTAGTTTTAATCACCCATCCTTGTACCATGACCATAACATTCTGTGGAGGAAAGGGTTTATTTGTACAAGCAGGGCTTATTTAGCATTGCCATAAGGTTGAGCAGGCAAAATTCAAACTATCATATGACGCTGATGGCCAGGTCTGCATATAAAGAAAAAAACCCTCCACGTGACTAGGAAACCGACGGTCAATTATTATTCACCAACATGAACCATGTGTCCTATAAATACACCATTTCACTTAGAATGCCTAACAATGCTTGGCCGAGACACTGATTGATATTCCTTAAATAAATAAAAAATTGTAGCGTTCGTCAACTCATGTTTTACTCACATGATATAAAAAGTCTAGCAATAACTAAATGTCCTCAGCAGAGTATTTTAACCTTTGTACAGTCATCTGTATATAACCAAACCAGTATGTTGTGCCGGCAAATTTGCATCTGCAATTCATATTTTTAAACATACTACGACGGAAAGCATATTCCCTTCTCACTTGTACAAAGAACACAAATGCATTAAAAGTGCTCTTGACACCTCGCAGAACCCTTGTGATAAGTCTTTTGCTTCTTTATCTCTCATGGGGTGTCCTCTAGGGCCAGAGAGGAACTTAGTCTGCAATTACAGCCAATGAAGTTCCAGGTGTCTTGTTTCATTCTTCAAGCTGCCAGTACGTTCCCTCTCTGTAGTGGAGCATACCTGGGAAATCAGGCAGAAGCAGGTAGCGCTGATAACTGACCCAAACAGACAGCTCATTATGTCTGGATGAGAGCGGTTCCAGCTAGCAGAGGCCTTCTGACACTGCTTCCAGCATCCTCACTTGCCTCAAAAAGCAGATTACTTGAATTTCTTCGTTTTTTTAATCTCTCATTCTTTGCTTTTTTCCCTTTTTCCCAGACTTCTTAATCATTATTTATAGCTCTCTTTGTGATAGGTGCATATAATCAGAATGACACAACACTGCCTTCGTTTGATTTCAACAACTGTGTCTCATATTAACATAAAAACACACTGACACACACAATTTGAAAACTGATTTAAAAATAATTGTGATAGGACGAGGCGGACATTATTCAGACCAACATGGCCTGTAAATAATTTCTTGCGACAGGATCAGACATGAGGTCACTGTACGTAAACTAGGAATGACTGAACCTGTCTCAATTACTTATAGCACAAATGTCAAACAGATCTTTCTCCTGGAGGTTTAAGGTAACAGAGAGAAGCTGGACAGACGGTTCTAGGCAATTTATACAGAGACTAGCGTGGGATTTCAGTGTTATTCCTGCTGCCCAACAGAGAGAAAACCCTATATTTTATTGGAGATTTTGTAGTTAAAAGCCCGCAAACCAAAGATGTGGGCCAAATTGGCATTTTATGTTTTCTACTCTTTTTGTGTAATACAGATCACACAACTTTTAATTGCAGAAGTGGAATAAATAGCCTAACGCTGATTAAACACTAATTTGTTATAATTTTTTTTAATCTTTCATTTTCTTAGCAACAATACTTATTGAAATTATAATGCACAGGACATGACAATATTGAAAAGATAAAGCATAATCCGTGGAAACAAAAGAAAGGAATGAAAATAAAAATACATGGATTATTACGGTATCACAGACATTATCCGTAAGTGAAGAGGCATACAATACAATCCGTCCCAAGGCTCTGGCTAATTCATTGGCTGCACTGTACCAACCACTGTTTTATTATCCTTGACCTAAACACATTTTACCAATAATCCCATATTCTGTCATAGTTATTAATCATGTTTGTCAGTCTGAGGGAAGTGCAATCCCTGTCTTTTATAACTTCTATGATTGTCACAACCTTTGGTATGATTTTTTAAATGCTCTTTTTTAAGGTTTTTCATTTTATTTTATATTTTCTAGGTCTGGCATCATAACTACCTCCACAAAAGGAATAGCAAAAGACAGACCTTGGTAGGGATGAGCCTAGGGTTACTTGCTCCTGGGTGCAGGAATTCTTTGGTGCGTGCTACCCCTGCAACTAACACACACATACGTACTAATTCACTCTAACACCCACGCACATTAACCATAGCTAACACACTCACTCTAACACCATACACTAACAGTCACTCACACTGTTACTTTGTGCTAAGCCTATTAAAATTACTGCTCGCACACAGTGCAGACTACCATGTAGTACACTAAATGGCTGCTTTATTAGGCACACCTTGCTAGTACCGGGTTGGACCTTTTGCCTTCAGAACTGCCTTCATTCTTTGTGGCATACTTTCTACAAGGTGCTGGAAACATTCCTCAGAGATTTTAGTCCATATGGACATGATGGCATCACGCAGTTGCTGAAGATTAGTTGGCTGCACATCCATGATGCGAATCTTCCATTCCGCCACATCCCAAGGTGCTCTATTGGATTGAGATCCGGTGACTGTGGAGGCCATTGGAGTACAGTGAACTCATTATCATGTTCAAGAAACCAGTTTGAGACGATGTAAGCTTTGTGACATGGTGCATTATCCTGCTGGAAGTAGCCATCAGGAGATGGGTACACTGTGGTCATAAAGGGATGGACATGGTCAGCAACAATACTCAGATAGGCTGTCGTGTTGAAACGGTGCTCAATTGGTACTAAGGGGCCCAAAGTGTCCCATGAAAAGAGATGGTATTCTGCATACCTTGGTTGTAACAAGTAGTTATTTAAGCTACTGTTACTTGTTTATGTCATTTCTAACCAGTCTGCCCTTTCTCCTCTGACCTCTGACATCAACAAGGCATTTTCGCCCACACAACTACCACTTACTGGATATTTTCTCTTTTTCGGACCATTCTCTGTAAACCCTAGAGATGGTTGTGCATGAAAATCCCAGTAGATCAGAAGTTTCTGAAATACTTAGACCAGCCTGTCTGGCACCAACAACCATGCCATTCAATGTCACTTAAATCCCCATTCTGATGCTCGGTTTTAACTTCAGCAAGTTGTCTTGACCACGTCTACATGCCTAAATGCATTGAGTTGCTGCCATGTGATTGGCTGATTAGCTATTTGTGTTAACAATCAATTGAACAGGTGTACCTAATAAAGTGGCCAGTGAGTGTATATATAGATGGCTGCATTGGCCCAGACCAACTTAATTCACTGGACTACCACAGGAAAATCCTATGTACAGAAAGGTAGGCAAAACTAGTAGGGTACATATGTCAGATTTTTGTGTGGGCAGTGATGGTGAGCAAAGGGGTATGGAAACACAAAGAAGTAAGGATTAAAAAGTTTGATTTACAATGTTTTTTTTTAATTAAATAAATAAACAAATAAATAATCAGACCAATACAGAGGGACCCTTGTGTAATGAATGTTTATATTTGGACATAACAATTAGCTAACAAATTCTTACATTCTGAGCCAGATTTGCCAGTTGAATGCTGCAATGTAGTGTTGGTTGATGGACCAGTAAGTAGCAATAGACTTTATGGCAGCCTTTTTGCTAAAAGCACCAATGAAAGGGCATCAATGGTTTGATGCAAACAGCCCATATGACAAATGACCTGCTCTAGTGAGCATGATACAAGGTATAATAGTATGCTGGTTTTGTCTAATCTCTTTAGATCAGTGGTTCTTAACCTTGTTGGAGGTACTGACCCCCACCAGTTTCATATGCGCATTCACTGAACCCTTCTTAATTAGAAAAGTTAGTATGAAGGGATTAAAATATTAAGAAAGAAATCACACGACGTACCATCACGACAGTTACAATTCGACTACTGGGTGCACCAAATTCCCTGCAGCACAGATAGGCCGCCAAGCGATGTGGCGTTATCACCTGCAGCCAATGATGGACAAGCGGGGCGTGTCATCACGAATCATATGAGTCGGGTGTGTGTCTTGACCTCTGCCGAACCCACAAGATTGACTCACCGAACCCCTGGTGTTCGATCGAAACCCAGGTTAAGAACCACTGCTTTAGATATTAACTATGTAAATGTCACTTTTAGAGTGAAAAAATACTCTCTCTAATGATCAAATGCAAAACTAAAAAGGAGATTAAGCAGAAATTGCTACAGGGTTCAGCTGTGAGAGGTGACTGATCTACTCTATCACAGTTTAATTATTCCACATTTAATTTTAATAACGCTTGTTACCATCTAACAATTTCTATCATTGGATGAGGGTTATGTTTCAAAATATAAATATTTTTGCTGTCTATGATACTTTTGGGCTTAATTATTTTTAATAGTCATAATGAGTATAGTGACACAATTTATTGAATTACATACATCAAAGCCAGAGGGAATTCTGTTGTGGACTGACATATGATGAGAAATAATTTAGTATTATTAGTATAGTGGTTTGGTTTGTGGAACAGCCGCTAAGCACATGTGGCTAAAACATAATTTAATTTTCCAAAAATACTCAAACCAAGAATCTCTCTTGGATCTTCCCTGAAGGCTCTAGGTATCCCAGCTTATTACCAGGCTTTGGGGACAGGATTTGCATACCACATGCTAGCTTTCTAGGGCTAGCTGTCCACAACTCCCCAATTAGACTTTAAAGTTGAGGGAAATGTATTGTCAAAAGCTTTATTAATATTATTAATAGTTTAAAATGGGATCACATTGTAATTTAGATGCTACACACATTATAGTAGTAGCCAAAGCTAGAGAAACCATGAAGTGAAGGCAACTACAGCATCCTAGTACATCCGTGAGGGAATTCCCATTAAAGGAGGCATATTTCCACAATGCTTGAGTAGGAGAATGAATATTCATTAAAAGTATTTATTTAGTTTGCCAAGTAAACCTATGAATATCTGTATTGGGCCAGATAATAATGCCATCAAATGCATTAAGTTCTGGGGTAGACTCTCTCTGAACTACGTAAATATATATTAAGTGTGTGTGGACACACTTGGGATTATGTATAAAAACTGCCTCTTTAATTTCCCTGCTGCTCGAGCCATTGCATTGGTTGCTATGGTTATAAAACTAATTTACAAACATTTTACCAGAATCACCTGTTATTCCCGTGATCGCTTTTCTTCTTCACTTTTATTCTTAGTCTTTTTTTACAGTGCTATATAACAGTGTTATTGTTAAGAAAATTAAAGTTAAGCTCATTTCGTAGATCAACATATTTGCTGCAGAGTCAGGATTTCTAATGCACAAGTTTGTCTATGTAGACATTTGCTGCCCATCCAATAAACGGATAATTCTCTCTAAAGAAATCTCAGACTATGATCAGTTATATAGTTTGCTTATTTCTCTTTCTTAAAGCTTTCCTGCTCTCTGCAAAATCTTCTGTAACTTCCAATTATAGCTGGACTGAGTGAAGCAGACAGGGCTAATGTGAATGAATTATCTCTCGGCAACTCTCTCTGACTGTACGGTGCATGAGGATTCCATAGAACTGAAACACATAATCCAGAAAACTCGTTTTTCCTCCAGAGAGCCATCCATCAAAAATAATACAAATATTCTGTACTAAATTTGGTAGTGCACCCGCTCTAGCTAAAAACCAACGTATGGTTTAGAGAAACATGGCCACAGTTCATTACTGATGGAAAAATAGTCTGTTACCATTGCTCTCAACCCTGAAGTAGGTTAATAGAGTTCCTGTATCTGAAGTAGCAAAATAACTAAATGGTACTGACTACAAGATGCTATCAGACAGGATTGCCCTGCATTGCCATGAAAGGGTTAATCACAAGCGTATCATCAAAACTGCAAATAAGAACACTGTGGGGTTTTTTTCTAAAATACTGTAGATCTAATGTTTTTCTAAACAGTCGGTGAATGCCCTAAGTTTTAAATTCTTGCACATGCAATACATGAGAAGGAGAGGGGTTTTGTAGAAAGGGTAAGTAAGCTTTAGAGCCTGAATTATTTGAAAACCATTGCATTTTTGCTATTCCCTATTTTACTTTAAACTTAGTTTTTTCTTCCGCCACAGCTTTTTAAACGGGCAAGTGTCCAGTGCCCTTGCTAATATACAGTAAACATGTATCTGGCTGTTGGTGATAATCCTGGGGCTTCAGTTTAATAGTCCTATCCCAATAGTCTTTTTTATTGGTAAAGGCAATCAGCTTACCCCAGTTTTATTAAACCAGTAACCATAGATTAATTTAAACAAACACACATATTGTAGTTTTGACTTGAAGATAATCAATAAAGGGTCAGAAGAAGCGAGAAGGGTGCTGGGTTGTGTAGTGTGGAGCATTAGGAGCAGGAAGAGGGAGGTGGTTCTACCACTTTACAGATCTTTACACTTTACATACCCCATCTCCAGAAAGATATTGACACATTGGAGAGGGTTCAGAGGAGGGCTACAAACAGAGGTGGATCCTTTATATGGCACCTCCACAAACACACACAAAACAAAATTATGTTGGCAAGAATATCTACTTGAAAAAATTTGTAAACTGTATGTCAACTGAAAAAAAAAATATTAACTTATAAGTAAATTGAATAAATGTTATGCCTTTATAATAATAAATAACATTTCCTGAACAGATATGGCATAACCTCATCACCACACAGTGAGCCAGACCTTTCATATGGTAGGCCTCTGCCTCTAAAACAGCCTGCCTGTGCCTCTGCTGCCCTTTAGCAGACTCAGTGTCACCTCTGCCCCTGAAGCAGCCTGCCTGTGCCACCTCTGCCCCTGAAACAGCTTGCCTGTGCCACCTCTGCCCCTGAAACAGCTTGCCTGTGCCACCTCTGCCTCTCAAGCACTGTCTGTGCCAACTCTGCCACTCAGCCTGCCTGTGCCATGTATGCCCCTGAAAGAGCCTACCTGTGCCATCTCTGCCCCTGAAGCAGTCTGCCTATGCCAACTCTGCTGCTCAAACAGCCTGTGCCAACTCCGCCCTTGTCTAAAACTAGAGAGTCAGAGGCTTAGATGTAATGTACAGAAGTTCTACTTTACAGAGAGGGTGGTAGATAAATGGAACAGTCACCCAGCAGAAGTGGTGGAGGCTACTACAGTGAGGGAATTTAAACATACCTGGGATAAGCATAACGATTTCCTTACTATGGGACTGGACCAAGGACAGACTGGGGTTTGCATCCTTACATCAGGAAAAATGGGCGGACTAGATGGGCCAAATGGTTCTTATCTGTATGTTTCTATGTAAATGATCTTAGATCTCCACAGAGCTGAGCACAAACTATGGAGCTTGGCAGATCTGCTTGGGAAGATATGGGAATGACCACTAAATTAATAGGTAGGAAAAGCCATTATGCATCTTGATAGATACCTCCCAACAATTAAAACATCTGTTTTAGATGGATAACTGCTTTATTTATTTTATTTTAGTTTTGGTTTATAAATGTGTTTTATCTACACAACATAATGTGTAAACACATATTATTTTATTTTTAATGCACTTTTTGTTGGTAAGTGCTTCTGTACATTACACGTTAACACAATGTTACGTTTGACTACAGTCTTGAAGTCTTCATTATCTGCAGATATCAGCAGGATGTAATTCTTAGAAATCAGACACATAACTTGTCCTGATCGGTCAGGAAGCTCGCAATAATTAGCATTGTTCTAACGACAATGCGCACGGAATCCATTCTGACATCTGGTGGACCCAGCTCAGCAGCTCACGTCAAAGCCATTTAGTCTCTCCACTGTCTTGTCACTTTTGTAAAGAGTTTGTTAATGAAGGAATGTACAGAGATGAAGTGGAAAAACCATGGGGGCCACATGCAGTATGCTTGGAAGATGTTTGTTATTGCTACAATACATTTAACAGATAATATAATGACAAGAACAGAATAGGCCATCCCGTCAAATTGTATTAAAATTCTGTATGTATAATTACAAAATTAAACTTAAAATGACTAAGTAGATACATTTTCAGATCAGGAGTGGTCCTAAGCAGATGCCTACCCTACTGATTCTAGTGCCAGAATTTGTGGAACCTTTAGGGAATTTTTTTTTCCATAAGTTTGGCCAACCATGTGTCCCTTTTTCATTTTAAGTGTATCCACACAAAAGTTATACTGTTATATAAGAACAGATACGGCTTCCTTTTGATAACACTTTTAGATGTATAGTCCAGTATTTAGTATGATTAATATATATTGAAAAAACTAAAATATTTTGAAAATATATTGTGACTATTGAGTTGATTTTGGAAATATACCTCCACAATGTGTGTGTGTGTGTGATTTCTGCCTGCGTTGGCTTTCTGAGTATAAACAAGACATGTCCTGTTTGTGTCTTTGTGGGGGGGGTGGCGATGATAAAGGGCCTTTTTTGCTTGGTGCGCTACTTGGTTAGCGACTGGCCCCACACCAATAAATGTTAGCCATAAAATTAGTTTTCTGTGCTTTTTTTCTAGCAATTCTTCCTTGTTGCTTAGGGTTTTTTGCACAGGTTATGTGCAACTGCAAGGAAATTTACCAAACATTATTTAGCTACATCTCTAGATTACAGAAATACCTCACATGTATAGGCTTTTTAAGGTATTTGAAAGTTGCAGGGCCTATATCTATTTTGGGACTGTTAAATAGCCTCTCAGTTCAAAATATCCTCACAAAACTATATTTCTAAAGGCAGGCAACCCAGGGTATTTTAGTAGAAGCACTTGTACACTTGGTTCTCAACGCCTGATATTTGTTATGTGTGGTAACTGCCTCATTTAAATTGTACAGCGCTGCGTAATTTGTTGACGCTTAATAAATAAAAGATAATAATAATAATTTCTAACGACAGGATACTCTACAATCCTCTGAAGAGTGGCCTTGTGAGGATATGGGACTAGCCATCATGTGCACAGGATGGTGCAAGCTGCCCTAGACAGTCTTGCGTTGTAGGTGAAGTAGGCACGGCTAACTGATGTTCCTCTGCCCTGAGAAAGAGGAAGTTGACCTAGAGACCTGAGGAAGGAGATATGAAGAATTCTCAAGTATATGCATGGGTCCAGATTTTCTAAAAACACAGGCACACTGTGCCGAACAGCCTGAGGTGAAAGCTGCAGGAGCGGCGGCGAGCGGGAGGTGGGATGTATGTATATGTGTTTGTATATATGTGTATATATGTATATATATGTAAGCATTGATGTTTACTTGTGTGTGAGCATTGAAGTGCACTTCTGTGTGTGAGCATGCATGTGCATTTGTGTGTGTGAACATGCATGTGTACTTGTGTGTGTGAACATGCATGTACTTGTGTCTGAGCATGGATGTGTAATTATGTATGTGTAGGTGTTTGTGAGCATGTATGTGTAAGTGGGATGAGATGGAGTATGTGTTAGTGAGTATGAGTAAGTGTGTCTAATTTGTGTAACATTTGTGTTTACATTTGTTGTATGTTGGAAAGGGGACGCAAGGGACAAAGTAGGCACAGACAACTTGTTTAGGGGCAATGATGGCACAGACTAGCTGTTGAAGTTGGGAGCCCCAGGGTAATTTTTGCAACAGGGCCCCGTGGTTTCTAGTTACGCCCCTGTTTCTATCTGCTATATGTTTTATTTATTACATATTTCAGAGGTTCGGGTGATATTTGTAATCCTACCTGCCATAAAATTCATAAAATGGTGGGGACATCATAGTCTTAAAACTTGTATAAGAAAATGATACAAACATTTAAAAAAATGTTTTAAATATTGTGATGTTTTCCTTTTTGAAACAATTTTACTTTTTGTATATCGTTTAGTTTCATGCAACTGCATTGTAGCCATTTGTATGTGTACTTGCTCTGTTACCTTAGCTCAATCTACTAGACAAACAATCTGACTCCTAATCATACTACCTGTAGTTAACAATAGAATTGTTCAGTCTCAATCACCCAGCTGGACACTCTGACTAATGAAGGCCTATGGAAGAACTTCATTATCATTGCCATAAAAAATCAACTCAGTGTAGTGTCTGAAAAGGGAAAATCGCCATAAATATCACATAAACAACAATGGCAGCCTCCAGCTCTGCAGACAAAGGATGTTTATTAAAACATGAGATAAGAAGAGGTTTTTGTCAATGTTATATTTCATTGTATATATATATATATGTATCTGTATCTTGTATTTATTAAGCGCCAACAAATTACGTAACACTGTAATAGGTGGGGCAGTTAACACACATAACAAATATACATTATTACATACAGACACACCGGGAGTTGAGAACCCTGCCAGTGAGCTTGCCAGGGAGGTAGCACAAAGTATTGACTAAAAGGGTGGCAACTTTTTTTGAATAAACCTGTGTTTTTAATTGTTTGCAATTCATGAGAGTATTTTTGTATATTGTTGGAAGAAAAGTTTAAAAGGTTAAACAATAAAGACAAATTTTTACAGCGGTCTTTGTTCATATGTATAATGTATAAAGTGACAAGACGATATCTTAAGATTTTGTTTTCCATGGGATTCCCCATTTAAAAAGATAGGAAGTTAGGAAAGGAAATGTGTATGCTGGTAAATGCGCAAGAACAAGGAAGAATCCAATAGCAAGAGTGATATATGCCCATAGAAATGTATTACCACCATGAAGGACTTAACTTTGCTAAAAACAATATGATTATGCACTAAATCTTATTATTTAAAAAAATAAAGATCAAGCAGCTTGGGCTTTGTCTAAAATAGTGTATGCCCTTTAAAGGCTGCACTGACCTTGGACTGGCAAGCTAACTTTGCAAAATTGTAAAAGCTGACAAGCCTTCCATGTTTTTACTGGCTGCTTTACAGAGTGGGTTAGAGAAAGATTTGCTCAGGGAATCAGCACTTTTCGAGCCAATAACCCTATTCTTAAAGACTCTAATTAGCACTAATGAGCGGCAGGGGAAGCGGTATGATGTGGCTGGGAGAACAGACTCAGACACAGTGATGCAGCAGAAACCCCTGGAGTGCCAGCATACAGGTAGATTTCCTTGAGGTGTTTAGTTGGGGAGGTTAAGACCCTGTGCTCACTCACCACAAATGGCTGTGTCACAAAAACCAAAAATTAAAGTCATTAATTAATTCAGAGTTGGGATTGTTTTCCGCCCGCAGTTCTAGGTGATGATGCTGGCGGAGATGTTTCCATAGCAACTAAAATATTTTTAGTGACAAAAAATGTGAACCGTTGAAATGCGTGGGGGGTTGGGGGAGATGGAGCTTCCCTCGATCACACAGTGAGAAATATTGGTTTACTTGTATGGTCTGTTTTCCATGTTAGCATCTGCTAAAATGTCCGCATGCCTGCTTGCCTAACTGCTTGCATAAAATAAACGTGTCTGTCTGCCACGTTCTGATGCCTTTGTGTTTGAGAATGTAATTCTTTGCAAGCTGGGATATCTTTTAACCTTCAGGGAAATTGCTGGCCTTCTAGCTCCAAAAGAGCTAATGAGCCAATGTGAAAATGATTCACCATCTAACCTGTGGCCTCAGAGTCTCATATATATCAGCTGTGTATAATGCTAGGCTGGATTAGCTGTCACAAGTGGCACAGCAGCCAGTCTCCTCTTTTGTTAATGATGAGCCAGCATGTGATGTGATGGAATTTTGTAAAGAGCTATGCTCTTGTTATTGCTTCTCTACTACACCTGTATGACCAAATATACAGAATGTGTGTGTATATCTATCTATCTATCTATCTATCTATCTATCTATCTATATATATATACACACACACTATACACACTATAAAGCACTCTTTCAGGGGGTTGGGAGAAGCTGCTGGGGCAAATTTATTCTAGAGCTGTGATAAGGTAACAGTTCTATGGTCCTGTATAATGTCCTGTTTCAGCTCTCACCTGTGAGATGGACAGGAACTTGGGTCTTAAGAGCTTGACTTAAGGACTTAAGTAATAAAACTGACATTTTTGGAACGGACTATGTGTGCTATGTGGAAATGCGACCGAGAAGAAAGGGCCTTCAAGTTCCAGCTAAGGATGTAGCAATATCACTAAATATATACAGTCAGCTAGGATGACAGGGAAGAAGGAGGAATATAATAAAGAAAATGTATTTAACTGTATTGTCCCAAGAGAAGATGATATCTTTAGTAAAAGGTGATACATCTTTTTTTCAATGTTGCCCCAATAAAAGGTATCAACTACTGATATAGCACCTAGAGATGGCACTATGTAAATAGTTGAAGTGGAATCAGCCACAATAACCCTACAGGCATTGGAACCTTGCCAGCAACCAATACACTTAAAGAAATCCCAGGCAATGGAGTGCTGACCTTGGCCTGACCCAGGACCTGCCACCACAGCTACCCTCTTCTCTTCCAAGTGCTGAGTGTCTTATCCCAGAGCTCTGACTCTAGGGAGACTGTGTCAGGAGACCTACAGAGTAAGCATAGCACAAGGAGCATAATCCCCTTAACCCTGAAAATAAATCTCTGTTTATGTATATTTTTGTTGATCTGATTATTCTTGCAAATGACACTAGAAAAAGATAGCAAAAAGTTTTTGTCACTATTGCAAGAAACAAAGCGTTGACTATAGCAACCAGAAGTCCTATAGGGTAATTAAAATAGACATATAGGGCCCTCATAACTAAGACAAAGATCATAAAAATGTGGTTGTTAATTGGTAGCGATAACTGGAAGGAGGTCATGGATAAATGATGGATAGGTAATAAAGGCTTCCTGGGGGAACAATAATTTGATGGACAAGATGAACACATAATTGTCTGTCTCACCTGCCTATATTCATTGGTCGGATTAAATGTGATAGTATTATTGTCTAGATGGAACTATACTAGCTGTGATTCCCTGAGCATCGGGGGATGTTTCAAAGTCATGGGAAGAAGAGGGTATCATCCCCCCAAGATATAATAACTGCACAATTTAAGTTAACTAACGTCAGACATAAACATTATTTTTTATGAACTGTATAACAAGTAATGTATGACAAAAAATGTGATAGAACCTTTATATGCAAAGCACAGGTCCATTCATATATAACACAACTGGATCCATATCTAACTTACCATCTAGATTGTGAAATAGTTTTATGATTCTGATGGTAATTCCCATTCAAATGATACCCTACTGTTTTACCCATAATGATAGAAAAGCAGGGTCTATTTTTAGCAATATAGCTACTTGGACAAATCGTAGCATAGCCACGACTCCCTAAATCATGGTGCCCCTCTCTAGTTATTTCAATGTTGGAATGCATGCAATAATTTGGTCAGAGTCTGGACATGTTGAGAATAACATGGGTAAAATCACTATTCTCCTAGGCCTGGACTCTACAAAGGAGCTCAAATACTACATATATGTTTTTCAAAATGGTTGCTCATCTAGAAATGCAATGGCTGACTTGTACCAAGCAATTCTATTTAAGTTAATTTAAAAGGTTTTATGCCATACTGATCATGTCTTGTAAAAATTCTTAAATTGGCCGTGGGGGGCCATTTAGGTCAGTTTGAGGATTAAGAAACCCAAAATATAGGTTCCTTTAGATGAGAAATATCTTTAAAGATGCATTAGAAAGAAAAAAAAAACTCTTATGTAAAAATGGTCAGATTAACTGTGCATTTTGTAGAGCCAAAGCACTGAGCTTTTTTTTACTGCTAGTGTTGTCTAGTAATAAGGGGACTTAAGCTATAGGGAGGAATCATGTATTGGGACTCACAGCTGTGTGTTGACCTCTGGAATCATTCATGCCAGATAGCAAGGACTCAGCAGTGCTGGGTTTTTGAACAGGATGACAATTTTGTAATTGTGGAAGTAAGACTTCTATATTTATCCATACACATAATATATTTGATATGTTCATTGTTATATGGTCTTCAATGATCAGGATGATTTTAATTACCTCTATATATACATTAAGTGGTAAAGAAGAGTGAGAAGAAAGGGGGGATCAAAAAGTAAAGGAGAGATATTAGCAAAAGAGGGAGAGAGCTGGGGAGAAGTACGTGTCAAACGAAGAAACATAAGGAAAAGGCAGAGGCCAAGAGAAAAGAACGATAAGGAGAGAAAAGAAAGAGGGCAAAGAGAGAAAAAGGGTGAAAGGAAGGGTGTGGGGGGAAATACATTAAAACCAAAGGGGGGCTGGCTGGGACATCAATACACAGGGGGAAAAACAAACAAACAGCAAACCAGTGTGGAAAGCATTTTGGATGTGTTTAGGGGTAGGTGTGGCAGAACCTGTCCTGGTGTGTGTGTGTTTGGCTGTCTGTGTGGCAGAGCCTGTCCTGGTGTGTGTGGGTGTCAGTGTGGCAGAGCCTGTCCTGGTGTGTGTGTGTTTGGGGGTAGGTGTGGCAGAACCTGTCCTGGTGTGTGTGTGTTTGGTTGTCTGTGTGGCAGAGCCTGTCCTGGTGTGTGTGTGTGTGTGTGTGTGTGTTTGGGTGTCGGTGTGGCAGAGCCTGTCCTGGTGTGTGTGTGTGTGTGGGTGTTGATTTGGCAGGGCCTGTTCTGGTGTGTGTGTGTTTGGGGGTAGGTGTGGCAGAGCCTGTCCTGGTGTGTGTGTGTGTGGGTGTTGATTTGGCAGGGCCTGTTCTGGTGTGTGTGTATGGCTGTCTGTGTGGCAGAGCCTGTCCTGGTGTGTGTGTGTTTGGGTGTCGGTGTGGCAGAGCCTGTACTGGTGTGTGTGTCTGGGTGTCGGTGTGGCAGAGCCTGTCCTGGTGTGTGTATGTTTGGGTGTCGGTGTGGCAGAGCCTGTCCTGGTGCGTGTGTCTGGGTGTCAGTGTGGCAGTGCCTGTCCTGGTATCTATGTGGTGTCGGTGTTGCAGAGCCTGTACTGGTGTCAGGGCGGGCTGTTTGGGGACAAAATTGGCTCATGCTGGGCTGTTTGGGGACAAAGTTGGCTCACTCTCGACTGTAATTTGTTAATGTTATCTTGGTGCTGGTCGGGTTCTATGTGGGCAGTGTGGACACCAGGGCTGGTGAGCTGCATCCTGTGAGCTATGCTGTAATTTAGGGGCTTTTATCTATACTGTTAATGTTTAGTTGTTATGTGATTTCCAGTTGATCTGTACCTGTATAGCTGGTTTGTGTGTCATTCTGTTGATCTGTATCTGCTTTGCAATGCTTCCATACATTATTTATGTATACCTGCAAATACAGGGTTTATATTTCTTATTCTGTTGTGTTGTTTATTTGATCTATACCTGAACTACAGGGTGTAAGTAAAAGAGCGGTATGGTTTAGTGAATGAGGGGACAAAGGGATGATTACAGGGGAGATGACCTCTCAATGTCATGGTGCAGTCAGAAGGACTGACTCTCACTGTCTTCCCCTGATCTGCAGTCAGTGTGGCAAATATATTTTTTTTGGTGTGGTAGCGGAGGGAGTGATTGCATGCAAGGGAGCATTGAGCGGGGCCCAAGAAAATGCTTGGGTAGGGTCCAATTTTTTCACTATAAAATATATTGGCAACAGGGTCTAATATTTATATATAAATTGGCAGCAGGGGCAAATATGTATATATGTTTTAGCAGCAGGGTTTAATATTTATATATATTGGCAGCAGGGTTTAATATTTATATATATATTGGCAGCAGGGTCTAATATTAATATATACCGGCAGCAGGGTATAATATAAGTATATATCCGCAGCAGGGGCTCATAATAATATATATCCGCAGCAGGGGCTAATATTAATATATATCGGAAGCAGGGTGTAATATTTCTATATATCGGCAGCAGGGTCTAATATTTATATATATATATTGGCAGCAGGGGCTAATATTAAAGAATGAAAAATAACTGCCAGTTCAGCTGTTATTTTAAAATCATATTTCAATCACTTCAAAAGTACATATGATGTAGTTAAAAATGCATGTCTAACGCATATATATATATATATATATATATATCATATGTACCTATCCCCAGCCTTTATGCTATATAGATTGCATCACATACTTCAATTTCTTTTATTCTTCAGTACCTGTGAATCTGAATATTTTTGTACATCTTCAATTGAACCTGTACATGCTTTCCATCTCCCCCCATGCAGCGAGCGAGGGGTAGTAACCAATCACAATGCAGGGGGTTAATTGTGGAAACATGCGTTGCAGTAATGTCTTTCTGTATATATCATCATGGCATTGCATGTGACAACTCCTAGCTGTGTGCCTCTATGCATGTTGCTCTGAGCCAGCGCTTTTCAGTGTGCACATGGCATTTATCTAAATGAATATTGTCAGGGGCGAAAATATAAAAAACAGATGGAATAATCAGAAAATAAAGCTTGCAGGTAATAAAACCCAAGTAATCCCAATGTGTTCAAAGGAACCTTGACTTGGCGTAGAATGATTTCTAACCATGGATGTTTAACTGTTTTGCTGCCTACTGAGGCAACAGCCAACAGCATGACTCTTTTTGATAGTGTTTTTTACATTTCCATTGCTAGAAGGCGTAGGATATAATGGATCTCATGTCAAAATAAAAATATTCTGCTGAAGAACCGAAAAAATCATTGTGATGTCTGAGATAAATTTATTGAGGACAGATATACGCAAATGTGGCACATGCTTTTTTTTAAAACAAATAGATGTTAATTATTTATGTCTTGTTGCTGGCAACTATAACACTTCTGCAAACCTAATAACTCTGGCTTTCAATTGGAGTCTCGGGTAATTCTACAGTCACATTGTCTACAATCTAGAACATACTTTTTCATAATGATTTGATGATATCCAAGCATGCCATTTGGGGTTCTTTCGCTTTTATATTACAGCTGAAATTCCTATTTTAATATAGGTGACAATTTGAAATATTTTGACCCCATTACAAACTGTTTTTCTCAGGGGACGCTTATTAAAATTAAATAGTCATTACAGTAAAACTCCTGTGACGGATTATTAAAAAGTTAGTAGTTAAAGAGTCTCATCATCAATAAACCATAAAAACTGTGTTGGCACTGGTCCAAAGACCAGTCACACTTCATTAGGTTAAATCACAAAACTTTTTCTTTTCCTGCTTTAACTTGCTGAAGTTTTTAGGAAAGAATAGAATCAGAAGTCTTCAATTAAAAGAAACAGAGGGGTTTGTTAATCTTAGCATAAGAAAAAGCCCAGACGTGCTGCTCTCCTAAAGCTGCAAGCAAGTCCTGCTACATCATTAGCCTAATCTCTTCCACTTCTCCCATAGATTTAGCAGCTGTGTGTCTTCATCCCACTGACTTGTCGAGAGAGTTGTCACTAGGAGGAATAATGACTCTGACCCTTCATTCCTTCTGTTACTCAGATACATCTGCTGTGATTCTTATACTCTCGCTAACACCTTTTTCAGGCTATTTTATGTTCCAGCACATGTTTTTAAATCAGCATTTTAAATATTTTTTTATTAATATCTGGGTTTTTTCAATGTTAATAATTAATCCACTAGACAATGTCACAACTTGTGAACTGTCTAAATTAGCAGTTCACACAGCCCAGGTGTATGGGGTCCATACATAGTCCCACCCCAGTGCATTCTCTCAATATTGAGAAATTGTTTTCAGGGAGACGTGCAACATGGGGGATGTGTTTTTTTTAAAAAATATTGGAGACCCTGAGGAAGGAGCTTATTTTTTTAATAAAGAGGAGCCTTAGGGAGGATAGGTGGGTTTTTTCCTTAACATGTGGGGTCTTGAGACACAGAGAAAGCTTGGACATTTCTAGTGATGACCCTGTTAGACTAAATGCTTAAACTACTACACATTTTGGCTTCAGATCAAGGTTTTACCTGTGAAAGATTGATACAATTCTAAACATAGAAACATATAATTTTACAGGAGATAACAACTATTTGGGACATCTAGTCTGCAATATAAAGACTCTAATCCTAATCAGTCTTTGGTCTTGATGTCATGTTCCACACTCCACAGCCGATTCTTTTTTTTACTGCATTTCATTAAATAAATATCCAAATTGAAAATATACCTGCCAAGCTATATAGCGGAAGAACTGCCAAGGCAGAGAATTCCTATTATGAGCAAGCTTTTCATTCAACCTGTATAAGTGTAGAGCCTGTTAGAATTCTCATGTTGGCTGGATGTGGCCTGAATATCCCTATGAGCCCTTTACAAGTTATTTTTTTCTTGTCCTCAGCACTACTTATATCTATTAAATCCTGCAGACTTCAGAGCACTGGTTAGACAGCATACAGAAATAAGAAACTTGTTGCCATTAAATGCCATGAGCAGGGCGCAGATTTATGGCAATGTTTTTGGACATGCCCAGAAACCCAGACATTTTGTAAGGAGATGAAACATCACTTGGAAAACCATGCGTGGGGTCTTTCCCCTTATAGCTAGGGTTAGACATCAACCCTCTAGCAAGATTATGCAGCTGAGATTATCTGTGGCTTGGAAAACAATCGCGTATAGATGGATAGATCACTTCCATCCACCCTACCAATGGGCCATCTCAAACAATAATCATATTAAAACATTTCATGCTAACAAAACCCAAAGGTATACTGTGTATCACATTATGTGCAAATCGTACAAGAGCAATGGAAAATAAGTGGATACTAACATCACATCGCATGTACGGCTTGTGGCAACTAATATACCCTAGAGTCATTTAAAATGTATAGGCTGGTGCTGTTATCATGTAACTCATGTTGGGAAGTACGTACGGGTCTCCATGGCGCATATGTAAGAGGTTATACAAAGGAGATCATTGTTGTGGGAGATTGTGCCATGTAATCATGGATTTTTTTCCCCCGGGTCAAATTTTCTATAGCAACTGAGAGATTAGGTGATGGCTTCCGATTTTATACTGATGGAATCATAGTAGTATTGGCTGTGTCGCAAATGGGATATACATCATACAAATAAAATCTAATCGATTGGATTAAGTCATTTTCATTCTACTACACAAGGTGAAAGACCACTATTTGTTCAACATCTTTGCTCGGTTAACTTTTCACTCAATTCTCTCTTAAAGCAACATTTAAGTGGGCTTCCTTTGTATTGGGGTATTTCAAGCAAACATCAATATAAACCCTTATCTCTATTTTCATGATTTTTTTTTCTGGAAGGGGAAATTTTATTGAACTATATTAAATGTTTAGTTTTAAATTACAATGATCTGTGAAGCCGGTAAATTCAATAAAACGTAACTCACGCTTAACAAATCTAGGATGGATATGGTGCAAAACCAACTGAACATGAGTAGAGGAGGGAGTTTCAAGTTCTTTATATTATTCTTTACACAGCTGGCTTTTATAAGAAGAATTGAAATTTAGGACTATGAGACATTTATGGCATAAAACATATCCTAGGTGCAAAACGACTTCTGCTAAGTATTTCATGTCCCTCTGGCAGAAAAGAGGTTAAATACATATTCAGTAATAATCTCATAGTACACAAAGAGATGCTCTGCATATTTATATTGCACAAAATGCATGTTTAATTAAAGGGTGATTTATTTCTTGTGTTCTTTTGACTCACATCCGGAAATTTCTGTTTATCACACTCCCTGTTCCTTTGTGTGTATCCTCCTGTTACAAGAAACGCTGCCTTTACTGAAAGAAATTGCACAGGTGAGGAAAGAGATAGGGAAAACCGGAACCGACAAAGAGTCGGAGGCTTTGACAAATAAAACCTCATTAGAACAGCGGTGTGTTACAGCTCACACACCAGGTACTGCTACAGTCTGCCTTGCATTTGAACCTCCAGAATCATTAAATGGGCTATTTTTTTCCTATACTGTATAAATACAATTAAAATGATCTGGGCTTAAATATTTCAAAACCAATATGGGGATAAAATAACAGTGATTTGCATTTCATGTTATATTTCATGAATACATTTTTGTACTAACCTTTCAGAACAGATCTGGGAAGGGGGAACACCTGGGAAGAACTACATGGCTGGGGCTGGATTGGGCAAATCCGCTTCTTTTAGTTGGGGGGGGTGCAAATTAAAATGTGAGGATCTTTAGTTGGTGGGAAGTATATTTAGGGCAGGGGCAGATTAATAATAGGGGAAATGGGACAGCTGGTTACCTGGTGGCCCCCATTTGCAGCAGTGTAATTTATGTATGTGTCTGCGTTGCACAGCATGCATGCAGAACTTCTTGTGATAGGTGATGTGGAAGCCCAGATAGGGACCCGCTTGGTGCATGGGGCCCCCTCCTGACTCCATTATGAGTCAGTTTCCCTCTTCCTACTTCCTATCACGTGACATGATCCGCCTGTAAGAAGCTCCATTGTCGTACTCAGTAAGTGCTAACTGCATGGCTCTCTGTATGTAAGAAAAAGAATCATGGTTACTGTGTGAGGATCCCCCAGCCACCAGCCTGAAGCATCAGCAAGAGAGATACTCTTCCGGTAGGAGATGGGATCTATGTTTGTGGCAGTATGTGTGTGTGTGTGTGTGTGTGAAGGTGTTTATGTGGTGATATCGCTACAGGAATGCATGAAGATTTTATTGTACTTCTTGTTTCTGTGAATCAAATTGTTGTTACTGCTTATATCTTGTTTATTAATTGTACAGCTTTGTGGAATATAATGGCGCTATATATCTATCAATAATGATAATATGTCTATTTGTTTTTATGTACACCGATAACATAATGACCATCTGCCTAATATTGTGTAGGCCCCCCTGACCGCAAGCATTATGACCACTGACAGGTGAAGGGAAAAGTGGTGAACCGGCCAAGGCTTATTGATGCACTTAAGGGAGGGGGGGGCTTGGCCCATGTGGTCAAATCCAACAGAAGAGGTACTGTAGATTAAAATGCTAAAAAAGTTCATGCTGGTTCTGATAGAGAATTGTCAGAATACACAGTGCATTGCAGTTTGTTTTGTATGGGGCTGCATAGTCATAGACCAGTCAGGGTGCACATGCTGACCCCTGTTCACTGCCAAAATCACCTACAATGGGCACGTGAGCATACGAACTAGACCACGGACCAATGGAAAAAGCTGGCCAGGTCTGATAAATCACGTTTTCTTTTACATCATGTGGATGGGTGCAGGTGCGTCACTTACCTGGTACCAGGATCCATCCATGGAGGCCCTACATCGTAAACTTACAGGACTTAAAGCATCTGTTGCTAATGTCTTGGTACCAGATATCACAGCACACCTTCAGAGGTCTTGGGGAGTCCTTGCCTCAACAGGTGAGGGCTGTTTTGGTGGCAAAAGGGAGACTTACACAATATTAGGCAGCGGGTCATCATGTTATGTATGTATATATATATATATATATTTATATATATATATATATATATACACACACACACGTGTTTTTTGGTATGGTATAGTGCAAGTGCAGACTATCTTTCGGGGTACCCTTCCCTATGGTGCTCAGGTACATGTTGGAGACGTTGCCTGAGCATGGTGCCCAGTGGAAATTTGGTTGTTGTAGCCTCCGTGATATTGAGGAATACGAGTGGTTTAAACTACTAAAATGTTGGTTTGTTGTTAATGTGTTAATGGATTTAGGGGGTATGCCCAAATTGGAAAAATAACTGGCTTGGGTTCATATTGAAATTGGCAGTGGAAGTTGAATTACATAAAATTCTAAAATATCATATTTCAGGATAACAAAATATAGCTAAGTTTGTACATTTGTGCCAGAAAAAAAAAATCGCTCCCCGGACATAACTCCCAAGTGTCTTTCCTTTCAAGAAGCTGAGAAGCACTGTGAATCAATGTGATACATTCATACACGTCAGTGATTTGGACATAACACTTTGAGTGGCCTAATTTTTTTTGTTGTTTTGCTTTAGTTATATTTAAATGACAGTATATATATATATATATATATATATATATATATATATATATATATATATATATATATTCATATTCAGACCCGGTTAAGCTATTCAAAACACATAAATATATATATATATATATACATATACACACACACAGTACGGTATATTCATACATATAATGGTAAAATGCAAAATAAATAAATCTATTGATATTGGTCACAGTATACAACATATTGCAACGTAGACACACATTAAATTGCTGTTACATTCTATAATTTTTATGGATCTTACAAACATTTGAAAAAATATATAGTTCTGGTTCCAACAGCGGTTTTATCTCAGTTGTGATGGCTCATTGGTGCCTTAAACCAGACTTCTATACCTATATAATCTAATCATATGAAAAAAATGACAGTTTACAGAATGCAATTTCTTCAAATATGAAATGTATGTCTTTCCAATTATTTCTTCTTTTTCGTCACTGTTTATAAAGGGTTTTCCAAATCAAAATAGTCACACATTGTAGCATTGGAAATTGGCTCAAGAATGTCTATAATGTGCTAATATGAAGTGATTTAGCATTGCTATAGGATTTAAACAGAACTATTCACAACCCATAGAGTATGCTGTATTAAATTGATTTGCAGGTATTGTAATCAATTACTTACCCTGCCATGACTATAAAGAAGTCCAGTCTATTCCAAGTATCTCCAAGGTAACATTTCTTTCCAAAGATACCCAAGGCCACCATTTTCACCACCATTTCCATTGCAAAGAAAATGAAGATGAAGTCATCAAACACCTGGTGTTATCCACAAGACAAGAATATGGTTAGCATACCATTAATCTCATAAGTAGATACATTTTATGAGAATTGTTATAACTTGGTTATATGAACTTGAACAGTAAAGAAATAGGTGGTTCTAAACTTATACGGACAACCATTTTACAGACATATACAGTATGTCCTGTTCTATCTACAGTATTGAATTTTACCAATTTAATACAGTATTATAAACATAATTCCTAGTATTGTTGAATGCCCAAACCCTTCCCAGAAACAATTCTTTATTCATGTTAAATTTTGCCTCATCCATAATTCTTCAGGGAAGACAATAGTCATCTGTCACAAAAGAAGGCTCTGAGAGAGGCTGCCCTGGAGGATTAAAAAAATCTTAAAGGTTTGTGTTGTTCTTATTCCTAAAGAGTTCAATTAATATTTCTTGAACAGAACTTTAAATGCATAAAAATGTGCATACAAATATGAACTTAAAAATGGATTCTTCCCAAGGTAGGTGGACCTAGATTCAAACCATGTCATGACCCTTGCAAAGGAGATGAGTTGAACATTATATTCCAATTCAATAGGTCAATCATTTAATGAGTTCATTCTATATTAGTGAGTATATAAAGCTGATTGTACTTTTATCTAATAGATATCCCGTATACCTTGTTAACATGTTTACTTACTTGAAGTATTTGGCACCGATCTGATGAACAGTCAACATCTTCACAGGGTTGGAACATTCCAAGTGTTACACAATTCAAAAGAATCACCATCATGCTCAGACACTCAAACCAGGTGAGAGAAAGTAGGTTAAGGAAAACAGGTCTCCAAACTATTCACTATCCACATGCTATTGATGCTCAGTGAGCCCCAAGATGATTTATAAAATATGGTCTTCATTACAATGACCCCAGGGTAATATCTAATAATGCTACAAGGTATTATAGATGTGTTGAGTTGATTTAACCAGTTTGCTATGTTTGATGGGCACATCTAGAATAGAACAATTAAAAACCATAACAATTGAGATATTATGGGTAGAAAGTTAATTGACAGACACAATATTTCTTACTGATTTCACACAGGAAAATTATCTTGTCAGATGCTTTAACATTTTACCCACACAATTCTGATTCCTGAGCATTGGTGAAATCCTCGTAACAGTATGATCTGAGATTTTGCAAACTTCTCATTGGTTTCCAATGATTGCAGAATATTGCAGACAGATTCACGGAGAAAGAGAAGCATTTGTGCACCCCTCTTACCTCGGCAAACTAGTTTGTAATATTCTGGCTTTATGCAAAAGGGCGGAGCCACAGCATGCACCATGGAGACAGCCTCTCCCTCATTCCTCCGATCGGGGGAGAGGAGGTTCGTGGGGGCTGATCCCTGGATAACGGAGCTGATACTGGGGTGAAGCGGACAAAGACAGAAGAACAAGAAGTAGCAAGAGAAGAAGCTGTGAAAAAGGAGACAGGGACACGGAAGCGGTAGGGAGACATTGAGCTGTGGAGAGAGTGAATAAAAGTTTAGGACAGTGAATGAAAGTCTGAGAGAGCATGAGAGAGCCCCTGGGCTTAACCGGTTGTACAGTGGTGCTGCAGTTTTTTTTTTCACATTATTTTTTCTGGAAAAACATATAATTGAGCAAATACGGTACTATAGATTATCAACACTAGCTTATATGCTAGATTTGTCTTGTAGTATTACAGCTATACATTGCTGTTGTCACTGTATTTTGCTTCAATGTGCCATATACGCCTGACAACATTGATTGGAGACAGCACAGGAGTAATGCTGAGCTTCTAGTGAAATATAGATGAACTGAGTGGAATGCTTGTTTAACAGACAATACAGCATTTGGAACTCCATATGCACCCTCGCATACATATAGGTATTGAGGAATCTAACCTAATTTTCTAATAGATTTCAGTATTAATTTGTCTTTATAAGCCAAGTCATTTACAAGAAGCCAAAAAAATATATCGTCCAAGACCGCATTTCTGGAGCAAAGCAAAGCCGACAAAGAGTTGACATTAGCCAAGATGTATCCTCCTTGGTGTAATATTGAACATGTTACCTTTAATGGCTTGAGTGTGTTCACTTGTTTCCACTTAGCCAAACATAGTCAAGAACATTGCATTATGGGAACAGAGCCAATTTACTCATTGCCTACTGCCTTCTAACGCAGAACAAGGAATAATAGAACAGATTTGAAGCGGCAAAACAACAGCGTTAATGTTACTCATTTTGAACCCGGCAGCAAAATATTAGCATCAAAGGTTTAATTAACCATACATTTGACCATTCATACATTCTTAATCAAAGCGCATCCACAGCTGAAACATTTTACAAACATATTATTAACATTTTCCTAGCAGTAGACGTTTTAGTCCACTGTACACATAATAACATATTTTAAAGGATCAGTGGAACCCTGTTTTTATATGACTCAAACAGTAGGTAGACCTGCCTAATGTAGACATCTAATCAGGAGAGGGCTGAGATAACATAGGTTTAATACAACATGCCATAAAGAAACTTACAAAAGATCCAGCCATTGGATAAATACGTTTAGGCTCTACACAGCCTGGTAGTTGAATGTGGAGTTACAAAGAAAAAAAAATTCTAGGGGGGCATTGTCCTCAATCTTAACAAATCCCAGGGGAATTAACCTTTTCCCCACCAGTGTCTTGTGGACCAAACCTACCCCAAGTAGAACACTTTAATTACATTATAAGACATACTAAAGTAAAAAACAATATGTTAACATGCACAGTAATTGTGTTATGTAGTATTGCCTATGACAGAGCTTGTAAGATAAAATACCATTAGAAATAATGATGAAAGAATATTAATAAAAACAAGATTGCATACACAATAGACAGTATCTGCGTTCTTTCAAGAGCATTCCCCAAAAGTGATCCATTTTCCTCTTGCTTATTTAAACCATTTTATTTTGCACTTCTGTATTAATCCATTTCTCCCAGTCTGACATGTTCTAAAGTCTCTTACCACCATCCATTTGAATTACAATTGCCTTTCATTATTTCCTATCCTCCTTCCTTTTTACACGCATCGTCTTTGTCTATTCAGAAATAAAATGCAATTACTGATTTCATGGTTAGTGAAAAAGACAGTACGATTCCTATTGAAAATATATTTACAAGTGGATATTAAGCTCATCTCAGTTTCACTATGATTCTACTGTGTATGACACAACTGTCCAACATGGTCCTCAAGGGCCATTTATCTGCCATGATTTTAGAATTCCTCTAATTAAACATCTGATTAACCAATTATCTTTATGCATCACTAAGCAATATGCTATATATCAACCTGAAAATCTGATGAGTTTTGGAAAAACATATTTGGACAGGCCTGGATTAGGCCACAACAATATTATATTCTTGTAATAGTCCTTTACTGTGTCCAAAATAATGTATTACACTTTCTTTTCCAAAACACATTTTATAATGCTATAAATGTAAAACAAAACATTCTATTCTACAGAGGCCTTGTCAAGGTTTTGAGAAATGTTATCGAAATATTTTATATATATATATATATATATATATATATATATATATATATATATATACTGAAGGCCTTTGCAAATATTTTCTAGGCTATTAACATAATATTATAATATATACCTTGGTCAGTGGCATATATATATATATATATTGCATGGGATATTTACAGAGAGCTACAGGGGACTATTAACACTTCATTAGATATTAAGAAGGTTTACTGTTCTTTAATACTTACATATATTATTTTAATATAAGTTGCCTGCAGCAAGCTTTCATATTTGTCGATTTAGGAATTGAGTTATTTTCACAAAAAAATATTGTTTACTTTCTCCCTTTGCACTTTATTTTTGTTTTGAATCTTATCTCAGTCATTTGTCCTTAAAATACTGTTTCATGGTGCAAGGCTGCTAAAGCACATTTTTTTAAACCTGAATTCACAAGATTCTTTTAAAATGCAATAAAGTGCGATGGATGGAAATGGCAGTTCACATACGGCATCAGGATCCTCTAGGCCAGGCCCGATTTCTGAGATCATTTGCCAAGTGTCTATTGACATTGGACTGAACGGGGATTTAGTATTCTCTCCAAAAGCTAGGGAAAGATTATTGACTCAAAATGATTTCCAGATTAGCAGAGAAAGGAAGTTGCAAGCAAGAAATGACATAGACATTTCTTTGCTACTACTAAATAGGACCCGTTTGCCACATTGAATTTAGTGATAATGGTAAACATACCAATTTTGAGGATGTTTTCACAGAAAATCAACCAAAAACTAAATAAAACTCAAGAATTGAATAATAATTTATAATAATGTTTAGTAGAGAGAAAGAAGGGGAGAAATAGAGAAGAAGCGAGAAAAGAGATGGGAGGGATGCCTTGTTAGTGATTACACGTTAGTTTAAACATCACAAGTTATAAAGAGGTAAATATAGGACTCAGAACTGGTTGTTTATTTAATGATGGCCCAAGTCCAGTCGGGACAGGTGGCAACCCCTTCTTAGAATCATCCGTTACCCAGACCAGTCCTTTAAAAAAGAAAAGCACCTCATTCGAGCGCCCCTAGGTGGTTTTTGGTTTTGTCTAGAACTAAGACTGGCCTTGACAGAAAGTATGTTTGGACATCAACAGGACACACAGACCGGTGCAAATCACAAGGCAAGGTGTTAAGTGCACCAGACAACCAATAATACTCAATCAAGTATTGTATATTGATATAAAATTATTATTTTTTAATTAAGTTACCCAGTATGAATGTTGCCCAGCATGAATGTTGCCCCCCAATTAAAGTTATTTCTAAGCAGATTTAAAGTAATTGTTTTGTATAATTTTTAAATTCAACTTTTCTCTTATATTTTTATCATTGTATAACTCGAAGATAAATATCTGCAGATATACCTTATGTTATACGGCTTTACCCTGACCAAACTAAAAACAAAAACTAAGCGAAGAAAAGAAAAAACAAATTTAAAAAAAAAAACCAATTTTACCATGTAATTAGACAATCTCATTTTTTTGTAAAGTGATGCTATGGAAAAAAATATTGAGATAGTTTATTGGAATTACAAGACGTTCAGAAGCCAGTTCTGGTGGAGGCATTTTTATATTGATCCTCATAAGAAAATAATGTGTTGCCAAATATATTTTTCTATATACAGAAATTCACTGAGCTGTGAGAGCCCACGGGGAGAGCTTATTTTGTGAAAGATACATTAAGAAAGAAGAAAATGAATTAGCATGCTGAAATATGTTTGTTTATACAGAAATAGTAAACCCTTAAGGCTCTTTATCAGGGCACCTGTGTTTTCATAGTGGTCTCACACAAACTTAGCAAAGTATTTGTATGATGAAAGTACAGTAAATAAAAGCAATTTTATCTCCAGCTGTTACTTCTAAATAATGTAACTGAAGCGTGAAATTTGTCATGTTCTGACAAGTTCTTCAGTGGCTCCTCCTGAAGAGTACATGGTCCTGAAAAGCAACATTCACATTACAGAACTATTTCAAGGTATACAGATCGACCTCCTGGCATCAAAGTCTAGGGAGAAAAGGCTGATTGAATTTTTATAATCCAACAGCAGCTGGGATGCTGTCTGTTGGCCAACCATGGCGTAATAAAAACCTTGTTTCAGAAAAATAAAATGAACCACAAAGAGAAATCAAACCATTATTAATAAAATTCACTTTATGTTTTGGGGCACATATAATTTCATTAATTTTTTAAGCCTTTTGGAGGACATTTGTCAGGTTAGGAAAGGTTTTCTTCATACATCAATTTATTGTCCTCTGTGCTAATAAACAACTGGAATCATCCTCTTAATGGCGATATCTCTGCTGATGTTTGAAATGCTGTTAAGCTGAGGCAGTTGGTAGTTTCAAGCAAAGACATTTGATTACTGTAATCTTCGGGACATAGTTTTTCAAAACAGAATAGAAAAAGAACCACTGAAGGTAGATACATTTTACCAGTATGGCATCGCTCTGAATTATGTACATCCCTCTGGATTTTATACTCCGTATATGAGCAGCTGAACATTCAGCACCACGGACAGCTCAAAGCCCATTTTCAGTCCCTATACTGTTTATGAAATGAGTAACTTCCTCAGAATAATTGTATATTTTTACATTACACAATATATATATATATAAATATATATAATATTATGTATGGTATGTTATGCATGTTTTTAAATTGTATATATAAGCTTGCTATTTCGGTATTAAAAATATGAAATATTAATATTAAAAGGTAGCCTTTGGGGAAAGCTGTCCAAAGAATATGTTAAGTTCTGTTTTTGAGTTTGTAACTGGTTTCTGCCATCAGGTGCATTGACCTGAACATCTTGTTTATTACTTGTAAAATGTAAACAGCGGTCAATATGAGACCAGTTATCTCTCAGTTTTAGTATAACTTTCAAACAACTGTACTAAAATTGTTTTATATCTACTTACAAAGGGAAAAAAAGCCAATCCAGACATTGCGCTATATGCCAAAAATATAACACTTGTAGTCATAAAAAAAAAAAATGGTAGGAAATATATAGCAGAGTTTGAAATTGAATGAACCGTGAGTATTTAAGATGGAGCTCTCCACCCTCACAATGGTGACCCATGCTGCTGCTGAGCTGGCAAGGCACCGTCATCAGGTTGTCGGTTGTATCAGAGAGTGCATGTCAGTGGTGCATGGATCACTATAAAGCAATAGGGCAGACCAGACTGCATGCTATCACCTACATAAATGTGGGTTTGAGGTCTGTTCCTTTACAGAACATGGCATCACAAGGCACTAAAGATCGTCAGGAAATTCTGATTGAATCATTACTGCCCTTTGACCAAGTTATTATCTCTACCTATGAAGGTATCTCTTATACCTTGTATCTAGCCTCTATATGTTCAGCACATTACAATAATATTTTTGTTGTGTTATTTTGTTTTATATTTTTTAGGGTTTTGAGGAAAAAATATGGTTTCTTATCTGCTGCCCTTTCACGACATCTGTTTGATTTATTTGAGTTTATTTCAAGGACTGTGCATTTTTTCTAAGATGTAAAAGACTTCAACTTTGAAAGTATTACAAAGAAAGATGAAAGAAAAAACATATTATATTATAGATAGACCTTTATCTAAGCTTTGTGTTATATACGCATAAATGCAGTGAAGCACAAGTTATAGTTGGCTCTAAAATATATATTGCCTTTGATCACATCCAGACTAAAACATTGACAATATTAGATATATATATATAAAACACAAACGGTATATAGTTTTGGATACACTCTTAGCCCCACTAGCCTGACCTAGCTATATAGTAAATGTTACAGCAGCTGGTATATAAGGAAAAAAAGAATGCAAAAGTGGGAAAAAATAAGTCTCTGTCCACATATACAGACATATGCCTGTAGTACGTCTAGCAGTTATACAGTAACAGATGGCCTTATACTTTAAGGTAGCCTTTACTTTGACCTTAACAGTATATCTACAGCAAGGTTCTGATCTATAGGGACTGAACCAAAGTAACATTTGATAATTTGATGGAAGATAAAAACCATTCAGCCCATATAGTGAGGAACTAAGGTGGAAAAGGTTTTAATGCCCTACTCGTTAGTCAACCTCCTTAAAAAAGTGTCTCTTATAGCTTATTACAAATAAATGAGGTATAAAAATCCACGAGGAGTTGTGTACGAAACAGATTCTGAAAGCAAAATCTGAAGTGGTCTTGTCACCATAGCAACAAATGGAATAAACTAATAAGCAAGAAGACCAAATTGGTTGTGATTGTGATAAGAACAGTTTTTTCAAATGCACAAGTATCATACCCATAGTTTTTAACACATCTTGGTATCTTTGAGTATATTTATATTTCTTTTGAGACCTAGCCATAGAATATACAGCTATTTATGTATTTCTACAGGATAACTAGCAACATATTTTATAAAGATAGTATATATAAAGATATAGATAAATATCATAGGAGCTTACGCTTTAATGTTACATACAGAAGAGTCATGGGGCCATACATAAAAAAGATATCTTTACATAAAACTACCATATAAACTGATATAACATATACAACTGTACAGTATATAAGTATTTCATTTTTTCTTTATGTTGGCAAAGATTCAGAATATGCAGCATCTCATTTGCATGAATAAGAGAAAAGGATTGCGGCTCTTATAAATGTAGGCTAGTGTAAGACTGCGTCAGTCTTCTATTTTCTTAAAGTTTTTCTCCCTTTCATCATTAGTTTTCACAGAAGAATCTCAATCAGTGAGTTGTTAATTCATTTCCAGTCAATCGAAAGAAGCAGAGATGAGCCATGGGTTATCTATTTGTATTAACGAGCCTAGGGGTTGCGGCAGAGAGCAGATGGCATATTGGCCAGAATAGAGTAGCCGGGGAGTAGAAAAAAAGACAGAGCACATTTGAACAGGGGTTTACATGTTGACATTTGCCTTTGAAATGTATTACCCAAATGTAACATTTTTCAAACTGGTTAGTTTGGGGAGACCTGGCTTTCTCCTGTGATACATTTACATTCTCTAACTGTGCAAATTGCTCCTGATGAGCTTCTTTGTGTTCCCTGTCAGCCCTGATTTACAGGGTCTCCCCTCACTCCTGGGAGGTATTTGCATTTCAATTTCCATTAGCTGTATTCTTTCCCTTGTGCCTTGTAGCATCCTTAGAGAAATGTTGCTCTGCTTTTGAATTGGATAACAAGCTGCATGGCGCACACTGAGCACTGCAGAGATGCTGGCATCACTCGATGGAAGAGTAATCTGCTAAAAATCCTATTGTAACTGTGCTGTGGCCATTTCTTGGCTGGAGAACAAATACAAATCCAAGTATCAACATTTACACTTCCAATTCTTCTAATCACACCACCTACACTGCTATTCTGTAATAGAATAGAACTCTCCACCTCTTGAACTACAACCATTTTAAACATTGTCAGCTCTTGGATGGCTACTAATATGCTACAATGTTACTTTATACGTAATACCACAGCACAAAAAGTACATGTTGACCATCACTGAACCATTATCTGCAGTGGAGTATTCTCGTCTAGGTTGACTAGGCCTAGAGTGCCAGTTCAATCGGAGCAACAGCCCATCTGCTGCATAACCGGGGTCAGATCGCCCTACTGGGGCCCTTGTGACCATCATATGTACATTATGGAGCACCGTATACTTATAAGATGCAACTTGCTGGGATAGGACCTAGCCTGGTGATTTGCAGTAGACAGCAGCCACAGTCAGCAGGGTGTTGGAGGATGAATATCAATAGTGCCATTAATTATCTCATAATACAACTTTATTATAAAATCATTCCGATGCAATTGCTTAAAGCTCTGGACTACAAGTACCTAATGTTCTTGATGGTAAGATCCTTTAGCTATAATCTGTGACACAATCAGTTCTTCTAATTGTGTATTTCTCTAAGGGCAACAGTCTCTAAAACAGTAAACCTGGTTGTTGATAACCCGGGAATGGTCTTGACAGTTGCTGCAGCACTACAGAGCCTATTAGCTTTCACACAGTATAAAGTTTGTACAATGCTATATAAAACAATAAATAATAATAATAATGTCCATTAAGAACTGAATACGCTCAATGGGCCATTAGTTGGACAACACCAATACAGGCTATGATGAATATACACTCACTGGCCACTTTATTAGGTACACCTTCCTAGTACCGGGTCAGACAACCTTTTGCCTTCAAAACTGCCTTCATTGTTTGTAGCATACATTCTACAAGGTGCTGGAAACATTCCTCAAGAGATTTTGGTCCATATGGGCTCGATAGCATCACGCAGTTGCTGCAGATTTGTCAACTCCACATCCATGATGCGAATCTCCCGTTCCACCACATCTCAAAGGTGCTCTATTGGATTGAGATCTGGTGACTGTGGAGGCCATTGGAGTACAGTGAACTCATGTCATGTCATGTTCAAGAAACCAGTTTGAGAGCTTTGTGACATGGTGCATTATCCTGCTGGAAGTAGCCATCAGAGAATGGGTACACTGTGGTCAAAAAGGGATGGACATGGTCAGCAACAATACTCAGGTAGGCTCAGGGTCCCAAAGTGTGTCAAGTACCACACCATTACACCACCACCACCAGCCTGAACCGTTGATACAAGGCAGGATGGATCCATACTTTCATGTTGTTTACACCAAATTCTGCCCCTGCCATCTGAATGTTGCAGCTGGAATCGAGACCTATCAGACGACGCAATGTTCTTTTAGTCTTCTATTCAATTCTGGTGAGTCTGTGCGAATTGTAGCCTCAGTTTCCTGTGACAGGAGTGTCACCCGGGGTGGTCTTCTGCTGCCGTACCCCATCTGCTTCAAGGTTCGACATGTTGTATGTTCAGAGATGGTATTCTGCATACCTTGGTTGTAACGAGTGGTTATTTGAGTTACTGTTGCCTTTCTGTCATCTCAAACCAGTCTGCCCATTCTCCTCTGACATCAAAAAGGCATTTTTGTCTACACAACTGCCGCTAACTGGATATTTTCTCTTTTGCGGACCATTCTCTGTAAACCCTAGAGATGGTTATGCGTGAAAATCCAAGTAGATCAGCAGTTCCTGAAATACTCAGACCAACCCGTCTAGTACCAACAACCATGCCACGTTCAAAGTCACTTAAATCCCCTTTCTTCCCCATTCTGATGCTCGGTTTGAACTTCAGCAAGTTGTCATGACCACACCTACATTCCTAAATGCATTGAGTTGCTGCCATGTGATTGGCTGAATCGCTATTTGTGTTAACAAGCAATATACAGGTGTACCTAATAAAGTAGCCAGTGAGTGTGTGTGTGTATATATATATATATATATATATATATATATACCACTGTGCATATACATACTACTCCTGGTTGTAATATCTTGATAAAAATATAAAAAAAATAGGACAAAAGAGACGTAGGTTTCATAACTCAAAATACAGTTAACATAAGACTCAACATTTCAAATAGAGACATTTGTTTTAGGATTGCTGTTATGGGGTACGGCTATAGAATGAATTTCTATGTGGCAGGCTGGAAGCTAATTATGTAACTGAATAAGGCATTTACAAGAAAAAAAACATTTTTATACAATTTAGAAGGCTTTAGAACTCTTTGATTTCCAGCCATGCATACGCAGAGAGCTGTATTAACACCTAGAAAAAAGGTGACTTCCCTTTTTTTAATGGGAAATGCTTGGATTATGTGGGTGCTTTACATTGGGTTCATTTAAGGTCCCAGGAATCTGAGGTCCTACACCATTAATCAGGGCTGCCCATAAACCCGAAGCAAGACTTTCAATTACATTTATTAAATATACATTGTATATCTAACATACACAAATGTGTGCTTTCAAATGTTGATCTCCATTGGACAGAATATACTTCTAAATCTAAAAAGCCACATCAGACTGAACATAATCACCTACTAAAGGCAACAAGATTTATCGAGAGCCATAATGATAGAGTAAAAATGTCATGAAACTTTTTTTGGAAGCTCTAACTTTACAAAGGTCATGTTGACCTACAAGATGCTGCAGAGGTACAATAAGTAACATCCACACTTGAAACTAGTAGAAAATGAGAAAAAGCTTAAATGCAAATAAAAAAAAAAATAAACAGGTCAGGAATATTATTTTTAAAGATGAGTCACCTTATGTGAAATAGTTACATGTAGATGTAGTGTTCTACTGCAAAACTGAAATTTATCAAAAACTGTTCTTTACTTTAATGTTAACTTGTATGGGCCCTTGTTTACGTACATGACAGTGATAACTTTACGCAGAAAAAGTTAAACATATTTACAGCTATAATTATGAAAATGTACTAATATTGAGCAAAGTTGAAGCTTATTCAGAGAGATGTCGCATGTTGGAGCTGTAATTTGATTATTTCGGTAGGGGATATACCCTATTTATATACCCTATTTATACCCTATATATACCCACTCAGTATTTAAAACATGTTCACAATTCAGAATCTCTAACTTAGAAACAGATTTTGTAAGCGGATAAAGGCCACTTGGCCCATCCAGTTTGCTCCTTGCTGCTTGCTGTTAACTTTAGTTTGGAAAAAGAATGATCCAGATTCTCAGATTTGGAAAGCTTCCAGTACAGGTTGCATTAGACACGGTGGGCTCTTACATGGCAGCCGATGCCTGCTAATTTTCTCCCTACAATGGCCCTCTTATCAGAATATTGTTTACAGCAAGATGGCAGCTGTACAAGTAGTTCAGAGTCACATGAAATTAGTTGGCCCGCAGTCCCCACC
The DNA here is from genome assembly GCF_027358695.1 of Spea bombifrons. Lineage (NCBI taxonomy): Eukaryota > Metazoa > Chordata > Amphibia > Anura > Pelobatidae > Spea > Spea bombifrons. Next base: position 23,541,807 of record NC_071092.1, on the reverse strand, counting down.
TATCAGATATTGACGGCAGCCTGTCGTGTCATTGCACACATAACACACTTGCTTTTATTCCATGCCCTGTATTGGTGCTATCAGTGTGAAAGTCTCCCTATAATGACACCATTTTTGTGCCATCAGAACTAAATATATATATATATATATACAGTATCTCACAAAAGTGAGGTCACCTCTCACATTTTTGTAAATATTTTATTATGTCTTTTCATGTGACAACAACGAAGACATGACACTCTGCTACAATGTAAAGTAGTGAGTGTACAGCCTGTATAACACTGTAAATTTGCTGTCCCCTCAAAAAAACTCAAGGCAGTGCTGGAAAATAATGGTGGGCACACAAAATATTGACACTTTGGGCCCAATTTGGACATTTCCACTTAGGGGTGTACTCACTTTTGTTGCCAAGGTTTAGACATTAATGGCCATTAGACATTAAGACATACGACATTAAATAATATATAGTATGCAGAGCATAGGATAATGCATTGTTCTACTTGCTTCTCTGTAGTATATTCATGTTGCCATTTATCTTAGCAGTACAAATTAAGATAGCTAGAAAACTTAGATTTACCACATAAAGACTGGACAGTCGTGTTGTGTTTATATCACTGGGTCCAGCTTTATCCACAATCTAACCACAAGGATCTTCGCAGCATTAAGATGATCTGGGTAAGCAATCCCATTCACTGAAAGATGTTGAATTAATTCTGCATGAACGAAGCATCTCCAGACCCCATATTGAGATATCTCCACAGGTTGCAATTATCCTGTTCAATGAGCAGAAGCCTAATCCAACCTTTGTTCCTTTCTGTTCTCTCATTTTTCTGCTCTCATTCTCAATCTAAATTGGGAGATTAGCTTCGTGGTTATTGGGATACCCAACAAACCAAACTGCATAAACAGAAAGCTTTACTAACATATATATATATAACTATATATATATTATACTATTAGGCAATATTACTATTATACTGTATACCCAGGGCATACTTGAAAATGAGAGACATCTCAATATATCCTTCCTGCTAAAATACTGTAAATAATATATAAATGGGATATGAGCACTGGTATACGCTTGTAAGCAATTAGGTTTTGAGGTTTTATGTATGTGTAACTGTATATCAGTGCATCTCAATATTTCTGTTTGTGTAACTAGCAGAGCATGTGCATGTTACTATTACTTTAGCAATGGGTACTATTTGCTATGCACTTAAAGTGGACATAGCATCATGCTTAATGTTATTGTGTATAGTATTGCGTTCATATTTATTTGTTTTGTTTAATTTTAGGTTACAGAAAGTAAGTTCTTTGATTATATATATATATATATATGTATCTATACATACAGTATGCTTATATGGTGAGCCAATACATATGCAATTATATTTCATTATGCACAGTTATTTTACGGGCACTTTTAAGATTTAGCATTTTTGATTAGCAGCTGAAACACTAAAATATTTCCATTAACCTTTTCCCTAACAAAGAATCTGTGTTTAATTATTCAGGAACATGAAAAATGCAGATTTGTGACTCTAAAAATCAGCATAAGACATTGTGTTACTCCAAATTGATGCATTACCAAAGCTCTAGCACTGATAATTTAATAAATGGAAGCAGTTTACTAAGTAACTAAGAATTTTCCTAACCAATATATCCTCTCCACTATATATTTTGTTTTACTGCTGTATCACATCAAGGACAAATAAGGATAGGCTGATTATTGGGAATTCTACAGCAATGTGGTTGGGATTCCAATTGAACTAAATCCCCCCCCTTCAAGAAAAACAGCTAAAGCTGTAAAGGACAAATATAAATGAAGTTTATATTACCTAGCCTTTAAGCTATAAAAGATGCCAATTGAGTATTGAGCGTGCAGGTTGTAAACAGATTAAGGTAAAGGCAAAATAAATGGATTGTTAAATGTTTCAAATAAACAATACCATAAATACATATTTAAAGTCAGATTATTATTATATACTACTTATATAGTACATCATATTAAGTGCTGTGGGTATATCAGCATGCAATATTTTATGTGAAGAGGAATATTTTCAAGAGAAAATTAGCAAATCCCAGCCAAATTACCCCAGTAAAATAGTGGCCCAAAGCACACTACTTGCTATTTACTGCCAGCTACAGTGGCATAGTGTGGTGGTCCATCACATTTCCATTCATATCCATGCACTTCCTCCGATGTTTTATGAAGTTCTGGGCCAGGCAATGGATTTAATCACAAATATATCCCCCTTTAATGGGCTCTTCTACAATCTTAAAGACCACCAGGACATGTACAAACACTGTATTTAACAAATCCAAAATCCCACTGTCACTGTAATTGCAAAAATCTATGAAGCTGTGCAGGAGTTATTGGATTGGAATCCAATAATTCCCTCTCTGGAGAGGTGTTCTTTGACAGCACTAACTTTATTTACCACTATAATGATTTAGAATGATTGCTCCAAGGGCAACACATAAGACAAAAAGAGGATATTTTTGTATTTGTCCTTTTCAAGCTATGCAGACATAAAACAGTGGTAAAAATGTTATGGGCTCCTCCTCTAAGCTGTAAGGAGGGAGCCTTGTCTTCATGTGTGCAAATAATTTTTAATCTAAACCGCTATCTAAGCAATATTATAAACACACGAGCACAATGTCTGGCTATAAATACTTAGCTAAAGATATCGTTATCACCGAAAAACTTGGCTGCCCCCTACATTGTTACTTCCCTTTCAAATAATTGTTTCAAACGGATCAGGTCCTCAAACATCACCGGCTCTCCAATCCAGTGTGGATGCCTCAGGAGGTCAGGTGTTGCAGCTATGGCTTCCCATACCGTCCAAATCACATATTACAAAAAATCGAACAGATAATTAGCACATTCTCTTGACCATCTTAAGGAAAGTACTCAAGGTAAGTACGATAGAGTATAAAAATAGAATCTTTATTAGTCTTCATAAAAAAGCAATATGACAACCAAAATGAAGGTAAACATCAGTGACCAAGGTGATTTTGGAATAATATTTTTCAGGGCTTAAAGGTAAGCTGTCAATGCAATTAATGCAGCAGGGTACTGAGTTGTATAGCCTGAGACACTAGTAGCAGAAAGGGAGAGGTAGTTCTGCCACGTTCCAGATCTCTTTTCAGACCTCACATAGAGTGTTGTGTATGGAGGATATTGACTCTGAAGATGAGGGCTACTAAAATGGTAAATAGTTTGCAGGATAAAAAATATCGATAAAAATTATCGGTCAAGACTAAGGGATCTCAGTATGTATATCTTAGAGGAAACAAGAGATAAGGGAGACATGATAGAAACATTTATGAAATACTTCAAGGGATTAAACAATGTACAGGAGAAGAGTTTATTTCATAGGAGGAGAAATGTTAGAACAAGACCTGTTATTTCTATACCACATCAAAATAGTAAAACTAGTTTATTTATAATCCTTCGATCCCTCCTTTTTCAAATCTTATAATTAATTCTGTATTCTTGATATTCTATGATTCTTCTTGCATTTAAAGCAGAACACTCATATTTTATTAATATTAATATCCGCATATTAGACATTTTGTATGTGTTATCTTACCTCTAACTACTAGTCAAACACCCTGACTCTTTTTCATACTGCCTGTAGTATCCAAGGCTCAGTCTTAATCACCCAGCAGGACACTCAGACTAATGGAAGTCTGTGAAGGAAGGGTCTTCATTACCAATGCCATTAAGAGTCAGCTCAGTCTAGTGTGTGTGCAGGGAAAGTCACTCAAAATATCACATGACTGACAACAATGTCAGCCTCCACAGTTATTATTGAAGTTTATGCACTAAAGAGAGATTGACCCAAAAATTGTGGATTTGACTTCATCACTCCACTAATTGTTATGAAGGGTCAAAATTTGCAAGTTTATCCATTGTTAAGGGCTTCAATGTGTAAGGAGATCAGGGGAGGGCCAGTACCCCCCACCCCAGAAGCTAACATGCGCACTTGCACACACAGACACTCTTATCCTACCACACACACACATACCCACATATGCATGAATGCTTACTCTAGTATACACATGCTCATCATAACACACACTTAAACTCGCACTAAAACAAACTCACTTTATCACATTTCACTCTATCATACATTACACCTCACTTTATCAGTAATGTGAACTCAAGGAGCTGGAACATAAATCTCCTGCAAACTCCCCCGTCAACACTCCCTTTAGTGAATAAACTCTATTAGAATAGAATGAAATACACGCGGTGTTTGTCAGTGTTAATCTACATTACAGTATACAGTTTAAGGAGAAAAATTTTCTTTGACCACTTTTTTACCAAAAATAACACCGATCATAATACCATTGTTCAGTGTATAGTAGGAATTGTACCTTCCTGTAAATGCATTTTCTCTTTGTGTGTGTGGAGGACTCTGTCAGCATGGTGCGGATATCATCAATGCCACCATGGATAGGTTTTTAAACAGCATTTACCAAGCTCATCTGACCAACTAAACATCTACTTTTCCATTAACAAGCCTGATACTATTATTTGTAAACGGGGTATCTTGATAAGTATGAAAGAAAAAAGTTATTAAATAAAGTAAAAAAAAAAAAGTTGGGAATTGTATCTTGAAAACGGAATGCCAGAGATAAGTATTGTTTATATGTTGATGAGAACTCCTCTTTAACTGCCTAAGGAAATTGGAAATTCGATTATGTTGTTATGCTGCACACACCATTATGTTCTGCAGAACGGCACAATAAAGTCAGTTTATATCATGCACCGACATTTATAGTACAACCACAAAATATCTAGCAAAATTAGCTGTAATACTTTGTCTTTTTTTACCTAGATACCTGGGGTTAGTTGACATTACGCCTGTAACTAATACTAGAGGAGACAAATAATCGGACAGACTGGATGAACCATATACCTATAGGTATGGCTTCCTGAAGAAGGTCTCTGGAGAACCAGAAGTATCCACCATGCCATTATCAGTTGTTTTGCTGCTATTTAATTGTTTGCCGATCAACATGGAAAGCTCTGTATGACCAAAAGCAGCAATGTAGACAAAAACAGTAAACATGAAATAAGCACATATATTTACTACTAACTACAATCAAATTATTTAAGTTATAACAGAAATATTCTGTATATAGTATTAAGTGGTGGCTGTTCACTACACGTGTAAGAATTTAAATGGAGCTATATGTTTGCTATTAAACATAATGGAAAATATGATGAAGGCAGGCTCCATCATCTGCCATGTTCCCGGCTGCAGGACACAAGGGCTGCAGCAGGCACTCTTTTACATTATTTCGAGTTACAAATCCCTACCAATCACGCCATTGAAATAATTCTTCAAAGAAGCCTACAATGTGCTCAAAATAGTAGGAGGGTTGTGAAGCACCTGGATAGATGGCCTGCAACCAAAACATAAAATATATATAACACCAACTCAGAGAACTTATTTTCTGCATTTTTTATTTAGCTAGAACAACCATGACCCTCTTTTATTAGGAGATTTATAAGGGAACAATAACACGGACTTTCGTGCAATGCAGGTGTTGTGGAATATGGTTTCAAATATGTTTTTGATAGGTCGTGTTAGACGAATTACTAAAGATATATTAAATATCTTTAGTACTTTGTGCCCATGGGGTTTCCATAAAATATTCATATGCTTCCCTACCTCTATATATTATATATTTTGAGAATTACCCCTAATTTGCGAACAAATATTAATGAGCAGTAATATTTCAAAATCACTATATATATATTGTGTGTGTATGTCATTATGTACTTTACATATTTATTTTTCCAGTTTCATAGTTGTATTATGACTCAACTACTGTGATTATTCTTCCTATATTCACAGAATGTTCTATATCATAAATGCACGCATACTGTGGGCACTTGTATGAAAATATATTACGCTTTCTAAAACAAAAAATAGGTAAATGACAGGACAAACATCAAAAGTGAAAAATGTAAGAACAAGTATACTCAATGGGCTAATATAAAAAGGACCATATTTATTCAAGGAAAACTGGGGCAATTCTTGGGGGAAAGCCATAGTATATTATTTATAATAGTAAAATGCTCCATAAAAAATTGAATGATTTTAAATGATAGAACAGCCACTGTGCTCCAGAATTGGCCCAGTTTCCCTTTTGATGAATAAGACCATAAGTAAAAGGCACACAACCTATTATTGTCAACCCGGGCTAATATTGTGTGCATAGTTTTGCCTTTCTTAGTAAAAGACCAAGTAATTAATAATTAATGAATTCTAGTTATTTTCCCACTGTATATTAAACCATATGATTTCCAGTAATGATTTTGGCGGCGAAATGCATGCACATCAACCTCCTCATGAACCGAGACCTTTCCTGTCCCCATTACTCAAAATGTTACATGGTACAATAGATCTAACATTAAAATGTTATGTGCATTAAGTATTGGGCAACAGACTGACACATGATACCGTGAACTTTCAGCATTTCCCAGATTACTTGTATCCCAAGTGTTCCTGTTGTTCTTATTAATGTAAGCTCATTCCAAATTCTTGGCTGTCAGCTTGTTTTGAAAGCAATTATTGTTCTTTGCTTAATTAAAAAAGAAGAACCATAGGCATCAACAGGATTTCTGTAAATGTTACTGTTTTTAATTTACGCTTTTACCATTTTTTTTGCAGTGTATTCAAATATATTTTGGAATTACAGGTGTTTTTCATGACAAGGTGATGTCTTTGATAATTTACAAACACACAAAAACTATTCTTTAAAATGTGTTTATATATATAAAATGATGTGTTCTGGCAAATTCTTTTGTAATTCAAGGATTCTGTAGCAGACCTATTTATGTGTAAGGAGGAATTAATGGCTTAGTCATTCAAATGCATATTCTTTTATTTATCTATGTTGAAACTGATCCGTCATTTACCTACTGTGACTTGTTCATTCAGGCAGCATGCACATCCAAAGATTAAAAAAATCTATTACTGTCGGTCTTGCTACTCATCAGTATGCAGACACCTGAGTTCACCCATCAGGGGTTTTATAGGTTAGCTCTGGGAAGCTAATAGATAGAGCTGGGTATGTCACAAGGTTTCTGTTTGTTGGATTTTAACTAGACCGATACAAAACTAGGTGATGCTCTGTGAGGTTGATGCAGGATTAGTCTAGTTTGTCTGTGTAGTGTAAGGAAAGTGGAGTGCATGTTGACTCTGACTGGGTTAGGCTTGTTTGTATTAACGTTAACACTGCTAAGAAAATATCAAAGGAAACATATCTGTGTAACAAGTATCACAATAAAAGTTAACATACAGACTTCAATGTGATATTGCTCCTGTGACCAATAAGAGGTAGCATATAAGAAGTAGCAGATCAATATTGGAATATATAACAAAACCCAAAAGATGTCCCAATGGGCTAATGAAATTACATTTGAAGACCCAATGTTATCCCTAAATTAACATTACATTCCATTATTATGTTGCGTGAATAATGGCCTGTAATTTATTGCCACTTAAGCTGGACCTAACACAATTACGAGGCATATAGTATGCTCACTTGTTAAATGCTGCCTGCTGTGTATGCCACATGCATGTGTGTGTGATTTCTCGAGAATTGTATTTGTAACTGCTAAACTGAGCAATTATTTCCAAAGTGTTATCTTTGAGTGATCCCAACATAGAGCAAGTTAATGTGCCTCTAAAATTAGCACTTTGCAACTCAGTTACCCCAATGTTGCCTTGATTGTTGACTTGAGTCTTTCCACGTTTTTACTTGTCAGGTGATTATGCGGAGTGGGACTATATTATTGCCTTAACCATTTCAGGCCAAGCAAAGACAAGTTATATATACCCATTGAGTGTTGATTATACTATGTTGTAGTATAAATGAGTCTGTTTCCCTTAACACATTTCAAAAAAAGGGATGAGATATTTGAAGTACATGACCCCATTTAACTTCACTAGAAGAGAATGACTAACGTTGGGGCTGTGTTTTTATTCCACTCTAGTAAAAGGTTTTCATTTTCTGAAAGCTGCTGCTGTGAAGCGTCTCTTAATCCTCTGCAGGTTTAGAGAAATAGGGATTATCTCTCTCCATTTACATCCCACTTCCCCTCTCCAACCAGCCCATCACTGCGAGCCAACATATGATTTACGCCTACTTTTAACCAATGATTTACAATCTCTTCATTTAATTTTGTGGTATGTGGGACTGGCTACAAACTCAGGTCCAAATTACACAGTAAATATTCAAGTAAATATTCTCCAAAGGGCAGAAAGACTGGCAGTACACAAGATAACCAGACAGCTATAAAAAATGAAAACCATAGTTGGTCCTTGGCCTTGTCCTAAATTCATGATAGCCTTATGTCTGTCCCATGCATGTTAAAATCCATTCACTGCCTTAATAAAATAAAGTACCTAGACCTTAATGAAAATCATTTATAGGCCAGGGGTAACCACAAAAAAAGGTCTGATGATATATCAGGCTAAAGACACATTTCTCATTTGATATTCAAGAGCTTTCAGTGATTTTACTATGCATTACACATGCCTATCCAAGCTGTTTTTCTATAGGATAAACTCACTGGGTTGGCTTTTTATCAATTTTGGGTTGATCTACGTTAGTTAAAGGTACTTATTGAATCGAATCCTATAATCTACGATACTCTTAAATCGGTGGATAGACTTAAACGGAAAGCAAAAATAAATAACTCTCTACTACCATCTACACCTATAGAAGTTATTATATAAGTTATATTAAATAATATTAAATTAAATTATATTAAATAAATGGAAAATCTTGTTTGGAACATATTCTATCTCAGGATGTACTTATGCCCTTAACAGTGGGGTTATTGAACATTGGTTGACTTTACATAAAAGATATGAACAAATCATGAGCTCAAATATTCTTTTACAAGGACTTTATAATGATGAGAAGGATCCCCCGATGCGTTGGGAAACAGATCTGAGTGTAGAATTTGAGCTGGAACATTGGCGCCAGGCCTTCCAATTGACAAAAAAAAATGTTCACTCAATTAACTTATTAGAGCTTTACTCTAAAATCATCTATTCATGGTATCTAGTTCCAAGCAGACTTAACAAGATTAGCCATTTAAATTCAGATAGGTGCTGGCAATGCGCTGACTGCATTGGAGCATTTGATCATATATGGTGGGACTGCTCCCAATTACTTAACCTCAAAAATAACATCTTGCATTAACTCAGATCATTGTTCCAATTCCAGGGGGCAATTAGACCCACAGATGTTCTTATTTCATCTGGGATTAGAGAAGTTCCAGCTAAATTCCAGAGGATCCTGATTATACACATATTCCTCGCTGTAAAAATCTGTATAGCAAGGCACTGGAGAAACGCAGGCCCAGTTAGTTGGAAATCAGTTATTAAACAAATTCAATATCAATATATAATGGAAAAAGGTTACTTTTATAAATATAAGAACCTTCATAAATTTAATAAAATTTGGGGACCATGGAAATTATGCTCAGAGGATGGAATAGAGAAAAACAACACCATAGGTCTTTGAAAAACTATTTATTTAATAGCCCTGGTCGTGAAGTTAAATCCACATCAACACTTTTAATGTGCCCGGATAAGTCTCCCTGTTTCCCGCTCAACTACAAGTATGATCTATGAATGGGTATGTTAGATGATAGATAAATTCCGTATTATTACTTTGTATAATTTATATGTCTTAAAACGATGGAATTTATATACTGTATTTCCCCATGTATAAGACGCAGTTTTTTAAAAAAAATTTGGGGTCTAAAAACTAGGGGCATCTTATACAGTGGTTGTAGATTGCAGTTACTACTTCCCAGTCCCTCCCTGCAGTCACACTGACAATTGGCCCTTCCCCTTTCTGATTAACAACCCCTCCCTGCAGTTACACTAATGATTGGCCCCGCCCCTTTCCTTATAGCATCCACATGACTAAGCAAGTCATCTAACAGTAAGTAAAAAATGAATATCTGGGCTGCTTAAAGTTAGGGGAGGTGGGGGTTAATTTAGGGACAGTTATGATTAATGGGGTCTTTAGGGTTAATTTAGGGGCAGTTATGGTTGATGGGGTCTTTAGGGTTAATTTAGGGGCAGTTAATGGATGGGAGTTATGAGGATAATGAAAAAAAACTTGAGTTCAATAACTATGTAATACATTTTTTTTCAAATTTCGGGCCCCAAAATTAGGGTGCGTCTTCTACATGGGAGCGTCTTATACATGGGGAAATACAGTATATGGTCTGCCTGTGAACTGTGATATTATGAATAAAATTATTATAAATAAATAAAAAAATATTGTGTAATTGATATCCTTCTGTGAGTTTATATGTCTCACAGGATAGCGTTATAGGTAGTGGTCGACAATTATGTAAACAAATAGACGCGTTTGGCAACCCTAGTCCTATGACATGACTAGTCTATATTGGGGACAATCTAGCCCTGCAGAAACTGATTGAGCTTGAAAACTGGCTGTGGCTGGAGAAGTGGATGGGGAGTGAGGTTTGCCGCAACCCAAAGTTTCTCCATGGTGACCCAGAGACCCAGAGTGTTCCCAGGTATGGCTGTTTGTGCTAACCAGATGAAAATCTAAAAACAAACAGTGTTGTGGGCCTATGAAGACCATCATTGAAAAACTAACTAGGTGACAATCCACATCTCAGCTGGAAAGAAGTAGGACTGCAGTCATACAGATAACTGTAGACAGACAATGATGAAAGGCTCAGTATTTCAAAGCACACTCTATTTAACAGATAAACAGCAACTCATTCCTCCCCTTGACAATCTCCTGCCAATTTAAGAAGAACTCCGACTTGCTGTTGTGGGATATTAATTGACTAAGTAATGAAACCCTTCCTTACGCTTATGAGTCTTCAATCCTTTAATTCGCTTACTGTGACCTGTGAACAGCTATATAGGTAATATAATTCCTTTCCTTAATGCAATCAGCTGCTTCAATTTCATTTGAGTTCCTCAATAACATAATTGTTTTACAAGTTTAAGATAGGTTAAAAGAACAAAATAAAGATTAAATCCTATAATTTAGCAGTGACACAAGGGGAGCTCTAAAAGGACAATTAATGGTGCATGACATCTGCCATATAATATATTTTAGATTATAAAAAGAGAGACCCATTCACTGGCATAAAACTGCTATATAATCAATTAAAAAATGCAGGATAATATTCTGAAATGTGGCTATTTATATTAGCAAAAACTGATTTCAGAGACAAAGAAATGACACCAAAATTGCCATTTAGAAGTAATATTTTATCATCTCAGGCATTGCATTTCTTGCTTTCAACAACTAGGAATCATGGAGTTGTGCTGTCCCTGTCAACAATTAGCAGACCTTATTGGCAACACACATTAACTTTTTTATAGTTCTATACATGGGCGCAATCAAGGAATTAAGTAGAACTTTATCATTTAAAACCTATACAACTCTGAAACTATCATAGCTGTTGAGTTTCTCACATCTCACAACATTAGCAGGTAACAGTGTGACCCATTATAACAAGCAAAGATCCTTGTTTGAGACACCGCTGTTTATCAACATAGGGTAGTATTCCAAAAAGAGAAATACATAAAAGCTTGTAAAGGTTTTTTTAGTCTCATTAAAAATATTCTGCATTACGTATGATTTAGTATTGTTTGGTTTAATAAAATAATAATTTAGTATATTAAAAATATTTGCAGAAACTTATTTAATTCACCTATGATTAACAGTATGTATATACATTTGTAGATAAGTGTGTAGTAAATATGACAGTGATCTCCATTTCTGAATAAGGTTTTTTTCTAAAGCACTAAGTGATATATTGATGATATATCAATACAGTATGTATATATATATATATATATATATATATATATATATATTCCGTATTTGCTCGATTATAAGACGAGGTTTTTTTCAGCAAATGCTCTGAAAAATACCCCTCGTCTTATAATCGGGGTCGTCTTATAATCAGACCTCAAAGTCTGACTATGAGACGACTAAGATCCAGATCCCCCGCAGCTGCAGGTACTTCAGAGTCCCCGGTGTGCAGACAACCCCCGCTGCTAGCCACACCTCCTTCCGGCTGCAGCGTGAGTCTACACGCTGCCCCAGCTACATGACAGGAGACTCAGAAGTACCGGTGAGTGGGACGGGGGGGGGGATGTTAAATGGGGGGCATAAGGCATTTCTGGAGGCAGGGTGCTCTGTGAAATGCCTTTTAACCCCCTTAATGCCACTCTGCCTCCAGAAATGCCTTTTTAACCCTCTATACGCCACTCTGCCTCCTGAAATGCCTTAAACCTCCCTATATGCCACTCTTCCCCATAATATGCCTTTTAACCCTCTAAGTGCCAGAGTGGCATATAGGGTTAAAAGGCATATCATGGGACACAGTGGCATATAGGGTTAAAAGGCATATCATGGGGCACAGTGGCATTTAGAGGGTTAAAAGGCATATCATGGGGCACAGTGGCATATAGGGGGTATAAGGCATTTCTGGGGCAGATGTGCATAACTGGGGGGCAGGTTGGAAAATAGAAGGAAATAAAACCAAAATATTTTTCTCAATCATAGCTTTTATTAAAAAAATTGTTTAGATGAATTAACATTTACTGGTAAAACTTTTTTCCTATAGGGTCGTCTTATATTCAGGCTTTTTCTTTTTTCCTAAATTAATATTAAGATTTGGGGGGTCATCTTATAATCAGGGTCGTCTTATAATCGAGCAAATACGGTATATATATAATTTATACAGTGTTAACATTAGCAAAAAGAAAATCTAGCGAAATATTTCTGGAGGGCTCCAAAAGTGCCTCCCAAAATGTCAAATGATGGAGCATTGTATTGCTGTTTAATCTGATACATATCTAAAGAGACAAAGATATTGAGGAGTTTTAGCTGTTCGAGTGAACAATCTCTTATAACAGTTAAAGGAAAAAAATACAGTTTGATCCTTGCTTCAGTTTATATGCAGAACGCATTATGTATTTTCCAAATGTCATTGAATGTTCTTGCTGTTTCATTTTATCTCAGCCATACCAGGAGGATAATCATTGAATCTGATAGTAATACATTATCCTCATATTTCTCTTGAGCATATAACTTTTAGAGTTTACCTCCTGGACAAGCATTTCTGTTGCCTGATATCTGTCTTCCTAATATGCATTCAGAAATGGTACACGGTATCAGTCACAGAACATTTTCCACAAACCAGGGAACATTTCTGGGTCATTGGTTCAAGTAGGCAGTCCTGAAGATAAAAACACATAAACATAGAATTTGATGGCCAAAAAGAGTCATTTGGCAAATGACTCTGGTCTGGCTATTTTTCTTACCAACTGTAAAACTGTATTATACCTTTGGTCTCATCTTTTTTTGACTATCTCATGCAGGTTTATATTTCTTCCTTGTTTTAGTTGCCACCACTTCTGACAAAAACAATTTGACCTTTACCACCCTCTCAGTGTTAAAATAATTTCTTACATAACATCTAAGCTTCTGAAAATCTGATTTCAAACCTGTTGTTGCAGTAGACATAGTCAATATATGTAGTACGCTAGGTAGCGTACCTAAAGGGGGTGGTCCGCCCTGTGTGCCACTCATCAGGGGGTGCATGGTGGGCCGAGGCTGGTCGAGCAGATCTCTTTGTGGCCCTATGGCTGCCTAGCGCGGCCCCAGTGCTGTTTGACTGGCCCCTGTACCAGTGAAAACAGCAGGAGAGGTAAGGGGTTGCAGGAGGCTGAATGGGTAAATAAATGAGTAAGTGTTTAGGGGCAGAAATTGGACAGGCAGGATGTTGGAGGGGGGCAGAGGTGGCACAGGCAGGCTATTAAGAGGGATAGGTGGCACAGGCAGGCTGTTTAGGGGGGCAAAGGTGGAACACAGCAGGCTGTTTAGGAGGAGTAGAGGTGCCACAGGCGGGCAGTTTAGGGGGCAAAGGTGGCACAGGCAGGCTTTTTAGGGTGCAAAGGTGGCACAGGCAGGCTTTTTAGGGCGCATTTTACATACTGAAATCAGTATGTAAAATGAGTTTGAGTGCCATTAAACTGTCCCAAATGTTTATATTAGTCCTGGACAGTAGGGTGGTAGTTGAGATCAATTAAAGTTTGTCTCACTTAATCATGCTATGGTGGCTTCAATACATGCAAATCAAAACAGCAATATTATTCACTGCCCTTTAGCTAACCTGGGATTATACGTTACATAGATATTGGTTGTTCTGCATTCTTTAAATACACATACACACAAGAAAACCCGTTTACACATATAGTTTACAGATCTAATGATGTATCTGTGGATCCTGGGTCCCCTGCTACAAGTAATAATGAAAGTGCTGAACACACATCGGGGTGTTGTTTGGCAGTGACACATACCAGAAGCTGTAAACCCATGCCTAAAGTAGAATGTGTGAAAAAACACACACAAAAAACAATTACTACACCAAACCTTGACAAAGGCTGGTGGTAGAATCAATGAATGAAAAGTGTTAAAAACACAACCATTTGAAATATCCTGGAAAGTTAAGTTTAAAAAATATTTTAATTTGAATTGAGTTGGCTTCAAAGATGTCCCAAATAAGACATGTGCATAGGATGACCAGATTTGAAAAAGTAATACACTACTTGTACTTATTGCCCTATGACTAAAAAAGAAAAAAAAAAACAAAGACATTAGGTATTTCTAAACTCAGGAAAAAAATCAGAACCTATTTACCATTTTTTTTCATTAGCTTTTGTAGATGAGTAAATTTCTTTTCAAATAAAAGTGTTTCTTTTTTTCAATTTTCACCATACCATAATTTCACCATAATTATTTCCTTTTATAGTAAACCAGATGATATGATCAAAATAATGGTATCTAAAGACACCCTTCTTGTGCTGAAAAAACACAATATATGATTTGTGTGGGTACACTAAATGAGAGAGAAGAAAATTACACCTAAACACAAACATTGCAGAAAGGTTACAACAGCGTTTGTCACGAAGGGTACACATTAAAAAAATGTATATATTTCAGGAAGGGGTTAAATTGATGAAAATTAACACCTGCTTTATATTATGATTATTATTATAGTATTATATTATGATGCTGCTTTGAAGGTGGTCACACCAAATATTGATTTGATTTAGATTTTTCTTCTGCCTAAATCTTTTGCACATTACTGTGTTATTACATAAGTTACGGATTATTAAAACACTCATCTACATACACCAGACATGCGAGAAGGCTTGTTTTTCTCAGAAATCTCATAGTGCTGCCACAACCACAGGGGATTCTGGGTAGGTAGGCGCATGCAAGTAAGGTCAAACACCTTTTGCCTTTATATCCACTTTAAGGGATCCATGTCTTGTCTTGTAGTCAGACCTCTATGTGAGGTCTGATTATAAGATGACCTCGAATATAAGGGTATTTTTCAGAGCATTTGCTCTTAAAAAAACCTTGTCTTATAATCGAAGAAATACGATATATATATATATATATATATATATATATATATATATATATATATATTGTCACCATAACTCCCTGAAGCTGAGGACACATGGTATGTTTGAGTTTAGGAGGGGGGCACTGGTGGATTCCTGGGGAGACTCCTTACCAGTCTGCTCAGTCCCCTCTTATGTCTAAGTAACCCTGTGCTCATTGAGGGGCACAGTGTGAACAGGAAACCCTGTCTGGTCTCTCATGAACTAGCTATGGGGATCTACAAGCCAGGAAACGCTTGATGAGCCTGACCAGGAACCGCGGCGATGCCTGTCGCTTCGGACACCCTTTGTCCCACCACGTCGCTCTTTTGAGGTTACATTAAGCTTGTGGTGGGCAACACTCAGTGGCGGTTATGGAGAGTGAGCTTGTTTGGGAACCCTGGTTGTATTACCAATCTTTAGGAACGTGGGTTTCCCAACCACAGCTATGGAACTCAGGCCCGTCTATTCCCGGGGAAGTTTCTGACGCTGTCGCTCAGGGTCCCAACGTCGGATCACGCTATTTTTTTGGACCATAATGTCTTTGAACTGTGAGCTCTCCATTGTTTCACATGACTGACGCCACTCCCTTGGGATCCCCCAAAATATTGACTGTTTGTCGGGTGGGCGTTGCTGGCCATAGAACTGTATGGTGGCGCCAGGCTGTTTTATGGTTGATGAGATTATACCCCTAATCTTATCATGTGTTGTCAATAAATATCTGTGCTGTCTTAAAAAAAAAACCTACACTAAGTCTCGGCTAGTGCTTGGGGGAATATGAAGGGTTAATCCCTTGAGCAATTGAGCTTTCAGCAGCAAGCAAGATCTCTACGACGGAGCTACTGAGTCCAAGTACCGGTCTCTGTCATATATATATATATATATATATATATATACACACACACATATATATACATACATACTTATACTCTAGATTGTAAACTTGCGACCAGGGCCCTCTCTACCTAATATATCGGTTTGTCTTAGTCAAATATATGTATTGTAAGAAGCGCTTCGTAAATTACTGGTGTTATATAAATAAAAAAAAAATATATATATATATATATATATATATATATACACACACACACACACACATGCATACACACTGGTAGACATGTATAAAATGTTACCAAAGCATACAACTCTCTTTGTCAAACTTTCCTTTTTTTTATTAAGGGAATACCAAATAATGCAGAAGGTGCTATAGTTACTTTATAGTTTTACTTTATTTTATATAATAAACAAAAAAATCTGGTAGAATTTAACTTTTTAGATAAACCTGATTTTGCGGTTTGCAGGATTAACTTGCTGTGCTGCAAAGCTGTCTCCGAGTGAAAGGATTAAACATTTTTGGGAAGTTTTTTCACTAACCCCCTCTCATATCCGTTCTGTCTCACACTGAAGCACATTGTATGGTTGCTGTTCATGGTTTTAAACCCAGTGGTTCTAAAGTTTTTCTAGCACAGTCTCTTCTAAAATATTTTAAGTTTGTTTTTACTACAATCTAAATTATTAACTTTAAGCACTACAAGCAAAATAAATATAACTCTATCGTAGTACTTTTAAGTACACACTTACTTATAAAATATGGAAAGATATAATGGGGCGGGGTGTTCTGAAATGGGGACATGTAGTACTAGAAAACAACTCCATGGGACATGCTTAGGCAGAAGGCTGTTTTACCAGGGAATGCTCTTTGAACACATTATTAGCAGAATATATATTGGATTATTCACATTTTATTTAAATCACTAGAACCATATAAACACACAGAGAATTTAACAAACTTTGGCCTCAATGCATTCAATTAACCTGATTTTTTTGCATTCTTTAAATATTTCTTCCACTCTTTTCCTCCCACTCTTTCCTTCTTTCTCATTCTCATTACACTTTACTTATTTCCCTTATTGTAAAAATTCCAGTATTCTTGCAGACCCATTTCTTGCCCTATACCTTTATTTTTTTTTTAACATTTAACAACTCTTGACCTGTGGGTCAGCTGAGTCTGGTCGTCTCCCTTCAGCCATTACTGTGTGGATCTTCCTTACTTCTTGATATGTGTTTAACATTAATCATTTTTTGTATAAATAAGAATTATATATGCCCAGAGCCTGTTACATGTCAACATCCTGGTACATCCTCTTGGCTATATGTAAAAATGTCTAATCTGATATAAACACCTCATTGCTCAAAACTGTAGTAATCGCATTTTTGCATCTCCCTCTCTGTTGCTGCCTCCTTAAAAGACCCCTAAAACATTAGGAGTCTCAATTCTAGTACTAGGGACATGTCAGACCTGAACCAGCATGCTGTGGGAATTCAGTGGGGTCCTGTAATGTTGCATTACGGGACCCTACAGTGGTGGCAAGACAGAAAAAGGGCTGGAGGTTCCTTGCCTCCCATACCAAATGCATCAGCCCTCCTCTGCTTAGAACTCCTGAATGCCTAAACCCTTTCCAGAAGTAATTCTTTAATCATGTCTAATGTTGACTCATTCATAATTGCTCATGGCCTTTTTGATTGTCAGATGACACAAAAGCCGACATTAATAGGGTGTTGCCATAGAAAAATCCAAATTTCTGTGATGAGCCTTTTAGAAGAAAAAAATAAAATATTAAAACATAGTAGAGAGCTCAAATAATGTTTTTTTTCTCCCCTAAGTGGAACATCAGCTTTAATTGTTTATTTGTCTTTGCTTTGCATTTTTTATACCCATTCTATCCCCATATGAAACCATTCCATTTGTTTTAAAAAAAACTACTTTGCTAGATATGGAGACAATACTGCTGTATTATGAATAAAGTCCTTTACAATGAACTTCAGCACATTGTAACAATAAGATACTGAAGAGAAAAGTAATGGTGTAATAGCAGAGAACAACAAGCAGAACAGCAAGAAGGATGAGAAATAATAAACTGCATTAACACTCTCTCACAAAAGACGCACTTACAAGTTCAGTGAGTAGTTTTTATACCATCATATAGATGCCATTTTGTTGAAACTGTAATAGACTCTTTATCTTTGATGAATAGGGTCACAGACCTGACAATTAATGCTAGTTCGTTAAAATATGCATTCTTTATCCACTCCACATATGTAGGTGACTTAATCTTCAATGACCCACATACATATAATGTTCCATAAGATCTGAACCAAGTCGATCAAATGAAATAAAATAATAAAATGTACCACTTAAATATGTTATTTTGATTTAGATATTTACTAGTGGCATGCCAATCAGTGTTTAAGCAATAAAACAGACAGATTTTTGTAAAGCATTATACTGGTCTTAGGAGACAAATTATCTGCTATCAATGCCAAACATTAATAATCATGAGGCTTTAGTACAGAAAAAAAGAGTGCACTGAGGAATACGGTCTAACTGGTAGAGTGTATTTATAAAAGAGCATGGTGCATACCCAAGGAGGGTCAGCACCATCAGAACTGTATAAGGCATGGATGGGAGAAAAGCTACTGATAAACCCCTCCTTGTTTGCCTCCTACATTGCTATGTTAAAAGTGGTGTTCAAGGCACACTTAAAACCTGGGAACTTCCCAAGGGTGGCTACCTTCCCCTTCTATGACTCATTATAGAAAGCAGGAAGGGGGGGGTTGATGTCAATAAGGAGACAGGATTACCTATGCATAGGGGATGGGCCAGCACCAGGTGGCTTTTTAAAAGGATAGAAAGCATGAAGGTACAGGCAGAGTCAGGGCAGGAATTAGTGGAATCTGGACAGGGAGTGGGCATGACCAAATGGGTCTCCGCTGCCCAGAGAATAAAGAAATTACATTTCTCCCACTCAGCTAGAAACCTGGTAACTCCCCATTTCTTCTTATGGGGTATCTGGCCCTGGGGGTTCATTTTGATTTAACAACTATGAATAGTTTTAGTATCTAATCTCTGGAAATCTTATAAATTTAAATGCTGTTGTCCCTTAAGTCTGGCCAAAAGCTTTAACTCAAATCCTTTGCGTCTTACCCTCTCTTCTCCTTAACTACTTGCTATTGCATGGGAGGCTGTTTTATGCTTACAGGTTATGATGTCACATCCCTGCACTCTGCCCTATTAAGCATGCAAAAACTGCAAGGGAGTAAATCAAAGAGTTAGACAGATTCAGATCTCATCTCAAGGCTAACATGCATGTATCAGGTGGAGATACCAATGCTGCTTAGTCCAGGTGTAAGCTTGGACAAGAGTCTAAATACATCCCTGACTCAAGTAGTACTTATATTATTTCTATGTCTGACACAAAAATAGGTACTTTTTCAACTTTATTAAATGTCTGTATACTCCTCATCTATTTTATAGTTAAATAAATTGTTGATAACAAATATCTCTTGGTATGCCTTTTTTGTTGGTTTAACCTAATTTTGTTGTTATTAACTAAATTCTCGTGCATCAAGGGTGGCAGATTCATTTCCTTAAGGGCTACTAACAAGCCAGTGATTCATTGTTTCTCTACTTAAGCACAGATGGTTCTGTCTTACGATGAGACTCTTACTTCTGTTGCTTCTGGGATATGATAATACTCCTTACCTGGAAAGTACAGTTGGAAGCTAATGTTATGTGATTTCACATTTGAAAATACTACTACTATTATTATTAATAATAATAATACCATTTAATAACAATACCTATGGCATCAATAGCCATTTTTAATTTTTTTGTGGTATTTAT
Source organism: Spea bombifrons (assembly GCF_027358695.1). NCBI lineage: Eukaryota > Metazoa > Chordata > Amphibia > Anura > Pelobatidae > Spea > Spea bombifrons. The sequence goes on along the minus strand of NC_071092.1, from coordinate 23,521,620 downwards.
GTACCAAACTACAATACCAACAACAAATTCTACAAGTATACATAATATTTTACATGTATTTTGAATGCATATATAGTGCACACATATGAGTCAGACATGATTTCCTTCAATATTTTCATTGAAGCCTGTCACTTTATATTTTGCTTGCCAACATTGTGCTTCTGGCTAAACTATTGAGTGAACATAAGGTCTTGCTACTCTTATAGCTTCTAGTTTACAGGGATTATGCCTAGTTTTCAGACTGCCAACTGCTTCTTAGTTTAGGATTTGCCCCATTACACCTCAAGTCATTATAGCAACATACCCTGAATACTCTTCTGCCATTGCATGCTTATCTTCAGTACATATTTTAGGATTTTATATGAAATGATTTAAACAGCTGAAAACTCTATAAGTTATGAATTATGTTTCACCGCATTAGTTTTACATTTTGTAGTTTTGGAGATTTTCATAACAATTTTTTGTTATTTTATAACTGACAAGGAACAATGGTAAGGTACTGGAAATGAAATGAATGCACAAACGAATGTATTCATCTAACAATCTAATAATCGTACAACTGAAGTTGCAAACAAATACCATAATTCCAGTGTCGTTGGCCAATATCAAGGTAAAACCAGGGTGCTACATTTAAAAGCGTCTGCCTCTCCATCAGACGTATTTTGAAGTAGTGACATTGGTATTATCAACTCCTATGATACATTGGAATACAAGAAGTTATAAAGCATCATATTTCATAAGATGATAAATCTAATTTAGAGACTATTTTATGATGTGGAAAAAATAATGCAACTTAAGCACATATGTGTAAGAAGGCATTTGGTTAAAACAATTATAGGTAAAATACCCCTATTCTTTTAATATAAGGTCCGGAACTCAAAATATCCAGGTGCCATCAATTCCTGCAGCTAAATGCAGAATCTTAAAAATCTCTGAACAGAGATACAGATGAAGAGAATCCAAGGTATTAGCATTTGAAGCAATGCATTTCCATACTCCCCATCTCTCAAATCAGATTTAAAAATACAGTAGTCACAGATTGGGGGAGGATAGATGCATCAACTGCAAGGAGGGAGCGATGATGTGAAAAGATATTACAACACAAGCAATCCTCATTTTACATCAACTTATGGTTGCTCGCACTTACATCATGTCTCAATTTTATACCTGATCTCACTTTACATTATCACAGACTTCGACTTACATCATGTTGATTTATTTTGTATTTTTGACCACTAAATGTAATGCTGCCCTCATCTACCCATACCTCCAGAGAATTCTGTTTTAACCCCTTAATGACCATTTTACTATTACATCCTTATCACTGTGTGCTAAGTGATTATGAGAAAGTAAATATTAGTAAATAAATACATTTCAATTGAAAAAAAAATCTCCCCCTGCTGCACACCTATAATTTCACAAACATGAAAATATTTAGCATGAAAATCCCTTATTTGGGTATGGTATGGTTAAAATGGCAAAAAAAAAGCTTTGGTTGCTTAAAGAAGTAAGAATCCTGGCCATGAAGGTGTTAAGCAGGCAGTGATGATCAAGGATCACTGAGCTGTAGAATTGATCAAGCAAATTATGTGCATTTGCAGAAGAGATCAATCACAGCTCCATCATTGCAACATTACAACCGACTGGCTGGCTACAAAGGGAAGGTAGATTATTATTATTGTTATTTTTGGTGGGCTGCCTCTAACCATGCATTCCAATGACACCTGAAACTTTGTGGGGAGGGAGTATGCATGTAGCTACACTACATAAAAGAGCAAGAAAAACAAAACACAATCAAAGTGTATCTGCTGAGAAATACCTCTTTTTCTGTAATTGTCTGACAGCTAACCTGCTCCGTACAACATCAGTGTAATGAGATGCAGTCATTTTGGCTCACAAACGGGAGAGGGGATCTATTTAATATGTTACCTTAAGGAAAAAGCTTACAACTTTAAAAGCAGAAATTAGCTGGCTTAATTGGATCATTTAAACATAACTTAAGCTTCTTTTGAGGAATTCAAAGTTGTTTCTAAAGTTTACTGTCATTTCAGTTTAAGTGAACTGGTGAAATGTAGTTGTCCATTCAGGCTACGGAGCTGCTTCTCGCCGGAGTTCAGCTGTCTTGCTAGCCTTCCCCTTTTGTTGTTATCCATTCCTGGATTTCCATATGCTCTGTTCTGTGCTTCTGATTCCTTGATTTCGGTTTTGCTCTTTGATTTAGCTCTGTTTCCTTTATAAGGTGTGCCCCACCCATTTGTTATATTTGTCTCAGTCTGCAGTCTAAAAGTATGTCCTTCTTGGTTCCGTGTTTAGGTTCAATGTTTAAAATCTCCAATTGTTATCACATAGTCTTAGGCTAGTTCCTGTATTCATGTTTGTCTGTCTCTTATGTGCCTTTGCCCTCTCTTCCCTGAATCATCTGAGGATTTCGGTTGCTCTCTCCTCTCCCCACGTCCCAGTTTAAGATATCCTATCCTTGCTTAAAAGAGAACCGTCTGAGGATCTCGGCTCCTCACTCCATCCCCTGTGTTCCCCTGTCCATCTCCGCTATTACGCAATAACTCTTGAACACCAGCTTGTCTGTATGGACCCAGTCCCTGACAGTAGTTCTACTATGATGCATAGACAGCTTAAGACATCTATATATTATACTAACCACAAAATGGCACAAATGTAATATTTCCTGCTGCTAGTAGCACCACTAGAAGACCTTGAGAAGGTGAGGCCACCTCAGCTTTAGTGCTCAGATTTCACAAGGCAAGCATTCATATAAGCAAGAATCAACTATGTAACTATGTAAATACATTTAGTAACAAACCTAGGGAACGCTTTCAGATCATATGAAAACATAACCACTAAAGCTGCATTGACAACAACTGAAGCCCAAGCAAACTTGCGCTAAAAGCCCTCAAAGCCTGCAATACACCCCTCCATCTTCCCAACAACAACTGAAGCCCAAGCGAACTTGCCCCTGTCCACTTTAACAGTATTTAACACTCTCCATTACAGCCTTCAAAGCCTGCAATACACCCCTCCATCTTCCCAACAACAACTGAATTATTTTCCTGCCCCTGTGTTGTCCTAATAGATTATATATATATATATATATATATATATATATATATATATATATATATATATATATATATATATATTGTGACAGAAAGGCCAGTACAGTAGTAGGTGGATGGTATATACGCCTAACTTTGGCTAATTTTGTTTGCCCTCATATATAAAATTAAAGCCCCAGGGAAAGAGAAGCATAATAAAAAACTAAAATATAGGAATGTGACTTATAAATTGTGTAATGGTTCCCTGGTGTGGAGTATCCAGAAGCAGGGCCGACCTTAGGGCAACAGGGGCACCTGCCCGGGACTTAAATTAAAACATCGTTTTTTTTTTGTTTTGGGTTTTTTTTTACTTTATTTAAATCCTCCAAGTTAAATAAAGTTTTTTTTAACTTTATTTAACATGGAGGATGTTAAATAAAGTTAAAACAACAAAAAAAACAGATGCTTTAATTTAAGTCCCGGGCAGGGGCGCCGAGCGGTTGCTTGTGAAGTTTTCAGGCAGTGAGATGGGGCAGAGAGGGGGAAGGCAGTGAGAAGGGGCAGAGGTGGTAGATAGTGAGAAAGGGGAGTTTTGTGACAAGATTTTTTTCCTTTCCTTATTTGGGATGGGGGGGTGCCACAGGAGTAGTCCGCACAGGGCGCCAGAACACTTAAGGCCGGCTCTGTCCAGAAGAGCAGGAGCTGGTGATCCAACAGTTTTTAAAATCCAGACCAGGATTTACAGGTAACTAAGTACAGCTCACCTGGTCTAATCAGGAGGGTTTAAAAAGCCCAGCTTGGTGCAATTCAGTCTCTCTTTTTTCCAGCCATGAGAGCTGCTGGATTTATTTTGTTTGTTTGAAGTGTTTTGTTGGGAGGTGGGAAAGCCACCCCAACCTAGAGAGGAAACAAAACCCTGTGTTTAGTTAGTGCTCAGATGAGCAAGGGTTTATTTTTGTTTAGCTGCTGATTTGAAGAAAGTAAGTATTTAAATTGTATCTGGATCTGGAATTGGCTTTTACATTACCCTAGAAGACAAGTGATTCTGAACTCTTTAAAGGACGTTCAGTTACAATATATATATACACACATACAACGTATTTGCTAGATTATAAGACTACCCTGATTATAAGACAACCCCCCCCCAAATCTCAATATTAATTTAGGAAAAAAAGAAACCCTGAATATAAGACGACCCTATAGGAAAAAAGTTTTACTAGTAAATAATAATTCATGTAAACTATTTTTTCATATTTAATAAAAGCTTTGATTGAGGAAAAAAAAAAAATATATATATATATATATATTATTTATTTCCTTTTATTTGCCAACCTGCCCTCCCCAGTTATGCACATCTGCCCCCAGGCTTGCCACTCTGCTCCCAGAAATGCCTTATACCCCCCTATATGCCACTCTGCCTCCCTTATATGCCTTATACTCTCCTATATGCCAATCTGCCCCATGATATGCCTTTTAACCCCCTATATGCCACTCTGCCTCCAGAAATGCCTTATACACCCTAATTGCCACTCTCCCTCCAGAAATGCCTTATACCCCTACATGCCACTCTGGCATATAGGGGGTTAAAAGGCATATCATGGGACAGATAACACCCCCCCCCGATTTACCAGTGCTTCTGACTCCCTGGTGTCTAGTGGGGGCAGCGGGTGGAGGCCGGCGTTTGACTGAGCACCGGAAAGTCATGTGACGCTGGTGCTCCGTCATAGAAGCCCCGGCGGAAGTGCTGGAAATAGCGGGGGTTGTCGGCGTCCATCGCCCAGACGTTCTCCGGCTGCTTCCTTTTACCTCTAAGTTGCTTTAACGTATTGTGTACAATAGCCTTACTAACTTCTTCTCCTTTAATTCCCTCCTTGACCTACTACAGTCTGGTTTCAATCCCCTTCACTCTACTGAAATGGCTCTAACAAAAGTCTCCAATGACTTGCTCTCTGCCAAAGCAAAAGGTTACTTCTCCATTCTAATACTATTGGATCTCTCTGCTGCTTTTGATACGGTTGATCACCACCTTCTTCTTGACTCACTTGCTTCTACAGGCATTCGAGATACAACTCTCTCTTGGATCTACTCATATTTGTCTAAACGTTCCTTCTCTGTCAGCTTCTCTGGCAAGACATCATCACCCCTTCCACTTTCGGTTTGAGTCCCCAAGGTTCAGTCCTTGTCCTTCTGCTGTTCTCTCTTTATACTAATCAACTCATTTGGCCTCCAGTATCATCTATATGCAGATATACCCAAATCTACCTGTCTTCTCCTGATCTCTCTCCATCTCTCATGTCCCATATTACCAATTGCTTGTCTGCTATTTCTTCATGGATGTCACAACGCTACCTGAAACTTAATCTTTCTAACACTGAACTCATCTTCCCTCCTTCCATCTCCACTCCACTACCTGAATTCTCTATCACCATTAACAACACGACTATCTCTCCTACTAACCAGGTCCTATGCCTTGGGTTCATCTTTGACTCAAACCTCTCCTTCATCCCTCACATTCAGTCCCTCGCCAGATCCTGCCGCCTGCACCTAAAAACCATCTCTCACATCCACCCATTCCTCACCCAAGAATCCACAAAAACTCTGGTTCATTCAGTTATCATTTCCTGTCTTGACTACTGCAACACTCTTCTGGTTGGCATTCCACTGTCTTGACTCTCTCCTCTGCAGTCTGTCCTAAATGCTGCTACTAGGCTTATTTTCCTTGCATGCCGCTCCACTCTGTAAAATCCTCCACTGGCTCCCTATTACCTTAAAGTAAAAATCCTGATACTAACATGTAATGCCCTCCATAACACTGCTCCTCCATACATTTCTGCCCTCCTAAGCAAATACTCTCCTGGTCGATCCTTAAATTCCTCCCATGGGCTAAAGCTCTCCTCCTCACTTAACATCTCTTCCTTTTCCCGTCTACAAGATTTCACTTGGGCTGCCCCATATCTCTGGAATCTACTTCCACAGAACCTTTAGCATTCATCCTCCCTGCCAACATTCAAGAAACATCTCAAAACCCACGTCTTCAGAGAAGCATACCATCTTAGCTGCTAGAACTTCCTTGTCACTGATACAACCACCACACTACCTCTCATCCTTTCTCTGTGCCTTATGTTTGTCACCCCAAGATTGTAAGCTTGCGAGCAGGGCTCTCTCCACCTACTGTATCGGTTTATCTTAGTCTGTCAATTCTCGTCATACCCCTTGAATACATGTATTGTATTAAGCGCTTAGTAAATTGTTGGCACTATATAAATAAAAGATAATAATAAAAATAATAATTGACAACTCAGAGGAAACTGCCTTTTCCCCTACAACTGAAGAGGAACTGTCCCCAGGTAACTCCTTCCTGTCCACTCTCTTCCCAACAGGTCAAAATCTAAGCAGTAATGGACAACAAGCTACCTTTAAAACTTCAGATCAAGGCAACCATGAAAACTACTCTGAAATTACTACACATGATACACAGAATTGTACATCTGAAAACAATAACTGCAACACTGGTCTTATCACACCTGGACTACAATGCTCTGTACATGACCATGGCACATTACCTGCTGCTCACAGGCAATCCAGAATTATCTCCAGGAAAAGTTGATCACACATTTGTTTAAATGAGGAAACTACCAGAGAAGCAGTGATCAATTTTTAAATTCCTTACAATGGCACTATATAAAAGTGGATTAGGAGATGTTCACCCTGTGCCCTTCCCCCACAAACCTTTTCTCCTGCTCAACTGCCCTTCCAAAAAGTAAGACAAGCTGCAAGCATAAACAAGGAGACTAGTCACCTTGTGTACTGGATAACAGAAGACAACCCCACAGAAGACTGCAGATTTATCTCACTTGCTTTTCTTTGACAGTCCACACCTTGCTCTCTTTCCTTTTCCCTACTCCCTTAAATGCAAAGAGTTTACCTTGTTTATGTGTCATATAAGATAGATAGACAGTGTCACATAGATTGAGAAAACAGCTAAACAATCTACAACTTTTGTTTTTGCAACTCTCTCAGGATTGATCAGCATAACTTTCTCTAATAATGTTTAACTTATTAATGCATAACTCTCTGGATTGATCATTATCATCTTCCCAATAAAGCTTTTAAGGGCCCTTGGTGGTCTGATTGTTTAATATGTTAAATAGGCGTGTATCACAAAATACAAGTCAACAGAATCTGCTTATACTCAAAAGATTACTCAAAAAGGTGTATATAATTATGGGGGCCACCACCATGGGTCTGACGCAGAGGGTGTCCCAATTATTATTATGTAATATATCTGTTGTCTATCTTGGTAGGAAAACCAGTATAAATGGGCCCATTCCAAGAAAATCTCTGATCTATAACTTATAAATATTTGTGAAAAATATTAAATTTCACAAATTCTGCTGCCTCAGTTTAGATGATAGAAATTTGCATGTACTTCACAATGTTATGAAGAGTGATCAAATGAATTGCAATCAATTGCAAAGTCTCTCTTTGCCATGAAAATAAACTTAATCCCCAAAAAACATTTCCACTGCATTGAGTATTGATGTCTCATGTCTGGGGTTGCTTCTCAGCCAAGGGAATGGGCTCAGTCATAATTTTGCCTACGAACACAGCCAAGAATAAAGAACAGTACCAACACATCCTTCAAGAGCAACTTCTCCCATCCATCCAAGAACAGTTTGTTGACGAACAATGCCTTTTCCAACATGATGGGGCACCTTGCCATAAAGAAAAAAGTGTTAACTAAGTGGCTCGGGAAATTGAAATTTTAGGTCCATGACCAAGAAAACTCACCAGACCTTAATCCCATTGAGAACTTGTGGTCAATTCTAAGGAGGTGGGTGGATAAACAAAAATCAAAACTCCAAGCATTGATTATGCAAGAAAGGGCTGCCATCAGTCAGGATGTGACCCAGAAGTTAATTGACAGCATGCCAGAGTGGTTTGCAGAGGTCTTGAAAAAGAAGAGTCAACACTGCAAATATTGACTCTTTGCATAAAGTTAATGTAATTGTCAATAAAAGCCTTTGACACTTGTAATGCTTGTAAATATACTCCTGTATACCATAGTAACATCTGACAAACATATCTAAGAACACTGAAGCAGCAAACCTTGTGAAGACCAATACTTGTGTCATTCTCACAACTTTTGGCCACAACTGTATACCTAATTATTGTTTTGTGAAGGAAAAATGCTTTTGAAATCTAACTATAACATATATTTATTCTAGCAATTATAAAATTATTCTTTTTTGACATTTAATCAATAGCATATTTGTTTGTATGGTTTACGTTCATTTCATAACTATTTCCACTTTCTAACTGGCAGTGTTTCACTGATATGAAAATGATTATGTATGGTTAACAAATAAATCATATGTTCACTGAACCAATACCAAAATAGATTTGGTATTAATGAACCAAAACCAAAATGGGCATGTCTTGTGGAAGTTATCTGACCTCCCATAGTGACCCATAATTCCCAGTGGCATCTGGGTCATTTATTTAAAATCCTCTCACCTACAGTTCTAGAAACATCGCCTACTTGTTTGCATACCTGTGAACTCTTTATGTTTCTATAGAGACATACTCCAGGTTACTATGGGTAAACTCCAGGTAAAAATCGATTATATAAATCGATAGGTGCCGGCACTTCCGCTGGGGCTTCTGTGACGGTCGCCAGCATCACATGACCTACCGGTGCTCGTTCATAGAAGCCCCGGCAGAAGTGCCGGTAGAAGCAGCGGAGGTTATCAGGGAGGCAGAATGGCATATAGGGAGTTAAAAGGAATATCAGGGAGGCAGAGTGGCATATAGGGGGTTGAAAGGAATATCAGCGAGGCAGAGTGGAATATAGGGGATTAAAAGGCATGTCTTGGGGGGCAGAGTTGCAAAAAGGGGTAACAGGCATTTCTGGGGGGGCAGAGTGGCATGTAAGGGGTTAAAAGGAATATCAGGGAGGCAGTTTGGCATATAGGAGGTTAAAAGGCATATTTGGGAGGCAGAGTGGCATATAGGGGGTATAAGGCATTTCTGGGGGGGCAGAGTGGCATGTATAAGGTATATCTTTGGGGGCAGATGTGCATAACTGGGGAAAGGTTGGCAAATAAAAGGAAAAAAACAAAAAATGCATTTTTCTCAATCATAGTTGTTTTTAAATATGAAAAAATAGTTTACAGGTGAATTAATATTTACTACTAAAACTTTTTTCTTATAGGGTAGTCTTATATTCAGACTTTTCCCCCCTAAATTAATATTCAAATTTTGGGGGATCATCTTATAATCAAGCAAATACGGTATTACAAATTTAGAAAGTGAGTTGACAAGTTATACCATGGCTTTATGTATTTCAAATCATGCCTGGGTCATGAACCACTGGTACCTTGTGCCGACAATATTAATGAAAATCTCTTCTAAGAATATATCTAACTGTTGGAGATGTGGTTGTACTAAAGGAGATTTTCTTCATATATGGTGGAATTGCTTCCCACTAAAGAAAGTTTGGATGAAAGTTTCATCCAAACTTATAGATTTATTTGGCACCCACTGGAACCTGACTCCAGACAGAGCTTTATTGCACCTTAATCTTCCTAAAGTGTCTATTCAAGAAAGGAAATTTCTATTACACCTGCTGACTGCTATTAAAATAACAATAGCTAGAAATTGGAGAACGTCAGAACCAATTCTTTGGGAAAAAATTAAAACCCAGCTTTTATATCAATGCCACATGGAGAAACTGATCCTTTCCCAAGAAAGAAGAACTTATGTATACCAAAAACATTGGGAAAAATGGATCAAAGTACTCCAAGAGGGCAAATTAGATTGATAATATGATCAGTCCTTGGTATATTATAGTTTTTAGCCAGAAATATTTTGTAATATCATCTTAAATGCTACATAATTGATTTAATATATGTAATGATATTTATTCTATTATTCTAGTATTATATTCTAATTATTTAGATACATAAGTATTGGATCCAATATATGTTTTGTTTTGTATATGTAAAGTCCTTTTTTTTTTGTCTTTTTCGTTTATATGGTAATATACGTGCCAATTAATGTAATATTGTTTAAAGTTTTTTTGTTGTGTGTTTTAAAAAACAATAATAAAAAATATAAATAAAAAAAAATAAAAAAAAATCATGCCTGGGTCAAGTGCCCCGAATGTAGATGAGTCACATTTTCATAAACTATATTGTCAGTATTCCTTTAAGGAGACAACCAGCTGTTTTTGATCAGTTGTTCACGGACAAACAATGGTAAAAGCTGCCATCTCACAATGGCATGAGTGCTAATGATTTCTAGCAACCTGTTTAGGTCATCTTTAATCATCTTTGATTACAGACAGTTTACTCTTTTTGCCTTGAAAAGACTGGGTACAGAAAAAAAATGATGCCCTCAAGCTTGGCATTGGCAGACAAAAGGTTAAAAGTGATAATTAAATACACAAGAAGAGAGGTTTGTAGATTGTCTCGAGAATAGAAGAAAATGTCTGTACGTTTCAGGAGAAGCAGAAATGTACATTTCTTTTTCAGTTTATCTATTCTGGGTTTAATTATAGAGCCAGCTCAGCAGCTTCGGTTATGCAGTATCTCTTCTGCGAGAGGATTAAAAGTGATTCTGCGAACTGTCTATTTAATACACCCGTGTTTTGGTACCTAAAAGCAAAAGTAAAATATAAGCCAAGCGTTCAATTACTTGGAGCCAACAATGAAAACACATTTCAAATATTGCTTCCCTTCACTCTGCTCCGTAGATGATGTTTGTTTTCTTTTATTTATTTATTTTGAGGTAGCACAGAATTGAAATTGCCGGTTTCTTTCAAGGATGGGAACGCTTCGGGAGACCTTAAAATAAAAGAAGAGACTCTTTTCTTTTTGTAGAATCAGATGAAAAACGGAATAAAAAAAATTCAACCAGATCCTTAAAAAAAAATGACTGGGAAGCCACATAGAGGTTGTTGCAAAATAAGAAATAACAGATATAAATTTCATTTTCTCTAAATAAGCATTCAGTTTGTTTAACTAGGCATTTGCTTATGAGTCACAAAATAAGTGAGTGGAAAAGGGTGTGGGGACAGGCACAACTTAATGATGTGAAAATAATTTTTAGGCTTCTCAGACTGGCAGTGGCCAGATACATAACACTGACTGTTGCATCCAGCTCTGTATATTAAATCTTATATTGTTGAAAAGAACACATTTAGAATGTTATGTGAAACTACATTTTTGTCTTCTGTGTCCTTGGTTTCTGAAGGGTTGTTGGTAGGACTCCACATTTGAGTCCTTGATTTTTGCTGGTAGGACCTCACATCTGTGTGCCAACAGCCTCATCTCAAGTGTGTTGTTCTAATAGAGTGCTAACGTATGAACTGTGAAAGCAGTGATGTTTGTTCCTCTGAAGCTCTGCCAGACACTGCAAGGTGAGGGACATGCTTGAGCTACCCATCAGCAATGCCCCTATTTCTCTAATTCCAGAAGTTGATGTGCAGGGTGAGACCTCCAATCCTGCCCCAGGTACCAAGTGGTCTAGTTATGGTTCTGATGTCCCTAACTCTCACTGATAAATCTCACCAAAGTCTAATTTACGGTAACCTAAAAACTCACCTTGATAAAAGTAAAACAAACAACATTGCAATACATCATATCAGGTTCTCATAATGTCCCCATATTTATTTGAGTATATGGTAACAACAATCAGATGTCAAGTCTATATTATGATAAGCTGAAAAGCATCCACTCTATTGAAGGAATCCTCTCCGACCTTAGTATACAGATGGTATAGAATGAAAAAAGAACTTCTTCAGTCACACCATTTGTGGATGGCAAAAAGTAGGATACCAAGCTGCTGTCAAATTTACCTGTTTCTGAGCTCTTTATTTAGAGATTTAGACAAAGACCCACCTTTGTAGGGCAGTCCTGCATTAAAATGTCATAATACATTCTAACTGCGTTTTTACTACTTCTGAATTCTAGCTTGCTTTCTTCCTTTCCCATGTAGCAGCTGAATGATGCCTCCAACAGGTCTTCAAAGTAATATACTTTACAGCATTTCACATGTCCATCCAACAGATCATTAGGAATTACCCTAATAAATTCAGGGAAGACCAGATTAAAGCTGGTTGGATTTCTCATTAACACTTCTAAATGTCTAGGACGTGGAAGATAAACCTTTTCTTTGGTTGCCTCAAGATCTCTTGTGCATATTCCAGCTGATCTGATTTAACCCTATGTATGAAGGAGTAATTAACAAAATGTTCTTGGCTCTTAAAGAGAAACTCAGTAAATAGGGTAACTTTGTTTAACTCAATATAACAACACCCATTAGTTTCTATCTTGGTTATTGAAAAAGAAAGAGTGATACTCAGCGCTTAAAATGAAAATGCCAGATATCTGGTGTAATGACACAACTTAAGTATAGTACCTTGGTGCTTCAGAACCAACACACTGACCACAAGTGTGTAAAGGATAATACACAAAACAAAGAAATAAAGTGCTGCGCAAAATTTCCAAACGACACCACAATATGTGCGGAAATTAAATAATACTTAAATTCATTAAAATGGATTCTTCAATAGGTTCCTCTGTTGAGAAGCCCATAGAGCCCCTTCTGGGGAATGGAGTTTCTTCTTTGTACCGGTGTACCAGAAAAGACCGGAGGAGAAAGAGTTAAAAAAGTAGTAGCTTTAATATAAATAAAAAAATATAGTATCTTACATATAAGAACACTTTAACGCTCCCGTGGGAAGGACCGGAATAATGCTGTGTTATAGCAGGAACAGTTTAGTTCTCTCAGGATTCCTCTGTGTCCACTTCCTCAATGGGCGTATTCAGCACAACGCGTTTCACCAATCGGCTTCCTCAGGTGCTGAATACGCCCATTGAGGAAGTGGACACAGAGGAATCCTGAGAGAACTAAACTGTTCCTGCTATAACACAGCATTATTCCGGTCCTTCCCACGGGAGCGTTAAAGTGTTCTTATATGTAAGATACTATATTTTTTTATTTACCGTATTTGCTCGATTATAAGACGACCCCGATTATAAGACGACCCCCCAAAATCAAAATATTAATTTAGGAAAAAAACAAAAAGCCTGAATATAAGACTACCCTATAGGGAAAAAGTTTTACCAGTAAATATTAATTAATGTAAATTATTTTCATGTTTAATAAAAGCTATGATTGAGAAAAATATATTTTTTAAATTTCCTTTTATTTGCCAACCTGCCCCCCCCAGTTATGCCACTCTGCCCCCAGAAATGCTTTATACCCCCCTATTTGCCACTCTGCCCCATGATATGCCTTATACCCCTGTATGCCACTCTGGCATATAGGGGGTTAAAAGGCATATCATGGGGCTGAGTGGCATATAGGGGGGTATAAAGCATTTCTGGAGGTATATAGGCATATCATGGGGCTGAGTGGCATATAGGGGGTTAAAATGCATTTCTGGAGGTCCAGAAATGCATTTTAACCCCCTATATGCCACTCAGCCCCATGATATGCCTTTTAACCCAGCATGTACTGGCTGCCTTGGCTTGATAGGAGTGTGATTGCTGTTAGCAGTTTGATATATATATATATATCAAACTGCTAACAGCAATCACACTCCTATCAAGCCAAGGCAGCCAGTACATGCTGGAACCTGGGGATGATAGCAGTGGGATTACAGCCTCCATATGCCATGCTACAACCCCCACCCCCCTTACACATCCATGCTATCACACACACACTCACACTCATTCACAAACATTTAAATACTCATTCATTCCCTTAATCACACACACTTCACACATACTCAAAAACCCTCCCCCACCCCCTCACCTGAACTGCAGATCTCCCACTCGCAGACTTCTGCAGGGGACCGGCTGTAGCAACTTCTCTGGCCCCGCCCCCAGAGGAGGGAGGGGGGAGATAGAGTTCTGTGAGGACGCTGCAAGCTTCCTGCCCTGCTTCTAACAGAAGAGACGCTGCTCGCGACCGGTAAGCAGCATGGCCCCAGCATTTTTTTGGGGTCTGATTAGAAGACGACGCCGATTATAAGACGAGGGGTATTTTTCAGAGCATTTGCTCTGGAAAAAACCTCGTCTTATAATCGAGCAAATACGGTATATTAAAGCTACTACTTTTTTAACTCTTTCTCCTCCGGTCTATCTTGGTTATTATTTATTGATTGATATAGTGCCATCATATTTGGCAGTTCTGTACAATGGGTAAACAGGACACAAACAGTTCATAACACAACAATTTGGATTTATAGAAATAAATGTTAAGGAGGGCCCTGCTCAAACAAGCTGATAATTTTGCTACTTATACTGAAATTAAGTGACATTGCAATAACATGGGCTGGTATTAGGAGAATATTTTATATTATTAAGGGGAAGCGAGTCCAGCCATACGATGCTCCCCTGTCCAGATAAACAGGAAAGAGTCCTGGAGACCTTGTTGAAGCAGCGCTTCAGTTACTATTAAAAATGCCAGACAAGGTTCTGTAGATATTGAAATGACACAAAACTACATTACATGCAGTGGTGGGATTCAGCTGGTTCCTGCCGGTTCAGGTAAACAGTTTCTTTAAAAATGTGGAGTTTGCCGAACCGTTTCTTAGCTACCCTATTATAGGCCGGACTTTTCCCCCTAAATTGGGGGTGCCACCTATAATCTGGGTTTAGCATAATTTGTATAGCCCGACGCCCAGGACATCCAGTTCCTGAGTCTGTGTGTGTGTGAGAGAGAATGTCTGAGTCTCTGTGTGTGTGAGACTGCCTGACTCTGTGTGTGTGTGTGTGTGTGAGAGAGACTGCCTGAGTCTCTGTGTGTGTGCGAGAGACTGCCTGAGTCTCTGCGTTTGTGTCTGAGAGAGACTGCCTGAGTCTCTGTGTGTGAGGCTGCCTGAGTCTGTGTGTGTGTGAGACTGCCTGAGTCTGTGTGTGTGTGAGGTTTTTATTTTTGAGAAAGCTCGCAAATGGTTACTAAAAAATTTGAATCCCACTGCTGATTACATGGATATTATTTCGTTATAGGGCAAAAACACTTAAACATTAAATAATGTGAAAATAACTGAAAAGTGCTTTATGGCATACACTCAAGATGGGACATGGTAAATGAGCCCTGTGTTCAAGTTTTTTTAATTACAAATTGAAGAATAGATGCTGATTCTAATTCCATACCCATAGTCTGGTGGGCCCTGGGCAAACAATATAATCGTGGGCCCCCCTCCCGTCCTGTAGTGGGAGGGGCAGGTGCTGTAGTGGGGAGTACAGGGGCTATAGGTGGGGAGACAGGGGCTTGTAGTGGAGGGCCCACTAGCCCTGTCCACCCCCACTACTAGCATCTATTCCTCCCCCACAACAGCCACTGCCCCCCCCACTGTGGGGGTACAGGTGCTGTAGTGGGGGGATAGGTAGTGTAGTGGAGGGGATAGGTACTGTATGGGGAGATAAAGGATATAGTGGGGAAAAGGGGCTGAGGGAAAATTAGTTGATTATAAAAATGATTATGAAAACAAAATGTTTTAAAAACAAATATTCGAAGATGGCCGCTGGACGTGCAGCCATCGTCGAATTCCACTCGAATTCGGTCATTCAGGGACACAGTATGAAGCAGATGAGATCACACAAACAGGTGTGTATATAAATATATGTTTATACACTGATGCACACTATCACATACACAAAAAATACACACACATATATATGTATATATCTCACATATACCCTGATTTAAATACTATATATTAATTATTAAGAAGCCTTGGAAACCATGTTGATTTCAGATTTATTAATATACATACACTCATTACAGACATGAGTAGATATAGAATGGTAACTCTTCTAATACCAGGCAGTAGATTCATATAATTAACTCCTCTTTTACCAGACATTACACACACAGTCACACAAACAGACAAACACAGTCACAAACAAAAACTGTGACAAACTGACAAACACAGTCACACACAGAGACAAACATACCTGTTGCTGCCTGCAGCTTACTCTGAGTTAGTGTGAAGGAGGAACTCAGCCTATCAGGAGAGGCTTCTGAACTCTCAGGCAATCAGGCGTTGAGAAGTCTCTCCTGATTGGCTGAGATCTCCTTCACTCCTCATTGCGGGACTGTCCCGGACAATCCGGGACATGTGGTCACCCTAGCCCCAAACCGGCAGTATGACTGCCAGTGTGCCCCCGAAGGTTAGTGGGCCCTGGGCAAATGCTTTGAAGTAGATCTGTCATCTGACAGTTTGCCTCCACTGCATTTGATTTGTGTTATCTTTCAAACATTATAGTCGTTTGCAAAATATAAAAGTTACAGTTACTAGAGACAGTTTTACCTTTAGCTTCTACTAAGGTGCCAGAATAAATGAATGATAAGGAATTATTAGGTTACATAGTTACATAGTTATGTTACATAGTTACATAGTTACATAGGCTGAAAAAAGACATGCGTCCATCAAGTTCAGCCTTTCCTATATCTGTTAATTTGTTGCTGTTTGATCCAAAAGAAGGCAAAAAACCCCGGCTTCGCTCTTTCCAATTTTGCACTAACCAGGGAAAAAAATTCCTTCTTGACCCCAGATTTCTCCTTGGATCAATAAGCTGTTTCCGCATAATTAAAGATTATATCCCCGAATATTATGTTTTTCCAGGTATCTATCCAGTTGCAGTTTAAACGTCTGTACAGATTCTGATAAAACTACCTCTGCAGGCAGAGAATTCCACATCCTTATTGTCCTTACTGTAAAAAACCCTTTCCTCTGCTTTAGTCTAAATCTCCTTTCTTCCAGTCTAAACGCATGACCACGTGTCCTATGCACAGTCCTGTTTATGAACAGATTTCCACACAATGGTTTGTATTGGCCCCGAATATATTTATATAATGTTATCATATCCCCTCTGAGGCGACGTTTTTCTAAACTAAACAGATTTAAATTAGTTAACCTTTCTGCATAACTATAGTGCTCCATTCCTTTTATTAATTTTGTAGCCCGCCTCTGCACCCTTTCTAGTGCTATGATATCCTTCTTTAGAAAAGGTGCCCAAAATTGCACAGCATACTCAAGGTGCGGCCTTACCATTGATTTATACAGAGGCAAAATTATATCTTTATCCCGCGACTTGATGCCCCTTTTTATACGTGACAATACCTTACTGGCCTTAGCAACCGCAGACTGACACTGCACATTGTTGCCTAGTTTGTTGTCTATAACAATTCCCAAATCCTTCTCATTTGTCATTACCCCTAATTCACTACCGTTTAGGGTGTAGGTTGCTTGTGCATTCGCTACCCCGAAGTGCATAACTTTACATTTATGTACATTGAATTTCATCTGCCATTTGAGTGCCCAGTCCCCCAGTCTATCTAGATCCCTCTGCAGCACTGTAATATCCTGCTCGCCCTGTATAACTTTACCTAGTTTTGTGTCATCTGCAAACACAGAAACATGACTTTCAATGCCTCCTGCCAGGTCATTTATAAATATGTTGAATAAAATACTTGTAAAATTAAGTTTTAGGAATCTGACTGATCCATTTTAATAGTCACCCCTTATGTAGAATTCTTCAGAAACGTGCTGGAGATGATGGCAGAGCTCTCTAGTTTGACACAACTGACCAGAGCCAATGGTGCTAAAGCAGATTACTCCTATGATGCCATATACTGACACTCTTGCAGTCTACGAGGACCACAAGAAAGAAAATGACATTAGCCTGTTACAAATATGTTTGTTTTTATAATTGGGTGCTTTTGGCACATTTAAAAAAAAAAAAAACCCAGCCATACAAACTGTCTTATAATCCTACTGTCAGCCCGAGAATTTCTCAGCTCTGTGCATTTCTGTGCATTGTTCTAGCAGCCTGTGCTACCATTAAATATTGTGTCAATTAGTATATTATATTTTTATATGCTTTAAAATAGACTATATTCTTCATTTATATAGTCTTAAATGTTTCAAATACTGTGCTAAGCCTTCAGTAGAAAATGCACACAATTTTCTGAAACAAAGCATGATTTGTATTTTGAAATATTGAGCAGATAAATTGGGCAGAGTTACACTCAGAGCTGATCACCAGGTCGCTGAGACTGCATGTTTAATTGCTGGACAAGGAGCTATGCCCACTCTCAACCCAGGTTCTTTGCTTTCCCTCTCTGGTTCGGGTCCATAGGGGCTAGCCTCACCCTTATAATGCACCTAACCCCATCTCTTACATAGGGGCTGTGTCGCTGCATGCATCTGTACGGAGCAAGATCGGGAGAGCTTCAGGGGTATAGTCCTGGGAATCTTACAGGTGTGGTTATTGGTGTATTAAAACTGGGTTAAAAATATATCCAGTAGAAGTGTAAATTCTAACCCAGTTTTTAAAGCGGTAATAAATCCCTGATTTTTTTGTAGATCACTGAAGCTATTTACAACCTTCCTGTTTTCACTTTGTAACAATTTGAATTATTAATTGAGGCAGTGACATCTATTTCTCATGTATCCATTAGACATGCCAACGTCAACCAAGATCAATTTGGAAAATTTCCCATTTCATTACTGCCTTATTTGTTTGTTGTTTTTTTTCCCTTTCGGTTCAAAAAAAAATTGGTTGTTTTGGGGTTAGGAAACAAAATTTGGTGCAAAATACTCTGTGTCTCTCTCTCTTACTCTCTCTTTTTCCTTTATATACAGTCACACTACACTGTACAGGTCCAAATAACAAAATGCAGTCACACTAGTAAAGGGTAGAAAGTGA
Source organism: Spea bombifrons (assembly GCF_027358695.1). NCBI lineage: Eukaryota > Metazoa > Chordata > Amphibia > Anura > Pelobatidae > Spea > Spea bombifrons. The sequence goes on along the minus strand of NC_071092.1, from coordinate 23,502,839 downwards.
GCCTACTTTATGCATGTTGAACAATACACTTTAATACAACAATTCACAAATATACCAATATACCACACAAAGTTACATTACCCTATGCACATACATACTAAACAATACACAGTGACCCTACTCTATACACATTCATACTTTTCTGTACACATTTGCACTACCCTATAGACACACAAAATCTAAACCCAGGCAATTTTTCCTGGCTGACTTCCCCTTTGCTCTGCTTACATTAACCACTATGAACCTCACCCATATTATTTTATGGGAATTGTCCAACCGTTAATTACCACTTAGTTCATTTTTATGACTCCAATACAATGTAACAGGTTAAAATGAACTGTTGGACAATTTATTTCAGGAACAAAATTACCACAACAATCCTGTAACCATTTTCCCACTGTTAAACTTCTTTCAACTCACTAAGGCTCCTGGAATGTCTTCAATTAGAAGGACAAAACAATTACCGGTATAGTGTAATTATATTCCATATATTAGTACACACACTTATGTGAGCTGCTCTGTCTTGCATGGTTATCTATAAACACTAACCCACAGGAGTATTAAGGCTATTGAACTTTAAAATGTTTCCTTTGTAAAAAGAGGCAGGGCTAAAATAATAAAGGAATTTAAATATGGGACAGACATAAAGGTATCCTAAATCTAAGACAAAACCAAGGACTGATCAAATTCTGTGTTTCTATGAAATCAGATTTAGACTTTTTTACTGTAATTCCACCTAAGATACCTGACTGCTTCAATAGGAATTAAGATGCTAAGTAGCACACAGGTGCTGCTAATCAAATACCCTTGATTAATTGATCACCAGCAAGTGTGACCACCTCTATAAAAGCCAAAGTTTTAGCAGTTTGCTGGTTTGGAGCATTCAGGTGTGTGAACAAAATGCCAAGGAGGAAAGACATCAGCAATGTGCATTTGTTGCTGCCAATCAATCAGGGAAGGATTATACAACCATTTCCAAACAATTTAAAGTCCATCATTCCACAGTGAGAAATATTATTTAAAAGCGGAAAACATTCAAGAGAGTTGCCAATCTTCCCAGGAGTGGACATCCCAGAAAATTCACCCCAAGGTCAGACCATGCAATGTTCAGGGAAATTGCAAAAAACCCAAGAGTTACATCTCAGATGCTACAGGCCTCTGTTAGCATGTTAAATGTTTACGTTCATGGCAGCACGGCTTAGGTTTTCAAAGTTGCATCTGAACAAACCACAAGACTTTTAGAACAGTGTTTTGTGGACAGATGAGACCAAAGTCGAGATGTTTGGCCATATAGACAGCACAATGTTTGGCGAAAGACCAAACACACCATATCAGCACAGAAAATACCAACTCTCAAGCACGGCAGTGGAGTGGTGATTATTTGGACTTGTTTTCCAGCCACAGGACTTGGGAATTGAGTCAACCATGAACTCCTCTGTATACCAAATTATTCTAGAGTCTAATGTGAGGCCATCTGTCTGACAGCTAAAGCTTGGCTGAAACTGCGTCATGCAACAGGACAATGATCCCAAGCACACCGGCAACTTGCAACAGAATGGCTGAAAAGGAAAAGAATCGAGGTGTTGTGATGGCCTAGTCAAACTCCAGACCTCAACCCAATTGAAATGCTGTGGTGAAAACCTCAATGAACTGAAGAAATGTTGTAAAAATAGTGGGCCAAAATTCCTCCACACTGATGTGCGTTAATGATAAACCCATACAGAAAACAATCACTTCAAGTTAATGCTGCTAAACATGGTCCACAAGCTATTGATTCATAAGGTGTACTTTTGTTGCTCATAAATGGATTCTCCATTTTGGCTATTTTTGGACCTACTAAGGAACAGATGAGTGTTATTATGTCCTGATTTGTAAAACCATAGAATTCAAAGAGGGTATACTTCCTTTTTCACATGATTGAACATACATACATTTCCTCCCTACATCTTGAATGATCTCATGGTCTTCCAAAATCCTTCCCCAGTAACATTTCTGAATTTAGCAAACAAAGAGTTTAGCAAACAAAGCGTATACCTGCTTATCCGACTAGAATAAATACCTTAGCTGTATGATATACAGTTATCCTCTGCTACACAATACAAATGTCATTATTAACTTACATTATAATATTTAAAAAATCAGGTCAAAGAAATCCATGACATGGACTTTAACACTCATTTCTATTTGAAAACACAAACAGCCTTATGTCCACATTCTGTAATTATTTTGCCATTTGCCTGAAGTTAAAAATACACCTCTCCCTATAATCAATCACAGAAAATTTCACTCTGCGGAGTAATCAATTAGAGGCCAAACACACCTATTGCTATAATGACTTTAAAAACAAAAGGGACCCAGCAATGTAATCAATCATCACAAACAAAGCTATTGATTGCTCAGACCTTTGGCAATTGCCTACATGTTGACTAGATGTAATTAAACAGATTATCAGTTATTAACTTAACCAATTCAGGCCTGGGTTGTCTAGCTAAGTGTATGGTATTTTTCATTTCAGACTGAAAGTGAACTAGGTAACCTCCAAAAGAGTTAAAGAAATTAATTTAAATTTAACACATTTGCAGAGGCATGGACTGAACTGCATTACAAAGTGTATTAAAAGAAAGGTCTTTAAACGTTTTACACTGAAATGCTGGTACAATTCCCCTGAGATCTAAAATCCAAGACCGTTGAGAATTTTGTTTCACACCATTGGACAATATATTGGGAAGAAAAGAATGCAAAGGTTATTTTCAAAATTGGTGGCATAAATATTTTCTGCTGCTCTGACTAGGGGAATTTGTGCCAGCCAGCTAAACGTTGTTTTATACTGCAAAAGGCTAGGTTACCACATAAAATGTTCCTCTTAAAAATGTGAAATTATTATATAAGATTCACCTATTAGCCTTGTGCATTTGGATTCGTATGAACTGGAAATTTAAACAAAATTTGCCAATACTGTCAATTTGTACAAATTTCCAAAAATGAGGCCAGACCCCTATAAAACGGATTAAAATAAAGCAAAAAGTTTGAGTTTTTGTCTAAAGTTTGCAGGCTCTTTCACTCCTGCTCTTTCACGCATCATCTTGTACTTTATCTTATGGCAGAGCTTTTGGTGTTAAATTAAAATGGGGTAGAAGAAAATAGGTACTAATCCAATTCATTCCCAGAGACTCCGCCATTTTGATCTACAATAACATTGTGTGAACATCTACCAAAATGGTGGAGCTTCTGGTGACGTCGTCTCTCCCGATTGAAGGAAAGGACATCACAAGAAGCGCCACCATTTTGGTGGATGTTAACCGGGAGGTTGTGGACGAAGAGAGGGGACAGGAGAAGAAGAAGATGTGAGACACGAAAGCGTAGCTGCGAGAAACGGAAGAAGGTGATGACAAAGAAGGTAAGGAGACATTCAAAGACCATAAGAGAGAGAACAAAAATGAGAGCGTCAGAGAGCAAGAGTTAGAGTGTGAGCAAGTAAATGTGGGGACGTTGGACAACAAATTTCATTCCCGAATTTAAAATGACCCCCATTTTTTTTCCAAAATAAACAGGCAGGAAACAGAATTTGTTGTCCTAGAATGAATGGGTCAAAAATGAACTGAAAATCACGTGGTAGTATGACTCTGCCTTATCTGCATATTTTATTTCCCAACTATTTGGCCTGTTTCAGACCCTGCCTTATTATTGCCCCTTTCTCAGATTGTTTGACCCTAGCACATCTGACTTTGCTCTCCCTCTGACCCTCTTGGTGCTTTGTGTTCCAAACCATGTTCAGGTGCAAGGTTGTAATTCTCCTGCAAACAGCTCCCATGTCTTCACCTCCTTGAACTGGGTAGGTCCTTAGAGAATATTTAAATCTATGAGAAGTACAATCCAGAAGTTTGCTGGATTTGTCCTTTATGGTTTGAGACTGGTAAGCAATAACCATAACTCTTCTGCAAACTCCCTTATCAATTCATACTCTAGTGAATAAACCTGTGTGAGGTATCAGTATGTAGCCCATGACATGTCAGTAAACTCTGTTTTGCCTTATTGACTAAAAATTCCAACCTATAACATCTGAAACATATATAAGGTAATGTTATTAAGTTTATTGGTCTCTGTGGGATGGTATTTGGTGTGACATGTGGTTTGATATCTGGTTCCAGGGCTGGACTGGCGATGGCAAGGCAGCTCTAGCACTTTAAAGTGGCGACCCTCTAAAGGCATCATTGCGGCCCACAACTGGATATGTGCTGTAACTACATTTTCCTGCCCAGGGAGCGTGTGGCTGGGCATATGTGAGTATGTTGTCATGTCAACCAGTGGCCCACCAGGCATTTGCTCGGTGTGCCAGATGGCCAGTCCGAGCCTTTCTAGGTATATATGTTACATTTTTCAGTAAATCTTCTCACTACCATCCCTCTTCTCCCTGCGTGCAAAATGGATAAAACCAAACTGAAAAATTAAACCTATGTAAAGACCACAAGAAAATGTTGTATTTTATATAACCGAAGTTACTTGTTCCATGTTTAAACTGTATTCTACAGTAGCCACATGCCACTCCTTCTAAAAATAAAAAACTCTGAGACAATTTATAGACCACAAAAAGCTGCTGGCTGGAAAATTTCTCCCTGAGGTAGAATATATCTTACAACAAAAGATTGTTGAAGGGCCTTTAGAAAAAAGGTCAAGCTGGGAGAATGAATGGTAAACAGCTTTGATAAACAGGTCCTATGATATAGTACCTGATGTTTAAATAAACCTGTGGTATTTTTAGCCAGCCATCTCTTTTTCATTTCCAGCCCTAGCAATTTCAATAAATGTAGCTGCGGCATTTCGCTCGGATTATAAAAATTTCAATCCATGATGGTATGTAACATACAATAATTTAAGTGAATTTCATGCATGAAATTTCAGTAACAAGGTCACAAAGCTATACAAAAAACATCAATATCAGCCAAAATTTGAAGTATATAGCACCTTTAAGGTTCACACTTACTCCATTTTAGGAAATCATCATAGCAGACCCAGGTTTACTGTTCTCCATTTTACTTACATTTAGACAACCTTAACACACGGTACTGTTACGGACATGCGCCGTAAAATAAACAATTATGCTATAGTTTAATAGAAACCTTTGCTTGCACAGCTTTTATCATATAAAAAATAAGCAGCTATACAACATAAAATAATGGTGAGGAATCATCATGCAGATTCTGAGAACAGAAAATTAAGATGGCAACCTTTGCCTTTTACAGCTTTTAACATACAAAATTATTTATTAACAACAAGCAACTAAACAACATAAAATTAAGGCTGCGCCCATCATTTACACACATTATATATATATATATATATATATATATATATATATATATATATATATACACTCACTGGCCACTTTATTGATTGTTACCACAAATAGCTAATCAGCCAATCACATGGCAGCAACTCAATGCATTTAGGCATGTAGACGTGGTCAAGACAACTTGCTGGAGTTCAAACCGAGCATGAGAATGGGGAAGAAAGGGGATTTAAGTGACTTTGAACGTGGCAAGGTTGTTGTTGGTTGAGTATTTCAGAAACTGCTGATCTACTTGGATTTTCACACACAGCCATCTCTAGGGTTTACAGAGAATGGTCCGAAAAAGCGAAAATATCCAGTGAGCGGCAGTTGTGTGGACGAAAATGCCTTTTTGATATCAGAGGTCCTCTACTACCACAGTGTGTTATGTGACCTCTCCAGGGGATTCCCTGTGGTCAAGCAGGGGGGCCTGGCCTCCGTGCTTTCTCAGCTGATGGCGGCCCTGGGTCAGGAAGATAATCTCGTTCATATAATGTATGCTACAAGACTAAAGGCAGCATTTAACAAGTCAGTTAATTTCTGCCCTGGTCAACCGTAAATGCTGCTATTGGGAAATGCGTAGGGGTAACAGCTGCTACAAAGTGGTAGAGCATAAATTCTCACAGAACTACATGACAGACTGCTGGTCCATAGTTCCCAACATTTGAAATAAATTTCCAAGGACACTTTGTAGCACAGCTATCAATTACTTATGTGAAAAATGACCCACTGCCCCAAAGCCCCACCCACTCTCTCTAGCCTACATAATAAGCATTATTTAGCTCCGCCAAGTTATTATCGTGTTGATAATATCACCAAATATTCACCAACAATAATAACCTGGAAATTAATCAGGGGCATTATATCAAAGCAAAATAAGGAAGTTAACAATAGGAAATTTAATGAAATGAAATAACACAGCATCAGCCAATAGCATCAATTTACAGCACATATGAACTCCGCTGGACAAGGCCCCCTATACTACACGTTTTTGAAGACACCATTTAAGAAGCTTAACACACCAAGCTAAAATAAGCATACCCAACCAGACACCCACACTTACACACCCAAACACACTAAAAAACCCAGACAAACACACACACACACACAATAACATACCCAGACACATGCGCACACTAAAATACCCATTCACACAATCTCATACCCAGACACACAAACATTAAGATACCCACACACACACGTACAGGAACAATCAAACTACCCACATACACATTAACATTACCCAGAAAAACACATGTCCACAATTAGATACCAGGCACACATTCAAATACACTCTCACACTTCACTTCAGCCTATTCTTCAATGTACCCACACTTCAGCTGCGGGGTCATGCAATGTAACGTGTCAGGACCCTGGTAAGCAGGTCGGGTAGGAGCCCAGTAGCAGGGGATACGAGGGGTTCTGTTTGCACCCCACGATGCATGACGGAAGTGATGTGGTACGGACAGGCGAAATAACACACAGCACAACAGAATACGAGGAAAGGTACTGTATTGTAACAGGTGATATGACCAGCAAGTAAAGGCAGTAGTCTCTATGCAGGATGCCCACTGGCAGGGCTGACTGGTACGGAGGCCCACTGGGTGGGGTGACGGCAGGAAGCCCACTGGCAGGGCTGACGGGTACGCAGGCCCACTGGGTGGGCTGACTGGTACGGAGGCCCACTGGGTGGGCTGACTGGCACGGAGGCCCACTGGGTGGGCTGACTGGCACGGAGGCCCACTGGGTGGGCTGACTGGCACGGAGGCCCACTGGGTGGGCTGACTGGTACGGAGGCCCACTGGGTGGGCTGACTGGTACGGAGACCCACTGGGTGGGCTGACTGGTACGGAGACCCACTGGGTGGGCTGACTGGTCCGGAGGCCCACTGGGTGGGCTGACTGGTCCGGAGGCCCACTGGGTGAGCTGACGGCAGGAAGCCCAACTGGGAGGGCTGACAGGTCCGGAGGCCCACTGGGTGAGCTGACGGCAGGAAGCCCAACTGGGAGGGCTGACAGGTCCGGAGGCCCACTGGGTGAGCTGACGGCAGGAAGCCCAACTGGGAGGGCTGACAGGTCCGGAGGCCCACTGGGTGAGCTGACGGCAGGAAGCCCAACTGGGAGGGCTGACTGGTCCGGAGGCCCACTGGGTGAGCTGACGGCAGGAAGCTCAGGTACAAGACACGGGTAGCTCAGGTACAGGCAGGTAGCACACGGTACAGGGCCAAAGCAGAGCGGTCCATGCACCTCAATGCAAAGGCCCTGACTACAGGGCAGGGCAGGTTAATAAAGGCAGGGCTTCACTCAGGTGATCAGACCCAGCTGACCTGGTAATCTGATCCTGAGCACTCCAGAGGGAGGGGGAGGGTGGCCACTAGTGGAAGCAGCAGGACATTACAGCAAAATAAATCATCCACGGTCCAGGCTAGTAGGGTGGAACCCTGACATATCCCCACCGCAAGGAGCAACCTCTGGGTGCTCGTAGGACTGCGTATGGCAGTAGTGTCACCGTCTGTGGCGGGACAACCTAGTTCTGGCACGTAGCGCTTCCTCAAAAACATGCTGATCTTCACGGCGTATGACAGTTCCATTGGAAGCCACTACACGGTCTGGTGGCAGCGCCTCAGGTGTGCTGGCCTGGGTGTTCCGGACCTTAGCCACTGGTGGCACAGATGCGAACGTCGTGGTAAGTACAGAAGTCGGACCAGGCAAGCATTCGCCAGGGGATAGGAATACCCCCTGTACACTGTATCCCTCTGAGTGGTGTTGACCAATACCGGGACTGGACTGGGTGGAGACAGGAATGGAGGAACGCCTACCAGGTGTTTGATCACGAAGATGTTGCTCATAATATTTCAGCTCCTTTCTGTGCACGATTGTCCCATTGGTTGCTAGGACATAACCAGGAGCCCCAAGGGAGTGTCTTGCGGTTTGGAGTCTCCCGTTCTTACTCCTGTGAGTGATGGGAGTGGTGGTCCCAACCGCACCAACAGCCATGGTGTTCTCGTTCTCAGGTTTGTCCGCTATAGCAGCCTCAGAAGAAGCATCATCCATGTCAGACCAGTCAGGGTCGTCAGACATGGTCTGGAGGTCATCTGACATGACTTCAGACGACGTAGGTAGTTCAGGTACCGGGAATTGATTAACCCTTGGATCGCCATTCTGGGGAAGCGACAGGGTGTGCTCCAGCTTTGCTGCATTCTCTTTACATGCAGGTTCCTGGGCACGGGGTTTGTGTGAATGGGTTGCAGATGGTTTGGCTGGTTTCAACGGACAATACGTAATCCTATGACCAGCCTCTCCACAATAATAGCATAGGTTGTCCTCTTGTCTTTTCTGTTTTTCCTCCTTGGTAAGTGGCTCACGCTTGTAGCTCTTCTTAGGAGCCTTCTTGCTTTTGGTTTCTGTCTTGGTCTTGGTATCACCATGGTCGGGTTTTAAAACAGTCCGCACAGATATACATATCTGGAGAAGACATTCCGCCAGCAATTCCAGTACTGCAGGTATCCCCGCGGACTCCTTGTATTGGCCTTTGCATTCTGTCAGGACCCTGGTAAGCAGGTCGGGTAGGAGCCCAGTAGCAGGACATTACAGCAAAATAAATCATCCACGGTCCAGGCTAGTAGGGTGGAACCCTGACATAACGTGACCACTAAATAGTGCCCCTGGGTTAAGCGTGTGCTAAAGTGAATCATTCTAGCCTTTTTAGGCTAAAAACAGTATGGATAGTAGACATTTGCAAACAGACCAAAAATGATTCAGACAAATTCTGTTTCCTGCCCTTTGTTCTGGACAAAAATCGGGGACCTTTTTAAATCGGGGAAGATGCCCACGTTTAATCACTCTCATTTTCGTTCACTCTATCATGCTCTCTGAATGTCTACCGCAAACTTTATATGAAAATTCTTAACTTTTTGCTTAATTTGTGGCCGTTGCATGAGGGGGTCTGGCCTTGTTTTCTTTGATTGGTAGGAATTGCCAAAATTAACACATTTTGAATTGAAAAGTCTAATGGATAGACTGTCAAAATACACACATAAACACATACATTGTCGTTAAAAAAACACCTGCCCATACACACATACATACATATGCACATTCGCCCTTACACACAAACATACTGGCTAACATTTTCCCTAACATACATACACTTTCAAAATACAAATTCATTAACTCTCCTCTTTCTTTTTACCCTTTTCTCCTTATCGCAGATCCATGACTGCGGATTTTTCTGGGACATGGGAATTCTATGCGTCCAACTTTGTAGCAAAAGTTTTTGAGGAAGACTCTTCCCTGATAAGGATTTCCACAAAGTGAAATCCATGCAGTAACAATCTGTCTAGGCTTTGACATAAACTGAAATTATGTTACCATGAGTGTGTTAGGGGACAAGGGGGCTGAGCTGAATGCATCATGCAGCGGATTAGGAGACTTTAAAGAAATCCCACTGATTTAGCTATACATTACTTGCCAACACACCATTTTGAACAGTCCCTCTTTGTATATGTATATGTAAATATATATATATATATATAGGAATAGAAGTGAAGGGACACTTGATTCCAGTTTGCCATTGAAACATTTTCAGGTTAAATTTCAGTAAATTTTTACCCATCACTCTGACACAGGTATAAATGGTAAGGCTCTTAAAATATTTATTATTTTTTTACATTTTGGTTCACCCTCTAAATATCAATGTTTTTGTGGGTTGGGAGGTCTGTCTTTGTGGCAGGCCCCCCAAGCTCTTCAATAAAGCCAGGGGGAAAGTTCATCTCTCAATAAATTGACAAAAATAACCCTTATCTTGTAACACATTGATGGTAAAGTCTTAAATTAAAGGAAACTCGCTTAGAGGTCTATATCATTATTCAAAAGCAATTATGCTTATCCATGGATTTACTAATGTGTGATCCTTCTATTAATACGTGGATTTCAGTGAATTTTGGTAAGGTGTCTATCAACAGAACTATGATCTCTGTGAGTAATATGTATGCAAATGAGGGCTAAGCACTTCATTAACTATGTACTGCTTTATACAATACCATCTTTAATATGAGAAATAAGGTTTTAGGTCCTAAATTTCCACTAATGTTAACAGCACACATTGGAGCTCATAGCCAAGTGTCCCCCAGCCCCTCGATCAAACACACACACTAACATTCACACTAGGTAAAACCTGGAAGCATAAAGTTAAAAATCCATGGAGGTTTCAGAGACATCGTGCAAGAGTAAGTCAGTGATCCAGTGGCCGAGGAACTGAGGTCATAGACAGTCCACAGATCAAATTCTAACAGCAGTCAAACAGGTTAGCATTTTCCTGAGGCTGCTTGTGCATACCTCAAAACATTCCCAGGTAACCATCCTACAGTCCTGCTTTTGAAAGCAGTGGAGAACGTGGGCAAGTTGGGAGATCCACTTCTTGCCGCACCCTCCAACACAGGTGAACTGATTTGTACTCCTGAAATGTTGAGGAGTAGGTTAGTGTGCTTTAAGTATCTAAGGGGCAGTTGCTATGCTTGCAATACCACAAACACCTCCCCCAGCATGTGTATATGAGTGATGTCAACGAAGGCATCACACGCCTAACAAGCATATGCAACACCCTCTGCTACACACTGCGCTTGTGCAGTGAGTTCAGCAGGGGCTGGGCATCAGATATGCCCAGCCCCTGCTGAACTCACTGCACAAGCGCAGTGTGTAGCAGAGAATGTTGCACATGCATGTTAGGCATATGCTGCACATACATGTTAGGCACTCCCGGACAGGCATCTTGTAAAATTTGCTCTGGAAGAGGAGGAGGACACTCCTGTTGTGGGAAGCTACCCAGGTAACAGTTTTAAGGTTATATTGATTTGGGATTGTAAGGCCTTTTTATCTTGAATGTATAGGTCAGTTTCTGGACAGATCTATAAAAGCAGATGTGAGAGTATTATACAATTTTTTCTAAAACACTCTGTTCAAATACCTGGTAAAACCTGTACATGAAAATATACCGTATTGGCTTGATTATAGGCCGCACCCGATTATAGGCCGCACCCTAAAAGTTAGGTGCTTTTTTTTAAAGAAAAAATGAGATTCTTAGAAAAAAAACAACTTAGTGGAATAGATATGCTGTCACTCTGCTCCCCCAGATATGCTGCCACTCTGCCCACCCCAGATATGCTGCCACTCTGTCCCCCCGGAATATGCTGCCACTCTGGCCCCCCAAGATATGCTGTCACTCTGTCCCCCCCCGAGATATGCTGCCACTCTGCCCCCTATCGGAGAGTAAAATGCAGGTCCCTTGTAGCGCTGCAGGGGATCTGTATCCTAACCCTGCTGCCTGCCCGGCGCCCGGAACTGCATGTCCAGGGCGTTGGGCGATACGAATTGCGCATTCCTACACTTAACCCCGATTAGAGGCCACAGCCCCACTTTAAAGACTTAAAGTGTGTGGGGGGGGTGCGGCCTATATTCGGGCAAATACGGTAATAGCTAAACACTAAATGTAAGTTTAGTTAGCGAAACAATGGCAAAAATATCTATATGCAAAGCAAATATCGTGAGGGGAACATGCTTTGATTCACAAAAGACAGATCCAGATTTCATGCACGGACCCAAATGAAAGTGCCTCAGCCTCTCATGTCTTTTGGGTCAACACACCTCCTTCCAGGTGAGCTTGCCTGAGCCAGGCATTAGTATCATTCTCACACTGACTTGAAGAAAAATTAATTTACTACATGACAAAAACATACACAGTATATTGGTGTTTCCATACCTATAACATGAGAATATGAAATGATAAACAATATTGCACACCACATAGAACAAATCATATCATATGTAAAACTTCATATGACCTCAGAAATATGGCAATATGGAAACAAATGTTCATACATTATGTGCAATTCATGCAATATATATTCCAAATAATCTTCCCTAATCCTACATTTACAGTTTTTCTTTTTTCCTTACTACGTTGTGTAACTTAATTTTGAAATAAATTGCTTTTCTGTCACCGTATAATTCATCTTTGGACATTGCTGACAATACAACAGATTCCCGTAAGTGTGTATTGAAGGTATAGCATATGTTAGTCTCCTACCTTCATAGTTTTTGAGGGGGTGCTTTATTTTTTACAGATTGTATATCTTGAAATAGTATTTGTTTGATATCAACCTGGTTACTTTCTGAATGTTAACTTGTGGGATCTCCATTATTCAAATTTTATACATGCTGAATCAAAAAGTGATCTCAAATGCATTTTCATGAAAGCAACATAAAACCAGGTGTTAAAGGTAATTTAAGAATATGATATGTGGACATTATAATATGAAGGATAGGATTCGTTTCGATGAATAAAGGCATGGTATGCTAGAACAGCAACAATACTAATGAAATGAGGCATTGGGGAAATAATGGAATGGGACATGTTAAGATAATTGTATGCAGACATATATTGAAAGGATTATGAAATAGCTTCTAAAATACATAGAATATTGGGCTGATGGCTAGAAGAATGAGATGGCGTGTAAATGAAAATATTTGTGGCATGGTTTGGAAGGGTTTAAAAGAAGCTTATGATAGCATGAGGATAGTAATGGCAAGGCTGGCATGGTAATGATGGTTTTTCTGGTTTGTAATTGATTTTTGAGTTCATTTCTGGTAGAATCAGATCAGTTTTTCTGCTGGCAGAATAATCAGTATAGATTATGTCCAGCTATTTTCAATACTGGCATAATTAATATTAAAATACCTATTTTAATATTGTTTCTCGTATACTAATAAAAATGACTATGTAAAAATATAATTTATAGTGTTTAGGAATATGTTACACTAAGAAAGTTACTTAACCCCTTAAGGACAATGGGCAGCCCCTAAACCCATTGAAAACAATGCATTTTTTATCCCGTACATGTACGGGCTTTGTCATTAAGGGGTTAAAGTAAAAGAACAGCACAAGAGCGCTGTGGACAAGATTACGGTATTTGCACAATTTTTTTTTAATATCTTAACTATATAATGTCTCACTTACAAGGCTTGGTCAGAGTTAGGTGGGGCATTGGATGTGGTGGCAGTTATCCTGTTTGGACATTAGTAGCTATGAGCTTGAGCATAGGAAATGCATACCTTTCCAGGGAAGAGCTAGCCATAAACACTGTCTAATTTTATATTTGGACATCTATTTCTATATCTCCAACAAATTAAGAGATTCATGCGTGTCTCCAGCAAGTGGGGAAACAAAAAATGAAAACCCAAAACAGAATGCCCTGGTAGACTTTATTTCATAAAATCAACCATAAAGTAGGGACATAGTTTTGGAAGCTTTTTGATGGTTAATGCAACAAAAAAAGAGAGTGATTTGTTAGTCTCCAGAAAGTTACTGGCAGGTAACTACAAAAGGTCAACATATGCCCTTTCTACTGCAAACCGGCCACTTAATATTGATAGGGAAAAGAGCAGCCAAGTGCACAGTATTATTTTATATTTTTTATTTATAGTTTTATCTATGTATACATATGTGTTTGTGTGCAAGTGTGTGTACATACTTACTTTGTCATGTGTACATGCACAATATGCTTAGCAAATTCCATATTTGTATAAACCGAAATATAAACACAGATGTAACCAAGTGTTGCTTTTACGCCCACCTGTGTACTTGTCTTGGTAAATTTCTGCGGTTTACTTGCTCCATATGAAAATACTAGTAAATTGGGCTGCATATGTAGGAACATTAAATTTCAGTATGAGGCAAGTGTTTCCCTGCGAGAAACCATTTAAAGCAGACAGGCACACCTTGGACTCATTTTGCTCTTATTTATGTTTATAGTATGAAATCCCACCGAGGGGTAATCTTTAACTTTCTGCTGCACAATTCTTCACTTAGAAATCAGCAGGTCTTTCTTCCCCTTCATCTTTTATATGAAGCAACAATTCTGCGTTATGCATTCCTGTTGACTATTTGTTTATCAAGAGCTTACCTATACACTATTAGGCATGATTTAGTATATTAATATGGATATACAACAAATAAAACAACAAACATTTTCACTACTATGCACACCAAAAAACCCTAAATGATAAAATATATAATGACAACTATATAATGACAGAGTTTAGTAGCAAACTTGTGAGCAGCACTTTGACATTTGTTGGGCAGTTCCTGCACCATGTGACTTGTTGCCAGTGCAGTCCCCATTTGATTGAACTTAGAAAATAACTCACATGGACAAACCATGGTATCTGATTTGATGGAAACATCCATCGGTTTTCCAGGTTGCACAAACATGTGATGCATTTCACTGAATCATACTTGGTCTGACCTAGTGAGAGCCTCTGATAAATTTCTACTATGGATACAACAAGAAGAAAATAGAACTACAGAATCTGAGAGTGTCAATCCAATGCGTGTAAGCACCTAATTCACATCCACATGGTGCAGAACACACCACAGCAAAACAAGATTAATCGTTTGACGCGTTTCGCACTTCTGTGCTTAGTCATAAGATTTGGTGTGTTCTGCTCCATGTGGATGTGTATTAAACGCTTACAAGCATTGGACTGACACTCTCAGATTCTGTAGTTTTATGTCCTTTTTGTTGTTTTTGCTGATTGGTTCTGGTTTGTTGCACCTGTAGGACTCGGTGCCAGTTGCTCCTGCACACCCATAGACTGCCAGGATCTCTCTAATGAATGCTTCTTCTGACACAATTTAAATTTCTATTGTGGCCTAGGGGATGGGCACAAATCAAATCAAAACTCCTAATGCTCCTTTCGGGTTGAAAATCCCAGGTTAGTCATACATGGGGGTGCAATTAAACAATACTCTGTGGCAAGGATAGACAAGTGGTTAAGAATAGGGAAAATTGGTATAGACAATTTCCCACCCTTAGTATGGTAACCACCTGTTATCTGCATGAACTTCTCTGCACAAAACACATATATAAGTTCCTCGACTTTCCTCACTTCAAAACTGTCACTTTAATTACCTTATTTCTTTGTTCTATTAATTTTAAGATATCCTCTTGCTCATGGACTATCCCTCACAATTTTCATGTTTCATTATTATATTTTTCTTATGCGCAACTCAGGTTTGCTTGTTTAATCCCCATGATTTTGTTTTCTTCCTGAATTTCCTTCCTCTCCCTGGTATATCGTTTCATTGTTCTTATTATTGAAGTTTCGTTTTTTTTTGTCTGACTTTTTCAGTATCCATATTTGTCCAAAAAGCTCGCATTCACCTGGGAACAGTAGGTCTTTATCTGGCTCCATGGCAACCAAGAATGACTCACAATAGCTAATCCTTGAGACTGACAGGACTTCCTCTATTTCCTCCAGGTGCGGTGTCCCAGGTGATGAGAGGTGATGACTCCGGAGTAACCCGGGCAATGCATAATGCACAGCTCCACTGTTCAAACAAAAGCTTCTTTACACAGCTTTGGAAATGCATACAACATCTTTTCCCAATAGAATATGTGCCATATGTTTCATTTAAAGACCCACATATTCCTAATGTAACAAAGCCCTTCTCCATAAAAACAATGAACAACTATAATAACCTGACCAT
Organism: Spea bombifrons; assembly: GCF_027358695.1. Classification (NCBI taxonomy): domain Eukaryota; kingdom Metazoa; phylum Chordata; class Amphibia; order Anura; family Pelobatidae; genus Spea; species Spea bombifrons. The sequence goes on along the minus strand of NC_071092.1, from coordinate 23,486,968 downwards.
TATACCATTGATATTAAAATAAATCACAACCATTTTAAGCATTGTATGTTCCTTCAGGCAACTTAATGGGCCCTCTGTCGCCAACACATATTCAGCCGCAAAGGTTTAAAGATGAAACCTGGGTTTTAAGGCTCTAGCAGACCCATCGGTACCCTCTTTAATCACATAGCAACTGAAATGTTACGATTATTGCTGCATAACAGATTATTAGGGATTTACAAAAAGAGTTTTTGCCCTCACTTAGACCCCAAAGTCTCTCTCTTTCATTTCCAATCTGCCTCAAGGAACATTTTATGGCCAACCAAGACATTTTTTCCCCTACAAAATCATTCTCCATCTTCCCTGAAAAATCTCATATCCCCTCATTAAGTATGCATTACAAAAGATTACCCCTCGCAAGCCCTTTTAAGAGAATGGCTGAGTTTGCTGTACATCTTGCATAGTCAGCAGAGTCAGATAAAATATTTAATCTCACTATAATTTACTTGATTATTGAATAAACCCCAGCTGAATTTGCACTACCGAAAAACGGTAGCATTAGTATAAGCGCCATCTCAGATTTTGTTAAATTATTATTTTATCAGTGGTAGAATGGGCAAAAATGGATTGGATTACCAATCCACATGTGACACACCAAAGAAATGTAAGAATTAAAGGTAGGGTAGATTGGGTTCAATAAAAATTTGCATTGAAGATTATATAGTACTGAACTGGAGAAGTGAGCATGTCAGCCCAGAAAGTAATGTTAACGTATGCTAAAAAATTACTTTATTCTAAATAACCCTCCTTCAGCCTTATCTCCCTTGACAAATCCTGTTAACCAAGTGAAAAACAGAGACATCAGGATTGAGGCAAACTATAATCTGTTCAATTTACAGATACTTTCTTGTTATTCAAAATTGGAATTTTATAAACTGCAGCAGTGATTTATAGATTGGAACAAGGTACCAAAACAGCAAAATGAAGATGACAGCTGTTAAAAAAAAATATGGTGGTAATGAACAAGAGAGAGTTCATTAAAGGAGTGGTGAAGAATAACTGAGGTTGAAAGCCAGCAAGTAATAGCAGTAGTTAACACATGAAGATGGAGTAACGTATGCATACAGAAAAATTGGTTGGGAACTGGTTTAAAAAAGGCAGAATGTTTCTCTAGGGTAGCTTCTATAAACCACCATTGCAGAAGCTTTGCAAAATGGCTGTTACTGATCATCATATTCCCATGTTAGTGAGAATTTTCCTTGTGCCCATGATAATTACAAAAACATGTGGGTAGCCTGCACTTGGGTAGGCGCACATATTTCTATTCCCTTTGGTGCTACTTGCAGAACCATTGTTTGTAGACATCAAAGTCTTTTTTACAGGAAATCAAAATACCCCAAAATGTGTATAAATCATGTACATTACAGCTCTGACCTACATGCAAAATACACCAACAGATATATTAGATGCTCTGATCACTGGTGCACATAGCGTTAAACATGGATATCTACACATTAATAGAAGGATGACGTTTTATTGCCCCATATTTTTTTTCTATGGAAAAACATCTACAAGTGGACATATAGTTTCAAAGAGGAGTTCAAATCTATAAATAGTTACCAGCCAATGAAATGTTGGTATTATTTGCACTGTTACAAGTATAGTTATAATTAGCCTTTTTTTCAGCCTTACTTGGTTTGGTTTTAACCCTCTACGAGACATATATATATGTTTAGATCATTCTTTATATTATGCAGGTTCCACACCTGCATTAGAAAGGGGCCTCTTACTTTACAGTAATTGTAAAACTGGTTATTATTTTAGATTGATTTTGGCTGCAAAAGAGTTAAGTTTCTCTTCATACCGAATGGAGATCAAATAAAGATCTCAGAGGAGAAAAAAAACCTATGTGAGAGCGAAAACAAATAGAGAAGCGATTGACCTTTTAGTAACAGTGCAGCAGATTCTGTAATATAAAGAACTATATTTTAACTGTGTCAGGATGACATTTCCCCTTTAAAATCCCAGCTCTCTACGGAATTAGCCACTGAAACAAATGCACTGGATAGATGAACATTGTGCGCTAATCTCTGGAAACAATAAAAAAAAAAAAATACAACCGGCAAAGGAACGCAGAGAGAACAGATGGCTGAAATACAGGAGCAGTGTGCTAAGCTGTGTCCCTGTGTCACAGGATGTAGATAGAGAATGACAGGCAGAGACAAGTGAGCGGGTCTGAAAGGGACAGGTAACGAGACACAGGGGAGACAAGCGAGGCCGCACATAGGAGTGTGCTAAGAGAGAACAAAAAGCTTAGCAAGCTGGTAAGTGAAGAAGGTTGCAGCAGGAAGAGATGGAAACGTACATGCTGGGGATGACAGGATTCGCCGATCTAGAATAGGGTGTAATGATGCAGGTTAGAGGTAATGGAATAGGCAACCAACGTAGAGTATGTGGCAACAGGAAGCAAAGAATGCACTATAACTTCCCGACTCATGTCCTGGTCTGGGGCCAACCTTTATAGTAAATAAATAGTCTTTGGGCAACCTCACTGAAAAAGGAGCCTCACTGAGTTTCTCCTACAAGAGGTTGGCTTGCCCTTTATAGTACAAATTTCAATTAAAAAAAATTATGAGTCATCTCGGTGACTGAACTAAGCATTGTGCAGGGCCAGCTCTCCTTGCAGAAGGAACCTGTCAGCCCTTCATAATGAATGGTGATGACAGCATTTTGAAACTACAACTGTCCTGCCAACTCCTGCTTTAGCAGATATACCCCTTTAAGGTTAGGTGGCGATCTTGTAATACTGTTGAAAAGTGTGTTACCATAGCAACCAAAATAACGCTCTTGCCCTTTGGACCATTCCCTTGGTCGCTAAAGCAATAAGACCAACATTGCATCATAATTGTCCTTTAATAAACAAACACCAATAATCTTGATCTTTACTGCTCGCTCTGCTATATCATTTTAAAGATTAAGGGCTTGTTTTCTACCAGCCACTGGTCTGATTTTATTTAAAGGTTTTAGGGGTTAATCAAGTAATTTTACAAACCCTTTTTCTACATGTGTCTGAAAAAAACAGGTAGAGATACTATAAAAATGGCATTATGAAATCCATGGTAAAACCAGCTGTAGTGCCCGGAAAAGAACTGACGGAAAAGGGTTAGTAATGTGATAAAGACATGTTGGTGGAATGAAAGGACCAATAGAGAGCCCTGTTGATTTTTAGCTAGTTTTGTGCAAAAACAGAAACTCTGTCTCAAAATAATATGTTGGAATAACATACCCCTATACATTGTTGCACCTGGTGCAAGGACAAGTTTCTAGATGAAAGTTAGTAAGTACACGTTGATGAAAGTAACCCCAAGTTTTTCGATAAATGTTAATGAGCACGCTTTGGCAGACAACTTCTCAAAGACCTTTTTCTAAAGATATTAAAGTGCGCTCCTTCCAGTCATGATGAGACTCTGCCATGGATCAGTGGATGGCGCCTGGTGCTCTGCCCTGCAGCCTCTCTTGCACCGTAAAGCAGCGCGTAGCTGAGGGTCTCTTAGAGGGCAGGAAGGGACAGAAGCATACATTGTTTCATTCTTCTTTTTGCTGGTTATTAAGCGTGTATTTTATTTGCTTAATAATAATATACATGATTTCATCCGTTGAGTGAAAATGTCATCTTTGTATCCTCAAACCTGTTAACCCCTGCTTGTCCACACAGGCATGAGCAGTCGTGGCTTAAAACACCGGCCTACAAAGTAAGAGAGGGGAATGAACTGGACCACCTTAAAAGCCCAGACAGCTTTTCAAGTTCTGATGTTTTTTTTACGTTTTTGAGCTAAGTGCTTGTGGAATTGAGTGTCGCTTGTAAAACCGGCCTGTAATAGTGTTTTGCATTTATTCTGAATAAGAATGAGAAGGAATTCCTGGGATTTTTAACATATATAATGCAAACGTTGTCAGTTTTCCGGGAGGGAAGAAATGCCATCTTACAAATTTGTATAGCCTTGCAACATTTTATACTAAGGCTCAAAAATATGACAAAATCACGTACAGATAATCCCCTTTAAAACACCATTGTTTAGTTCTACGTAGCTTTGCTAGAAAAATGGATATAGCTGTACATATACCTGTTTTTTGGGGTCAACAAAGAAAAAGATGGAACAGTATCTCCACTTCTGAGGTCCCAAAAGCTTATGTGACTTTTCTTCATTTATTATACTGGCCCAATAAAATGTGTCAACGTGGACTAAACACATGGCTTTGTTGCTTTTTAATCTGACTGTTAAAATGTAGAGTACTTCAAAGTACTTAAGGGGGACACAGGAAACTGATGCTCTATTTCCTATTTTTTATTTCTGAATTATAGCCTGCTTAAAAAGTAAATTGTTAATGGTTAATTGTTGAAATACCAGTAATCGCTATACTCTCGATATTTTGCATTATAAAATTGCAATTGCAGAATAAAATATTCTGTAGAAATTTAAAACAAAAATGTAACTAACTGCAAATACATTTTTTGGGGGGGATTTATAACAGATATCTCTACTCACATTGCAAACATTTTCACAGTTAGATTGCAGCCTTTGCATTTTATTCTTGATGTGTCTTACGCTTGTAAATGTGACATATAAAGCTGCGGGAGTTGGTAACCGCTGGAGTCCTGCATAGACCTGTTCTAAGCTATACTAAATATATATTAAATCCAGAAGCAGCTATTCAGCATTTAAAAGTTTATTTGCCGTTAACATTGAACACTTTGGTAACAGAGATATAAAATACCTCACTGAGGGCAGATGTGGCAAAAATGCCCCATTGAAACTGTGGAGGACAGCCAATGTGAAGGAAAAGGAGTCAGTCGTGTACAATGGACTCACAATTACCATTTTTTGATGTATGTATCTGTTACTCAGATTTTACACAGGGGTTATTTTCATGTTTTTTGTTTGTTTTTCCTACTTAAAAGTCACTAACGGAGGATATGGATTGAACATTTTAATGTATTTTTAAGGTGGAATTTAGGATTTTTTAAACACCTGATTTTTAAGAATAGCTTGCTCAAATTTTAGGGAGCTTATCCACAAGTCCAGGCTGCAAAATTATGTTATATTGGTTGAGCACTAGTAGCTTATTTCATTGTGTAACAGAAAAAAAGTGGCGGCATTGCATGAGGTCTCACACAGTGCTTAGTGCTTTTCATGTGCCTGCAACTTCCCAGGTATGGTGGCCTGTAGAACATAGAGGGGAAGCTAAGCCAGGCATCATACTTTAACATTTCAAATGGCCGGAGGGACACTTGTTTTAAGGGGTAGGGTTGTCATTGATTTATCTCCTTATGCCCCAAGGAATGCTGGTCTTGGTGACTGTGTAAAGCCACTACGTAAGAGGAACCAGGAAGCCTTTGGAAAAGTAAATGTAGATGGTTTCTACACGTAAAGTGCAAGGAGGGCAAATATGTAGAAGGTGGGACAATATTCAGCGTGTAAGGGGGCTGGCATCCTGTATGGACATATGCTGATACTCAGGAGCTACATTATCAAGCTGTAGATGTGTTGGTAGACTGAGGAGATGATCCATGATCCTGTCAATGTAGGTTATGTGAAAGGAAGAGGGTGACTGACTCTGTCTGAAGCACTAAATCAGCAGATTTTGCTTTTCTAAAGTTCTAAAAAAGTATATTTTCTATTTTTCTGCTGCAGTTGCTGGGGATCCAAATGCTGTCAATCTTAGCTGTTTTTTATTCTCTCTATCTCTCCTCTCTTTTTCTCATTTCCCTTTTGTCTCCCCATATCTTTCTGTCTTTTGCCTTTCTCTCTCCTGTCATCTTTCTCCCTTATATGTCCCCTCTTTTCTCTCTTTCATCTCTTCTCTGTCTTTTTTTGTCTTGTCATTCCTCTGTCTCATCTCCCTTTTCTCTTATTTGTGTCTCTCCTCTCTCCTTCTGTCTACCAACCAAATATTTTATCTGTCACCTGTAAAACAATCCCTTTTGCCACATCTGCTGGGGCAATCTCTCTATAGGTATGGCTATAGCACTGGATTCTACTGAGAGTTTTCAGTTTACTTCCTACCAGTAGCGTACCTAGCGGGGGCGGGGGCGGTCCGCACCGGGTGCCGCTCATCAGGGGGGTGCCAACTTGCCGGCACCCCTCCAGAGACGGACAGTAATGTCCGCCGCTGGAGGAGCAGGCTCGCAAGGGAGCGGTATCGGAGGTCTTTAACAGACCTCCGGCTCCCTTGAGTGATTTTAAGCCGGTTGAAGGATCTCCCTTGAACCCGGCTTAAAATCACTCAAGGGAGCCGGAGGTCTGTTAAAGACCTCCGATACCGCTCCCTTGCGATCCGCGCGGCAACAGCTGCTGTGCTCCGGGGTTTGTTGTCAGATCCCGGCGCACAACACTGAAGCCGCGCCCACCGCTGTCCGTGCCCTCTGAACCGGAAGAAGACAGAAGAACTGAAGAAGAGGAGGGAAGAGCAGGAAAAGGAGCTGTAAGGAGAAAAGAGGAAAGGTAGGAAAGCATCCAGTGAGAGTGGATTGGTATGTGTGGATTGGTATGTGTGGATTAGTATATGTGTGGATTGGTATGTGTGTGGATTGGTATATGTGTGGATTGGTATGTGTGTGGATTGGTATGTGTGTGGATTGGTATGTGTATGGATTGTTAAGTGTGTGGATTGTTACGTGTGTGGATTGGTAAATGTGTGGATTGGTAAGTGTGTGAATTGGTAAGTGTGTGGATTGGTAAATGTGTGGATTGGTAAGTGTGTGGATTGGTAAGAGTGTGGATTGGTAAGAGTGTGGATTGGTAAGTGTGGATTGGTAAGTGTGGATTGGTAAGTGTGTGAGAGAGATGGGTGTTATGCTGTACCATTTCCAATGTATTTTTCATTATATAATTATGCTCTAAAGTACATCATAACTCCCATCACTCTATACTGTTCCATACAGTGGCAGAGCTGGGAGACAGAGGCCTTGCACCCCTACCGCAGGACTCCTGAAAGGTAAGTGAACTTCAAAGAGGGAGAGGGTAGATAGTTAGGAGGGGGTAGATAGGGAGAAGGGAGTGAGACAGGGGATAGGGGGTAGATAGGGAGAAGGGAGTGAGAAGGGGTAGATAGGGCAGAAGGGGGTGAGAAGGGGTAGATAGGGCAATCATACTCCTATTATGCCAAGTCTGCGAGTCCCTCCTGGAATCTGGGTATGCCTGGGCATGATAGGAATGTGATTGCTGTTAACAATTTTATATATATATATATATATATATATATATATATATATATATTAATATTGTTATTTAATTGTTTTGTCCTATTTTGGTGTGTTACTTTAAATAAAAGTGTTAGATTTTTTTTATGGTGTGGGAGGGGGGTCATATTCAGTTTCGGCCAGGTAAATGCTGCATTTTCGGTTTCAGTCCAGAATTCGTTTGTGTGCATCCCTACTACTAATGAAGTGGTAGGCCTACACCACATCAATGTTTGGCTTAGTATATAGTGATAGGAGTTATGCTGCACTATTGTCAATGTCTGGCTCAATGTATAGTGATAGGGATTACGCTGTACCACCGTCAATGTGTGCCTCAGTATATAGTGATAGGTGTTATGCTGTACCACTGTCATTGTCTGCCTCAGTATATAGTGGTAGGTGTTATGCTGTACCACCGTCAATTTCTGCCTCAGTATATAGTGATAAGTGTTATGCTGTACCACCATCAATGTCTGCCTCAGTATATAATGATAACAGTAATGCTGTACCACCTTCAGTGTCTGCGTCGGTATATAACGGTAGAAGCTATGCAGTTTTAAAGTGTGTGTGTGTGGGGGGGGTGCCACATACAGGATCCGCCCCGGGTGCCAAATACTCTAGGTACGCCCCTGCTTCCTACCATAGCTACCTATTCATAGCCATGTAAGATAGCTAACTATGTAATAATAACGGACAAAATAGGAATAATGTATTTTATTTTGCATTGGGTCTATCAGTTACTATTAAAAGTCGTGACGTCCAAAAAGAAATTCAGAGGGAGATTGCAATTGTCTTTGTCAGGAATAGAGTTTATACAAGCAGCCCTGAGGTTGGAAACACAGTTATTTAGATAATGGTATTCAGACTTAAATTAAGTGTTTGCAGTGTTTTAGGTTTACTCATTGCATGATATTTTCTAAAGTAAGTATATCTAAGATGACAATACAAGAACAGCCTTTTCTGTTTTTTGCTTTTTTTTCTCTCGCCAGCCTTATTTCACACATTATCTGCAGGAAAGCCTAGATAGGTTGTGGAGGCAGAGGACTATATAATTAGACAGGGTACGCTGTCGCAGTGATTGTTATAGTAGTACAGGTTCTTGTCTTCCGTCTGTGAAGAGCTGGAATTAACCAATCTGTCTTTATACCAACAGCAAGCGCGATGGAAGACTTAGGTATGCAAAGAATGATTTCAGAAAAGTATGTATGTACTTTTAAACCACCTCTAAGCAAAATCAACAATGAAGGTAAAAGCAAAACACACTGCATAATACTTCACTGCTCTGTATATTCCTAATGGATACTCACTTGCTACATCCTATCTTTCTGGGCTGCGATCCATACAAAAATATGCCCAGTTCAAGTTGTGCAATATGCTGTAAAAAAAAAAAGTATTTAACTTCTGTTGACAGCATAGTACATTATTGAATGTATATCTCAATATAAAGTAAGTCCAGGAATCCGTTGAGTCCTGATTATTACTCTATTGCATTATTATATTTAGGGCAGACGGCTACCTTTATTAAAGGGGGAAATTATAATATAGAATAGTTGCAAACAGAAAAGAAAAATTCTAGAAGCAAATCTTAAGGGAGATGTATTGTGCATTATTTATAATGCAATCAGGGGTATATCAAGGTAATAGCATTTTTTTTAGTCTACAAGCATTGTACTAATCATTTTAATTGACCACAATTGTCTGTCTATTCTAGGTGCTTCAAGTGAAACACTATGCTCAATATCAGAAAAAGAATAAGAAAAAAGATTTCTGGCTACAGGCTGCCTCCTTTATGCAAGTTGACTATTTTCTTAATCTGTGGCAGCACCAATCTGTGGTCTCATTAATCAACCATTCATCTAGAAGAAAAACAGTCATTGTACAGGAAGAACTGCAACATTTCGTTCTTTTGCATTAGTTTGTTGTCTTCCATATAAGTAACAGACAGGAGGGACGCTGTCTCACAACACACGGCTCAGCCTTCATTCTCAGTCCTATCATCTCTCTCTGAGGAATACGACATACAAATAGCTTTCAGGCTTGGTTTAATAGGTGTACTAAAAGTCTACAGGAAACCCGATACAGTGTCTTTGAATTTATGTTGTGTTCTCTAGCAGTGCTAGGGTTAAACATCGTCTCACTGACCTCTGGGAATATCGCAACAACCTGTGTGAACATGCCGCGTCTGTAATCCTATTTAAAATAAAAATGCACGTTATAAATATATAAACAGATGTGTTGAAATATTTAGTGGGCCTGGGTATAAGAATGTAAGGCAGAGTGAGAGAAAAGGGAAAAAAAGAAAGGAGTGACGAAGACATGAAGGGAGCCGATAGGAAAAAGGGACAGCAGAAGAGAGAGTAAACTGGTATTATGTAATATGTCTGGCACTCCCAACATTATAAGGGAAAAGAAAGTGTCGGTGCGCTAAGCTAGTCTCAGGCTCAAATAATACAAATGTGTAATACGAGGCCTACCAAACAGGTGTAAGCATGCTGCAAGAAACAGTGTATATGTTGTTGTCACTTTATCGCAAATGAGAACCTGCAACATTCCTGCAGATCCCATCACTCTTTGAAGACAACGTGATTATTGTCTACTTTAATGCCTGTGAAGAATAAATAAGCTTCAGACTAGTAGTTTTTTATATGGTAATTTAGGCTAACTGGGGGAAATAAGAGGTGAAAAGACATTTCAGAAAGCTAGACTTGATAACACTTTTCATCTAAACTTTACACAAAAATATTATAAACAAATGTGATCAATTCAAAGACATTCACCTGGAGCACCACTGACTGCAAGGAAATGATCTTGATCTATATGAATGAGTGCACGCATCAAGTTGTAATAATAATCACCTCTCCCTGGACATACCATCATTTTTTGGTTTTATAAAATATTATCGAATAAATCAGTTTGATATTTACTTTCTGAGTTGTTTTTCGAGCTAATTTTGTACGTTGCCATCTCCTCTGCAGCCACCATCTTCGCTGCAGGGCACCAGGATATTATGGAAAAGAAAAAATGTCGGTGCGCTAAGCTAGTCACAGGCTCAAATAATACAAATGTGTAATACGAGGCCTACCAAACTAAATTATGGTATATCTTGCAGCTCCATGTCTTAAAGGTGTGCATTGTTCTTTAACTGAATCCTGTGGAGACCATGTCTCCCATGGTGTCAATTGCTGGTTGGGTAGGTAAAGAACTTCCTTTAAGTGGCTAATGCAACCATGGCACAAGAGGCGATTTGCCTCCTGGTTTAAAACCACCACTCCATAGACCTTCTGTTCTAGGCCTAATGAGTCTAGGCCAGAACATGTCACTGCTGGCAGCCTGGATTTCTAGATGATTCCAAAAAGCCTGGATTTCTAAGACATGCTTAGCTAGAGGCAGTTATGTCAACCTGTTCACTCAGTCCGTTTTCAAAAGGCTTTTACGTGTTATATTATAGTCCTAATGCCATTCACATGATGTATTACTCATAACAACCAATTATAAGGTGAAAGAAAAAGAAACATATACGGTGGCAAGAAAAGGTTAGGTTGGACCAGCATCTATGTATTTAAAACAACATGGTATGTAGTTAAAACAACATCGTAGCCAATTCCTCACTTAGTAACCAAGGGTCCCAAATATTGTTATGTTGGTCATTTATTTTATTTCTGAATGAAGAAAAATGGTATTTGGGTTCCTTGGTTACATATAAGAAAATAACGCACCTAAGTACAGGTAGACCAGAAAAACAGGGATAATACAGCAAAGATACATGCTCTGTATGGATTGATAGACACTGATACATATGAGGTACCCAATTGCATTTCCATTCCTTGAACAGTGGTTTCATACACTGGGGGGGCTTCTAAGCCATGATAACCCATTGCTTAGTTAATAAATACATGTGAAAAATAAAATGTGTCTCTCGACCCTATAACTGTACCAAATCATGCAATAAAATGCCTTTATGGCCATGAAATGTAGCCACAACACAATAACACCATTTTTTTTCTAAATCATATTTAGACAACTGCAATGCACCAAATTGCTTTTTGTGTTCAGTTAAAATCTACATACGAAGCAGCTGTGCAGTATCAGTGCCGTGTTTCTGGGTTCAAAGGTTTTGTTTTTTTTTTACTTCCGTGTACATGTGTCTATGTACCTATATCTACAGCCGTGTATTATATCATCAATAATGTCTAATAAGTGTTTTGAATATTTGGATCTATGTGTGCATTTTCTTCTCTAAAACCATGTTTTAGTACTCAGATCATAGCATCGTAAAGAACACAACAAAATGTATTGAACCCGTACCATAGTAAAACAAAATAACAAATAATGCAATGTGTCAAGATACGTCAAGATTTACATATTGATAATATGTAAAAGGCTCAAAAACACTAAGTAACATTTTTCCATTTCTCGTGAAGTTGTGCTGTTGTTTAGCCTCAGGTTCTTAAGAAGTATACATGGTAGTGGTGGAGTTAATATCACCTTGGATAATGAAATACCTTTCCTCTAGGTCTATAAACAATCATTCCAGAAAAAAGAGAAGAGAATGAGGTATAAAAAAGACTTTTGCCCCCACTCCATGCTCTCCCCTGTGGGTTTTGTAATAATGCCTCTGAAAGGTATCTATTGTATCAATGTTTATGGACAAAACAGAATGCATGAACCTGAGCTCAGTGCTGAGGAAAGATCAGCTGTTCCCTTTATATCTTTTCTTTTCCCTTCCTGCTGGATCTATTATATTCCATCCTCCCTCTAAGTCAGAGTGTGAGTCTGAAATGTCAGCAGAGATGGTGAAAGACAGTAGGGTAGCAGGAGCCAGAGGGAGAAGAGGAGGGAGGGTGGTGAGGACTGGGGTTAGGTAAGATGTGGACGAGCAAACAGGAAGACAAATTTAAGAGAAAAAATAAGAAATTGGAAAAAAAGATAAAAATAAGAGTTTGTTGTATTGCGATGTATCGTGCAAACCTCTGGCTGCAATGTTTAAACCCAACCAGGAGTCTTGTGATGTTGTTTCATGTGGATGTAATTTCTAATCCCAAACACAGATCAGTGCTGTTGCGGAACTTCTTGTGTAATAATACTGGACAATTACATTACCAATATGTTACCAATATACTTTCACTAAATGATCTTGAGCCTTTATAATTTTATTTTACTAATAGTTGTAAAGCATGAAACATTGAAAATACTTAGAGCTAAGAAGGGACAACAACATATTCTGCATACCCATTGAAAACAATGCATTTTGAGCCCGTACATGTACAGGCTTTGTCATTAAGGGGTTAAAGGAACCGACGTGCAAATCTCATTTTACAAAACATGTATTTTTCATTTCCACTCATTCAAAATGTCATAACTGCAGATCATATGAATATCTATCATCATCATATAACTTGGTTACATCTTTTTTGTAGCAATGATATAGTATTTCCTCACTCTAGAATTTTCAGCCTTGGCTTGAACCACATAGGAGAGCTGAAAATAGAAACAATCTATTGTACTGACTTTCACCAGGGATGAAAAGATATGTAGAGGCACTCTCCATATACTTTGAATTTCACTTCCAATGCAGGGGCTTGCTTGTCTGTGCACTGGTAGTATTACCTGATCCATTTAATACGTTCTGTTATAAGTGAAGTTATGAATATATAGAGTACTGAGAACAAAGTGGTCAACATATCAGCATTATTTTTGGGGTGGTTTCAGGCATTCAACAGTACTAGGAATGATGTTTCTAATGGTGGATTTAGCAAAATAGTTGTTTAATTCTGCAGAGTAGGTGAGACAGAAACCTTAACATGGTGATTATTATGCAGGGCTATTCTCTCTGCTATTATTTCTAAATACACTCCTAGCTGCTCCCTTTGCTCTACCAACCTCAACCCTTGTTGCTTTCTGGCATCCTCTATCTTATTCTTATCTTTATCCTATATTTAAACACTTACTAAAACCTAGACTTGTGCATTCGTATTCGGGTGAACATGAAATCAAACTGGAAGGGTGCGTTTTCATTGTTCAGCCTGAATACCAAACATACGAACATGGAGGCAGCAAAATGTAGGGAAGAAGACGACACACAACACGAAGAATCTTCGTGTTGGTCTTCGTCTTCGTTTACTAATCTCACTGGTCCCTTCCCCATCTAGCCTACCTTATCTACGCAGCATTGCAGCTTCACACTGCCCTTTAACTCCTAACAGCGAGGAGACAGCGGGGAGACAGGCCAAGTTCCCCGTCAGGAGTTAAAGTGCAAGTCCTGCAGGTGACCAATAGACTCACTCGCACGGCCCTGCATGGCGCAACTTGATGGCGAGTCTATTGGTTGCCTGCAGGGGCCTCATCTGGCATCAACCAATTGCTTGATGCTAGAGGAGGCCCCTGCAGGCGACCAATAGAGTCGCTCGCACGGCCCTCTAACTCCTGACACTCAACTTGGCCTGGGGAGACCATGGTCTCCCCACTCCATGAGTTAAAGGTCTGTACGAGCGACTCTATTGGTCGTTCATACGAACCTTTAACTCTTGGAGCCAAGATGTGGCACCAGGATTTTAAAAGTCTGTACGAGCGACTCTTTTGGTCGCCGGCAGGGGGATTGTCAGCTATCAACCAATGGCAGAGGAGCTCCCTGCCGGCGACCAATAGAGTCGCTTTTACAGAACTTTAATTCTTGGGGCGGGGAGACCAATGGTCCCCCCCAGCCAAGTTCCACGTCAGGAATTAAAGTGCCATGCGACGGACTCTATTGCTCGCTGGCAGGGCCCCTGCAGGTGACCAATGGCGTTCTTATGGCCCTTTAACTCCTGACGGCAAACCTACGGATTTCCGCTTCCTTTAACCCCTGCGATGCTGCGTAGATAACGACAGCAGAAATCCGTAGGTTAGCTGTCAAGAGTTAAAGACCTTTAACTCTTGCAGAGGGGAGACAGGCCAAGTTCCCCCTCAGGAGTCAAAGGGTCATGCATGCGACTATATTGGTCCCCTGCAGGGGCCTCCTCTGGCATCAAGCAATTGGTTGATGCCAGAGGAGGCCCATGCAGGCGACCAATAGACTCACTCGCACGGCCCTTTTACTCCTGACGGTGCAACATGGCCTGGGGAGACTCTATTGGTCGTCCATACGGACCTTTAACTCTTAGAGCGGGGAGACCAGTGGTCTCTCCCGGCCAAGTTGCAGCACCAGGATTTTAAATGTCTGTACGAGCGACTCTATTGGTCACCAGAAGGGGGCTCGTCTGCCATCAACCAATGAAGTGCACTTTATTGGTTGATGGCAAAGGAGGCCCCTGCCGGTGACCAATAGAGTTGCTTTTACCGACATTTAAAATCCTGGCTCCAAAGCTGCTGCGTAGTGCGTACTGTGTTAGCCCTGTATTAACCCCTTCTACAAAAAACCGGCAAAAAACTAATAATCGCCTGAACCGAACACAGGAACGAGCGAATGTTCTTTTCTCCACGGAAACCAACACAAAGACGAACATGAAGAGTTGGCCAGCGCCCAAGTCTGCTAAAAACCAAATCTGTTCAGAGCATACATCTACATTCAGGAAATCTAGATTCTGGAAGAAACCATGCACTTCCCCCACGTTTGATATCTCCAATAAGTGGATTCCATCATGACCCCCTGCTATGAAGTCATCCTTGTCCAAACAGTTGCTCACCTGTCTTATTGCCCCTCAACCTCCTAATAGATAGGAAGCTCAAAATAGCAGGACCCTATTTTTCTTTTGTACCAGTATGTCTTACCATGCATTCATATACGGTAGTCGCTTCTTTTATATCCTGACATGTCTAATGCCATCAGTAATTGTGTATTCTATTCTTGTAATAACACTACAGAATCTGCGGGCACTCTATAAATAAAATATAACAATACATACTATATAACTTGAAAGAACTTAATGTGTGTTGGTTTAAACTCCGTGGTTTATCATTATACAGGACACCATGTGGAACAGCAGATCAGAGCTATTTCTAAATATTTCACAACTGGATGCAGCATAAATTCATGCTACAAATTAGGCAAAAAAACAACCAAACTGAGTGGAAATATATCATCTTACTGTCTTCACTGGAGCAACCTCAGCAAATTTACCGTATTTGCTCGATTATAAGACGAGGTTTTTTCCAGAGCAAGTGCTCTGAAAAATACCACTCGTCTTATAATCGAGGTCGTCTTCTAATCAGACCTCAAAGAAATTTCTGCTGGGGCCATGCTGCTTACCGGTGCTTTGGTCGCCAGCAGCGTCTCTGCTATTAGCAGCAGGCAAACAGGAAGCTAGCAAAGTCCTCACATAACTCTACCTCCCCCCTCCTTCCTCTGGGGGCGGGGCCAGAGAAGTTGCTACAGCCGGGCCTCTGCAGAAGTCTTCGAGTGAGAGATCTGCAGTTCAGGTAAGGGGGTGGGGGAGGGTTTTTGTGATTAATGTGTGAAGTATGTGTGATTAATGGAATGAATGAGTATTTAAATGTTTGTGAATGAGTGTGTGTGTGTGATAGCATGGATGTGTAAGGGGGGTGGGGGTGGTAGCATGGCATAGGGAGGCTGTAATCCCACTACTATCATCCCCAGGTTGCAGCATGTACTGGCTGCCTTGGCTTGATAGGAGTGTGATTGCTGTTAGCAGTTATATATATATATATATATATATATACCTCCAGAAATGCCTTATACCCCCCTATATGCCACTCAGCCCCATGATATGCCTTTTAACCCCCTATATGCCACTCTAAGGCATATCATGGGGCAGAGGGGCATATAGGGGGTTAAAAGGCATATCATGGGACAGAGTGGCAAATAGGGGGGTATAAGGCATTTCTGGGGGCAGAGTGGCAAGCCTGGGGGCAGATGTGCATAACTGGGGGGGGCAGGTTGGCAAATAAAAGGAAATAAAAAAATATATATTTTTCTCAATCATAGCTTTTATTAAATATGAAAAAATAGTTTACAGGAATTAATATTTACTACGTTTCCTATGGGGTAGTCTTATATTCAGGCTTTTTGTTTTTTTCCTAAATTAATACCGTATTTGCTCGATTATAAGACGAGGTTTTTTTCAGAGCAAATGCTCTGAAAAATACCCCTCGTCTTCTAATCGGGGTCGTCTTCTAATCAGACCTCAAATAGAGGTCTGATTAGGAGACTAAGATCCAGATCCCCCGCACTGCTGCAGGGGACCTGGATCCTCCTGTCTCACCCCCCCCCCATCATACACACACTTACCGGTGCTTCCTTGCTTCCTACTGCGTTGCCGGGGCAGCGGGTTGACGTCTACGCGATCCGCGTAGACAACGTCCGCTGCAGCCGGAAGGAGGTGTGGCTAGCAGCGGGGGTTGTCTGCGTCCGTCGCATAGACCTTCCCCGACTGTCAGAGATTAGAGTTCCCCGCACCGGTGCCGCACCGGTGCGGGGAACTTTGATCTCTGACAGCCGGGGAAAGTATACGCGACGGACGCATACAAACCCCCGCTGCTAGCCACACATCCTTCCGGCTGCAGCAGAAGGCGACGTCAACCCGCTGCCCCGGCTGGAAGCACCGGTAAGAGAGGGGGGAGAGCGGGGGAAGGGGGGTGAGAGAGGGGGGGAGAGAGAGAGAGAGAGAGAGTGTGTGTGTGTGTGTGTGTGTGTGTGTTAGTTAGTTAAATGGGGGTATAGGGTGTGTGTGTGTGTTAAATGGGGGCATAGGGCATTTCTGGAGTGGCGTTAAGGGGGGATTTAATAGCGCACTCTGCCTCCTGAAATGCCTTATACCTCCCTATATGCCACTCTGCCCCATAATATGCCTTTTAACCCCCTAAATGGCAGAGTGGCATATAGGGGTATAAGGCATTTCTGGAGGCAGAGTGCTCTATACAATGCCTTTTAACTCCCATAATGTCACTCTGCCTCCTGAAATGCCTTATACCTCCCTATATGCCACTCTGCCCCATAATATGCATTTTAACCCCCTAAATGCCAGAATGGGATATAGGGGTATAAGGCATTTCTGGAGGCAGAGTGGCACATAGGGGGTCAAAAGGCATACCATGGGGCACAGTGGCATATAGAGGGTTAAAAGGCATATCATGGGCCACAGTGCCATATTGGAGTGGCAAGCCTGGGGGCAGATGTGCGTAACTGGGGGACAGGTTGGAAAATACAAGAAATAAAAACAAAAAAAATCTTTTTCTCAATCATAGCTTTTATTAAAAAAAATAGTTTACATGAATTAACATTTACTGGTAAAACTTTTTTCCTTTGGGGTCGTCTTATATTCAGGCTTTTTCTTTTTTTCCTAAGTTAATATTCAGATTTTGGGGGGTCGTCTTATAATCAGGGTCGTCTTATAATCGAGCAAATACAGTATTTTGATTTTGGGGGGTCTTCTTATAATCAGGGTCGTCTTGTAATCGAGCAAATACGGTATCCTGCATGAAATGCTAAGCTAGCCCTGTATGATGTATAATAAAATCAATACAATTATTTCAGGAAGTCTCATATAATTACCAGTTTATCATATAGGGTCAGGTAATATTTTGGATTGGACTGGCCAGTCATAATGCATAGTGAAGTCAGTAAGCTGATTTCAATATAGCATGCCATCATTTGGAGAGTTAGTGAATATTGCCCAGTATTGAGCTACTAATAGATGTTTCCAATATACAGTAGCTTTTCAATGAAGGAGCCAAAGTAGCCATTGATACTGCAGTGTGGCAATATGAAATTGCCAAACCACCCAAGTGCATTTTATCTCTATATGGGTAATGTCAGTACATTATATGGTTTGTTTGTATCCAGAAAAGTTATTTTACTAGTCTTCCATTTCTATTGCTCAGTCTAAAAATGTACTCGATCACAAGCAATTTCTCATAATTCTTACTCGCCTAGGTGCAGCACAGCGCAGTCCATAAGAAAACAATCCATAATAAGCACGCACTCTTGGGTCTTGGCATCGTTAAAAACATTTAATTCAACTCAACAAACCATCTGAAATCATAAACGTTTTGGTCCGTATACCGGACCTTTATCAAAAATGATTTTAATTATAGGTGTTTCAGCCACACCCATTGGTAACGTGTATAAAATCGCTATCTTGAAGTTTAATGGACGAATCTGGGTTTGATGGATGCCAGGAGAACACTATCCACTGGAAGTGCATACTACCTACTGTAAAGTTGGGTGGATGAAGGATAATGGTCTGGGGCTGTTTTTCAGGGTTTAGGCTAGGCCCCTTGCTTCTACTGAAGGGTAATATTTATGCTATATCATACAAAGACATTTTAGACAATTGTGTGCTTCCAACTTTGTGGCACCAGTTCGGGGAAGGTTCTTTTCTATTCCAGGATGACTGTGCCCATATGCACAGAATAAGGTCCATAAAGACATGGTTTGACGACTTTAGTGTGGAGGAACTCAAGTGCAACGCACACAGCCCTGACCTTAACCACATTGAACAACTTTGGGATGAATTGGAATGTCATTGTGAGCCATGTCTACTGATACAACATAATTGCCTGACCTCACAAACGCTCTACTGGATGAATGGGCACAAATTCCCACAGACACACTCCAAAATCTTATGGAAAGCCTTTCCAGAAGAGTGGAGGCTGTGTAGAGGTGGGCTCCATGCTCATTCCCGTGGTTTTGGAACAGGATTCCAACAAGCTCATATAGGTACAATAGTCAGGTGTCCACATACTTTTGGTCATATAGTACAAACAGTGCACTTCAGCAAATAACTATGTATTTATGTAGTTAATGTCTATCATCTACTGGGTCGGGCTTAATGTTTGTTTTAATATGGATGTGTTATGAAGAATGACATGCAATTCTGTATGTATCAACACATCTGTGCATATCACAGTCTCACAGTTTTATTTTGTTTTTTTCTTCAGATCTGTCTAAATATTATCACATGCCTCTGCCTGCTGCAAGAATTTCTCTACATTCTCACATACACTGTACTGGTACCCCTTTGGCAGCCAAGGGGTTAACATCAATTCTCGTGAAAATTTTGCCCTGGCTTATTCCTAGGGTAACAGTTTCTATGAAAACTGTTGCTCACAGAACTTAATTTTGGTGAGTCATTTAGACTCTCTTTAACACCCATCCCATCGAGTTCTCATTGGGAAGTTGCCACAAAGAGCTGGTTCTATCTTAAATGTCTGAATGGCAAATATGACCTGCCAGATTCTATGGGGCACCAGTGGACATTGAAGGCACACACCTGGACCACACACTGATTGCTTATTAGGGGTCCTAAAGTGAAAGTGGGAACCATTTCTTAAATCAGCAAAAGAAGGTAAATCTTAAAGGGGATCCGTCATATTTCCCAAATCCTACATTTCACAGTAGTATACACTAAATAAACTTATGTAATGGTGTTTATAAATTCAAATGTGCAATTTACTGTATACCCCACATTAGTTGTATAAAATTGGGAAAGGTTTCTTATTCTACTCTCAGGATATGCTGTTTTATTCCTTGCTATTCAGATCTCTACCCCATATTTTTAAATTGCTGATTGTTGTTGATTGGTTCAGGCAGTTTTTGCAAGCGTGCAACGGGATGGGAAGCTGATTAGATATTCTAGTTGCGCCCCATGCAACCACAGATCTCGGCTTCCATGTGGTTTAAAATTTTAAAGTCTCCAATAGAGCTGGCTGACAAAGAAAAGGCACCGACTATAAGTGATTTTAATCAATACATTTACCAAGTTTGGTGGATAACAATCCATTATGTTTCAGAAAAACATATTCCATATCTAAACAGTTGAAATGTGATAAAAATAAAATAAAAAATGGCAAAGTACTTTTTACGTCTGACCAGAATACAGAGGCTATACAGAAATGCCTTAAAAACTTGTGTTATAACCTTAGGAAACTCACAGAGTTAAAAAAAAATAATAAAATAAACTAACAGGTATAACACTGATTTACTACCGTTATTAATTTATATGATTTCATCAGATTTTTGCTAGACAGAATGATCCATATATTGTTGACAGAACCATACAACATTCTCCTCAGTCCTACCTAAGCCTGTCTGTAATGAGCCAAACCTAATTTACTCACGTGTGATTGTCAGTGAGGGACTTTAACAAAGATTTAAAAGATCCAGGTCTACATAGCCAACTTCCCCATGAGCAAATTATTCAGCATAATTGACTCTTAACCTATATTTAATTAAACATCTTACCAAATACTTGATAATAAATGTCGGAGCTGTAAAGAAATGCCGGCTGGTTTTTGCTCAGCAAAAGGTGACCCATGGCAGACCCTGGGCTCAACTACTATTATGAATGTTGTCTCCATTTATTTATTTATTGGTGAAAATGCGCTATTAAATCAGAAGAATGCCAACATTTTGTAGAAGATTATACCTAATAACCTACCTCAAGAATAAGTTGTTTAAAGGAAGGTCGCATAGAAAAAAATATTTTCTCCTTGGGCATAATATACAGTACCAGATATAGAAATGTAGATTAGTCAAAAAAGCTTTGTTTCATTCATGTTGCTTCAATAAACTTCCTTTATCTCCAGACCTAGAGGCTGCCGTTGTCTCTAATTGCAGTATTTTGCATGACTTTCTCTACTCAAACACCACACTGAGAGGATTCTTTATGGCAATAGTAATGAAGTCTGTTCCGCCCTAGACCTTCATTGGTCAGAGTCTTAGGCTGACTGATTCAGACTGAGCTATTATATTATTTACAACAAGGCAGTATGATAATAAATTTAGGGTGTTTACCTAGTAGATTGGGCTAAAAATACGCAGCTAGAACAAATAAAATAACTAATATTCTGCTATGTGAAAAAAATTATACTATGCACAAAGTAGATCTGTTTAAAAAGAAAATGAAAACAGCACAATGTTTTTGAAGACATGTTTTCTTCATACTATTTAATGAATTACTTATTATTTATGGACTGGCCATCTGGGCAACTGCAGGTGGGCCACTGACTGACATCGCCCTCTGGAATGACAGAATGGGTGCTGCAGCGTGCGGCCACTGGCTGAATATGAGCATAAAAACGTAATGTGTGACCTTTCATATCCAGCCTTTGGCCACGCTAATGTCATTTGATGGCTGTTGAATCGAGTCCAAGGGTTGATCAGTCTATTATTAAGGCAACCTAACCCACAATTGTGTAACAAAGCAACTCATTCAAATTATAAATTTTTTTTCACTAGACATTTCCAGAGCATGACTTTACACTTGTTTGTTTATTAAGTAGTCACTAAAAAGAAGCCATAACACAGCCATAAAACTCACAATAATGTGTATATAAATCAGCAGATACTGCAGTTAGTTATTAAATCATATAACAAAAATATATTATTCATGTGTAAAAAAAATAAAAGCCATCAGCCATAATAAAAGTCATAGGTCATAAAGCCTTATGCATCCCTCTTACCACATGGCCTCTTTGGCCATTTAAAAAAGTGGAAGGTATGTAAAAAGTAAAAACTATATTAAAAGCCTACTAAGGCTCAATCATACATATCAATTGCATTTTGCTAACTTAATAAGTGGCCCTGTATAGTGCATTCCATATTATTGTTTCTATAAAATAAACCTACTTTTTTGCATGGCTCCCAAAAACTCTAAAGAGCATGTAAATAAGATATATATTTATTATTTATTCAGGCTACAAATACTACCATATGTAAGTTCCAAGCTCAGAATGGCATCCATGCATGGAGAAAATATTGTTTTAAAAACAAAAATAGACATATGTATATGTAAATACACGTATAACAAGCTATCTTTGTTGTTGAATGTTCCTTTCTGTTTCCCAACATCTCACGCTCAGCGATTATATACGGTATTGTGAAAAGCGTGAAACTGCTTCCCTGTTATTTACATAACTCCAACTAAAAGTAAAAAATGAACTTAGATTAATGCCAGCTTCTCTGTCTGGGGACCATAAGCAGAAAGAGAGTCAATACACGAGCAGGAGGGGTAAACGTTGGTTAGCTTTGATGACATTCTTTTGATCATAGAAATCAGAGAAAGAATGGCATCCTTTTGAATTATAGAGAACAAAGATCGTTTCATAAAAGAAAACCATGGCACGATCCCTTCTTTTATTAAATGAATCTATGAGGGCTACAGGAAACATGGAACTTGCCTGTGACTTCATACTTCATGGCATGACAGTATCTTGCATATAGGAAGGTTATCTGACAATATTACTGCTGCTAGAAATGGGGTCACAATAAAAAAACACTTAACAAACATTAACTTTAATCTTCATGCTTTTTAAATGGCACATAGCACTAGTAGGACGAACTGCTTGTTGAGACGTTATCATATATATTGATTTCATAATAGAGTGTAAGTCTGTATTTTACAATGGGTGAATCATGGGTGAATCATACATACATTTCACGGCTATTCTGGGTAATTAATAGTCGAGGTTGACAATTTGTAGCAAAGTAAGTAGTGGGGTGAAGGTGAAAGGACAAATAACCTGTTTGTTTTTAGGATGTTGTTCTAATGAAAATTTCCAGTCTTGGGCCGGGGTGGACTTAAGCCCTTTATACTCTGGACCTCGAGCAAAGAACCTTTTCTCACCCACCTTCCCATAATTGTTAATGTTCTTGCTGTTTTTGCCTTTGCTTTGTTCTTACTTTTTCTTTTAGTCACAGCGGCGGTGAATTCTCCCTAACCAGCATGTATCGGATGTCTTGGATGTGGACAGTGTGCTAGGATCGGCATGGGGAGACAAGCCCGTGGGTGGCTTATGGCACCCACTGGTATAGGGCTTTTGGTGTTTGGAACCACGTGCTAGGCTTTGCCTGGCAACTGCAGGTCATTATGTCGTTGGTACTATTATTTTTACGCTGTTGGGGATATAAGAAATCTGTGGCCAATGCCTTTAGTCACTAAATGTGTGTCTTGTGGAGGAGGGGTTTGGCGTGGGTCAGCTGCCAGGTCCAGGCCTAAGAAGTCATGATCATTATCTTAAAATTTAGGTTTTAGGTTTATTGGTGTTCCTAACTGTATATGCTTAATTGGATATTCTGAAAAGCAAGTACTCAAGTTACTGTCTCCAACTACTAAGTGAACTGTCTTTACACCAGAGGATCCTGCAGAATAGGTAGCTATGCCCTAGAGATATCTTGATTTAGCATCAGACAGCTGTCTGATTTTGGAAAATGCATCGTTTAGATGTTGGATGTAACAAGAGGTAAGCAACTGAACTATACACTCCAGCTTATTCAATGAACTGGAGGTCATGTTCACACACAGCAATTAGTTCAAGGAACCAGAAATACAAAAAAAAAATGATAATATAGTTGCAGAAGGTATGTTATTGGCAAAAGTTGTTCGTATAACATATCTATTATTTATGTGTGCTAAACGAATATGCAGAGATTTGGTTTTGAGTGCATTGCACTATGATTCTGAAGATGACAAGCAGGTTCCAGCCAATGAACATAAAGAAAGACAGTGAATGCACTAGTGCACAATGGATCACGTGAGAAGACAATACTAACAATCACTGATATTATTGTTTGCCATTTACCTTGTTAGTAAATTCTTGCTTTTCCAAGGATTAATCATATACCATTAGTACTCATATCCCTTGCTCACATTATTTTCAAGCACTGGGGTGAAAAGTTAAAATTGTATAATTGTAATAGATATTTCAACTAAGATTATATAAGAAGACCTTAAAATTATCAGCACACCAGAATCTGCATAGTCATATATGAGACAATTTCCTCTCTGCATGGAGATATAAAGAGATAATTCTTCCAATACAATGGCATAAATAATTTATAAAGAGCTTGAAGTTGTCCTGTAGTGTATCGTGCAAATTGCAGCAAAAAATGAGCCAATTACCTTTATCCAATGTTTGCATCAAATCACAGACAGTCCACACACTTCCCACAACTTATTGATGAAGGGTTTTTCAAGATCAGCAAAAGAGGAAACAACTTTTTTTAAGCCATTATGTACCACAGTAGGAATTCTTAGTTACAATTGTGATAGGCTACTGATTATGTTAGACATTTCGGTTCGGTTGTTTGTGATCCTTCAGCTGCTCTTGGTCTACAACATCCATAATATGTACATGATAGGAGTTGTAGCTTTTTTAGTGACAGGCTACAGTTTACCAACCTTAACCCACATCAGTGGTAAGCAATTATTTTTTTCAATTCAAGAAGAACACAACAAAGGTTGTCTGAATACAAAACATTCAATTACCTCCTGTTCCAAAAGTAAAACTGCACATAAATCAACAAAACACACGGTTGTCTCCTTAGTGAAAACAGCAGATCTAAAGGATATGGATTACAGACCACTTTGATGCACCAGTATCGAAGGATGGTAGTCTGTTTGAGGCAGAAGAAGACCACAGGAGCTAAATCTGGGTACGGCACATCCAAGTCTACTTGGGAGCCCCCTTCCTCGGCAGCTGGAGCATCCGGGGAAAATGGAGAATGTTGGTCAGTATTTCCAAGATCGGTAGCTTCCATTCCTTGTATCCTGGACCCAGGAGATTGAGCTACAGGTTGCCACGCAATGGCAGGTGAAGCAGGGTGTGATGTTGACTCTTCCATTTTTTTCAAGAAGACACCTTAAACAGAAACAAAATCACAAGTGAGAGGCTAAACTTAAGAATAATATGAAACTAAGTTGTGAATAACAGCAGTTGGCTTTGGTTTGTCTCAAGATGATTAAAGGACATTGACAGGGCAACAGTGTTTGTCTAGTGTAAGTGGCACCTAGGTTTAAATGCATTTCCTCTTTTGGATCCAACATTAAATCATTATAATACATTTAAAAGCTGGTTTCAAGTTTGCTAAATGCAAATTTCTCAGTGGGCCTGGTCACACAACATAAAACCATCTCCTAGTCTAGGGTGATAACTTTATTGGTGTATTTTACCAAAATATATACATTTTATTTTTTAACAATGCCTATTCTAGAAGTTTCAAGGATTTTGGTTTTCCATATTCAAACATATCCTGAAAATTGTAGGACTTTTGTTAAACCATACCAAAAGTTATTCACATTAAATGTGAATAGCTTAATGTAAACATAGTACTATAATGCACTATAATCTACTATAATGTTCCCAAACATCCATCAATTGCATTGAAACTTTGCACAACCTACGTTTTTAACCTCCAAAACCTATCCAAGAAGTTTCATGGTTTTTGGTTTCCCACATTGCAAATGAGTGTCATTAAGCTTGTTTTGGGAGCTTAATGTGGCTTAACATACATATAAATATTAACCAATTTCCTCCACACTTTCCACAAGAGTCCATCTATTCAAACATATCCTGACAATTTCAGGACTTTTGGCCACAATTCTACAAAGAAATATAGTAATGCAAGAAATCACCGCAACCAGATTTGGGTTTATAATTACATAATTGCAGTATCTGGTTCATTAAAGTAATAGTAATTAATAGTAATTAAAGCAAATTGAAAGTTCCAACCTAGAGAAGCTGTCACCGTATGAATGTATTCAATCAATAGCCTTATACATGAAATCAAGTCTTCTAAAAGCACTAGGTGATCATGTACAACTCCCCTTGGAATTTTAAATAGCCATCAAAAATATCAGGTACCCTAAGGGGTTCATTTTTTATATGTACTTTTTAATGTAAAAAGTAGACTTGTGCATTCGTATTCAGGCAAACATGAAAATGAACACGAAGGGTGCGTTTTCATGTTCAGCCCGAATACCGAACAAATGAACATGGTGGCGGCAAAACATAGACAAAGACACACAACACGAAGAATCTTCGTGTTCGTCTTCATTTACGTTTTGCCGCCGCGGCCATGTTGGTTAATGCCAGAGGAGGCCCCTGCAGGCGACCAATAGAGTCGCTCATACAGACTTTTAAAATCCTGGTGCCGCAACTTGGCCGAATTGTGAATAAATGTGTTATTTTTTTAAAACAAAATGACCATTTCTTAAACTTTCTTCAAAAAAAAAAATCCTCAATTGTCCCAAAAATATATACATTTTGTATGAGTACGCTACACGAGAAAGAGGGAAATAATGGTTGAAGAAAGACAAAGCAAAAAAATGGAACTTTCTTTGGTGCTATAGCATAAATAATCACTGGTCTTTAAGAGGTTATATACATAAAGCATGACTACCAGGCTTTACTTGTTCATGCACCCTGTGCAATCCAGGTTGTGATCCCTCCTGGTCATCACCTTCAGAGTGCCTTTTCCCTCCTTTACTGTGAAACACTTCCCTGTGTAGTTCAGGTATATATCAAACAAACACATGGAAATCCAGCATTGCATGTATAGATCAACCAAATAAGACATACAAACTCAGCCTTGCGGGTATAGATAAAATATATAATGAATGGAAACCCTAAATTGCAGGTATGAATCACAGGTCACACACCCCAAAGATCGGCCCTGGCACACAGACTGCACCCACAGGACTTGCTTAGCACCCAGATTTCATCCACGGGACCTGTCCAGTACTCCAATTGCATCCACAGGACTATCCCACCACGCAGATTGCCTCCACAGGAGTTGCCCAGTACCAACCAGATTCCACAAAAAGGAATTGCACCCAGATTGCACACATGAGGATTTGCCCCAGCATCCAGATCACACACATGAGGAGTTGTCCCAGCATCCAGATTGCACACATGAGAAGTTGCCCCAGCACCCATCTTGCACACGAGGATTTGTCCTAGCACCCAGATTATACACAGAGACAGGATATACTCAGATTACATCCACAGGAGTTACCCAGCACCCAGACTGCACCCATAGTGGTCTTTTCTCAGAGTCACAGGACTCCTCTCAGTCAAGTTTCCTCTCAATCTTGCACTCCTTGCACTCTCTGGTGTCTCAGTGCGGGGAGGTGACATGACCCCCAACTGAGTATAGATATGGGATAGGCCATAGTTCATGGCAGACATTTTCACAGTTACTGGACTCAGCAAAGGACATTAGTCCCCCTGGTTCATGTTTGAATCACTCTATACCATTTAGGCCCAAAACAGTAACATTTATGGCTAGACTGTCAAAATATATAAACACATATACACTATCCTTACAAACACCTGCCCATAAACACACACACCTACCTACACACACATACATACAAACACACACATATTCACACTTGCCCTTCTACATAAGCATCCCAGCATACACTTGCCTTTGCATCCACACACATACTTACCCTAACATACAAACACTTTCAAAAGATACCTTTTCTCTCCCCTTTTTCATAATTTTTCTCCTGTCTCATTTTCTCTCCCCTTTCTTTTTCTCTCTTTCCCTCACTTTGATCCTCCTATTTTCATCATCTATCCCATTTCTCCTTATCTCATCTCTCCTTTTTCTCATTATTTCTCCTCTTCTTTATCTCACCATTTTCTTGCGACCTGTCCCATTTCTCTTCTCATTGATCCCCTTCTCATCTCTCCTCTCTCTCTCTCACCTTTCGCTTTATCTCATCCTCTCTATTTATCTTGCGGTAACTATCATACTTTTTGTAGATTGGTTTAGCAGAACCAGTGTTTTAATTGATTATATATTTTATATACCACCCACATATGTGAACACATATCTGTGTTTCTGGAGGCAGAGCTTCATTAGCTAACTTCCCAACACAGTGCTGATTGCATCTTAATTATTCCTAAACAGTCCATAGAGAGTTATAGATTTGAACCTTTTTACTAATTAATGCTTTCAGAATAAATAGTGTTATCAGAGTTCGAAGAGTAATGCACCTCTCTCCTCAAGTTGTTACAGTACAATCAATATGTCATGAGCGTAATACACTGAAATTAAGGCAGCAGATAACAGGGGTTGGATGTTAACATTCAGTATGGGTTGCCATGAGGCTCGGCGAAGGGATCAGGGTGTGAAGCATGAAGCAGTGAAGCATGAAGCAGTGAAGCAGAGATTCATCGGTCGGTTCTATCATATTGCACAGGATTAGTTTGCAACTATTAGTCTGACCATATTTTGGGCATTATACTACGCATGATCTTTTACAGGGAGGCTGACATATGAAATCTTCATATTTTATACACAAGTATGTACTGAATAATGAATCATACTTTGTTTAATTCAACATCTATTTCAGCTAAAATTAACTAGGGCAAAGTCTCCAGCCAGGACATTTAGTCATCTTATTCACTGTGTGCAAGGGTAGCTGGGTGGCCTTGTTAATTACCGTATTTGCTCGATTATAAGACGACCCTGATTATAAGACGACCCCCCAAAATCTGAATATTAACTTAGGAAAAAAAGAAAAAGCCTGAATATAAGACGACCCCAAAGGAAAAAAGTTTTACCAGTAAATGTTAATTCATGTAAACTATTTTTTTTAATAAAAGCTATGATTGAGAAAAAGATTTTTTTTGTTTTTATTTCTTGTATTTTCCAACCTGTCCCCCAGTTACGCACATCTGCCCCCAGGCTTGCCACTCCAATATGGCACTGTGGCCCATGATATGCCTTTTAACCCTCTATATGCCACTGTGCCCCATGGTATGCCTTTTGACCCCCTATGTGCCACTCTGCCTCCAGAAATGCCTTATACCCCTATATCCCAGTCATTTAGGGGGTTAAAATGCATATTATGGGGCAGAGTGGCATATAGGGAGGTATAAGGCATTTCAGGAGGCAGAGTGGCATTAAGGGAGTTAAAAGGCATTGTATAGAGCACTCTGCCTCCAGAAATGCCTTATACCCCTATATGCCACTCTGCCATTTAGGGGGTTAAAAGGCATATTATGGGGCAGAGTGGCATATAGGGAGGTATAAGGCATTTCAGGAGGCAGAGTGCTCTATTAAATGCCCCCTTAACGCCACTCCAGAAATGCCCTATGCCCCCATTTAACACACACACACCCTATACCCCCATTTAACTAACACACACACTCTCTCTCTCTCTCTCTCTCTCTCCCCCCACTCTCTCTCTCTCTCTCTCTCCCCCCCCTCTCACCCCCCTTCCCCCGCTCTCTTACCGGTGCTTCCAGCCGGGGCAGCAGGTTGACGTCGCCTTCTGCTGCAGCCGGAAGGAGGTGTGGCTAGCAGCGGGGGTTTGTATGCGTCCGTCGCGTATACTTTCCCCGGTGCGGGGAACTCTGATCTCTGACAGTCGGGGAAGGTCTATGCGACGGACGCAGACAACCCCCGCTGCTAGCCACACCTCCTTCCGGCTGCAGCGGACGTTGTCTACGCGGATCGCGTAGACGTCAACCCGCTGCCCCGGCAACACATCAGGAAGCACCGGTAAGTGTGTGTATGATGGGGGGGGTGAGACAGGAGGATCCAGGTCCCCTGCAGCGGTGCGGGGGATCTGGATCTTAGTCTCCTAATCAGACCTCTATTTGAGGTCTGATTAGAAGACGACCCCGATTAGAAGACGAGGGGTATTTTTCAGAGCATTTGCTCTGAAAAAAACCTCGTCTTATAATCGAGCAAATACGGTATTTAAGTCTCCCTAGAGTGAATGGTGGTATGGATTGGAAAGAGGCATTTTGTATGTGTAATCCAACATACATTAAGCTTTAGGTAGCAGCAGGGCCGGCCCTACAATTTGAAGGGGCGGCACTTTGCCGCCCCAAGCGCTTTTTTTTTAAGTGGAGGAGCGGCGCCCCTCTCTCTCTCCTCTGCGGCGAGTCTCCGTGCTCTGCCACGGTGCCGGCTTGTAATGCTGAGCGCCGGAAGTGATGTCAATTTACGGCGCTCAGCATTACAAGCCGCCACCGTGGCAGAGCAAGGAGACTCGCCGCAGGACTGTTTAAAGGTAAGTATCGGGGGGGTTAGGGTAGATAATGGCGTTGGCGAAGTTTAAAATGCCGCCCCCTGGCGTCGGGGGGGGCGGCATTTTAAACTTCGCCCCAGGCGGCATTAAGTCTTGGGCCGGCCCTGGGTAGCAGGGCAGGACAGTAGATGCTGATCCACCCAGGGGGCTTCATAAAATATCCCCAGATACGTGCTGCATCATGTTGACAGAAGTAAAATAAAATTGTCTGTCATTTTGCTTTTCTCCTTACTACTCTCTGTCACTTAAAAACGTTAAAGTTTAGTGAAATTCTATATTTACCATTGCTCCAAAGTCCCCTTTTATGTATTACATCACAGTCTGACCACCTACCGCCACTCCCAACCGGCCATTTCATGCTCATGCAGATGAAACAGAAAAACTTTACAGATCTTAATACATAGTGATCAGAAAACCTCCTGGTTGGGGTCTAAACCATTGGGTTTTTATAAATGTGCAAGCAGTAAATCAAAAAACATTTTACGCTCTAGCCACAAGATATTCTTTTTCTGGGAAATCCTTTATAGGTAACACCACGTATGTTGTGTATCTTATTTTTTGTGGATTTGGCATCCAATATGTAGGGGAGACTCCTCAAAGTATGAATACTGGAACATTCACGCAAAAACACTTGGTTCCTTTGCACATTAATACATGTTCTAATATCAAATTATAGGTTTATGGTATTGGGTATTCAGCAATTTTACAAAAAGAAGCCTACTGGATTCATCAATTCTTAACTTTGTACCCCTTTGGTCTAACTAAGAACTTTGTTTTGTGAGCATTTTTATTATTCTCTTTTTTAATGTGATTATTGTATATTGATTAATGATAATGTATAATTGTTATAAAAAAATTGATAAGGATTTTATATTTAAGGTATTTTAGGATTCATGTTTTTCCAAAACTTTTTTTTCACTTATATTTCAAGAGGTATTTTTATATTGATTTTTATACTTTTGAATTTTTAGTAGCGATCAATACCTATTGATTATGTGTTTGATGACTGTACTCTTTATTAGCCTCTCTCTCTTTATATTTTTAACACTAGTTTATAATAAAATATTTTTATTAGTCTTTTATTTCAGATCAATTCCTATTTGATTTAGTCGTTTTACAGATCGTGTTGTGGGTTTTGGTCACAAAAGTGTGTATCTCACCCCTCTAAGTATCTGTTAAATAGTTAAATATGGTCTACTGCCGCCCTGAAGAAGTCTTTCTAAGATGAAACGTACTAGTGGGTTGATGTTATTTGGTTCTGCTAGGATACCGTAGCCTTATCCTTGCATTGAAGTCTCTCTGGATTTGTACAGTTGAGCGCTCGGATGGAGGAGATGTGCAAACATATATACTGCAACCTAACTTACAGGCCTTTCTCTGAATAACTTACAGGACTAACTTTGGCGGCCTATATACATTTCTATTTTATGGGCTCGTATTATTATAAGTTTTGATGGCAGGTTGGTTTATCTTTGGTTTTAAGCACTTGGAGGTCCTTCTGAAGTGCACACGGCTGCTGGATACATGGGGCCACATGTTACATGCTATGCTAGACTTTTGCACTGTGTGGTCACATGTATCAAGCAGTCATAAAGGGTGGCATTAGTTTATGCTGAAGACAGAACATCATGTTACATTGTAGCTGCAAACATTCTACACTTTCCAACCCTGCATTTAACCCTTCGATTGCCCTCCAATTTACCCTCTGAAGCCTTTCTCCTTTTGCCTACACATATTTCTTTTTTTCTTTTAAAAAATATAGTTTTCTTAGATAGAGGGAACTTGGACAGTGTAGCAGGTTTTAGCCTAAATTTTAGTTTGGTAGGTAGGGGGAAGTTGGGGGTAGTGTAGCAGGTTTTAGCGTGGTGGGCAATAGGAATTTGGGCATAGTGTAGAGGAATTCTAGTGTTAGGTAAGGAGAAAACCACAACACAGGAATGTGACAGCTCTTAGGTAGATAATGCTACCCCCGCCACTTCCTCCAAAAGGAAACCCTAGAAGTGGTGCAAAGTGTTCACAAAAAAGGGTGTCAGAAAAGATTCTAGTTACTAGTGCCCTTCCTGCCCCTCTCTGCCAGGATTGTGCATTGGAAACTGTTTCACTGACTTCAATAGCAAATTGGAATATTATTTTTGTACTTGTGCTGCAATACAGACAGAATACAGTTCACAATTTTATAAAAAGTCTAAAAAATATTGTTAGTTTAGTTTCAGAAATGTATACAGTCATATGCAAAACAAGGTACACCCTCTTTGAATTCTATGGTTTTACATATCAGGACAGTGTCATGACTTATTTAACAAAAATACCGTATTTGCTCGATTATAAGACGAGGTTTTTTCCAGAGCAAATGCTCTGAAAAATACCCCTCGTCTTATAATCGAGGTCGTCTTATAATCAGACCTCATTCTGCTTCGGCCGTGCTGCTTACCGGGCTTTGATCAGGAGCAGCGTCTCTGCTATTAGCAGCAGGGGAACAGGAAGCTAGCACAGTCCTCACATAACTCTACCTCCCCCCTCCTTCCTCTGGGGGCGGGGCCAGAGAAGTTGCTCGCACAGCCGAGCCCCTGCAGAAGTCTGTGAGTGGGAGATCTGCAGTTCAGGTAAGAGGGTGGGGGGGGTGGGAGGTTTGAGCGTGTGTGTGTATGTGTGATTAATGGAATGAATGAGTATTTAAATGTTTGTGAATGAGTGTGTGTGTGTGTGTGTGATAGCATGGATGTGTAAGGGGGGTGGGGTGGTAGCATGGCATAGGGAGGCTATAATCACACTTCTAACATCCCTAGGTTCCAGCATGTACTGGCTGCCTTGGCTTGATAGGAGTGTGATTGCTGTTAGCAGTATATATATATATATATATATATATATATATATATATATATATATATCTCCAGAAATGCATTTTAACCCCCTATATGCTACTCAGCCCCATGATATGCCTTTTAACCCCCTATATGCCAGAGTATAAGGCATATCATGGGGCAGAGGGGCATATAGGGGTTAAAAGGCATATCATGGGGCACAGTGGCATATAGGAGGGTATAAGACATTTCTGATATGCCTTTTAACCCCCTATATGCCCCTCTGCCCCATGATATGCCTTTTAACCCCCTATATGCCAGAGTGGCAAATAGGGGTATAAGGCATATCATGGGGCAGAGGGGCATATAGGGGGTTAAAAGGCATATCATGGGGCACAGTGGCATATAGGAGGGTATAAGACATTTCTGGAGGCAGAGTGGCATATAGAGGGTTAAAAGGCACATCATGGGGCAGAGTGGCAAATAAGGGGGTATAAGGCATTTCTGGGGGCAGAGTGGCAAGCCTGGGGGCAGATGTGCATAACTGGGGGGGCAGGTTGGCAAATAAAAGGAAATAAAAAATATATTTTTCTCAATCATAGCTTTTATTAAATATGAAAATTAGTTTACATGAATTAATATTTACTAGTAAAACTTTTTTTCCTATAGGGTAGTCTTATATTCAGGCTTTTTGTTTTTTTCCTAAATTAATATTTTGATTTTGGGGGGTCGTCTTATAATCAGGGTCCTCTTATAATCAAGCAAATACGGTAACCCCAAAATGGAGAGGCCATTTGTGAAAAAATAAGTACACGATTGCTGCTTCCATAGGAATTAAGATGCTAAGTAGCAGACAGGTGCTGCTAATGTCCTTGATTGACTGATCATCAGCAAGTGTGACCACCTCTATAAAAGCCAACATTTTAGCATTCAGGTGTGTGTTAACATAATGCCAAGGAGGAAAGACATCAGCAATGACCTAAGACAAGGAATTGTTGCTGCCCATCAATCTGGGCAGGGTTATAAGGCCATTTCCAAAGAATTTAAAATCATTGTGAGAAAAAAAAGCAGAAAACATTTAACAGCATTGCCAATCTTCTCAGAGGTGGAAGTTCCAGCAAATTCGCTCCAAGGCCAAATGCTCAAGGAAATTGCAAAAAAAAAACAAGAGTTACATCTCAGACTCTACTGGCCTCAGCACGTTGAATGTTAAAGTTCATGACAGTACAACTAGAAAAAGACTTAACAAGTATGGTAAGTTTAAAAGAGTTGCCAGGAGGAAGCCTCTTCTCTCTAAAAAGAAGATGGCCGGATGGCTTAGGTTTGCAAAGTTGCATTTGAACAAACCACAAGACTTCTGGAACAATGTCCTTTGGACTGACAAGAAGTGGAGATGTTCCGCCATAATGCACAGCGCCATGTTTGGCAAAAAACAAACACAGCAAATCAGCACAAACAACTCATACCAACTGTCAAGAGCAATGATGGAGGGGGGATGGTTTGGGCTTGTTTTGCAGCCACAGGACATGGGAACCTTCCAGTCACTGGGTCGTTCATGAACTCCTCTGTATAAGTAATACCATCTGTCCGACAGCTAAAGCTAGGTTAAAATTGGGTCATGCAACGAGACAATGATCCCAAGCACACCAGCAAATCTAAAACAGAATGGCTAAAAAAGGAAAAGAATGAAGGTTGACCTTAAGAGAGCTGTATATAAACAAATGCAAATCTCAATGAACTGAAGCAATGTTGTAAAGAAGAGTGGGACAAGTTCCTTCACAACAATGTGAGAGACTGATAAAGTCATATAGAAAACAATTAATTCATGTTTTTGCTGCTAAGGTGGTTCTACAAGCACTTGAATAAGGTGTTCTTTGTTTTTCATACATGACTTCTCCATTTTGGCTTTATTATTGTTGAATACATCATGACACGATGTAATATGTCATGTGTTGTTCATCTGAGGTTGTATTTACCTATTTTTAGTCCTGCTAAGGAACAAATTATTGTAATTATGTCCTGATATGTAAAACCATAGAATTCAGAGAATGTACAAAAATCCTAAGCACATGTGGCATATTATGGCAAACTATGAACATTTCAAATTTTGAACCTGTAATGGGCATGTTGTGATTTGTGTCCTGTGCTGTCCAAATAACTCATGTAGTATTTCTGTAATCTGGGGATGCAGTTAAAAAGGTTTTGATGTCTATCTCTGTAGTTGCACTTAACTCATCCAAGAAATCCTAAAGAGCACACAAGAATTTGTGAACAAAACACAGAAAATTTTTATCACCTCAAATTCGGGCACAAATTTGTGGTAAAATTGTTTCATGGCAAGTGTCCAAATGCTCCTAGGAAAATACCATGGGTTGTCTGCTAACCAAAATTATTCATAGAAACTTTGCTTACCATTAGAAACCCAGCATACTAAAGGTAAAACAAAAACTTACAACTTTAAAACAAAAATCTACACTCTCTTTTTACCCTGTAATTACCAGAACTATATATGAAATATACTTCTGATCAAAATAACACACATAATTACATTTTGAGGTGTTTTTGTCAACCATTATAGTGGAATTTTTGTTATATTCTTTTCTATGAAAAATACTGTGCTATAGTTATGGAAAAAGGTATCAAAAGAAAGCCCTATCTTTCCTTAAAAAGAAACAGCATATCATTTGTGTGGGAGCATTAAACATTGACAAGAAGAATCACAACTGAACAAAGGTATGGCAGAAAGACTCTGGTCACCTAGAGGGGCAAACTCCTCTGTCACAAGGGTGTTAATATAAGACAAAACCAAGCAATGAATAAGATTTGAGGATTGTACAGGAGAAATAAATGGGCAGACTAGATTGGCCGATAACATAAGCTTGGAGATAGGATCCCCAGCATGACTATGCAGAAACCCCAGACCTTACCAAGTCTAGTATGGTGTTAGGGCAGGTGCTTGCCAAATTTGTGAGTGATTAGGAGCAAAACAGACAAACCTGGGAGCCAGCTTGATATTTATAAGAGGCAAGAAATGAAACATCTATAAAGATTAATATAAAATGGCACCAAGAGCAAGATCTAAAAATCTAAAAGCCATGGCAGCCCGTTCTTGATGCTCCTCTTCCCTTATGCCAGACACAAGCCAATGGAAGGTCAACATCCTGGCTTGAAATGTTTAAGGAAGGCCAGGGCCGCTGCAAACAATTGGTTTTAAGATATACATGGTGACCCCAATTGAGATGTCTTAAAATTCTACTAGATTGAATGCAAATGAAAAGCACGAGCTACATTCAAGCAATTGCAGAAGAAAGTATTGTCCAAAAAAGTGCACAAAGCAACAGAGGCTAAGGTGCCAGCCTATTATTTTCAACCTTGGTCAACTGAGCAAACCATTTTTTCACCATAAGACAACAGAATTTAACAATTGTCAATGCTTCATCAAGAGGAATCTCAATTTTTAGGGGAAAAAACCCTGTTAGCAGTGGTGTGGAAGATATTGCAGTGGTGTGGAAGATATTGGAACTTATAGAGAAAAAAGGCCTCAAAATGATTCACTTGCTTATGCAGAGATGAGTTAGCGAGTGTATATCTATTTCATTTTTGAAGTGAATATCATGCCACACAGGCCATCGCTGCATAAGGTGAAAAGATCTATCACTTTTCCAAAACATTATATTTTGGAGTTTTCTAGTCACATGTAATTAAGGTTGCAGATTCTGAATAACAAAAGTTTTCATACAAAAAGGGCGCCATTGGAACACAGGAACGATGGTTGCTGATATAGGGCCTCTGTACACTGATGAAGATATTCAATTAAAAATCAACCGTTTCCAGCTACAGTATTCATACGTCTACACTGTATTTCTGCATTTCTTTCAAAAACAAGGATATTTCTAAGTGACCCCAAACTTTTAAAAAGGTAGTATATATTTAGTTTTGGCTGATTATTGATCTGATAAATCTGTCACCTTTTGCACAAATCTTACCATCCATGAAGATAAATAGTCCATTACTTTTAGTACAAATAAATTCAAAACAAATACCCTGACTGCAAAAAATATAAAAACTGCAGTCTGAAGTTTGTAACGGTGCTGATCACCTTAAAAATTATAGTTCCTATAAAGCAATTCAAAACTGATAAACATCTAGTTTACAAATGGAGACTGTAGTGGAACATTTTCCAGCTGAAGTGCTTCAGTGTTCTTTTCATGACCTACTTATTTACTGATTTTTTTTGTTGTTAATAAAATTGCGCTAAAGACAATATTCCATGTTTTGTTGATGGTATAAAATATTAAGCTAATCGTATAAGAACATGATGTTTCTTCACTGATTAGGTACATAACAGGTGATGTTAACATTTCAGACAAAAATATAAACATTGTTAGTTAGGGGAAGCTTCAATGAGAGTTGAAAGTTTTGCTAAGCTAAGATACTTATGTGCTACAAAATCAAGTAATCATTTTTAACCCCTTCTGTCCCGTACGGACGTACTGGTACGTCCAAAAAACGCATCCCAAGATTCTCCTATGGATGTACCGGTATGTCCTGCCCTCCTTTGACAGCCTGGACTCTCCCCTGACAGCAGAAGCCAGCTTCGCCAGCTTTCTGATGCCCGATCAGATGTAGCAGCTTCTGGCACGAAAGCTGAAAAACTGTTTCATTTTTAAATGCCGATCGCGTGATCCGGCATTCCCTTTCGATGAGGCACAGACACTGTGATCTCTATGCAAGTCCCCACAGATCTCATAGAGATCACTGTGTGTCGGTGCAGGGGGATCGCGAGGAGGAGAGTGAGAAACCATGTTTCTCACCCTCCTCCCATGCTGGAAACGAAAGGGGGGGGGGAGAGGTTAGTGATTAAAAAAAAAAAAAATCACTAAAATATATAATAAAATAATAAAAATACAATAAAGTGAGCTAAGTGATGTCATTGTGACATCACTGGCATTAATAACATGTTCAAGAGGTCCCTAAGAGGACCTCTAACCATTTTTGTTTTAAAAAAATATATATAAAAATACAAAAAATAAAATTTAAAATTTAAAATATATAAAAAGATAATAATAATAACAAAAAAGAAAAAAATTACATCCCATTGCCCTAACACAACATCTACCCAGTATAACCCTCCTGCCCCCATTCACAACCCCCAAACCCATTAATAATGTACACCTTCTAGTATGTTCCCTATAAGTGCTGGGAAAGTCTGGAAAATCTATATAAATTAGGTATTTCTGAAATCAGGACACCTGAATTGATAAACTTGGAGGGGATTTTCCATCACTCTACCTACTTTTGTGAGGATTCAGAGGGAAAATTTATAAAAAAAAAAATTAGGTGTGGTATCAAAAGAAAGCTCTATCTCTCCTCGAAAAAACAATATATAGTTTACATGGGTATTCACAGGAAAAGAGAATAATCGCTAAACCGACATTGCGCAAAAATGGCAAAATTGCTCCGGGACTTGAGGTACCAAAAACCCTTGGGATTGAAGGGGTTAAACTAATTGATCTGTGCAATCCTTTTTTACATATGAACGTTAGTTTTAATTGTTGATATAAAAACAGGTGTTATAGAACCAAAAATCGTAATGGCATGGGAAGAAATTGTAATTCAAATGCAAACCTTTCTTGGTTGGTAACAGAACTTTGGAAAACGGACTTCAGGTAGATTTGAAGGGGGTCAGAGCCAGTGTTCTCTCTAAGCTGTGCGCTTGTGCGCGCGCACATAACTTTTCGAGAGCTGTTAGCAATCATATATATATATATATATATACCGTATTGGCCCGAATATAGGCCGCACTTTTTTCCCCCACTTTAAGTCTTTAAAGTGGGGGTGCGGCCTATATTCGGGGTCTAGCGCCCGACACCCGGGACAAGCAGTCCCGGGCGCCGGGCAGGCAGAGGGGTTAGGATACAGATCCCCCGCAGCGGTGCAGGGGACCTGCATCCTACTCCCCGATACGCTCAGACAGCCTCCCCTGCCAGCACATCTCACGGGGGGGGTGCCGGCACGGGAGGTTGTCTAAGCGTCCGCACGATACATTTTACACCGACCCCCCCCGACTTACCAGAGAAGACTCCCGGGTGTCTTGCGGGACTGGCGGAAGACATCTACGCAATAGGTGTATACAACTTCCGGTTCCGGCACTTCCGCTGAGTGCCGGCACCGGGAGTTGTATACGCGATTTGCATAGATGTCCCCCTCCGGCTCCGCAAGACACCCGGGAGTCTGCTCTGGTAAGTCGGGGGGGGGGCAGAGTGGCAGCGTATCTCGGAGGGGGGGAGGACAGAGTGGCAGCGTATTTCGGAGGGGGGGAGGACAGAGTGGCAGCGTATCTCGGGGGGGGGACAGAGTGACAGCGTATCTCGGGGGGGACAGACTGGCAGCGTATCTCGGGGGGGAGGACAGAGTGGCAGCGTATCTCGGGGGGGGGACAGAGTGGCAGCATATCTCGGGGGGGGAGGACAGAGTGACAGCGTATCTCGGGGGGGAGGACAGAGTGGCAGCGTATCTCGGGGGAGGGAGGACAAAGTGGCAGCATATCTCGGGGGGGAGGACAGAGTGGCAGCATATCTCGGGGGGGACACAGCATGTTTTTTTGGTGCTTTTTTTAAAGAAAAAACTTTTTCTTTAAAAAAGCACCAAACTTTTAGGGTGCGGCCTATATACGGGGGCGGCCTATATCCGAGCCAGTACGGTATATATATGTAATATAATATTGTTATTGTTTTTTTTGTCCAATTTTGGTGTGTTATTTTTAATAAAGTGGGTTGGTTTTTTTTAAAGGGGGGGTCATTTTCAGTTTCGGTCAAGTGAATGCTGAATTTTCGGTTTCGATCCAGAATTTTCATTTCAGTGCATCGCTATATACTAAGCCAGACACTTAAGCGGTAGGCCTACACCACATCAATGTTTGGCTTAGTATATAGTGATAGGGGTTATGCTACATTATTGGCAATGTCTGGCTCAATGTATAGTGATAGGTGTTGTGCTGTGACTCAGTATATAGTGATAGGTGTTATGCTGTACCACCGTCAGTGCGTGCCTCAGTATAAAGTGATAGGTGTTATGCTGCCCCACCGTCAATGTTTGCCTCAGTATAAGATGATAGCAGTTATGCTGTACCACCGTCAATGAGTGCCTCAGTATATAACAACAGTTATCCTGCACCACTGTCAATATTTGCCTCAGTATATAATGATAGCAGTTATGCTGCAACACCGTCAATGTCTGCCTCAGTATATAGTGATAGGTGTTATGCTGTACCCCTGTCAGAAGCTATGCAGTTTTTCCCAATAAAAGGAAAAAAAAAAATATATATATATATATATATATATTGATCCTTTATGCAGCCCGGAGCCCCCGCTCGTGATTCGCTCATAATTAACTTTTGCAGTGAGAATTTCACCTTTAAAATAGATCATGGAGTCAAAAGGGTTGGAAATATATAGCTCCACCCCCTTGCAATGTGATATTTTTTCAGCTCCACCAACTACGCTTTATATGAACTGTAGAAGCATATTGTGCGCCCAAAATTTTGGCTCTGGGAAAAATTTTGCACAACAGAAATTTTATCTCACATCCTTACTCACCCTCACTGTCACGCTCTCTCTCAATATCTCCCTGTCTCCTATTCCACAGCTCCGATTCTTCTCTTGCTATTTTCTTGTTCTTCTGCCTTTTTTCTTCTGCCTTCTTTCTTCGTCCACTTCTCCCTGGTGTGGTGACATAAACACTACACCTGGTATCAGCTCTATTAACCTGGTCTGCCGGAGCGCTTCCTTAAAAAGAGTGAAGCCTCTGCAAACACCCTTTCATACGATTGGAGGAACTGGAGAAAGGCTGTCCCTGTGGGGTGCACCGTGGCTCTGACCCCTTAGCTGAAGTATGATAGGGGCCCACGGATAGGGGCCCACGGAGCGAACGTCGGATAGTGAACCACGGAGCGAACGTCGGATAGGGGGCCACGGAGCGAACGTCGGATAGGGGACCACGGAGCGAACGTCGGATGAGGGGCCAACCGAGAGGACTACGGATAGGGGTCCACGGAGCGGACTACGGATAGGGGACCAATTGAGCAGAACTCCTCAGACAAGGAACATGACTGCCACACGGCAGGCAGCCCTCAGGCAGGGGACACGGCAGGCCGCCCTCAGGCAGGGCACGCGGCAGGCAGCCCTCAGGCAGAGCACGCGGCAGGCAGCCCTCAGGCAGGGCACGCGGCAGGCAGCCCTCAGGCAGGGCACAATGGCAGGCAGCCCTCAGGCAGGGCAGACATAGTCAGGCAAGCCAGATCATAGGAACAAAAGCCAAATTGGAAGCCAAGAGCAAGGTCAGGACAAGCCAGGTCAGAACAAGGAGATAACAAGAGCCAAATCAGCCTTCGCCCCCACGTGCATCAATGAGCCTTGGCCGCCCATGACCCAGTTGCTGGTTTACTGGTTTTCCTTCCTTGGACCACTTTTGATAGGTACTGACCACTGCAGACCAGGAACACCCTAAAAGAGCTGCAGTTTTGGAGATGCTCTGACCCATTTGTCTAGTTATCAAAATCTGGCTCTTGTCAAAGTCGCTTCTAACAGATCAGCTTTGAGGTCTATATATACAGTGGGGCAAAAAAAAGCATTTAGTCAGTCACCAATTGTGCAAGTTTACCCACTTAAAAAGATGAGAGAGGCCTGTAATTTTCACCATAGGTACACTTCAACTATGAGAGACAGAATGGGGGGAAAGAATACAGGAAATCACATTGTAGGATTTTTAATGACTTCATTGGTAAATTCCTCTGTAAAATAAGTATTTGGTCACCTACAAACAAGCAAGATATCTGGCTCTCACAGATCTGTAACATCTTCTTTAAGAGTCTCCTCTGTCCTCCACTCGTTACCTGTATTAATGGCACCTGTTTGAACTTGTTATCAGTATAAAAGACACCTGTCTCAAACAGTCACACTCCAAACCCCACTATGGCCAAGACCAAAGAGCTGTCGAAGGACACCAGAAACAAAATTGTAGACCTGCACCAGGCTGGGAAGACTGAATCTGCAATAGGCAAGCAGCTTGGTGTGAAGAAATCAACTGTGGGATCAATTATTCGAAAATGGAAGACATACAGGACCACTTATAATCTCCCTCGATCTGGGGCTCCTCGCAAGATCTCACCCCGTGGTGTCAAAATGATCACAAGAACGGTGAGCGAAAATCCCAGAACCACACGGGGGGACCTAGTGAATGACCTGCAGAGAGCTGGGACCAAAGTAACAAAGGCTACCATCAGTAACACACTACGCCGCCAGGGACTCAAATACATGTCCGGGCCCGTCTGAAGTTTGCTAGAGAGAATTTGGATGATCCAGAAGAGGATTGGGCGAATGTCATATGGTCAGATGAAACCAAGGTAGAACTTTTTGGTAGAAACTCAACTCGTCGTGTTTGGAGGAGAAAGCATGCTGAGTTGCATCCAAAGAACGCCATACCTACGGTGACGCATGGGGGTGGAAACCAGGACGACTGATCCATGTAAAGGAAAGAATGAATTGGGCCATGTATCGTGAGATTTTGAGTGAAAACCTCCTTCCATCAGCAAGGGCATTGAAGATGAAACGTGGCTGGGTCTTTCAGCATGACAATGATCCCAAACACACCACCCGGGCAACGAAGGAGTGGCTTCGTAAGAAGCATTTCAAGGTCCTGGAGTGGCCTAGCCAGTCTCCAGATCTCAACCCCATAGAAAACCTTTGGAGGGAGTTGAAAGTCTGTGTTGCCCAGCGCAGCCCCAAAACATCACTGCTCTAGAGGAGATCTGCATGGAGGAATGGTCCACAATACAACAATACAGCAACAGTGTGTGAAAACCTTGTGAAAACTTACAGAAACCGTTTGACCTCTGTCATTTCCAGCAAAGGGTATATAACAAAGTATTGATATGGACTTTTGTTATTGATCAAATACTTAATTTCCACCATAATTTGCAAATAAATTCTTTAAAAATCAGACAATGTGATTTATGGACTTTGTTGTCGCATTCTGTTTCTCATAGTTGAAGTGTACCTATGGTGAAAATTACAGGCCTCTCTCATCTTTTTAAGTGGGAGAACTTGCACAATTGGTGGCTGACTAAATACTTTTTTGCCCCACTGTATGTATATATATATATATATATATATATATATATATATATACAGATAGAGATTATTATTGGTTTCTGCACCCTATGTATTTTTTTAATATATCAACACACTATTTGATTTCTGAATGACTTTAATAAGAAATATGAATATTGATAATGATGGGAACCTCTTCTATTTGTTCATCAAGCGATCTAACTACTGAGTGTACAAGAACCACCAGGTAACATGAAATACACCCACATTACATAAAAGCTGAAAAAGTATGACTTTAATGTTATTGGGGAGTTTAAGGGGGTTGTCAAGTGTTAGATGACCATATAGACATTATTTGGAAAAATGTGTTTAGAATGTCTTTGGAATAATGAATTTTCTATGTATTTTTTTCCTCCTATCATGATGACAAATTATTCGCTACTAGAGACGCTTATCTCACAACATGTCCTTAGCCCCACTTGCCGCACACAGTGCAAGAGATATAGTTAAAAGTGAAATTCAGAGATATGCATATGCTGAGGGCTCAGAAACAGCTCTCTAATCCAGAGGGAAGGGTTGTTGCTCTGATTACTATGTTTAAATTATGGATTTGCGTGGATGAAATTTAAAAAGCAGAGAGAATTATTTTTCATTAAAAAATTATGACTTTCCAAAACTTACATTACCTCCCCTGTGCTCTCTGCCTCATTTTTAAATATACTTCTCATGTTTCTTAGTTTATTTGCTCACTTAAATAGCTCTCAGCCTCATACAAACTTTGAAGGCGCTACCCTTGTTCTTCTGAGGGGGTTATTCACCAAATTCTAACTGTATCTATCATACTCATATGTATGTTCCTCTCATAATCCAGTGGTGCCACCATTTCCTATTGTTCTAAATTTCAGAGTACTTTTGTCACTTGTCTCTCACTTGTAAGGTTCGGAGACAGCAAGGAATAAGAGGCTATAGCCCTTTACTTAACATGGTAAGCTCAGTTTGTTTTCGACATATTTGGATAAAATGTAAATTTGCATAGTTTTAAACAACTTCCACAAAAGATTCATTATATTTCAGAAGGGACCCTGTACATCTTAGACAATAAGGAGTAATATAGAATGACACATTATGAAAGTGTTTCTAGATCCAGATTACTTACCAACAAAGGTCAGGCAAGTACAATTGGACAAGGAGAGCTTGTATAAAAAAAAGCAGGAGAGGCTACTGATGATGTTGTCATGTTTCATACAAATGTATTTGCTAAAGCAGGAGTTGGCAGGAGAGTTTGTGCATTTTTTAGTGCATTATCTAATTATTTTCCAGGAATTAGGCATATGAAAAAAATGTATTCATGGGTAGATTGGCAATATCCAGGGTTACTGAAAAGTAGAGGTGCACCATCAACCACCAGAAAAATATCAATGGACCATTCTTTATTAGTGCCCATTATTTTATTAGTTTGAAAGGACTTATTAGTGGAGTTCTCATTTCCTTGTTTGTATTTACATGTCTTTGAGTTTGAGTGCTGAACTTTTTTCTTTTAAAATAATTGCTATTATCATTTAACAGTGTTCAGATGAATTCAAACAAATATATAATTTGTCTGTATACATATTTTATTCAGTAGAATCGTTTTAGGCCAATTTAATTTGCAGAAGATAAAAATGGTAGCAGCTAAATCAGTGAGGGCATATAAGCATTCAAGACAGAGGCATGTGGTTTTGCTGACCAAAAGTCAAGTAAGTTTGACCTCTTACAACAGATAGAAAAAATGGGTAATGTTTTTCATATGCCATAAAAAAAAAAAAATATATATATATATATATATATATATATATATATATATATATATCATTTTTCTATTGTTTTGGGGTGAATGGGTAATTGCCATAGATGTTTTATTTCTGAATGAATCAAGACCCAGTAGTCAAGTTTTACATGTTTTAATCAGTATCATGCCCCCTACATATCAGCCTTTTAAGTTCCTCCACTTCCAGACAATCCACACAATTCAGCCTGATGAAGAACTGTGCAAAGCTGAGGAGTATGGTTAGTAACATATCCACTGTGTAATGTTTCACTATAAAAGCACTGCCCAATCAA
Source organism: Spea bombifrons (assembly GCF_027358695.1). Lineage (NCBI taxonomy): Eukaryota > Metazoa > Chordata > Amphibia > Anura > Pelobatidae > Spea > Spea bombifrons. The sequence continues at coordinate 23,441,970 of NC_071092.1, read as the reverse complement.
TTTCCTCAATCATTACAGTAAATCAAGAGAGAACACTTGCTTTGTCCTCCGACAAAGTAGAAATGCATTTGGTTTTTACATTTCAGTTTAAAAAAAGAATAATTTTCTGAGGCAAATTAGCAGTTGACTCATTCTTCTACAATAATAGTGCCAGCAATGATACTTAGAAGTCCAACAATTTATGTCTTAAGGATCGAATGCTATATGCAAGCATTGATGTTGATAACGTTTTAATGGTAAATTAGCCCAAGGCCCAAAATGCTTTAGCTTCATCTGATGGTGGACAGTAGAATCAAGGCCTTTATCCTACTAAACAAAATAATATACATTTATACAAATATACACATTCAGTAGCATCATAACCTTAAACTAAAACATATATGGTAAACCTGTAATAAGAACTGGAATATTCCCCGCAGTGGAGCAGCCAAAACTGGATTCATTTAGAAAATTATATAATTAGAGTAATTTGTAGACTTATGCACAAGATTGATTCAAATTTTGGAGGGTTTTTTTCTTTCACAAACTTCTAGGCAATATTTTTAATGAGGGAGATCCCTGCCACCTTCTGGACTCACAGATGCAGACTACATTTTATATTGAAGGCCCACCAACACTAGCCACAGCTGCACTACACCAATGGATAAACACATCCAACTGCATGCTATGGGAAAAACGTCCCCAAAGATTGAACCATTTTGATGAATTGATCCCTCATAATAGGGAGGTGATAAGAGTGGTAGAAGCAGCAGTAGGGCAATGGGCACACATTGGTAGACAAAGACATCTAGCCCCATGGTATGAGACTGAATTCTCCCAAAAGTTAGACAATTCTTTTAAATTGATCATCAACAGCAGCAGTAGGGCAATGGACAGGAACTGACATCCAAAATCTCAACACAGAGTAAAAAGAACCCGTACCCCTGCTGCCCTTCTGACCCAGTTCTGCCCTTCCGTTCACCCTGTGTGCCTACAGCAGCCTGTTAAGGCACCCTTTTACAGCAGCACTCCATATGCCGGACAGTTGACAAAATGTTCAGTAGCTCATCCTTTAACAACAACGCACAGGAACAGTATAGAGAGGGCACTACTTTCCTGCTAAATGTGGCCAGTGGCCAGCAAATGCCTCTAGCAGCTACTTAAAGGGCTCCCCTTCATTCATGGAGGAGAATGACCCTCCCACACTGAAAACCGGCAGGGGACCTGGATCCTCCTCTCTGGCAACCTCCGCTGCCGGCACTTCCTCTGGGGCTTCTATGACCCAGCACTGGCATTACATGACCCTCGGTGCTCCACAGAAGCCCCAGTGTAAGTACCGGTAGCAGACAACCTCCACTTCTGCCGGCACTTCCGCTGGGGCTTCTATGATGGTGCACATGACCTTCCGCTGCTCAGTCATAGAAGCCACGGTGAAAGCCAGAGGTTGTCTATGCGCATCGAGCAGACGTCCACCGGCTGCCTCCGCTAGACACCAGGGTCTCTGAAACACGAAGGGACAAGTCTCGGGATGCAGAGTGGCATATAGCGTGTATAAGGCATTTCTGGGGGCAGAGTGGCGTATAGGGGGTATAAGGCATATCTGGGAGCATAGTGGCATATCAGGGAGGCAAAGTGGCATATAGGGGGTATAAGGCACATCAGGGAGGCAGAGTGGCATGTAGGGGTATAAGGCATATCTGGGGGGCAGAGTGACATATCAGGGGGCAGAGTGGCTTATAGGGGGATATAAGGAGTATCTTGGGGCAGAGTGGCATATAGGGGGTATAAGGCATATCAGAGGGCAGAGTGGCATATAGGAGAGTATAAGGCATATCTGGGGCAGAGTGGCATATAAAATGATCTAAGGCATTTTTGGGGCAGAGCGGCATATAAGGAGGTATAAGGCATATCAAGGAGGCAGAGTGGCATATAAGGGGGTATTGGGCATATCTTGGGTGTGGAGTGGCAAGCCTGGGGCAGATATGCATAACTGGGGTGGCAGGTTGGCAAATAAAGGGAAATAAAAACCAATGCATTTCCTTAATCATAGTTTTTATTAACTGGACCAATATATTATACATCAGGGGTCTGTCCTGGGTTGTTGTCTTAATTTATTTATTAATAATCTCCCATGTTGCATTGAGAGCCATGTCTCAGTGTTTGCTGATGACACAAAATTAGGTAGGGTAATGCAGTCTAACCTTGATGTTTCCTGTATGAGGTTCAATACAAATGGTATGCATTATGGGAAAAATAACAACAATACAACATATACTTAAATGGTATCTCCCTGGGAAAAACTACAAATGAGAAGGATTCATGAATAATAGTGATCACAGGTTTAGGAACCGTGTAAAATACCATAGAAAATAGTGCAAGGCTAATAAAATATTGGCATGTATCAAATGGGGTATTGATTCATGGGAGGGGGTATGTTCTTGTCACTTTACAAGCCAATAGTAAGACCTCACCTTGAATATGCAGTGCATTTCTGGGCACCAGCCCTTAACATTATGGAACTAGAAAGTGCAAAGGAGGGCTACAAAATGTATAAGGGGATTCGAAGATCTTAGTTATGATGAGGTACTTCAAAGGTTACATTTATATATATTTATATATATTAATATATATATGCCAGAGAAACAGCATATTATAACATTGTATAAATATGTGCAGGTCCAATGTAAAGAGCTCTCCAGTGACCTGTACATTAACAAAAATGTACAAAGAAAAAAAGTCATTCTCTGAGACTGGAAAAGTTAAGATTTCAGAGACAACAAAACGAATGGATTCTTTACAGTAAGGACAATAAAGATGGAATTCACTGCCAAGAGAGGTGGTGCTATCAGATACAGTAGATGCCTACAAAGAGGGACTATTATTATTATTTTAAAGCAGAACATACAGGGCTATACATAATAGAATAAGCATTAATTGCTTATTTAAGGCTTTTTGCCTTCTTTTGGATCACAAAAAAAAGGTTTTACTAGTGTAAATGTACTACTGAAACACAATTGAGTAACAATATTTAACCCCTTGATGATAATTGATGTGCCAGGCACAGATTTGAAAAAAAAATATGCTACTTGTACTTATTGCCATATAACCTGCAAAAAAGGAAAACAAAAAAACATAAAAGCATTGGGTACATTAGCAGAGTTTTAATAAGCTCTTGTAGAGGAGTAAAATATTTTTATATAAAAGTTAGAAAAAATACTTTTTACCATATTTTATAATTTTATTAGATAATATGATCAAAATCACGGTATCTAAAGAAAACACTTCTTGTTCTGAAAAAAAAATATACAATTTGTGTGGGTACAATAAATGAGAGAGCAGAAACTTACAGCTAAACACAAACACTGCAGAAGTGTTACAACAGACATTGTCACAAATGGTACAAAAATGGAAAACATTTCTGTTCTTAAGGGGTTAAAGAAATGGCTTCTAATTTTAAATGAAAAGGCCCTAAAATAATCAATTAAAAAGCCTTCTACTGCAGTTCCAGTAGGACAATAAAATGAACCAATAAAATGATTATTCTACAATCCAATGAGCAGATGAGTTGACAGCACTACAGCCAGGCTGACACCGAGGCTCACGCTAACACTGTCGGAGTGACAGCCTATCTAGCACTGTGTTCATCTGTTTCTTTCCACTACTGAGTTAAAATGTCAGTAAGCTTATATAAACTATCCATGTCCCAATCCCTACCCCTTGTGAATGGAGATTGGCCAGAGTAAAAATAGAGAAAAAACAGCACAGGTTGTAATCAACGAGAATGTCTCTTTATTTCATACCACAATAGTTTTGGCTGCATATATATCAATCACTTATACTGTCCCTTCCCACTTTCCCTGCTGAAACGGGTTGTACAGGCGCCAAAACTGTCAAATAAATTCACAACGACTATTCAGAGGTTTGACGTTAGTTTTCACAAATGAAAACTAATGTTAAACCTCTTCATAGTCTTGTTCAGAGATCTGTAGAAATGGGGAAATTGGGCAAAATCGGTTAAAAATTAAGTTGAAGTTGAATGCTCAAGTCTAAAAATTTGTAACTATAGGTTGAAACTCTTTTCTTGAAACTCTCAAAATGATTTCTTGCTCGGTTAGGAATGCTAGAATTCACATCAATTAGTTGGAAGTCAGCAATTTATTAAAGCTGCAGCTGGCTAAATTGTGCAATGATTATGCCATGTAGGTTTGTCTTTTACCAAAACACCATTTAACCTGATTGGAAATCTGTTGCAAATTGGAAGACATTTATCTGTGGATATAACACTTTGCGGAATACGTACCTTAATTCTTAAGACTCTAGAATTGATTAATCTCAGATAAAAAGACCCATCAGCAATCGATATACAATGGGAGTACATGCTGGGTAACCCAGGATTTAGAGAGCAGATCAATTTATAATGACTGTCACACACAAAGAAGAAAGATATAAAAAGATGACATGGATGTATTAAGGAAACAATATTTCTATTGTAAATTAATAAATGGCTTGACATGAATTTCACATCTATGACAATATTGTTGTTTTAGCTATTATTATTAATATAATATTAAAGAAAATAAGTTAACACACATACGTGTCACTACGTATGAATGCATGTCAGCATTCCTTATAAAGGATTCAGGACAATCCTGAGAGCAGCAGCCATGTCTCTCGATATTTGAATAACAGACACTAAGCATACACTACCGTTTGGGGTCACTTCCAAATTTCCTAGTTTTTGGGAACAAAAAATGTATTTTGTCCATTAAGATAATGTCAAATGGATCAGAAATACAATGTAGATGTTGTTTATGTTGTTATGTACTTTTCTACAAAAGAGGCACATGGCATGCATGTGATGGGTAGAGATGGAAGGGCTGTAAACCGGCATACTTTAATTTGTGCAGTCCAGCAACTATGCATTATACGTTATAGTAATGCAGTTCTTGAGGACAAAGACTAAAAAAATATATAATCATTTCCTTTCAATTTGCATTACTATTCACCACATGCTGTGAAGCTGCTCCCTACCAGCCCCAGAACTACTGCAACAGTCATCCAGAATGGCTTGTAGCTGGACTGTGCACAAATCTATTTCTTTCCAGAATGCGAGCAATCCAAAGCCCGATCCTTTTGCACTCAAAGTGTCAAGTAAAGAAATCAAGAAGCTGTCCAAATTTTGCCAGATGGGGTCATACTATTTTTCTCATGCATAGTAAGAGTGTCACGTGAAGCTCAACATAAGGCACAACTACTGCGCAGCTCCCTCCGAAGAAAACTATTAGTCATACCTCTTAGTCGAAGATGGAGCCAGACATTCTTCTGATTACCCTACAGCAAGGTTAACTTAACTCGCACATACAAAAATCCTAAATTAAGTTTATCAGTGTACTATGTGTGACGGGTTTCCTATAATGTGTACTATACATTGGCAGCACACCGAGTGTGAGTATTTACAGGACTGAACCTTGGTAGAAAAACAGGACTGTTCTTTCATTTTCCAGTTCTTTATCAAATGGGCTTGCAATCTGCTATATATATAAATACGGACATGCATCAGAGGCTTTTTCAGACATATAGCCCTATATATCAAGAAACATTTCTCACTGAAACAATAACATTTTCCGATAGCTGGCTTTCTGTTATTCGTAGGCATGATTGCTCTAAGCATTCTGCTTTAACTTACATTTTGCAAATATTTCTAATAACTAGACAAGGAAATGTTTCCCAGTTTTTGCAGACAATTTTCACATTGTTCTTTAAAAATACGCTTCCCACTTGAAAATAAAAATGAGTTTAAATAATAATCTGTTCCATGTGGTTGTGTATGAAGGCATGCATCATATGCCCTGTAATATCTAATTAACAAACAAAAGTAAAATACTATATATATCATTCAAGAACCTGTTATTCTGACAGTGAATAATCTAAGTAAGGATCATTTGTCAACACAGCTATGCTAAGAAATAGAATTTGATTTGACATGGGAAGTAAAAGTCCTGTTTGTATAAACAGGATATTTGTCTCTGATGCATTCTATGGTATAAACATCACACAAACAATGTTGTTTTTCTGCCTCCACCAAATTAAAGCATCCCATTATATAGTGTTATATCTGCTGTAGATCGTTAGTCACAGGAGTACAAGCCAAGTCTGACTTGGCAGAAATATGTCTTGAATCACACAAAAGCAGGATATTATACATTTAATTATAACGCGTGTAATTTTTTCCCCTTCTTTTCCCCTAAATCACAAACGAAAGGCACAAAAGGTGAAAATAGCATTTCTCAATCAATGTGCTGGAAAGTAGTTCATATCCTGTTACTAGTGCATTAATTCCATCCATGTGTACACAGTCGCACTTTATTAATAAAATGTTCACAGCTTCACAGCCCATTGTTAAAATAGAGGGAAAAGGTGTCAATTGTTCTGCAAACTGCCTGTTAGTTAACTGTTGTTCCTTACTGTTTATGGGTATTTAAATTCAATGTATCTCGTTTTTGCTTTCTTTGTGCGCTTACGCTTACACGTGAGGGATAACCTTTGGCTGTTTTTATTAATGTGAGAGCCATCTTATTTGTAACCCCAAGTTTGCCAGGGCTAAACACTGATTATATATTACTGAAATAGAATTCTAGAATTATGACCCTCCTTAAAGTCAAGATATAATCAAAGCAGTGTTTTCGTTGAAATTTACATTTATTTACATTTATTTTGCTGGTTTATTAAGTTAGGTGGCAATACTAAAATATCGAGCAAAGTATATTGTTTCCATTGAGCTATACTATACACACATGTTCATATTATATATACACACATATACGCACACAGCATATGTAGAGGGGGAGGGAGAGGTGTTAGCTCAGTATAAAGATAATTTGATCAATGCTAAGCATACTTGGCAATCTTTGTGGATGTAAAGGAGGGATATGGCTTTAGATGTTGGTAGCATATGTGCCTTGACCCGGTACCTTGACCAGGCTCCAGTCATCATAAATGGCACAACCTGCTGCAAGTATTCTTTATGAATGTCCCATTGGATCTGCTAATAGTTAATATGTACATTTGTGCATTAAGAAAGGCCCGTTTTGTTGATAGCCAGGTGAAAATGCAGTATATGCATTTAAGATGGGTTTTCCAAAGGCTATTAAACTATAGTTCTTTCAACATATTTTGTGACCAGCATACATAAAGTACACGGCACAGAATGTGTAAACTTATGAGAGGGAACAAATTACTTATACATCCATATTACTGCTACGTAACGCTTTACATGTGCTGCAGAGAAGCATGTGAGAAGTATATGCTTCCTTTTGAAAGAGGCCAATTTGGTCACCCTACTCCAAGGCCTTTACTTTGTAGCAATGTTATTTCAATTATGTGTTAATAAAGTTGTATTTAACTTGTTTGCATCGTTCCTTTATTTGGTGGGCTCCTTTCCATGCCTGGAAAACATATGCAATGCCATTATGTCAAACATAGGGATATGTTTTAGACATATTTATTTCCAGAAAGCAATATGGCACATAGCGAGGAAATCAAATGAGAAGTTTGGAGGCAACATGTGTATTTTTTTTTTCTTTAAAGTGGACCTGACAAATCCCATATTTGATCGTTACATATACTAGATAATCCTCTGTAATCCACCTTATCAGCACACCAGTGAGAGCAGCCATTTTAACTACTTGTCACATTTGTTATAATTCCTGTTTGGAGGATGCTTGTTTGGCCTTCACTTAGACGACGTAAGGAAGAGAAGGAAAGTGTGAATTATTATCGGGAAATTATTATTAATGGGAAATGATCAGTGACGGTCGTGCCACTAAACTCAAAAGGTAAAATAGCAACTGTTTCCAACTGTCAACCTTTAAAAGCTGTCTAAGCTGCTTAATATCAATGTGTCTCTTTATGATACACAATCAGAGGAGAGGCACAATATATTATCAGTCTCCAGGTGTTAACAAAAACATAAATAAAATAAAAACAAATAAAATCCCTGCATATTTCCTTTTATTCATTGCATAAAAACTCACTATGGTTTTTGCATTCCATGCTTGCCTATATTGCTAGCTAATTCCGTTTTATATAAATATTTGAGGAGAAATATAAATAATCTTTGCGGTGAATAGATAGTGTTCAATTTGGAAGAAAACCCAAACTACGTTTTATAGACCACAGCATCTTGGTTTCAGGGAAGCTGACTTTCAAAGAAACAAACATTATTAAATGAAAGCTTGACAGCGTGTGCCTAAAGTCATTTACTTAATCCACCTACCTATCCATATATCTATTTATAGCTTTCAGTCGGTTGCCGTCCAGCTGCACTTCTCTATCGGAGTTGTTTTCTTACCTTACAGCGGGTTTACCTACCTGCCCATTCATCTTTTTGTTTAGCATGTTTATCAATCTACCTGTCTGTCTATATTTCCATCTACCTAATCATCCACAAATACAGGAGAGATGTATTTAACTATGCATTTTCTTTTAAATCATTCCTCTGGGTTAGGAGTATTTGTTAAATTTGTACCTACATTTGCATCTATGCAAACATAATCTCTTTAAATAAATGTAATTAAATGGATGCCAAGAGAAGCATTTCTGGAATGAATCTCCTTGTTTTGCGCTCATTTTCCACCATCTGCTTCTACAGTCAATTTGTTTATTTCAGAGAAACAAGAGGAGGGAGGAGTTACCTGAAACACATTATATTGGACGCGATCACATCTGTAAGAATCTTATTACCTATAATAAGCTTAATTACAAGATGTTTACATTTAATACTAAAGAACTGAACACAAACGGATGTGTATTAACACAGAATGTGACAGCAGCCCCCATTCCACACTGCCAAATTCCTAGTTGGTGTAACGCAGCCAAGGTATGTTTAATCCTTGTCTTTTTATCCCTCCATCCTTCACTTCTACTGGGAGTCTACTTCATATATTTACTACTATTTCTGCAAAGAACACATGCACATTTGTCACATACATCCCACACCATTGTGTTTAACCGCAATTGTCTTGGACACTCATTGTTCCTTCTGAGACACTTTAAGTGTGAGTGATGAACACTCAAATGTACACTCTGCAATAAGCAGAAATAAAGTTTAAAGTCATTTTCATCACACTCTGATCCATAGTGTTAGGCAAGACCAGGAGTCTCCGCTGTTTTCTTAAACAGAGCTGGCTATGACCAATGAAAGAAAAAAGATGCAAGGTACTATAAACATATATTGAGTTAAATGTTATTCATTTCTAAATGTTTGTTGGGTCAGAATATGGACATCCGCCCCCCCCCCCTCAATTTTCCAGTCTCTTGGGCATAACAGCAGCAAAGTAGTGTGATCTACAGAGCAGCCAGTGAGCTACCTGTTGGAGACCCTAATGGTAGATAGGCAAATAGATAATATACCTATATTTCCCTGTTCCATACTCGTTGCCATATACCTGCTGCCACACTCGTTATAAAGAAGTGCGCATCTGCAGCATGTCTCCAGATTACAGTTTTGTTTGCATTTGGTTGATGTATATTGGATGACACTTTGTCACCTAAGTCACTATATAACCAATAATACCAACTACTTTTGGGCTGGAATATGTTGGCTTGTTCTGAGAGTTTTCACTTTAATTAGTAAAGTTCTATTTCCTATGATGTACTGTTAGAGAGAGTGTCAGCTCTGTAGAACAGGTGGTTTGTTCTTTTTGACCTTGTGCAGTGCAGTATTCTCAGCAAGTGGTACAGAAAGAAACAGTTGCAAACAAACTCTTCATGGCTAATTTCCACAAACATCAAGCAGACATCCTTTATCTGAAGCAGAATGAGAATATATAAACATTATAAAAGCTAGTGACAAATCACTACGGGAGACACAGATAACTCTTCCCATCAATGGAAGGAAATAATGCTTCCTCAATTCGGCATTGTATTGTGTGGTGCATTGCTGTGTCTTTCTACAAGCTCATTATCAGCCTAATAACCATGACTGCTCCCCAAAGTCTCATTAGAAGACTAAGGTCAATGATATAATTCGCCCCATAATCTCATTAGGAATCACAGCTCAAAAGATGTTCTCTGCCCCCATAGACCTTCTTGTGATCCTAATACAAGGTTTTGTATACAGGGGGTGTTGGGTGTCATTCAGACCATATGCTCTTTATCCCCTTAGGTTCCCTTTTCACTTATATCCAAATATCATAGGCACTTCAATAGCTAGAGAAACAAGTGACCCACTTCTTGTGGGTCAGCCATCAATCAGTTCTCTGCCAAACTGGGATAATTTCTGTCTCATCTGTCTTGCAGCCGGGCCCAATTCCATCTTTAAATGCCAAGCACAGAACAGTCTATTCCATTTGGGAAACGGTTTAAAAAATATATGTAAGTGAAAAATAAAACACACTCTTGTTTCCTACTGTAAAAGTCAAACTTTGGCCAGTTTTAGCGTTTTGCATCAAACCAGGCTCAGCTGGATGTTCCAAAACCACCATTAAAAGGTCCATGCTGACCAAAAAGCAGACTTCTATAGATGCTGCTGTTGTGAATTTCCAAATTCATTTCTGTGTATGGACTAATGTGGTCGGAATTCTAACACCATGGGGGAAAATCAAATAAAACACTCACAAATTGAGACCCAGTAGTACCAACAATCGGCTTGTTCAAAGGTAGAAAAACTCCTGCCTGCTTCGTATCTGGGACTGATCAAAGACAAGCTAAGCACAGCTGTGTTGCATGTTGTCCACATCAAAGACAAGAGAACCTTAAGCAGATTATCTAGCAGATACATCAATGGAAACAGGACCATGTGCCTTTCACAGGTCAAGTGCATGAGATGGGTAAAAAAAAAACCAAAAAACATTGCGACAAAAAAAGGTCTTGATATACTCTCAGCCAAATTACCAAGGGATATTCAGAGTTAAGAGCTGTGGTTAAATTAGCAAACATAGTCAGATTATCGCCACACAAGCCTGTCCTGAAAGTAACAACACAAGGGAGTTTGACTCCTGGGTTTTTTGACTGTGAAACAAAAAAAAATCAAGAAAAAACCTCAAAATCCTCAGGTGACAGCAAGTTAATACATGAAAGTTTTATATTTACAGCAGAGGGAGGGAGTTAATGACTTACCTTTGCATGGAAGAGAATCCGTGCAGTAAATTTCTCCTGTGGGGAGCTTGTTCTAAATTGGGGAGAAAATTCAACCAGATACTTGTACTGCATCAAAGCACCCCATCCTTGATCATTCTCTCTCCGTTCTCTTTCTGTATTTGCTTAGATACACAGAATGTCCTCCTGGGGAAAAGGAATTAAGATGTCTTAATCTGCAAACACTGATATGTCTGTGTTTTCTTTCAAATCTCTATGGGAAAAAAAATGAAGTAAATATCTTCTTTCCCCCTGCTTCAAAGCAATGAGCAGAATCCTGTGAGAGGAAAATCAAGGTGAGATGTGTTGCTTCTTTACTGTGTGTCTCTTTCTCTGCCACTCACACGCGGTCTCAGGGTTTTTTCGGTGTGGAGGACGGAGAGAATGAGAAAGCGGAGGATGAGAAAGGGAGAAGGACAGATGAATAGCCATAGACAACAGTGACACCAGATGTCTGCAGGGAAGTGCTACATTTTCCAGGGAAATGCAAGAGCACCGAGGATCGCTGTGTGCCATACTATGTTTGTGTGATATAAATGCATAATATTAGGTCATACATTTCGAATAAAGATATGAAGATTGTCGTTAAGTTACATTCTGGTTATATTACAGGTACTGCAGTGTACCTTGTATAACTAATTGAATAAAGTGAGAGACTTGATGGATTGTGAGTCATATTGGTTCTGCATTAATGGGTAGGCAGTTTTTTGTACCTACTCGTTTTTTGTACCTACGAATACCTTTGTATGTAATCGGCGAGGATACCTGTTCATACAGTATTCTCGTCTCTCCCAGGGGCTGTGCGGGACAGCAAGGGTTAATGTGTTTCCTCATAAGACTGGTAACGTGCAGTAGGAGGAGGGACCTGAGAAAGAGGTCCAAAATTCCATAAGCATAACAATTAATTCAGTCTTAGTAAAAAGGCACATAGGTGAAAATATGGGTATTAAAATATTGTTTCAATATGATATTTCTCTGTGGGAGGCATGTTTATAATAGGATTGTGGGTTATGCTACAAATGAATAATCCTGGTAAAATATGGACACATTATGTTTATCCTAAACTGCAACCCATTCAATGTAGATAAGAATGCAATGGACAGCACCTTTCACTATGACAATGAACAGGTTAAAGGACAAAACTGGAATATAAATTAGTTTAAAAAAAACAAAGAACAGCCTTTTCATATAGCATAGTGGATCATGTGTTCGTTGCATATTAGGAGATGGGGGAGGGTAATTATTTCTGTGCACTAATATTTTTTTTGTATTAATGGGCTTGCTTCTGCAGAGACTGTCAAATCATCTGTCATCGTGTATACACTATTGTCATTTTTAACTCTTTTGTATTCTGTCAGCATATAGCCTGAAGCCAGTCACCTGCAAATCAGTGGTTAATTTTCATTCTGGCTTCTCATTGATTGCTGGTTCAGTGCAAGACTCTTGGTTTTACATATTACTCATACTGCAACAACTGTATATACATCTCACGCATTAATTTTACCTACAATTGTAATTAGTCAGTCAGTTCCTTTCTTAACAGAGAAGAGGAGGGTAGCAAATTCCTTGACGGATTCCAGACATTTGCGTGAAATATTGTGCAATATCATAAACTGGCATTTCTACATACTAATAATGCTCAGCTGGGCAAAACTTGTGATTTTAAATTACAGCCTTTAACACACATATTCTGTGACCTTTGGTGGTTGGACTTCATAGGAGATGCAGCATGCAGCTGCAGGAGTAATCTGTTTGTCATTCTTTCTCCGAAAGCTAAAATATGAATGCATATAAGGTAACAGCTGACAGGGGAGAAAATAGAGAATATTCAAGGGCTGAAGTAGATTCAGCAGGTGGAGCGAGGTTATGAGAGTGGAAAGAAAACACGGTTTTCCTATTAGTTCTCAGGATGCAGCCAAAACTCTTAATGTTTTTTAATAGAGTAACGAGGTCTATGATGGGATTCTAAGGGTAAGACACCCGACAGCTGCCCACCCAGCGCTAATCTAAAGCTAACCAACTCAGGCAGTCTCCAACAGTAAAAGTAATTGTGAGATTGCTGTATAAACACAGACAAAACATGCAGCATTTAAGTAAAAACATATTAAAATAAAGCGATCAGCTCTCCCCTTTTATGGAATATGCTCATAGAACACATAAAATATAGGGCAAGATCATAAAGCTAAATAACGGGAGCTTTTAAAGTGATATATGTAATTTAAAATATGTAAGCTTTGTCATACTTAGTAAAATTTAAATATCAAGAAGCAAAAATATCAGCAGTTTGGAACTATGACCGCAAAAATAAAAATATACCGTATTTGCTCGATTATAAGACGAGGTTTTTTTCAGAGCAAATGCTCTGAAAAATACCCCTCGTCTTCTAATCGGGGTCGTCTTCTAATCAGACCTCAAATAGAGGTCTGATTAGGAGACTAAGATCCAGATCCCCCGCACCGCTGCAGGGGACCTGGATCCTCCTGTCTCACCCCCCCACCCCCCATCATACACACACTTACTGGTGCTTCCTGCTGTATTGCCGGTGCAGCAGGTTGACGTCTACGCGATCCGCGTAGACAACGTCCGCTGCAGCCGGAAGGAGGTGTGGCTAGCAGCGGGGGTTGTCTGCGTCCGTCACGTAGACCTTCCCCGACTGTCAGAGATCAGAGTTCCCCGCACCGGTGCGGGGAACTCTGATCTCTGACAGTGGGGGAAAGTATACGCAACGGATGCATACAAACCCCCGCTGCCAACTCCACCTCCTTCCGGCTGCAGCGGAAGGCGACGTCAACCCGCTGCCCCGGCTGGACGCACCGGTAAGAGAGGGCTGAGAGGGGAGAGAGGGGGAAGGGGGGTGAGAGAGAGGGAAGGGGGGTGAGAGAGGGGGGGGAGAGAGTGTGTGTGTGTGTTAAATGGGGGTATAGGGTGTGTGTGTGTTAAATGGGGGCATAGGGCATTTCTGGAGTGGCGTTAAGGGGGCATTTAATAGAGCACTCTGCCTCCTGAAATGCCTTATACCTCCTATATGCCACTCTGCCCCATAATATGCCTTTTAACCCCCTAAATGCCAGAGTGGCATATAGGGGTATAAGGCATTTCTGGAGGCAGAGTGCTCTATACAATGCCTTTTAACTCCCTTAATGCCACTCTGCCTCCTGAAATGCCTTATACATCCCTATATGCCACTCTGCCCCATAATATGCATTTTAACCCCCTAAATGCCAGAATGGGATATAGGGGAATAAGGCATTTCTGGAGGCAGAGTGGCACATAGGGGGTCAAAAGGCATACCATGGGGCACAGTGGCATATAGAGGGTTAAAAGGCATATCATGGGCCACAGTGCCATATTGGAGTGGCAAGCCTGGGGGCAGATGTGCGTAACTGGGGGACAGGTTGGAAATAAAAACAAAAAAAATATTTTTCTCAATCATAGCTTTTATTAAAAAAAATAGTTTACATGAATTAACATTTACTGGTAAAACTTTTTTCCTTTGGGGTCGTCTTATATTCAGGCTTTTTCTTTTTTTCCTAAGTTAATAATCAGATTTTGGGGGGTCGTCTTATAATCGAGCAAATACGGTACTTGGATTCTCATTTTTTAACAACATGGTTAACTAATGTGATTTTGTGTGTCTAGAACAGATTTGTCCGTCCTCCATCTATGCAATAATAGTAAAGAAAAAAGCTTCACCCAGAGACTCTGAGTGAAACCTGACAACATTCCAGATTGGGCCCTTTAGTGGGACTGGGCATTAGTCTAGAAGGCACTACGCTTGTATTGTTCTAAGAGGAGGGTATGTTTGAAAATGCTCCCCTGAAGACCTCACGCTCTTTTAATGGGTAACATGAAGTTTCAAGGGTAGATTAGAATGACATTTAAAGGAACAGTGAGAGCCAAGTGGGAAGGAATCACTGGTGGTCTTGTCAATATTCCCATTTCTTCTACCTATTTTGACAAAGCTCCAGCGATGTGTTGCCATCTTATGATCTGCCACTATGTATTAATCTTATGGAAGCTTGTCATTTATGCCGATACTACATATGTTGTCATGTGGTGGTCCCAGACCAGGGTTTGGACAAGGCTCCATTAAGCAGCAAAGGAAAGCAATAGTACAAAAGTATATCAGTATGATAGATTAAGGTGTCCTCATGGGCTAGCAGGAAAGGTCACATATTTTCACTGTGCCTCTTTTATAGGTTGATCAAATGGCTCCTTTAATTTGAAAGGCTTATTAAAAAGTTATCATGCAGTGCAGAACTGATTTTAATGCTGCCCTGTAGTTCTTTGGTTATGGGAGGCATCTGTTAACCCTATCCCATGGATAATTTGAATAGAGCGGGTGAACAGCAGGAAAGTTTGGGTGGAGGGCATCTTCACCTGGCATTTGCTATGATAAAGCTTCTGATAGCAGTAATTAGAATTATCAGGAAAGGTAGCAAAAACATCTGCATCATCACCTGTTGGGGACATATAACAATGAAGTTTCAGCTGGGGAATATGCGTTCTTTCTGGATAAAGTAGATACAAATGGATGCGGCACACCTAAAAATATCATGAAATATATAAGAAGTATATAATGGTGCTTAATCATTAAGAGGCTGTTTCCTTAAGACATAAATATATGTACATTATAAAAAGTAATTGAACACTAACATAAGCAAAAATAAGTGTGTTAGTATTATATCACAATGTTTACCCCCTTAGCCTCTTTTTTCATTTTTTTAAGGATTTTTTCTTGTCTTCAATCATAAATCATAATTTCCCCAACTCTCGTGTTGTTTAACCACAGAAATTATAATATATATATATATATATATATATATATACACCCTTATTGAGTGTAAATAAATACCTATAAATCTATACATAACCAGAGCAAATGAAATACATATATATTTAGGTATCTAATTTGGAAACATCTCATTTGCCATAGTATGTCATGTTGTTTGGATGTTCCGGGTTAAAATTGAGTCACATACATCAACTTTTTAAAACTGATTTTATTTATTTATGTTTTAACCCTAAATCTATATCTGCTCTAACACATTTAATTTTAATCCTCCCACCCAAATCTACTAAAAATAAAGGGAAAAAAAACCTTTAGGATAAAAAAAAACGGGCAGTTGTACAAAGACTGCTGATCACTCTATAATAGAACATTATTAAAAATGCTTCTAAACTAACTATAATTATTCAATGCCCCTTTCTGTCTCACAATCAGATTGAGGAAGAGAGAGGCAGGGAGCACTGACCAGTGCAATGTGGATTGCATCCTCACATGCATGAAGGTGCCTATTGGCTGTTACTGGTCAGCCTGGGTCTTCAGGCACCAAGCAGTTGCATGCTGATCGAGACTGCAATTAGCCATGATTAGTGACAGTAGCCGAGGACATTGTATTACATTCCCAGGTTTTTAATGCCAGTCAATAAATGTAAATATGTTGAAATATGCAAAACAATTACTTACCAAAACACAAAAGGACAAATGCTAGATGAATATAGGTATCATCCAATGTTTCAGCGTATGGTCTTTAGCAAGAGGGCCGTCTCAGCCTTTTTACTGGGGAAAAGTGTTGGCCATTCATAATGAACTGTTTAGTGAGAGACGAGAAAAACACAACTCTCCTCCCATATGATACAAGTAAGGAACGTGCAATATGTAAATATTTAAATTTTATCTTAAATTAAGGAAATGTACAGAACATTTCACGGGATTTGCATTTTCTGCAACTGTAAAAAAAGGGTCAAAAAGATGCAAACCTCTTATATTAAATATCATTTTAGAAGGGGATTAAAGTGCATATTTAAAGTGTGCCATGAAGTGGAAAATCTTAGTACTCACAATTAGCATCAGACTACTTGGTAAGCACTCGACATACAATAGGATCTTAAAAATTCTGCCCTCGGTATCGACTGCCACAGACTGTAAAGAGAATATAGTGCAGTAGTTACTTAGCAATATTGGCTAAGAGAAAATAATATTTTTTGACACAATAATACCATATAACAAAGCTTTGAATTGACATACAATGTATTATGCCGTTACCGTATTTCAAATGTTGGCTGGCTTAGACAAGGTTACTGGACTACATCTGGTAAGATGGGGTCTGTAGTGTAACTGTAGGTAAATATATGGAGGTTCCACAATTCTGACCTAGACCTTCATATATAGAAGGTTATGCTCTGACATCACTGGCTCCTTACTCCAAAACTTGCTGTGATCAGCCCGGAAGGGGATCCAGGCAAGGGGCAGAGTGTGTGGACTAAAATGGACAAGGGAGGGGTACTCAGTCATAGACTGTCTTGTAGCATGTAGAAGCCATATGTTTCCACTTTTCAAATGTCAATATAGAGTGGTAGCATGACATCACAGACAGTTTTCTTGTCTCACATTATGTTGGCATCAATGTTTTACCTACTGGCTGCCCATACTTTTCCATACTTTTGCACATGCAGAGTGCTATTTGGGTGTTATGCATATTTTCAGTAGTTTTAAAAATCCTTACTCTAGCCTGACACTAGCCTCATATAATTATCATTTATTGGCTGAATATTTAAGTTGGAAAGCTGCCTATAATATGCAAAATATTATATGGAAATGTCTTTAAACTTACTGTTCTTTTGCAGATGTGTTTTTTTTGTCTTGATGGGAAATTTATTAAATACACTGTTTTAGATTTTTGTTTCACTTTTATGGGATTCAAGTTTTTGCACACATATACATAAGCACTTTTGTAAAATTGGATATCGTTTACAATTTGTGATTGCTGTCCTTTTTTGAGAATCTTTTATATTTTGCCTTTGTATAATACTAATATGGTTAATTTTCATCCTCTGGACTCCATCGTTCTTATTTCTTTTGTACTTCATTCCTCACTATATTTCTTTGTTCATTAGGAAAACTGTTAATTAGTGGATATCATCGTTTTTATGTCTGTGCAAAGTGCAGATCCATAACTAGGGCTTCTGGCACCTGGAGCAGAGACAGAGGTTCCATCCCGCAGACCACCCATTTGCTGTCAGAAGTGGAAGAAGGGGCAGGGGAATTTTTCCCAGACAACTCAAGCATACCCATTGCTTAGCTGCCCTTCTTGTTTCATGGAACTTACAGCATTGCAAAAGTGCATAACCTTTTATTTCCTTAATATAGGGTCTGCCTAACTGTTTCTGTAAAAGTGTACCATGTTTTTTCTGTGAAAACAAGCACTTAAAAACCTCTCAGGTTCTCAGGGCAGGAAATTTACAATCATATTTTGTTTCTACAGCTAGTGAGGGAACAGTAACATGATAGAAACCACTCTTGGGTAATCTCTTTCACCAAATCGTTAGTATCAATAAAGGCATATACACAACCCTTCACAGTGAGCTGCAATATTACCTCGGCGTAATATAAGGATTATCTAGCAAATGGCCTTTCTTCATGTGACAGTCCACTGTGGATGTAAGCCATGTAAAGAAAATCCACTAAATATTTTAATGAGAGAGAATGTGTCACAAAAATACACCACAGAAAAAAACTGTTTTCATTCCATTGAAAATTATAATACTCAGCATGATAGATAACAGAATTCCACAATTTCAAAAGTCATTAAACTGCAGTAACTTACCCATGCATAAAATAAGGAAAGCGTTACGAGGTCCCTGGAGGGAAGTAAGAGTGCCAAAAACATGAAGAACGGTAAAGAATGATCCATATTAGTAACAGAGATATGTGTGAACAGTAATCTTGGAGGGGATTGTGATAGAATGCTGATTACTTAATTTCTACTACATGTAATATCAATGACATTTTTTAGAAATAGTAGTAGAAGAAATAATTTGGCTGGTGAGGATTTCTATGAAATCATTGACAATGGTTAATACTATTAACTGCATAAAAAAGTTGCATTTTACATGTAAAAGACCTTAAGAATATTTTACAATACAATTCAAAGGAAATATTTTCAGTAGGGCTGGGTGACAGTTGACAAAATGCTCTCACGAGTTACTTAAATGCAAATTCATAAATTTGGCCTGCTGCTTTATTAACCCCCACAATAGCATTGAAAAGCATGAAAGCAAGTTTTCAACTGCTGATGTCATGATGCAAGTTCCTGAAACATAATACGCATCAAGATCTGTGATGTGGGGCAGTAAGTGCTTCTTTTGGAGTTTTGGAGATGGACAATTATGGGGGAAATAGAAGTCAAACAGGAATCTATGAGATGAAAACGGGAGCATCTGGTCACCCACCATGTTCTACTTTAGTGACTAAGGTGTTACCAAATAGTTCAAATAGCCATGCATCATGCTTATGAAAACCATAATTTGTCAAGAATTAAATATATTTAATAATAAAGCCACCTGCATTATAAACCAAAAGAAAGGCATCAAAAGGGAATTTTGTGAGAATCCATTCACCCTGTGAAACTTTGAGATGTCCTGTCTTTTACCTGGATTTTGATGTGTTTCAGTTATTTTATTATTGATAGTAGTGGAAGCGCTAATAAAATTAATTTATACAGTACCAACAATTTATTTTTTTCACCAAATTTTTTATTTGGTTTTATTACAGACCAGGTGTACCTTGCTTTCTTACCATAGTGATTTACAGGTAATCATACATGTATCAACGTATACAAATGCAAAGTACATACATCAAGGTTTATTTGTCAGTATCTTGAATAAGCATAGGCTGAAAGTCATATGATTAAAGTGCAATATAACAAAACCAAAGTTCAAACATATCTTGTCTCATTTTACCTGGGTGCGGTGGTACTGCTCGGTTCCCATGTATTAATTGTATTTCCCGCCCTGCTCTTTCTTTGTCAAGGCAAGTAACTATTCGGTGTGTATAAATTATTGAATTTTATTTTTTCATAATTGAAGTGAAGGTGATTCAAGCACCATCCACTCCTTCAGAATACATTTTAAAGCTAAAATAAAAAACTAGTAGTCTCAGTGTACCTCCTGCACGGTTTGCAAGCTTCATGCAAACCCAGGTTGGACATTCAGTTTGACTTGAGTTTGGGCAATGACCTACCCTGCTCTCTAAATTCTTCACCCCAGCAACCAATACACAAGGTTTGCATATCGCCCGTGCACAAAGCAACACAAAACATCTCCCTGGCTCTGTAGAGTGCCTTAATTTATATTAATTAAGAAAATATCATGTGATTTTCTGCTTGATTTGAGTGTCAATATACTAATTTTGTGAATTCTTGGATTTTATCACAGAAAGGAGGTTTCATTTTATGCTATAAGATCCTTTGCTACTCCCAACAGCAGCAAAGAAAAAACTATACAGCCACTGAATAGTTAAATTATTTTGACAGTCAAAGAATCTTCAATGCACCAATAAGATTACAACAGAGCATACATACAGCCCCCCAAACGTCCATAAATCCTCTTTGCTGCTCCCAGAAAGATAAGTATTATTCTTACATTTTTATTTTAAAACATTGTTATTTTAACATTTATGCACTCAATGCTACATATTTATATGTATATTTCTGTTGCCGCATATATTTATTTGTCTGTTGCTACCTTGCTGTATGCGTCTGTTTCCGTGGTAGTGGCTGTGTCTACTGGTATGTTTCGGTAGTTTGTATCTCTGTATCGGGGAGTCACATTGGACTGCTGGTTTCTGGCAGTGACAGTGGTGGGTCTGTTGCCAGCTTGTTTTTCAAATGCACTGTACAAGCGCTATAGCTGATCGTGATCAGGAAATGTTTTGACAACTCCATCAATGCAGCAACTCGGTTCGTGATCAGAAAGTGCAGTTTATTAATATTTCCAGTGTTTTTTTTCTCTACCACAGGTTGTTTATAGTTAATTTGATAGATTACTATTATTTATTTCTATACAAATAAATTAATAAATATAAATTATTAAATCAATAGGGATATATACATATATACACTAGACTAGGCAAACGAATGAATGAAGATTTTCGTATTGGACATATTTGTTTTTCGTTTCTTTAATCCAGTGTTGCATACGTTCATTAATTATTTGGACGAATGGACGCAACAGTAACATTCGGCAGGAAAACGCATTCGTGCAAAAATTAATGTGCAACTGTAATATACACTAATCAGCCATAACATTATGACCAGCAGATCCTTTAAAATCCTGTAAGTTGCAAGGTGGGGCCTCTATTGATCGGACTTGTTTGTCCAGCACGTACCACAGATGCTCATTTGGATTGAAATCTGGGGAATTTGGAGGCCAAGGCAACATCTTGAACTTGTTGTTGTGTTCCTGAAACCATTCAGCAACCATCCACGTGATCTAAAAGAAAAGATGATTAATCAGACCAGGTCACATTCTCCCATTGCTCTGTAGTCCAGTTCTTATGCTTATGTGCCCATTGTAGGTGCTTTCGGCAGTGGACAAGGGTCAGCATGGACATCCTGGCTGGTCTGTGGCTACGCAGCCCCATACACAATAAACTGTGATGCCCCTTTCTATAAGAACCAGCATGAACTTTTTCAGCAATTTGAGCTACAGTAAATCATTTATTGGATTTGACCACATTTACCAGCCTTTGCTCCCTCACGTGCATTAACCTCTCAAGGGGCAGGATGTTTTTTTTTTTTTGTACCCTTCGTGACCAAGGCTGTTTTAACACTTTTGCGGTGCTCGTGTTTAGCTATAATTTTCTCCTCTCCCTGTACCCACACAAGTTATACAGTATATTCTTTTTTTCAGGACAAGAAAGGCTTTCTTCAGATACCATTTTTTCATCATATCATCTAATTTCCTATTAAAAAATATGATGAAAAATTTAAAAAAGCACTTTTTCTCATTTTTATTCGAAACATCTTTTACTCATCTACAAAAGCTAATGAAACAAACTGCTAACTAGATTCTACTCTTTGTCCTGAGTTTAGAAACATTCAATATTTTTATGTTTTTTTGCAAGTTATAGAGCAATAAGTACAAGTAGCGTTTTGCTATTTCAAAACCATATTTTTCCAAATCTGGTCATTCTGCCCATGTGCTATTTCAGGTATCTTTGAAGCCAGCCCTTCTGCCACCATGTCCTATTTGGGATATCTCGGAAGTTGGTTAGTTCAGTTTACCCCATCAAATCGTATATTTTTGAAAACTAGACACCCCAGGATTTCAAATAGTGGCATTTTAACCCATTCCATGCACTCATTTTACCACCAGCCTTTGTCAATACTTGTTGTGTTTTTTTTGTGGGGGGCTTTTTTTTATATACACATTTTACTTCAGGTGTGAATTTACCACTCATGGTATACATCACTGTCAAACAACACCCCAATATGTGTCCAGCAACATCGCTTGAGTACAGTAATACCACCTATGCATGGGTTTGTCTGGTGTTTGGGCTTTTTCCCATTTTGGTCAGTCTGTGTTTATGCCCTATTGTGGACATCTTTGAGCCCGGCCACTCCAATTTACCCCATTAAATCTTTTTTTTTTTAAAGTAGAAGCCCCTTGGGTATTTGAAATGATAGTATTTTAACTCTTTTCATGTCAGGATTTCTGGGAAGATACAGCGCTAATTTTAGCACTTGCTCATAAAAATAAACTTTTATTTTTTTATATTTTGGGGTTATATCATAGATTTTTTTTATCAAACACAACTGCCTCACCCAGTTTCTTCTCTGTCTCTGGATTTAAGATTGATAAACACTGAGGTACAAGATTTAGAGGAAAAAGTACGATTATGCCAGTTCCAATTTCTTCCCCAGAGGTAAGACAATTCAGCAATTCTTGTAAAAAAGAAAGGTGCTGGCTATTGACCGGTCATAAATCTGAACAAATTAAACAAATGAGTTTCTTATTCTCATTTCAAAATGGAAGGAGTACAAAGTTTAAGTGATCTAATCCTTTACGGGCGACAGTATGACAAAGCTAGATCTCAAGGATGCGTACCAATTTTTCCCCTATGCCAGAAATCTCTTCAATTACTATGGAAAGGAGTTGTGTCAATTCACTTGCCTACATTTTGAGTTAACATCAGCCTTGTTGTGTTTCACAATACTGATGAAACCTGCGATTTATATTTTGAGAAGCACAATGGTGAGAATGATTATTTATTTGGACAACATTCTCAGAATGTCTGAAAGCAAACATATGAACCTAGGTTCCCTCATAAATTGTAAAAAAAAAAAAAAAAAAGGATTCCTCATTCCAACTGAAATTTCTGTTTTACCATAAACTCAATATAAGCTTCAACAAGTCTTCTGAGCTGAAAACTCAAGATGATCAAGAAAAAAATTCAATCTATTCTGATAAAAAAAAAGATTAATTTGAGGAAATAGCCAGAATCATCAGAATGCTTTTAGTATCAACCCAAGCTATCTTTCTTACTTTTCTTCATTGCAGAGTGCTTCAGAGATTAAAAGCCCAACATTTAAGGAAAAGTCTGAGATATATGGATGGCATGGAACGCCAGAGCAATATTTGGTTCTATTCCGGGTCTAGTCATAGAGTCAAACGTCAGGTTGCGGAGCGCAATGTGGTACATAAGCAATGGGCAGAAAGTGGTCCTTTCAGGAATCAGATCTTCATATCAATTGTCTAGAACTACTGGCTGGACCTTTCGCACTAAAATATTTCACCAAAGACAGAGTGAACTGTTTCCTTTTACTAAAGACAGTCTTGCAGAGGTACATAAATAATTTGAGTGGCATGAAATCAAAGTCATTAGGGGATTTGGCGAAAATTATCTGGCATTTCTGCTTGGACTGAGACTTTCCATGCAAGCAGAACACATACCTGGCCCCCCAAATACAATCATGGATTGGAAACTCCACTAGGCAAATTTCAATAAAATATCTTCAATTTGGGGAAAATTCTGCGTGGACCCATCTGACTTTCCAGTTACCAATGTTCTTTAGATGGAGGCTCTAGCAGTAGATGTTTTTTCTCCAAGGATGGTCTCAAGGAATAACCCAGGCCTTACAGCCGTTCCCAGAGTTGTTTTCAGAACTCAGGAAGTAACGTTGTTTCTCAGCTGTGGTATCCCACTCTTCTCGAATTGACTATAGACTTTCCTCAACTAATACCAGTGTTCCAGGACGTTCTTCTCAATAATCAGGGAGAAAGAAATCAGTTAATCCTGGATGAGTCAGACATCTGAGCACCAAGAGCCAGGATTGCTTATGATTTAGTCTAGCTAGTGCTTGGAACAAGATCTGTATCCTGTTCAGGCAGATGTGAGGAAAGTTACAAATTTCTTGGTTTCTCTCTATGACAATGGAAAGACATTCATTTGTATTGTTCTGCTATTTCTGCTGAGGCGTGCTTTAGTGAATTCCTTTTCCATTGAAAAACATGGCATTGGCATGATAAGACTAAAAATTAAGAATACTCAGATGTCCTCTTAATGTTGATAAGGTTGTTTTCTTCATGGCGGATGAATGAATTTTTGCCTTTAAAACAACTGCAAAATTTACTATACTTTTATGTCTAATCTTCATCAAATATGTTTTAGATGTGCGCATGATTTTCACAATTAATCTTTTGATCATACTGGTGTACTTACTTTTATATGGTCAAAATTTTATTCTCGTTTTCCTCACTGTCCTAATTTATGTGTTGTTCAATGTTTGCAACACTACTTGGATAGGACAGTAGTGTTGCACCAGCCTGCTCAATCTCAATTTATTATTTCTTGTTGTAAGCCACAAGCTCCTATTACCCTTGCCAGGTGGATTAAATAGGTCACGAAGGTGGCAGGTATTAATACTACATATTTTAAATCTCATTCAGTCAGTGGCGCTATGGCCTCTAAGGCATCCTCCATTGGAGTTAGACTTGAAGATATTCTTAGCAGCAGATTAATCTAGGCTATATATGTTTAAAGAGTTTTATTTTAAACTTGTTTTGCATGCTTTAATATCATTGTTATGTCTCCTTTAAGCATGCATAATATGAAGCCTCCTGCCTTATGATAAAATTGAGAGACGTTATGCAAAATAATGATTTTATAAAAGACGACAGGCGAATATTATCCCTCCTTGAGAATATTTTACTAACCTTCCCTTTGTTTCTATTTTCTATATATTTTTCTTTTTATCACATCCCTTCAAAGGCAAGAGGTTCACAGTTGTAACTACATCTGGATCATGCTTTCTCCATTTCTGCGTTTTGTTGGATTTACATCTAGTTCCACTAAATTTTGGTCGTCATTGGACCAGCCAAGAAAATTAGGATTTATGGATGTTTGGGGGACTTTCTAGGGTTAAAATATTTAACTTTTCAGTTGCCGTATTGTTTTTTCTTTGCTGCTATTGGGAGTAGTAAAGGGCGTTATAGCGTAATATTCACGGTCTTTAATAAAACCATTAATTTGCGTCACAACGTTAGCAAAATCACTCATTTTTTGTTTTCCTTGTGGATTAGTTATTTCTTATTGAACTGCTTACATTTATTTTAGGCATCTTTTATGATGCAGCAAAACAATGTACAGCTTTAATGTTGTTTGACTCTGCTTGGAATCTCTCATTTTATGTGTTGCAGATGCTAAATGTAGCAGGCATGGCTGTAGTTATCTAACAGTCTGCACCCATAATCTGTTTCTATGGATACAGTGAAGTTCCTTTTCCTCTGGGTATTTTTGGTAGAGACACCATAAGGAAGAGGTAAGATGAAGGGTCTTTAATAGGGAACTCTCACTATTTGTTATTACTTATTCCACATGCAAATTAAGTTTTTAAAGTGATTGTGTTGTTGTCTGTTTTAAAACAATTCTAGTTTTTATGTTATATAATGATTCTGGACAGCTGCATACAGGGCCCGACAGGGAATTAAAATCAGCCATGGAAATAAGTGAATACTAGCCCCAAATTTTATGGTGCCATTTTTTGGACACACTGCACATGTCAGGTTCTGGCCCCAATGTTTTCTGTTTAGAATATGGACTAACCCTGCATTTTCAAGTATATTTCAAAAACGCTCATGACATTATGTAATGGGCTGGGACAAACTGAGAGCAGGGCCGGCCCTACAATGGAGCCGACTGGGGCAATTGCCCCAGGCGGCACTTTTGAAGGGGCGGCACTTTGCCGCCCCAAGCGCTTTTTTTTTTAAGCGGAGAAGAGAGAGGGGCGCTGAGTGGTTTTCGCTCACCCGCTCTGCGCCCCTCTCTCTCCTCTGAGGCGAGTCTCCGTGCTCTGTCACGGTGCCGGCTTGTAATGCTGAGCGCCGGAAGTGACGTCAATTTACGGCGCTCAGCATTACAAGCCGGCACCGTGGCAGAGCAAGGAGACTCGCCGCAGGACTGTTTAAAGGTAAGTACCGGGGGGGTGGTTAGGGTAGATAATGGCGTCGGCGAAGTTTAAAATGCCGCCCCCCCGGCGTTTTAAACTTCGCCCCAGGCGGCATTAAGTCTTGGGCCGGCCCTGACTGAGAGAGCACCAGTATAGCTTGTATAATGCTAAAAAAAAACCAATATGTACAAAAACTGTGAAACGTGTTGAACGAGTGTGTGTGCGTGTATGCATGTATGTTTATATGTGTAAGCACATGGTGATTGAGTGGCTATGTCTATGTATGTATACGTTTATGGTGTAGGTGTGTCAAAACACATGTCAGAGAGTCAAGGAGAAGCCCAGGTGCAGGCATCTTTATATATATATATATATATATATACATATATATACACAAACTTCTGTGTGTTTTAGTTGCCTGTCTGTACCTACCTACCAGTCACCATGAATTGTGGAGTACATACAGTACATACAGTACATATATATATATATATATATGTATATATATATATATATATATATATATATATATATATATATATATGTGATACAGTCTATATTGGAGTAAGCTGGCAAGACACAACTGAATAAGCCACAAAGGCAGATGCACACGGCACAATAGCCCACTGACAAGACGCTGAAGCCAGACTGGCGGAGGCCTGCTCTTGACTGGGAACACCACTTGGAAGGTCCAAGGACCCCCTGTCCTTGGACCTTCCAAGTGGTGTTCCCAGTCAAGAGCAGGCCTCCGCCAGTACACAACTGGAAAGCCCACCGGCAGGGCACAGGGCAGGATAGCCCACCGGCAGGAATACTCAAGTCCCCGACTTTGCAAGCAACATTTCCCACAATGCTACCTTTGTCCCCAAACAGTTGTGAGTGCCACATTTGCCCCAGAACATCTTGGCTATGCCATCTTTGCCCCTAACAGCATGTTTGTGCCATCTTTGATTCCAAACAGCTTGGCTGTGCAATCTTTACCCCAACCAGCCTGTCTGTGCCAACTTTGCCCCTAACAGCTTGTCTGCTCTCCAAGACAGCTTGTTAGTGCCAACTTTGCAACCAAACAGCCTATCTGTGCCATAACTTCCCCCAAACAGCTTGTTAGTGCCCCCAAACAGCTTGTTTGTGCCTTCATTGTCCCCAAACATTTTGTCAGTGCCCCAGATTGTCTGCGCCATCTTTGCCAGCTCGTCAACAGCTCGTCAGTGTCCACAAACAGCCTGGCTGTACCATTTCTGCAAAACAGCTTGTCAGTTCCCCAAACAGGCTGCTTGTCCCATCTTTGCCCCTAACAAGCAGTGCAATGATCCAAAACATACATCAAAATCACAAATGGTTTACTGACCACAAAATTCCAGTCCTCTTACTTGAGCCCTATAGAAAACCTGTGGGGTGAACTGTAGAGGAGAGTCCATCAGCATCAACTTTGAAATTTGAGGGATCTAGAGAGATTCTGTATAGGGGAATAGTCTCAGATCCTTACCCATGTACCGTATTTGCTTGATTATAAGACGAATGCTCTGAAAAAAAACCCTCGTCTTATAATCAGACCTCAAATAGGTCCCCTGCATCGAAACTTACTGGTGCTCCCTGGCGTATAGTCGTATAGTCGAGGCAGCGGGTAGATGTCTACGCGATTCGCCGTTAGCAGCAGGGGGTGTCTGCGTCCATCGCGCAGACTATCCCCGGCTGTCAGAGAGGAAAGTTCCCCCACCGCTGCAGAAGGGTGTATGCGCGATGGATGCAGACCATCGGTACCTTATGAACATATGTCATTATTTGTGTCAAAAAACACTAGTATGTGTATTTTTATGTTAATTGAGTGATTTTGTAAAGAATGGGTTAATGGACTCAATTAATCAAGTGATTGGTAGAGAAGGGGTTAATGGCTCTATAAATGGGAAGGCTGTAGGAGGAGAGACTATGCACCTGAGGAAGCCGATTGGTGAAATGCGGTGTACTGAATACGCCCATTGAGGAGGTGGACACAAAGGAATCTTGTGGGAACCAAGCTATCACTGCTACACCACGGCACTAATCCGGTCCTTTCCACGGGAGCCTTAAAGTATTTTTATATGTAAAAAACTAGTTTTTTTATTTCTATTAAAGTTACTACTTTTTTTTTAACTATCTATCCTCCGGTCTTCTTCCGTTGTACCCGTACAAAGAAGAAACTTCATTCCATTCCCCAGAAGGGGCTTTCCAACAGAGGGACCTATTGAAGAGTCCACTTAAATGAATTTAAGTATTTAATTTCTGCACACATTGTAGTGTCTTTTGTAAATTGTGCGCAGCACTTTATTTCTTTGTTTTGTATACAGACTTAAAACCTGGGCCTCTTGCTCCTTTCATCCCATTGGTCTGCTATGCTACACCTTTGCCCCTCTAGTTTATGGTTGTGTCCTCTTGTTGTGGTAGTATTTTTCCTTTTAAATAAACTATCTTCCTTTACCTTGTTGATTCCCTTTAAGTATTTAAATGTTTCTATCATATCCCCACTGTCCCGTCTTTTTTCCAGGCTATGTAGGTTAAGATCCTTTAACCTGTCCTGGTAAGGTTTATCTTGTAATCCATAAACCATTTTAGTAGCCCTTCTCTGCACTTTCTCCAACATTTCTATATCCTTCTGGAGATACGGTCTCCAGTACTGTACACAATACTCCAAGTGAGGTCTCACCAGTGATCTGTACAGCGGCATGAGCACTTCCCTCTTTCTACTGCTAATACCTCTCGCTATACAACCAAGCATTCTGCTTGCATTACCTGCTGCTCTACTGCATTGTCTGCCTACCTTTAAATCCTCAGTAATAATTACCCTTAGATCCCTTTCCTCACATGTTGAGGTTAGGACAGTACCAAATAGTCTATACTCTGCCCTTGGGTTTTTATGCCCCAGGTGCATTACTTTGCATTTATCTACATTAAATGCCAATTGCCACAGCTCTGACCATTTTTCCAGTTTACCTAGATCGTTTGCCATTTGGCTTCTTCCTCCAGGAACATCAACCCTGTTGCAAATTTTTGTGTCGTCAGCAAATAAACATACCTTTCCATCAAGACCATCTGCAATATCACTAATAAAGATATTACAGAGAATGGGTCCAAGTACAGATCCCTGAGGTATCCCACTGGTAACAAGACCTTGCTCTGAATATACGCCATTGACTACAACCCTCAGTTGTCTGTCACTCAGCTACTCCTTAATCCATTCAACAACATTGGGACCTAAACCCAGAGATTGTAGTTTATTTATAAGTTATATGCTTCTGTTGTGCATGGTCACACCTTTGTGCTGCCCTTATGCTCACCCTTCACCAATGACAGGACTGGAACAGATTATTGATGGTGTTTTTAACAATAAGGGTCTGTCGGAGAACAAGGCTCACAGGGGCTGGTTCTTCATAATGCATACTGAAGCCTACTTTAATGGTTTTAATACAGGGACAGAAAGGAACAAGTGGTTGCTGGGGCACCCTAGAGGCATGGGCTCTGTCCCAATTGTGACCACTGTTTTTTGTGGAAGAACTTGACTGGTCCGCACAGAGCCCTGAACCCCATCGAACACCTTTGGAATGAACTGTAAAGGAGATTGCAAGCCAGGCCTTCTCGTCTAAAATCAGTGCCAGACCTCACAAATGCTCTATTGGATGAATGGGAGAAATTTGGTCATAAACACTCCAAAATCTTGTGGAAAGCCTTCTCAGAAGATTCAAAGCTGTTATAGCTGCAAAGGGGGAACCAACTTTATATTAATGTCTAAGTATTTAGAATGCAAAGTCCCTGTTGGTGTAATGGTCAGGTGCCCCAATACTTTTGTCCATGTAATGTATGCAGCCCTATCAACTACAGGCCCACACGGAGGCCAGGCTAGGCGTGCTGACCCTTAATTTTAAATAATACACCACCTGTTCAGTTCAGGGCAAATATATCATAATACTAGTGCAATCGTATATCTCAAAAATAATACATAACAAACATCCTTGTTAAAAGGTGTATCTTTTTACTTTGTAAACTAATTTGTAGGTTGCATGCAAGATGAATTATAAAGTTGGCTCTTAAAAAAGATTTAACGATTGTTGCAGGAACTTCTAACAGTGAAACAGAATGTTTTTTTTACATAAAGGTTCTTGTCTGAGTGATTGCTAGAGACCAAGAATATGTTGAAAGGAATACATCTGTCTGACAACCTATGTGCCTCCTCTCTTACAAATGACTTGTATGCAGCTTATCACTTAAAAAATAGGCAACAAGGGAGACTTTAGATGCTAAGCAAATATGTCACACAGAAAGATCAGTGCTAGTCACATACATTATATATATATATATATATGTTTTAAATAAATCAAGACAGAAGTGCAAATGAAATACTGCTACATAACCTCATGGGGCTTACACAATACATGCAGAAAAAACACAACGGCCAGAAAATGTAATGGTGGTAATGCATGAAGGTATCGGTATAAGTGTATTATAGTGGCAAGGCTGAATACCGTTCCAGAGTCATCTCAATTAATGTCCTTAAAATACATTATTCATTCTTCTGTTGCACTCTAATGAATATTTATATATACGATGTGCTTCTTTATTAGTTGTGATTATACACCTTCATTTTCCAGATCGCCTTTTTGGCTTGACTGACGTATTTCAGAACTTTTTGTTGCAAAGCCATTTTATAAACAGTCTTAATTTTGGGGAGTTTTTCTACATAGAAAATGTTTGTGAACTGGTGTATGGTGGACAGATCTATTACAGCTTGATGCATTATAAGTAGATGTACTGCGTATGCAAATTATATTCATCATATAAAATGGCACAATATAAGACCCTATTTCAAGGGATGTATCTCCCATTAGTGAATGTACATTTGATGATGGAAATCTTGCCCTGTGTTTAACCCCTTGATGATAATTGCTGGTCCGGGCACGTCGCGGAAAATCAAGGCCTTAACGACAAATGGCGTGCCAGGACCGGCACATCTTTAAACGGGTGCAGAAAGCGATCTATTTTCGCTTTTTGCACCGAAACGGCTTGCTGTAATGCCTCAACCTCGAGGCATTCAGCAACGCCATGATCAGCACAAAGGGGCCATCTCTGGCCCCTCCCCGGGGCGTCAACATCCGCCATACTTTGTATGGCGGCGGACGCCCGTTTTCAAAGCGTTTATCGCCTCCTAAACTTAAATGGTGTCGCTGGAATGCCTCGATCAGGAGGCATCCAGCGACACCAAACACTTACCTTGGGATGGACTGTGACCACTCCGGAGAGCGGTCGCTGCCGGTGATCTTCATTATCGGCAAGATGGCGACCGTCCTGAAAAAAAAATAATAAAGACGAAAAAGTTCACTAGATGGTCTCCAGACCCTCTAGAGAACTCTGGCTCCACTTGCAGGTTGAATACAGGTACTGCATTCACCATGCAAGTCAATGGAGCCCAGCTTTCTAATCACAGTGTGATTAGTAAAAATAAATTAAAAATAAAATAAAATGAATAATAATTTACCATCTGTAATATCAGGTTATTATAAAGCAATCATTTTTGTTTTAACACTTTTCTACAAATATGCTCATTATACCACAAAGTTGACCTCTACATTCTATGACCTAGGAACATTTGTGATTACAGGGCCAGCCCTTCCATATAGGCAAGTTGAGCTTGCTAGGGACTCTTCTAATGAGTTCTTGCCTCTATACGCAAACAAGTGCCTTTATGGTTTACCTAACCAAGGGAGCCATTGTTCCAAATGTGGTTTCCGAAAATACATGACATGACATGACATGAATTGGCATTTTTCTATGGTAGTAGCGTATAAACATTTACTAGTTAAAGGCCGCATTGCTCACAGCAATCACAATTGTTACATGGTTTGAAACTACAAAAAAATGAAATTGCTTTGTTTAGCTTACTGTTGATGAATGTTGCATCTCTATATCAGGAAAAATGGGCACACTAGATGGGTCAAATGGTTCTTATCTCCCATCAAATTATATGTTTCTATGTACTATCGACTGAATAATGAGTGATGTCATACACACATACAACTACCGTTTCAAAGGCTGGGGTCATTTAGCTGTTTTAATGGAAAACAAGAAATATTCAGCTCTGCTAACATAATGGCAAAAGATTTTCTAATGATCAATTATCCTTTTAAATTTAAACTTTAGCTAACACCATGTTCCATTGGAACACAGGAGTGATGGTTGTTCTGTAAGCCTATGGAGATATCCCATTAATAATTAGCTTAAAAACCAATGAATATCCCCTTGTTTAGCTTCAAGGTTCATGGAATTTTGTTTCTATGTATAGCTATATTGTTTACTAAGTTATGATGTTGTAGATGTTTTCCCTTCTCTTGCTACTTGCAAGCCAGGAAGTGGTGGAGTTCAAATGTTTGGGGTCACTTGTTTTTGGAAGAAACACTAATTTTGTCCAGTAAAATAACATAGATTGGATCAGAAATACAGTGTAGATGCTAGTTAGTTGTTGTAAGTGACTAATGTAACTGGAATGGAGCTGATTTTTAATGGAATATTTTCATAGGCGCACAAAGCAACAATTTCCAATGGCAGATTGCCTCAGCTAATCCAAGTTTAAAAGGCTAATTGTTCGTTAGAAAACCATTTTGCAATTATGTTAGCACAGCTAGAAAGTTCCTTGTTTTCCATTAAAACAGCTAAGTGACCCCAAACGTTTGAATGGCAGTGTATGTGTGCATGACATCACGCATAATTCAGCTGACAGTACATTAAAACATATAATTTGACGGTAGATAAGAACCTTTCCACCCATCTAGTGTGTCTGTTTATCCTGAGATAAATCAGACCATCAGTCCTTGGTCTTGTATGAGATTCAGAATAGCCTATACCATGCACATTTAAATTATATCACTGCGGTAACCTCTATTATTTCTGATGATCGGATGCTCCATATATCCACCAGCCTTTACATTTAAGTGTGACATGACAGGGCATTCTCTTCATGACATCTACTTTTAAAAATTATAGAAGCCTGGAGTGGTGCATGCTAAGTCACTGGTGGTCCCGTTAATATATTTTTATTAGGGCAACCAAAAGCCAGGACATAGTCTAGTTATGTGAACTGTTCCAGAAAATGTGGGATTGTTGACATTTCCCAGGAAGTCCAGTAATAATCTGTGTTATACGCAAAGTCTGTTGGGGGAAGCCATCATTATCATGTTCATTTTTGGCTTTCTGCAAGACCTCAGCTATTATTGACTATGAGCATGCCTGGCAACCCATTGCGCACATTGTCTTACTTCTGTCTAGGCACAGGATGGCTATTTTATTTCCTCATCACAAGAAAACACAATAAATTAATGCAATACACAAGTCCTACAACCATTCTTCAAGCTATTTGTGCTCATCCCCAGTGGAATTGCAAGCTGTTGGACTTCTGTCCTACCCATG
The DNA here is from genome assembly GCF_027358695.1 of Spea bombifrons. NCBI lineage: Eukaryota > Metazoa > Chordata > Amphibia > Anura > Pelobatidae > Spea > Spea bombifrons. The sequence continues at coordinate 23,408,194 of NC_071092.1, read as the reverse complement.
TGTGTGAGTCATGAGACTTTATTAATTGTATTTGTCAGGTATATGACCTGCAAAGTTTGTGCATGAATACATAGACAAAGATAATTAAATGCCCGTTTTCATTCACTCAATATATAGTTCAGAGATTTGAGCCTTTAAAATAAACAATTGCATTTTAATAGAATAGTGCTGTTTATTAGAGTGAGAATGTACCAGTATTTAGATTTATGAGATTCAGACTGTAAATCAATAGGACACCAAACTTGCAAGGTTAATAGCTTATCAATTGCTTGTGCCCTGCATGTTTCTGGTCTCCGCAAAATGTTTTTACACCCATGCATATCCTAAAATCAAGAACTGATAAACCCTCAATAACTGGAGTTGAATCAAAAGTCTACAGTGTCTTTAATGTAGTTTACTATTTTCAGTGTCAGAGGTGTGGAATTCATTGCTTTGCAGGTTCAAGTATTCTTGTTATGCTGGGTTAACCAGAAGTCCCATGATTGAAACTTCTGTCCTCATTTTCTATATATCCCCACAATAATCCTCTAAAATCCTGAAAAGTGCAAATGTAAATAAAATTTTAAAGGTAATTTCCTTACTTTAAATGTATTTATTATAGTAAATGTCACCCTAAAATTCGACACCAGCCAATGTATTTTTTTAATACCAGCCTTAAAATGGCATACAGATCTATTACTTTTTCATTCCACTAAATACAGCATATAATCTCAGCTCATTTTGTATCAATATATCATCTTAAAATAGAGGCATTTAAAAAAGTTTCACCCATTTCTCTTTGTATCCACTTTTTCTTCTTTGTACATGACATATGCTTTAAAGTGTGTTGAAGTTGATGCTTTGCTGTGAAGGCTATACACTATTATTTCAAAATAAATCTGTCAGCATACACGTAAAGCTACAAATATGGCAACTGTGTGGGCTGCAAGGATCTTATCTTACTCCAGTATGACCCATCAATGTGCATTATAACATGCAATAAATCACATGACACAAAAGGGTGCATGCCTGAATAGGGTGTTCGACAGTGATTTGAAGAACATGCTTTTAAATGTACTTTTTCGCTATCAGTAGTTATAGCCTTGCATACACAACCTGAAGTACTGTCATCCAGATGTCTATGGATGACAGGACCCTTCCAATTTTGTTGAAAGGAAAGGTGGTGAATACATGAACCAGGACATTCTACCTAGAGACATCCATTAAATAAGTTTTAGTATTACAATGACTAGTGAATGTGTAAAAAGTCAGTTCAAAATCATTAAACATGCAGATGAAGCATAACATCCAACTCAATTCAAATGATAGCATAGGTCATGTATATTGATATGTACATGTCTGAAACTATGCAATTTAAAATTTTCAAGAGATTTTTTCATTTTTTGTACAAAACATAAAAAGGAAGGTGATAGGGTGGTGGCAGCATCAGTAGTAGGGCAATGGGAAGGCACTGGGAAAAAGACACATCCAGCCATATGGGACTGAATTTCTCCCAAAATTGGACCATTTTATTAATTGATCCCTTTTTAAGGACTTGCTTACCTCCACTGCCATCCTCTGTCTTGCAGAACATGCTCATGTGAACACGCAAATTCATTGACTTACCAGACAGGAATCAGTCAGCTTGAATTTCAGACTCTGGCAGTTCTGGCCGTTGTTATTTGGAATAATGAGGCCTTGAGCTCAGCCTTCACTAATGGACTTTTCAATCATCTAAACGGGATTGCTGTCCATGAACTGCCTATGGACCTTGAGGCATTAATAGTGTTTGTGGGGTGTATTAATCAGGGAGCGTCTCACCCAGCACGAAAGACCTCTTCTTCCCCTGCCCCTTGCTTTTCGCATCCTGAAGCTGCTCTTTGCTTACCTCCTCCGAAGAACTTTTGCAGATAGGCACTGATCACCTGTCAGAAGACTCTGGTGCTGCCAGGGATTTTATTGACCGTTCCTTGTGTTTACTTCATGGGTAACCACTTGTTCACAAACCTTGCCTGTTGAATGTGGAGGCCATTGATGGACGCCAGTTATATCCTGGCATTGTTATTCAAGAGACTGTGCCTATTAAGACCCTAGTGGTGGCCCTCCACATAGAATAGTTGACACAGAAGTCATCTCCTCTCTTGTTTTCCAGGTGGTTTTGGCTCATACTTGGCTACATCACCATATTCATATAGAGTGGGGGAAAAAGGGGAGATTACCATCTGAAGCAAGCAACAACACCTCAATTATTTATCTCCAGGCTCTCATGAGTTTCTGTGTCTACCAATATCGTTAAGCTTCCTGCTACTTATCTTGACTTTTCAGTGGTGTTCAGCAAAAGGGAGGCTTATCAATTGCCCCCTCATTGTTGTTATGATTGCCCCATTGACCTATTACCTGGTATAATGTGTCCTCATGGCATAAGATACCCTTTACCTGCAACTGAAACCGCAGCAACGGAATCATACATTAAGGAGAAAGGCTTCATTTGCTGCTCGACCTCCCCTGCTGCTTTCAGGTTTGTTTTTTTTTTCACCAAGGATTGCACTTTACGGCCCTGTATTAACTATGGAGGCTTGTGTTTTGCCACAGCCTAAGGCCTGGGGGGCAAGTATAGTCAAGTGGCCCGTTGTGCCACCGAATCAGCCCACCATCCATGCCCATCTTTTCCTGATTTTCTAAAGCATATTGGTGTAATGTGATGGTATTGGGAGTACATCAGTACACACAAAAAAAGTAATCATACACGGGATGCCTGAAGCCACAATTTACTGCGACTAATCCTTTTTAATAAAATATGCAAATTGAAATAAAGATTTTGTAAATAACACAAAACCTTTACTTTTCCTCTCACTGATTTTGAAAAATTGGACCCTAGGCAAGCATTTCCTTGGGTCCTGCTCCACGCTCCCTAGCATGCAATCACTCCCTCCGCTCACGAACCAAAAAAAACTGACTGCAGTGACTTTGAGAGATCCTCTCCCCCGTAATCATCTCCAGAGTCCCTTTGTCCCCGCATTCACTAAACCATGCCTCTCTTTTCTTTCGTCTCTGTAGTTCAGATAGCGATGAAATAAACAAAACATGTATAGATCAACTGAATAAGACATACAAACCCTGAATTTGCAGGTATACGTAAATAATGTATGGAAACATAGGTATAAATCAACTGGAAATCACATGTAAACTTAGCATTAAAGGTATAGATAAAACCCCCTAAATTACAGGCATAGATCACAGGTTGCACACCCCAAAGGCCAGCCCTGGCATCCACACTGCCCACGTAGAACCTGACCAGCACCCAGATTACACAAACAAATTCCAGTCCAGAGTGAGCCAACTTTGGCCCCAAACAGCCCAGCATGAGCCAACCTTGTCCCTAAACAGCCCGGTGTGAGCCATCTTTCTCCCCAAACAGCCTATCCAGTTCAGGCTCTGCAACATTGACACACCAAACACACACAACAGGACAGGCTCTGCCACACCAACACCCAAACACACACACACCAGGACAGGCTCTGCCACACCAACACCCAAACACACACACACACACCAGGAAAGGCTTTGCCACACCAGCACCCAAACAGACACACACCAGGACAGGCTCTGCCACCCAGACACACACACAATTCTACCTTTGTTGGCTAATGAAATTGTCTCCAGTAGCGTACTTACACGTATAGTAACATAATTACACAGATACTGACACACAGTAACTGTTAGGGACCAGGAACTAGACGGACACAAAACCTATAGTGCAAAATACCTTTTATGAATGAATGGGTGTGTGATTGAGTGAATGATTAGTATCTGTGAATGAGTGAATGCATGAGTATCTCTGAATGAGGGAATGAATGAGTATATGAATAAATGTGTGTGTGTGTGATAGCATTGATGTGTAAGTGTTTGGGGGGAGCATGGCACAGGGAGCCTGTAAGTGACGTGCGGAACCCATCCTGCAGGGCAGCATTTTATCTCTGCTGGCAGCATCAATACACAAGGTGGCCAGCTTGCCGGGTTTCAGCATGTATTGGCTGCTTGTGCATTGTGATTACTATATCAAATATATATGATTGCCAACAGCAATCACACTCCTATCATGCCCAGGTATGACTTGGCATGATAGGAGTGTGTGTGTGTATATGATTGCTGTTATCAATTATATATATATATATATATATATATATATATATATATATTTTTTATTATTTTTTTTGTCCAATCTTGGTGTGTTACTTACTTTTAATAAAAGTGCGGTTATTTTCACATTTTATTTTAAAAGGGGGTAATTTTCGGTTTTGGCCAAGTGCATCCTGGATTTTCAGTTTCGGTCCAGAATATTAATTTCGGTGCATCCCTAACTGCAATGTGAGGCAGCGCAGGGCACAGGGGAGGGCTGGCAGCCTAAGGCCTGGGGGGCAAGTCTAGTCAACTGGCCCATTGCACCACCAAAGCGGCTGCGAGCGACATTGAAAGTGGCCGTCATGCAGCAGTCACTCCACCAGCGCCTAATGAAATTAAAGTGGCCGGTGTGCACACACCGCATGCCTCAGCTCTTCATCACACCCCTTTTAAGACGTGGGAAGAGGAGCTGAGGCATGGCCGTTGGGTCTGAGAGCCGCATGATGCAGGGGCGTACCTAGAGTATTTGGCACCTGTGGCAGACCCTGTATGTGGCACCCCCCCACACACACACACACTTTAAAACTGCATAGTTTCTATGGTTAGGCAAACATTGACAGGGGTACAGCAAAATTGTTATCATTATATACTTAGGGATTACGCAGCACCACCGTCAATGTGTGCCTATACATTGAGCCAGACACTGACAACCCCTATCACTATATACTAAGCCAAACATTGATGTGGTGTAGGCTTACCACTTTAGTGACTGGCATAGTATATAGTAGGGATGCACCGAAATGAAAATTCTGGACTGAAAGTAAAAAATCAGCATTCACTTGGCCAAAACTGAAAAAAAAAAAAAAAAAAAAAAAAAAAACTTTAAAATACTTTATTAAAAGTAACACCAAAATTAGACAAAAAAATCAAAAACAATATTAACATATACATATATATATATATATATATATATATATATATATATATATACACACACATATATATAACAACAATCACAATCCTATCATGCCCAGGTTCTAGCATGTGCTGGCTGACTTAGCATGATAGGAGTGTGATTGCTGTTTGCAATGATATATATATATATATATATATATATTAATACTGTCATTGAATTATTCTGTCCAATAAAAGTGTTAACAAACCGAAGTTGGACCAAAAAATAATTTATAACAGCAATCACACTTCTATCATGCCTAGGCAGCCACTACATGCTGGAATCTGGGCATGAAAGGAATGTGATTACGGACTCCCTATGCCAAGCTATCCCCCAACACTTACACATCCATGCTATCTGAAACCCTCATTCACAAACATTCAGCATAACACCCATCACTCTCACACACTTACATTCAGCATAACACCCATCACTCTCACACACTTACATTAGGCATAACACCCATCACTCTCACACACTTACATTCAGCATTACACCCATCACTCTCACACACTTACATTCAGCATAACACCCATCACTCTCACACACTTACATTCAGCATAACACCCATCACTCTCACACACTTACTAATCTACTCTCTCCTACCTTTTCTTCTTTCACTCTCACTTTTCCTCCTCTTCTTCTTCTTCTTCTTCTTCTTCCTGTCCTGTGCACTGAGCGCGGAAGACGGTGGGCGTGGCTTCAGTGTTGTGCGCCGGGATTTGACATCAAGTCCCGGCGCACAGCCACAGTTGCTGCGCGCATCGTTTCTGAAGGCGTGCCAGCATGGTGGAACCCCTCAGATGAGCGGCAGCCGGGGCGGACTGCCCCCTCCCCCCCGCCAGGTACGCATGACGGCCGCACTCAATCCTGCTCGCGGCCGCTTAGTTTTTAACTTTGCGGCCGCAGCCGCATTGAATGTCGTCCGTCCGGCCCACCGGCCCGGATTTAGGGCGGCCTGGGGGGCAATTGCCCCCCTGCCCCCCGGCCCAGCCCGCCCCTGGCAGGGCAGCATTTTGAGTGGCTAAAAACTGCTAATACTGCTGGGGAGGGAGGAGAGTGCTTCTAAATTAAGGTGACCAGGTTTTTAAAATGAAATCAGGGGTGTTTTTATCTCTGCATAAGTAAAAATTAAATAGTTCAATTTATTCCTACAGTAAGTAAAGTGCCAAGAAACAGATGACCAAACACACACACCAGGACAGGCTCTGCCACACCAACACACACATACCAGGAGAGGCTCTGCCACACCGACACCTAAACACACACACCAGTACAAGCTCTGCCACACTGACACCCAAACACTCACCAGGACAGCCTCTGCCATACTGACACCCAAACACACACCAGGACAGGGTCTGCCATACTGACACCCAAACACACACCAGGACAGGTTCTGCCACACCGACACACACATACACCAGGACAGACTCTGCCACACAGACACACACACCAAGACAGGCTCTGCCACACCGGCACCAGGACAGGCTCTGTGGACACCCAGACACACACACAGCAGGACAGGCTCTGCCACACCAACACACACCAGGACAGGCTCTGCCACACCGACACACACACACCAGGACATGCTCTGCAACACCCAAACACACACCAGGACAGGCTCTGCCACACCAACACCCAAACATACACACACCACAACAGGATCTGCCACACCGACACTCACACACACCATGACAGGCTCTGCCACACTGACACCCAGACACACACACCAGGACAGGCTCTGGACAGGCTAAGCTACAAAAAAAAGTATTTTCCACACTGCTTTGTCATTGACCCCCCCTTTGGTGTTTTTGCTCCCTTGTGTATGGCCCCCAGCAAGCACTATGTGTATTCATGTCCCCAGCCTTCCCCTCGCTTTAGTATTGATTTATGTAATGGCTCCAGATGCCCCCTTCTGTATTGATGCCGACGGCCCATACTGCAGGGCAGCATTTTATCTGGGTTGTAAAAGTATGTAAAAGTTATGTGTCCTGGAAAACATGGCCAATGTGGTCACCCTTGTGTATTACCCCCAGCTGGCCCCACATTGTATATGTCAGGTTCTGTCAGGACTGGTTGGGAGCGTAGAGCAGGGTGGCCAAGTAGGAGGCCAAGGTCTGAAGTGAAGTCCGGGAGGTGAACCGGGATCAGGGCAGACGGCAATGGTGCAAAATTGGGTAACGAGCCGGGTCAGGATAGGGGAGAAACACAAAGTCCAGTAAACGATGCCAAAGTCGGGTGCAGGAAAGTCAAGTAGCATAAGCTGAACACGGAAGGGTCTGAGCAGAGCAAAACTAACTAGAGGGCTCAATGACTAAACACTGACTGAAGGGTGTGCAAGGTTTTTATACTTGCCCTCAAGTAAAGCCTCTCCCTCTGGGTTCCGGGTACTCCCGCCCTCACCTGTAGTCCTATGCAATTCCCCTAAGGGATTGCCAACCTCTCTCCCCGCCTCCCCTATCTCCACCAATGAGATAGGGTCCACCGATGCCGGGACCCCCCCACCCAGCCATCCCGAGCATGGAGGTGCTTGTGGGTTGCAGGAGAAACCGGAGGTCAAGGATGCAACCCACCGCGTGACGAAGCGGCGGCGCAGTAGAGTAAGAAGTGAGGGGAGGGTTCGGGAGCCCTTTAGTATTGATTTATGTGATGCCCCAGGCAGCACCCCCTTGTGAATTAATGTCCCCATACCCTTGCATCTTGCCCCCCTTTAGTATCATGTCAGCCATGGCACCCAGATTGTAAGCAGGACCTACCCAACAGCCAGATTGGAAGTATAGGACTTGCCATCCTAACCTCAAACAGCCTTCCTGTGCCATGGCCTTGCCCACTTACACATCCATGCTATCATACACATATTAATTTATTAATTCACAAACATTCATTCACTGGTTCATATACGCATTAGCAGATACTCATTTACAGATACTCACACATTTAAAGATACTCATTCATTCTCTCATTCACAGATACTCATTCATTCCCTCAATCACACATACTCATTCATATACCTTCCCTCACCTCCTTACTTGAACTGCAGATCGCTCTGTGCCGCTCGCAGACTTCCGCAGGGGGCTTTGCTTCCCTCTGCATTGCTCGTACTTCTTTTGTACTGCCCAGGAGCAGGAACGGAGCAGGGTCATGTGACGTGACCTAAATTCACGTGACTCTGCAGGGTTCCTGCTTTCTCTGGGCAGATTCAAGAGATGCTACTCGTGCAATGTGTGCGAGCAACGCAAGGGTAAGCAGCAGGGCTCTTGCAGAAGCTAATCTGGCCCTGCATCCGGGGACATGTTCGGGGATGTCTGGTCACCCTATTCTACATATAACATATGTAGTTGGACAGGGCCGCCCATTTTTTTAAAAGAGTGGCTGAGATAAACAAGATAACAGACCATATTAGATTGATAAATATATATAAACGTATGCATCTAGCAAATAAACCCCTGGAGTGACCAGTGACATTATATATAGATTAGAAAACAAAATACAAAATTGGTGTATAAAAAGGGAAGATGCCAGTGCACACATATACATGTAGCTTGGGTATACAAAAGATTTGCATGAAACTGAAAATAAAGTAAACATAGATGAATCAGCTGGATACAAGAGGTTAACAGTTAACACTGTGTTTAGACAGAGCCAAGCAGCTGATACCTGAGCAAAGGGAGGGAAAACATACACCTATAGGCCATGAGAATGAAACACAGACTGATGTTAATGGAAATAAAGAGGAGAGAACATAAGCAAATGACTGTCTGTGGTTCAAGATCTGAAGTCCCAGGCTCTGGAACTGATGATGACTCACACAGTCCTTACATAAGCTCCTAGTTCTAAAGTTAGAATGCATCATTCTAGATAACATTGCTATTCTTTGATCCTACCGCAGTACAAATGAATCTAAATATAATGAACCATATATCCACTGCAGATTGAAAAGTCAAATGAATAGGTAACCTGTGCATTAATTAACTTAACATAGCTATTTCTTTCTGGGTATAAATATTCTCTGGTTTTAACATTTCTGAAATTAATGATATAGCCAATATTGCTGTATGCCAACATTTCTATTTATAATACAAACACAGACTGACCACTAGCACTATACACAAGACCAGAATGTTTGTCTGTAGTGTCCAGAGTAGGAAAAAGTGGGTGCCCTAGACCAGTACCTAATACATGGTATCACACGCATGCAAAACCCAGGATAACATGCAGCTTACAGAAGGCTTGTAACAGCCACCGTATTTGTGGAACTCAGAAGTTGCAATATGCAGGACAGTAGTCAAAAACAAATCGATGTCAACCGAGCAGATCAGATCTCTGGCAAGCAGAATCAGAATCCAAATATCTGGATCAGGAGAAGGGTGAGGTCAAACTGAGTAATCAGATGTCAGTCAGGCCGAATCAGCGCCCAGAGACAAAATCAGGAACCAGGCAGAGTCAGAATCAAACAGTCTGCAGCTTTGCACCCAATTCTTTTTGCACCCAATTCTGTTGAGAGGCAGCCCCCCTTAAATCCCCCTTAAATCCTATTTAAGATAGAATAGAATAGAATAGAGAATAGAGAATAGAATAGAGAAGATAGATAGAAAATGAAGACGATGCTGAGGAAGATGCGGAAGCAGAAGTGGTCAGCAGAGTAGGTAGGGAAACGAGTGAACGAGAATGATAGTGTGAGAGAATAAGTGAATGTGGGCACCAGGCAACAAATTTCGTTCTCACATAAAAAAATGTCACGTAATTTTCACACAAAATGAATGGGCAGGGAATAAAATTTGTTGCGCGAAAAGGAATGGGCCAAAAAGGAACCAGAAATTTTGTCTGAAAAGTTTTTTACCCATTTGCCATGTCTATTCCTCATTTTCCTATGAGACTCCAGGTATTATGGCTGATTATCAAGACACTGGAGTACCCTCTGGTTATTGGTAGTTGTGCCTAGCACTAAACATGTCTTGTTTAGGTCCACCAACTTCCTAACCTGTTTTGCCCACTCAAAAGTGGTTTATGCTTTGATGCCGATCGTATTGCCTCCACTAGCCCTACACAACCTACTCATGCCTACTCTAATCAACCAGCAGGGAGCACATCAGAGATTTTTCCAATCATGGTCATGCCCTGAAATCACAGCACACCACAGTTATGATGAGGACATTCATCAGCTTCCATAAATAGATTACTGAAAACAAAGAAATAAAGTGCTGCGCAAAATTTACAAAAGACACCACAAAATGTGTGGAAATTAAATACTTAAATTAGTTTATATAACAGAAGAAGACCAAAGGAGAGATAGTTAAAAAAGTAACAACTTTAATAGAAAGTAGTATCTTAAATATGAAAATATTTTAAGGCTCCCGTGGAGAGGACCGGATTAGTGCCGCGCTGTAGCAGTGACAGCTTGGTTCTCACAAGATTCCTTTGTGTCCAGTTCCTCAATGGGCGTATTCAGCACAACGCATTTCACCAACCGGCTTCCTCAGGTGCAGTCTCTCCTCCTCCAGCCTTCCCATTTATAGAGCCATTAACCCCTTCTCTACCAATCACTTGATTAATTAAGTCCATTAACCCATTCTTTACAAAATCACTCAATTAACATAAAAATACAATTAATAGATAAAACACATAAAACACTAGTGTCCTATATGGGGTCATCACATAAGAAATAGCCAAAAATACATAATACAGGCCTTTAGATGCAAATAATGACAAATGTTCATAAGATACTGCATAACATGCAGAAGGCTAATAATCGAATATATCTAAGAGTGTATAACTATTCTGGAATGAAGTTCCTGCAGAAAAGGGGGAGAATGGAAAAGGCAGAATCAGAACTCAAAAGATCATAAAAAATTAAACAAAGTCCTGGTTGAGTCCAAATGGATGTAATGTTTTTAACTGGTAGACTCTCCTCCTGACCTATCCTTCTAATAAAATCACCCCCCCTCCAGTTTCTATTGACGGCATGGATTCCCATAAAACTCAGGTCTCTAGGATTGCATTGATGGTAACTGCCAAAATGAGCGCACGCATTATGTTTACCACATCTCTTTCTAATATTTTGCACGTAGTCACCAATTCGGACATGTAGTGGTCTAATGGTGCGGCCTAGATACTGTAGTCCACACTTACAACTCAACATATAAATGACATTTCTAGTGTGGCAGGGGATAATTGTTTTTATAGGGAATTTTTTATTGGTTCTACATGATTTGACCAGCAGTTCTGGTTTATTACATTGTAAACTGGTGCTAGTGCAGGCTGAGCATGTGCCACACCTATAGAAACCCTTTCTCCAATTTAGAAAGTGTTTTGGTGATTTATTGTTGGTACCTAAACTGCATAGACTGCTTTTGCTATTTTTAGCTCCCCTAAATACTATCCGTGGATCACATGGCAACATTTTATATAACACTTTGTCTTCAAACAATAAATGCCAATGTTTAGAGACAATTCTTTTTATGTGGCGATGCCTTTTATTAAAATCTAAAACCAGTGCAGTCTCTGACCCTAAATCAATATCTGGTTGGTTGTGGTATTCAATAAAAACGCTTATTCTATTGTGTCTACCTCCCTGGTGGCTTTTTCAATTACTTCATGGGGGTATCCTTTTTTGGAAAGATCTTGCATAATCCTTTAAGACTGCTGTTAATATACTACTTCATCACTGCGATTTCTTTTAATTCTAGTGAGTTGACAGGGGGTATAGTGTCCACTGCCAAAAAGTACATAACTGTTCCATTCAACCTTTTTAACCCCTTCGTGACAAAGGCTGATTTTACTTTTTGTACCCTTCGTGACAATGGCCTTTTTAACATTTCTGCGCTGCTCGTGTTTAGCTGTAATTTTCTTCTTTCCCGTTTACTGAACCCACACACATTAGATATTGTTTTTTTTCAGGACAAGAAGGGCTTTCTTTAGATGACATTGTTTTGATTGTATCATATTATTTACTATTAAAAAAAGTATAAAATATGGTGAAAAATTTAGAAAAAAATGACTGTTTCTAACTTTTAGTTGAAAAATCTTTTACTCATCTATAAAAGGTAATGCAAAAACCTGCTAAATAGATTCTTCTATTTGTCCTGAGTTTAGAAATACCCAATGTTTTTATGTTTTTTTGCTTTTTTCTACACATTATGGGGCAATAAGTACAGGTAGCGTTTTGCTATTTCAAAGCCATTTTTTCCAAATCTGGTAATTCTTCCCCCCATGTGCCATTTCGGGTATATTTGAAGCCAGCCAATGCAATTTACCCCATCAAGTCATATATTTTTGAAAACTAGACAGCCCAGGGTATTCCAAATGCTAGTATTTTAACCCTTTCCAAGCACTAATTCTACCATCAGCCTTTGTCAAACTTTATGGTAGTAATTTTTTTTGCATTTGTTTTTCCACACACATTTTACTTCAGGTATGAATAAACAGGTTCTGGTATATGTCACTATCACAAAACACCCCAATATGTGTTCAGCAACATCTCCTGAGTACAGCGATACCTCACATGAATGATTTTGCCTGGCTGTTTGGGGGCAAAAGGGCCACATTTGGGGCACGCACATTTTCAATGTTGAACTTTGGCATCTGGCGATCAGCTGCCCATGTCCTATTTGGTACATCTTTGAGCTGGGCCATTTCAGTATGCCCAATAAAGCCATATATTTTTGAAAAATAGACACCCCAGGGTATTTCAAATGCTAGTATTTTAACTCTTTCCATGCACCATATCTACCACCAGTCTTTGTCAAACTTTGTGGAAGTCATTTTTTTGCATTTGTTTTTTCACACACATTTTACTTCAGGTATGAATTAAAAGGTTCTCATATATGTCACTATCACAAAACACCCCAATATGTGTTCAGCAACATCCCCATGAGTACAGCGATACCTCACATGAATAATTTTGCCTGGCTGTTTGGGGGGCAAAAGGGCCACATTTGGGGCATGCGCATTTTTCAATGTTGAACTTTGGCATTTGGGGATTTACTGCCCATGCCCTATTTGGTACATCTTTGAGCCGGGCCATTTCAGTGTGCCCAACAAAACCATATATTTTTGAAAACTAGACACCCCAGGGTATTTTAAATGCTGGTATTTTAACTCTTTGCATGCACACATTTTACCACCAGAATTTGCAGTAGTATTTTTTTGTGTGTATTTTCCCCACACACACCTACTTTATGTATGAATTTACAGCTCCTGGTTTATGCCGCTGTCACACGACACCCCAATATGTGTTCAGCAACATCTCCTGAGCGCAGTGATACCCCACATGCATGGGTTTGTCATTTTTTGGGGGAACTAAAAGGCCATATTTGGTACGTGTGCATTTTTCTAATTGGAAATTAGATGTGTGGCCATTCTTCCCCCCGTGTTATTTGGGACATTGTTGAACCCAACCAATTCAATTTACCCCATCAAATCATACATTTTTTAAAAGTAGACACCCCATATGCCAGTATTTTAACTCTTTCCATGCGAGAATTGTTTTAAGCTAATATGCTAATTTTAGGACTTGCTCACAAAAATTTTTTTTTTGCCTTTTTTTAAAAAAAGTGACATCAGTGGGAAATTATTTTTACATTTTACTGTTTTTTTACTATTTTTTTTCTAATTATAATTATTATTATTAATTTTATTTTATTTTATTTTTTACTAATCACACTGTGATTAGAAAGCTGGGCTCCACTGACTTGCATGGTTGAATGCAGTACCTGTATTCAACCTGCAAGTGGAGCCCGAGTTCTCTAGAGGGTCTGGAGACTATCTAGCGAACTTTTTCGTCTTAATTTTTTTTTTCCCGGGCCGCCGCCATCTTGCTGATGGCGAAGATCACCGGAAGCTGCGGCTGTGACCGCTCTCCGGAGCGGTCACAGTCCATCCCAAGGTAAGTGTTTGGTGTCGCTGGATGCATCCTGATCGAGGCATTCCAGCGACACCATTTAAGTTTAGGAGGCGATCGTTGATCGCCTCCTAAACGCTTTTAAAACGGGCGTCCGCCGTCATACAAAGTATGGCGGATGTTGACGCCCCAGGGAGGGGCCAGAGATGGCCCCTTTGTGCCGATCATGGCGTTGCTGAATGCCTCGAGGTCGAGGCATTACAGCAACGCCGTTTAGGTGCAGAAAGCGAAAATAGATCGGTCCTGGCACGTCAATTGTCGTTAATGACTTGATTTTCCGTGACGTGCCCGGACCGGCAATTGTCATCAAGGGGTTAAAGTGTGTCATTGTTTTTAAAGTGGCTTCTATATAAATATGAAGATCCAGAAAGTCTGTTTCCAATGGGCTGTATTGTGTAGTAAAATGTATGCCCCATGTATTCCTATTCAGATAAGCTAAAAATTCAACCAGATCAGTTTCAAGGCCATCCCATATAAAAAAAACACATCATCTATAAAGAGTTTGAAGGACACCAAGCTGTGCTGCCAGTCATGGGTTAGGTCCTTGTGAATTTTTGGCAGTACATAAAATGTAGGGGTGTGCGAGGATACAGATTGTTTGAATATTGATATACTTTGTGTGTAATTATATCCTGTACCCTGGCCTTATCTGAAAGTGATTTTTTCATATCAGTGATTGGGTCATTTTTTTAAATTTTATATACTTACAATCCCCCCTCCCCCTTTGTCAGCCGGTTTATTAGTTATAGTTTTATTCTCTTTTAGGCTGTTTAAAGCTTTTTTTCACTAGGGGTTAAGTTGTCACTACCCACATATTTACTCTTTTTATCTAACTTTTCCAGATCTTCAGTGACCCGTTGCTCAAAACTTAATATAGGTGCAGATTTACAAAATTGTGGATAAAATTTGTACCTATTCTGTAGTGAAGTGTAGACATGACTATTATTGTTACTAGTGTTTTCTTTCTGTGGTGGGTGTTTCAGAAAATATTTTTTTAAATATTTTTTTAGACAATTTTCTACAGAATCTAGAGGTGTATGTCAATATAAGTGTTAAATGCATTGAGATTACATGTGGGGGCAAACTTTAATCCCTTATTTAATAATTACATTTCATCTTGTTTCAAAGTATACTGAGATAAATTATAAATCCCTACCGGTTCAAAGGCCTCCCTCTCTTTTCGCCTCCTATTCTGGAGCCTATACCCTCCTCTACATCCCCTTCATTGGAATTCCTGCCCCTTTTGTGTTGGGGGGGTTCCACATTCGCGAGCCGAAAAAAGGAGATTGTGCTTCTTCATTGTAATTGGCAAATGCTTCAAATCGATTCTTCAGGGGAATGTGATTAGGGTTGTTATCCCTCAAATTCCTTCTTCCAGAGGAGGAACTCATGAGACTATTGTGCAGTGAAACAGCATCAGAACTCCTTCTTCCAAAAGAGGAGAAGTCATTATGTCTCCCTTGTTGGGAGCTTCTACAGTCTCTACCCTGAAACTGGAGTAGTTTTGATTTCTATTACCATTGGAGGTTCTAGGTGTCCCAATGAGTGCTGGAATCTACCTCCATTTACCTTTAAATTGTACTGTTTCTGTTTCCCACCTCCATATGCATTAGGTTTCTTAAAATTTCTAACCTCTTTCATATCATAGTCCCTTTTGTCTCGGGTATATTTATTTTGTTTTATAGCTCTAATATCCTTTTCTACCCTCATGAGTAATCATAAAGCATAAATAGATTACTATTGATGTTGTCTTACCACAGCAGGGTAGTAACCCACACAACCCCAGTTGCATACAGAGGAGCAAGCAGCAAGACACTAAGGCATCAAGTCCTATTAGAAAAGATTAGCAAATCAGTTCACATAAATTCCTGTTGTATTTGCTGATAGATTGAGAAACAAAATTGCACAGTTAAAATAGCTGCAATAGCATTACTAATCAAATATTACAATCAGATGAGCATGTTTTCCCAGATTACATGCAGTGGAATCAGCTGTTGAATTTTCCATTGGAAAGTAAAAAAAATTGACCTTGTTATAGCCATAGAAGAAAAACAAATGACAAAAATGTTATGTTGTAAATCATGGTTTCTAAATAAAGTAGGGTTTTAAATTGAGTTGGTTATGTCCTAATTGGTTACAGGGGAGTGAACAAGTGCAGATGGGAAAATAAACCAATTTACTGTTTATCCAATCTCATGAAAAGCTATTTTGTTCAACAAGTGAGAATATTGATTGAATTTCTGTGTATCTGTAAATTAAACAAACAACAGCTTCAGTCAACATAGGGGTGTTGTAACAAGGTCATGGTGAAGAAAAGCTGACAAAGTGTTGGATACGTAATGTTGCTGACTCCATGACTATAAATGATCTAACTCCAGCAATGATGGTGATCTGCCTTACGTGGGGCCAGGACTTTTTGACAGCAGATTACCAAGGCAGGTTCAGTCAAAGCTGGTTTGCGATTTAATTTAGGCTGACCTGACAGCAGATTAGTAGGACAAGCTCAGGGGACGTTGGTTTACTGCTTTAATTGGCGTGACCTGACAGCAGATTAGGACAAGCTCAGGCCAACCTGTTTCCTTGAATCGGTAAGGTCTGTAGAATTGGTATGCAAGCCTGTTCAGCCAATATTTCTTGCAAAGTCCTATTAATCCTTTTGAGAGATTCGGTGAAATAGCCAGAAATAACATACGAGAAAGCAGCTTATCTCCCTGAAGAGATGAAAAAGATTGCAAAGAAATAAAGGCTTCCAAATAGAGTTATCAAAGAGGTAAATTCTTCAGTCCATATCATCTGCTACATGACCCTTATAGTCAAGCAATATACAAACAAGGTAGAAATAATTGGGTATCATAATGACAAGATTAAATCACATACAGTATATGCAGGTCCGTGTGCCGGGCGGCCGGCAGACCAACATTCAAAGTAGCCACCGTGCGTGCAAAGCTCAGTGCGAGCGGGATTGAAAGCGGACGTCAGGCCGCCTTCGCCGGCGCCTAATGAAATTAAAGTGCCCGGCGTCCCACGTCTTAAAAAGGGGTGGGATGAAGAGCTGTGACACGGCCATTGGGCGGCACGGTGCGTGCACGCCGACCGCTTTAATTTCATCAATGCCGGCCTCCACCCGCTGCCCCAGCCCCCCACCAGACACCAGGGAGTCAGAAGCACTGGTAAGTCGGGGGTGGAGGGAGTGTTATATGGGGGGCATAAGGCTTTTCTGGAGAGTGCCCCATGAAATGCCTTTTAACCCCCTATATGCCACTCTGTCCCATGATATGCATATGTGGCATATAGGGGTATAAGGCATTTCTGGAGGCAGAGTGGCATATAGGGTATGAGGCATGTTTGTATGGCAGAGCCTTTCCTGGTGTGTGTGTGTATTTGGGTGTCGGTGTGGCAGAGCCTGTCCTGGTGTGCGTGTGTGTCTGGGTGTCGGTGTGGCAGAGCCTTTCCTGGTATGTGTTTGGATGTGTCGGTGTGGCAGAGCCTGTACTGGTGTGTGTTTGGGTGTGTCGGTGTGGTAGAGACTGTCCTGGTGTGTGTGTTTGGGTGGCAGAGCTTGTCCTGGTGTGTGTGTCTCGGTGTTGGTGTGTGCACTGTACTTACTGTAGTATTAAATTGATTTATTTAATGTTTACTTATCCAGAGATAAAATCTATAAACTAAAAAAAGCTACGTAAAAAAGTCAATAGGGACATAGGGTGATATATAAAACATGGATGTGGCCCTCTGGAACATATAAAACTATGTTTGTGGGGTATGACTGGAATCAAAAGATGTTGCTGAAGATAAATTGGTTTATTGTTTAGCTGCTTCGCTTACATTGTAGAAGAAAATTAAAGTAAGAACGTGATTTTTTTTCTATTTTAGTATAGCAGTTTTATCTGTTATCACTAACAATTATGTGTTATGTTTTTCTATTATTTTAAAAGAAGGCCCCACTTCTGAACAAATATGGAAAAGTGGAATCATGGTTTAACAAACACATGGTAAAAATGACCAAAAATATTTTGGTCCTTTGATTATGAAGGATTGAAGGGGTTACGTTTTTTTCAGGTCAATGATGTTCCTTTCCTAAAAAGTGATCTGTGACAAGATGATGCATTTCAAGGGGCCATTCCACATACAGTGCCATGGAATATGATGGTACAATATAAGTCAATATAATAATATTTATCATCATCATCACAAGGATTGGCTCTTCATAATGGCATAGTTTAGGTAATGCCGTGAGATGAAATACATGATCTCAAACTCTAATTTATCTCAGTTTGTTTTTGTTTTTCTAAATGGTTTCCAGTATTTCCAATCAATTTTCAAAAGATGGCAGCCTCCAGCAGCTGTATGTTTGTGAAGGGTAAAATATTTGTCTAATTATATTATGCTGAAAAACAGATGAAACCTGGCCATTGTAGTGTGAATGGTAACGTATGTCTGTATTTCAAGGATTATACCTCTTTTATGTCTGTATTTCAAGTATTATACCTCTTACGTGGTGAATTATCATGAATGCATGATTCTGGTATTTGTTTATATTTATGGAGGAGATAGCATTGTGATACAAACCTCCTAGATGAGACATTCCACTTTCTTGTTCAGGGTCATTGAAATGTTATGGGCTGGACTGGGGATGTCTAAGCAGCCCTGGCACTTTAAGGCCAGTGGCCCGCAAATGACATACATATGGCCCCTTGTTAAATTTTACTCAGGCAGCATATCCAGCTAGCTGCTGTGCACTTCGGGAACCGATCTGGCACTGACCCACTGGGCATCTGACTGACAACATGAAAAAATAATGTATTCCTTGTAAGATACCAGATTACTGATGGCATACATAAAACATACAACAATATTTTATAAAATAGTTGATCATGCTTAATTAGTATTTCTTCATGTGGCTGTCATGTTCTTACATTCAATGTACAAAGCCTCTTGATGTATAGATGTCATGGTTAATTAAACTTATATAAATATGTCAAAAGCTTTAACAATGCCAATCTTCACAAACTGTAATGAAGCGAACAGTTCTTTATTAAGATCCATTGCTGACTAAGGATGCAACAAAAGAGATAATGTTCATTTTAAGGCAATGTGATGTGTAAAGTTGTCTTTTAAAGAAAACAATGGCAGATGTTTTCTATTTAATGGAGAATGGAGAAAATACTAAATTCTTGTTACTTGTATGTTCCCAGTAAAAAAAACCACTTAATGATTTTTATGAATGGTAACTATGATTAATTGATTTTTCTATAGTGGCTCATAAATATGCCAACCATACATTTCTACCTCATTGGATGCTTAAATATTATATGCTATAAAGTAACATGCTTTTAAATCAACAAGAACCAAAATCAGCTACATGAGATCATACAGGGCTGACCCAAATCAGGTCTGATTGTTTACCAAGGTTTTTAAACAGCTAAGCCTAACAATGCCTTTCATGAGGTTAAGTATTGGGGGAGAGCAACTTAAAAATACTCTCAGGCTCCATCTACCTATTGTTAATAACCACAAAACGATCTGATTAAGGTCAATGTGAAATATATACAACAATGAACAAAAATGTACAGGGTCATATAGAGGTGTATACATTAACCTGTCACCACCCGCATCGGCAGGCTAAAGTCAGGGTAAGTGGGTTGTGTGTGTGTGTCTGGGTATGTGTGTGAGTGTCACGTAGACCCTATGGCAGGAAACAACTAGCACTTTAAAAGCCAGGCGAGGTAACTAAGAGTTAAATCCAAAATCTAAGGAATAGGGAAAAAGCAACTGATACCTGAGCAAAGGGTATAGGGAGATCAGGGTTTAAATACCTTTGAATTTGGCGCCACTGTGATGTCACCGTAAAAGACACATCACTATGGAAACCCTGGATTGTGTTCCTCTCCTTGGGAGGACATGTCCTCATAGAGACTGTAGGTCTGGGAGATGGCAGACCCACTGCTTCAAACTGGGGAACGTTTGGACTACTGGGCGCTCAATGGGCCATCTTCAAGAAAGATCATTATGACAAACTGGCACAGCCTTCATAATACTAAGGTAAGACTAAGGTAACCAGATTTTTAAAATGAAATTGGGGGACATTTTTTTTTTAATCGGCAAATGGTAAAAAAATAATTTTTAAGCATATTTTCTTCAAATTATTTATGCAGTGTATTTGGTATGTGTTTATGAAGTGATTGTATGATATACCGTATTGGCTCGGTTATAGGCCGCACCCGAATATAGGCCGCACCCTAAAAGTTAGGTGCTTTTCTAAGGAAAAATTTTTCTTAGTTAAAAAAAAACGTAGAATAGATCTGCTCCCACTCTGCCCCCCCCCCCCGAGATATGCTGCCTGTCAAGAGCAGGGCTATCGGCCGAGCCGTGACGTGGGAGTACGGGTGTAACAAGGGTCAAACGCCAACCAGACTTCCGGCGCGTTTGGTCACTTTCCCCGCAGGGCACCAAACAACCAACCCCAACCAGTCACCCCAAAACTCCCAGTGTAAAACACGCTGCCACCACCAAGAACTTTAAAACCGGGCATTTCCTCTAAACCTCTGGTGAGTTTGGGTGCAGAAAATCACCAGATATATAGAGATAATCCAACTGAATCCCTCTGGATTAAAAAGTAGGATATAAAGTCATATTTAGCTGTCATAATCATTAAAATGCCCATGGTGGCTGGTGTGTACCTTTAAAGATTTCAGCTCCCTCACCCTTCATTCTGTCGGGTCATACTGTGTAAGGGCTTGTTCTCAGGACTTAGTAAGAGAGAGCCGAAGTATAAATAATGAAGGGTTATGGTTGAAGAAATCAGTATTAATTACAACTGTAATCCGAACAGGAAATTAAAACCAGAGATTTTCTCTCTGTACTAATCAGTCTCCTCCTGTTTACTGCTGACGAGATGATAAGGTAATCTTTTAATGGATAGAACATAAAGGTACAAACATTTTTTAGAGGCACTGACTGTGAAACTGTCAGGACAATACACTGTATGTCTGCTTCCAAATAGCAAACAATTATCTGATTACAACAAGTTCCAGATGGTGATGTTAACCCTATGCATACAATTGAGAATCTTAAAAACTAAGTTCCATAGCATCACTTTGCAGCATAATAATTTCATTAATAGGACTGTTACGAATTGCTTTGTTTTAGTGTTATCCTGCAAAAGAACTTAATCACAAGGCATTAAAACTGTTAAATACAATTAATAAAATAAATCATTTTAATCAGCTTGACTTAGCTTGTTTAGTATAATTAATAGACATCCAATCTAATGTTTTGTCACGTTTTGTAAAGAGAAATGGATTTTATTGATAAATCTCTACATTCTAATGGAGCTTAAAATTTTAATGATAACACTCAAATTTGTCATTTTTATGTGAATGAGAAGCTGCTACACATAAAACTGTATTAAAATATCATTATATACTATGTCATTGTAGCTAATATGTAGGGCCATGCAAGCAATATGTAGAGGTAGTGTCAGAAGCAAATAACAAAATTTCTGAGACAGTAAGCCCAGTCCGTGGGCTATCCAGGCATGTGCCCAGTCTGTGGGCTATCCAGCCATTTGCCCAGTCCAAAGGCTATCCTACCAAGCACTCAGGCCGTGGGCTATCCTCCCAAGTCCAGTACTGTTTCCACGTTCTCGTACTGCCAGTACTTTCCTAAACAGCCTGTACAGCCAGCCCTGTGTGTGTCATCTAGCCCGTCTGTACTAAGCACCAATTTGTCATGGATCTTGGGGTCAATCATATCTCCTGCATCTAGGCACCATCCTGATTTCCTTGCCCAGGTCGTGACACAACCACTCACACTAATTCACACACACGTACCCAGAAACAAAAGCACACTTAGCCAAACACACATACCCACACACACACTACCACACCCGGGTGCATAGATACAAAGGCTAACATAAATGTCTAATCTAATTCAAATGGACACCATCACTACGAAAAAGGGCTGCAGCATCTTTTCCAAAGGCCCAGTGCCGCAAAAGAGGGCCTTAGCCCCGGGCACCTAGCAGAAGCCCTTCACCACCGCCACGGGACATTGGCTTCCCGACAAGTATCTGCACACCAGTGGGTGCTTAATATGGTGTCACGGCTAGGGGACCAGCGATGCAGGAACTTGGTATCAATACTGTACTGAAGACGTAGTCGTTACACGGAGCCAAGGTCAGGGATATGAGAGAACAGAATAGTCGATTTTGCAAGCCGAGTCAAACGCAGGAGACAGACAGGAACATCAATACAAGCCAGAGTCAAAGCCAAATCACAGGGGATTTATTAAAGCACAGCCAAAATGCACAAGGCACTATCACAGGCATAACAGCCAGGTTTAAATAGTTATAAAATGTGTAGAGCCTCCAAGACTTACAATGAAGGCCCCAAGCTCCTCCAGCACACACAGTAACATACTTACGTACACATATGCACACACATAAACATACTTACACACACAATAACGTAGTAGCACACACAAGCACTGACATATACATACTGTAGCATAGTAACACACACCTTCTTGATTGAAAAGGGGGGGCCGGTAGCATACAATAATATACTTATGCACACATACTCACACACATTAAAATATTTACGCACATACCTAGCAATACGCGGGGTGCAGGGACCTTCCTTACGCCAGTGTTTCCCTCTATTACTCGGGTTGGAGGTAAGTTACTCATGCCAATGTAAATTACTACATTAAATACACTATTTTCTTAGCTGCTAAACTAGGCATTGCTAGGGCATGGAAGAAAATGCTACCTTCTACACCGTTGAAAGTTAAACTATTGTTGAATCCAATAGGCAGTATGCAAAAATGGCTACTACAATTATTGTCATAACTGGCGCAAACCCTGCTCCACGCTCCCTAGCATGCAATCACTCCCTCCGCTACCACACAAAAAAGGAAAAAAAATACCACACTGACTGCAGATTAGGGGAACACTGTGATAGTCAGTGCAGTCTTCCCTCCTTCTTACCCTGACCATGACTTTGAGTGGTCCTGTTATTTCTCCCCTGAAATCATTCCCAGTCCCCTTATCCCTCATTTAGCCATACCTCTCTTTTCCTTCCTCCCTGTGAACTATAGATCAAACACATATAAACAGCACTCGCGTGTATAGATCGCATACAAACCCTATATTTGCAGGTATGCATAAATGATGTATGGAAAATAGCATATCAGGTATAGATCAACAGAATCAACACAAACACCAAGCTTTGCAGGTATAGATCAATTGAAAATCACATGAAAATCACATTTTAACTCAGCATTGTTAGATCAAATAAACAGAATCAGACATACAAACCCTCTATTTGTAGGTATACAATAATAATGTATGGAAACAGAGCGTACCAGATACAGATGAACAGAATAACGAACACCCAGCTTTGCAGGTATAAATCAATTGGAATTCACATATAAACTCAGCATTAAAGGTATAGATTACAGGTTACACACCCCAAAGCCAGCCCTAGTGTCCACATTGCCCACATAGAACCTGACCAGCACCCAGATTACACACAAATTGCAGCCCAGCCTGAGACAACTTTGTCCCCAAACAGCCCAGTGTAAGACATCTTTGTCTGCAAACTATGTACCCCCTCTCTCCACTTCTCACTATCTACCCCCTTTCCCGCTTCTCACTATCTACCCCCTCTCCCCATCTACCCCCTTCTTATCTGCCCCTTCTCACTATGTACCCCCTCTCCCCCTTCTCACTGCCTTTCCCCTTTCTCACTATGTACCCCCTTCCCCACTTCTCAATATGTACCCCCTCTCTCCCTTCTCACTATCTACCCCTCCCCTACTTCTTATCTATCCCCTCTCACTATGTACCCCCTTCCCCCCTTCTCACTATGTAGCCCCTCTCCTCTTTCTCACTATCTATCCCCTCCCCCACTTCTCACCATCTACCCCTCCCCTTCTTTTTATCTGCCCCTTCTAACTATGTACCCCCTCTCCCCGTCTCAATGCCTTCCCCCTCACTATGTACCCCCTTCCCCACTTCTCAATATGTACCCTCTCTCCCCTTCTCACTATCTACCCCTCCCCTACTTCTCATTATCTATCCCATCTCACTATGTAGCCCCTCTCCTTTCTCACTATGTAGCCCCTCTCCCCTGCTCACTATCTATTCCCTCTCCTCCTTCTCACTGCCTTTCCCCTCTGCCCCTTCTCACTATCTACCACCTCTGCCCCTTCTCACTATATACCACCTCTGCCCCTTCTCACTATCTACCCCCTCTCCCTACTTCTCATTATGCTTACTTACCTTGTTGCTGGAGTCCTGCGGTGGGAGCGCCAGGCGTCCGTCTTCCCACTCTGCCGCGGTGAGCGCTTTACAGCTCATCATGAAACGCCGGCATCGCGACGGAGAATGATGTCTCGCGTAGGAGACTGAGGGGTGCCAAGTGGTTGGTGAAAACTTAATAAGCGACCGATCGGCACCCCTGTTTCTCCTCCGCGTTAAATAAAGTAAAAAGACGATGTTTAAAGTCCCGGGCAGGCGACCCTGCTGCCATGGCGCCCTGTGCAGCATGTGTACTTGTGTGTGTGTCAGAACATGCATGTGTACTTGTGTGTCTGTGTGTGAAAGAGCATGGGTAATGATGCCGATGTTTTTGTGTTATGCTCCTGATTGTCATGAGTGTCATGATAATATTGTCATGATATTTCTCAATAAAAAGATTAAAATAAAGTAGGATATACACGTAAAAGTGTCCTTGTATTTCATGACATGAAGCATCATCCTGCTATAATAATCATATTCTATCAACACTATCATTATCAGTATAAATTCATAAGCACACACTCTAACTTTTATCATAACCTTTACATTATTAATGTTCAGATCATGTATAACAGACGCTTCTGATATCAGTACCATTCATCATCCTAAACATCATCATTTATTTTAACAAGGGGCTCTATCTGGATCATATCTTTCACTAGGAGGCAAATAAAGGACTAAATAAAAGTATGAACCAAACGTGTACCCAGAGGTATATTTAAAAGCAATACTTACTTTGTATCATATTAGGAAAACAATTATAAATATCAAAACATGTGCTATTCATTTTTTTTACCTCTAAATCCTAGTTCATTAAAAACAGTGATACAAGTGGGGGTAAGTAGACGGGGATGCACCCTGTTCCGGTTTAAAAATCTTGGTCTACCAGAAACTATAGTGAGGGGAAGGGGGTGCAGGCAGGGGCATATAAAAAATTGGGGGCCCTTGGACAAAGTGAGATTCCATTATGGGCATCAGCAAATCCAGATTAAGAAGATGGGGGCCTGAAGATTACCTTTATGAATTTAAGATTAAATGCATGTCGCTTGTGAGTGTGTTTTAATATAGTATCACATTTAAAGGAGGAGACAGAACTGCAAAATATAGGCTCAAGGTCAGACTAGCCAAGGTCACGGCGCCAGAGAGTAGGAATGTTCTGGAACTAGCCGAGGTCAGGGTACCAGAAATCAGAAACAACGAATAAAAAAAACGGGTTCAGCAACAGGAAATCAAACAATGCATAACGAGGAATAGGCACGATAGGACATAGGCAAGACCATTAGAAGGCAAAATCCAAGGGTTTCTGAGAGCTTAAATAGAGAGAGGAACCGGAACGGTTCGATACGTCACTTCTGTTCCATCCATCCTGCGGCCATCTTGGGTATTGCAAGCACGTAACCTCCCTTTATAAGGGTCAATTGCAAAACATCATCTGTGTTGACAAAGAACAGGACAAATCCCAAATCAATATCAGCGCTCCACTGTCCTCAGAGTCTCTAATATTTAGGAAGTATGGTAAAACCTGTACCAGGGGGAAAATCAGTAGAAACCCTGTACCTCCGCACAGCCAGGGCCCATAGTCGGTAGGGAGGAGGCTGGCTCTCAGGCCTCTCCAGGGGCCCCAGTGATGGAGGGTTCTGTCACAATAAGGCAAGGTAATTTGCACCGCTAGAGTGCAAGATGACACAGAAGAGGACGATGCCTTGTTGATGGAGTGGGATCTCCCTCTTCTTTGCAGCAGTTGCTGCTGTGTGTTGGAGGCAGGGGGGTCTCCCCCTTCTTCGTAGTGGCTGTGGCTGCTGTATGTCACATGGGACAAGTGAGTCCTTCATCAGGCATAGGTACTAGACATTTTAACTTCAATGGCCTCACAATCGACAAGCCATACATATAATTTGCACATCTGTGTACAAAACAACAAAACATCTCCCTGGGTCTTTTAGGAGTCACAACATATATATTCCAAGGAGGAGTATATAAAAGTGTTGCCCTAGAGCCCTACCTGACTTTGACCTGCCCCTGAGTGCAGGAGTATTTTATAGTCCCAGTGCTTTTGACATCTTACCTTGCAGATTTTTTGTTAATTTTCCTACAGTCATATACCCTTTTTTCTCTTCCTCAGACCCACTTTTATTCAATGTTTTTTAACGCCCCCAAACTTATTTCCGCCTTCTGTAGTGTGTTCAATTAATTATTTAGATCGTAGTGTAGTGCGGTGGCGTCGGCAGGGGGACCAGAGAGGGCCATGGCCCACCTACAGCATGCTGTGCCCCTCCGTGTGCTGCCCCAATTAAAATGCCATCCTTTTTTTTTGTCCAGCCGCCGTGAGGAAGCACTGATTGACACGGAGGAGAGAGAGGGAAGCGCCAATCGGTCGCTCAGGGATAGGTTTTCAGCAACTGATCGGCGCCCCTCACTCTCCTCCACAAGGCCTCTGTCTTCAGTGTCTTGGTCGCTGTGCCGGCTTTTTATGCTGTGCTGCTCAGCAGTGAAGCAGCGCACACTGCGGCAGAGCAGCGAGACGGAGGACTCACGCTCTCACCGAAGGACTTCTGCACGTTAAGTGAACTACCAAGTGGGGATAGGGAGAGGTTAGATAGTGACAAGGGAGGGTGGATAATGAGAAGGGGGAGAGGGGTAGTGAGAAGGGGATACATAGTGCGAAGGGGGAGAGGGGGTAGGTAGTGAGAAGTGGGGAGAGGGGGTAGATAGTGAGAAGTGGGGAGAGGGGGTAGATAGTGAGAAAAGTGGGAGAGGGGGTAGAAAGTGAGAAAGGGGGACAGGGTAGATAGTGAAAAAGGATGGTACTAAAAATATTGAAATAAATAAAGAGTGAGAATGAGCGCAAGAATAAATGAATGAATTAATGTGTGGATGCATTGTGTGAATGAGTGAGAGACTAGATGATTTAATGTGTGTATGAATTGTGTGAATGAGTGAGAGTATGAATGAATGAATGTGTGTATGAATTGTGTGAATGAGTGAGAGTATGAATGAATGTGTGCATGCATTGTGTGAATGAGTGAGAGTATGAATGAATGTGTGGATGAATTGTGTGAATGAGTCAGAATTAATGAATTTGTGAGAATACGTTAATGAATATGTGTAAATAATGTGTGTGAAAGAGTGAGAGAATTAATGATTGTGTTAATTGTGTGAATGAAAGTGTGAAATAGTGAAAGTGAGTGACTGTAAAAGTGTGTGTATCATAGATGTATAATTGCTATAAAGGCAAAGATGGCACAAGCACGGTGTTAAAGCCTTGGGGACCAAGATGGCACAGGCAGGGTGTTAATGGGGCAAAGATGGCACAGGTAGCGTGTTTGTGGGACAAAGATGGCACAGGGCGAGCTGTTTGGGGACAAAGTTGACTCATGCTGGGCTGTTTGGGGACACGTGTAATTTGGGTGCTGGTCAGATTCTATGTGGCCAGTGTGGATGCCAGGGCTGGCCTTTGGGGTGTGCAACCTGTGATCTGTGCCTGTAATTTAGGGGGTTTAATCAATGCCTTTAGTGCTGGGTTTTTATGTGAATTCCAATTGATCTATACCTGCAAAGCTGTGTTTTTGTGTTATTCTGTTGATCTATATCTGTAAAGATATGTTTCCATACATTATTTATGTATACCTGCAAATACAGAGTTTGTATGTCTTATTCAGTTGATCTATACATGTATGTGCTGTTTACATGTGTTTATTTGATCTATACCTAAACTACAGGGTAAGTAAAAGAGAGATGTGGTTTAGTGAAAGAGGAGACAAAGGTACTCTGGGGATGATTACAGGGAGATGACCTCTCAATGTCACGGTAGGGTCAGAAAGAAGGTAGACTGCACTGGCTCTCACAGTGTGTGTGTGGTAGCGGAGGGAGTGATTGCATGCCAGAATCTGCCCGCGCTTTCTAAATAAATGCAATGTAATGTAATGCTAGAGATCGTGGAGCGGGGCCCAAGGAAATGTTTTCCTGGGGTACAGTTTTTTCAATATAAAATATTTTGGCAACAGGGTCTAATATTTATATATATATATATATATATATATATATATATATATATTGGCAGCATGATCTAATAGTAATATATATATATATATATATATATATATATATATATATATATATATAGGTAGCAGGGGGTAATATTAATATATATTGGCAGCAGGTGCCAATATTAATATATATTGGCAGCAGGGTCTCATTTTAATATATATTGGCAGTAGGGTCTAATATTTATATATATTGTCAGCAGGGGCTAATAGTAATATATATAGGCAGCAGGAGGTAATATTAATATATATTGGCAGCAGGGGCCAATATTGATATATATTGGCAGCAGGGTCTAATATTAATATATATTGACAGCAGGGGCTAATATTAAAGAATGAAAACTAACTGCCAGTTCAACTATTTTGAAATTATATTTCAATCACAGTCTTTACTTAAAAGAGATAAGTAGTAGTTAGAAATGCATGTCTAGATATATATATATATATATATATATATATATATATATATAGATATATATATATATATATTGTATATGTAGCGTTTTATAATTACTTTGGTCCCTGTCCCCCCATATGCCCTCCTAAATATGAAAGCTGGAGATGCAACTGGTGTGGTTTTGAAAAAGGTTCCTGATAATAGATCGACAAATAAATGGAGAATACAATAATACGATAGGGTAGAACTTGGTAGAAGACTTAAATGTTTGCCTCAAGGTGCTTTCATGATAGGTCACAAAATTGCTTAAATTGGAAACAAATTGTTACCCTCATGGGTATTTTTGTCAGTGGAATTGTGAAAAAAAAACCATAATATCACTGTTGAAGGACTCAATGAAAGGTCCAAGAACAAAGACTCAAAGGCAGTCAATGGTAGCAAATCCAAAACCAGTCAAGGTAAGAAGAAATATTAGAAAATAAAATAATAACATAATCATGTAAGAGCATCCGGATTAGTGTGATCATGACAGAAAACAATGAAAAATAAAGAAGCAGAGGCTCAGCACTCAAATAGTAAGGCGAGTTTATTTCACATAGGCAACGTTTCGACACACAGTTCTAAGCCTAAGGCCTGTGTAACATAAACTCATCTTACTATTTGAGTGCTGAGCCTCTGCTTCTTTATTTTTTATATATTGAAGGACTTGGTGGTACCCTGGCTCGTGCACCATCTCACAACTGAGTGCTGTATTCCAACCTTTGTTTCTGAGAAAACAATGAAAGACATTTATTGTTTTACTTCTTAAGCAAGAAGAATGATGTAGACTAGATATTGGAAATTCAGAGACAAATTAAATATTGCACTTTTTAATATGACAGGGCTTTGCATCACAAATACTAATATGCAAAAAAGCAAGCTAATAAGGTTCTCTGGAGAACTGGCATGCAATGCAATAAAATAAGATAACTCACTAACAATACAGACAGACTCAATCAGAAGAAAATAGAGACCTACCGGTATTAGGTTAAATGGAATGGCATATTCAAATATTTTCAATTTTAAAAAATGACTTAATCAGTAAAAGGGTGACAAGACTCTTAAAATGTACTAGCAAAGTAGGAAAACCAACGGATAACTAACAATCCTTAAATTAAGGTAAATGTGTTGAAATAGTGATACAACATGTTTCTTAAATCATATACATTAAACCTTTCCTGACTGTATTATATGGGGTTGTTCATAGGGCAGTTCCATATGGGTTGCAGTGTATTGCCGTGTTGTATTTAGTAATTTGATTAATAGTGAGAACATTTAAGCATGCAAGGGTAGGCATACAATTGAATATAAGAAAAAGCCAATGACCCAGTAAGCTTTGATGTCTTTGATCAGGTAGATATAATTGGACACGCTAGATGGGTCAAGTTGCCCTTATATGTCTTCAAATAATATGTTTTAGTGCATCTTACCACATCCAACTTATTTGACTAGTTGGGAGGGTGGTGGATGTCACCAGCTCCAAAGTATTAAGTATGATACAATGATTTCCAACAAAACCTACATATACATTATTGGCCCCAGAGTTACTATGCATGTACATGGGGCTTAAGTAATTAGAACTGAGAGTTTATTCAGCATTTCCACTGCCCCAAAAATTGTCTGTAAACCCCTAATAAGAACAATGCATGTTCTATTATTTTACATTAGTTACACTTAGTGACCAGGTTTTGTATATTTAAATATTATACTTTAATGATTGTGCCTAGCATTGTGGTAGGTAAAGAGGACGTAGAATGAATTACAGTTTGGTTTGTGATTAGGGTTTTTGGGCACAATGGGAGGCTTGGTTTAAGGCTTGTTTGATATAGAAACCATGTATGGGAAGCAAAATCATCACCTGTCACATACTGTTCTATCTCTATCCTTTTTGCACATGCATATAGCTCAATTTGGACATTGCTATCCTGAGAATTGGAAAACTGACATAACAAGTCTTTTTGTTGTGACTGCAATGGTCAGTTTGAGATTGTTGGCAACTATTTCATTTAATCGCTGTTTCAGTGATGTCTAAGAAGCTATATATGTGTCATTGCAGCCACATATATGTGTTCTTCCATTAGATTTAAAGTATTGCACCCTTGTCACAGGTATAGAAATTATAGGGACAGAAGGTGGCAGGGGAGGGACTAAATTATTCACAGGCAGTGTTCCCTCTAAGCTGTGCGCTTGTGCGCGCGCACATAACTTTTCGAGGGAGCGCACATGTACTAAAATTGTGCGCACGGGGAGCTGGGGGAGCGGGCAGTCCGTCCAGGGGGACGCTGGCACTCCTCCAGAGACGGACAGTAATGTCCGCCGCTGGAGGAGCAAGCTCGGTTGGGGAGATCAAAAAACTCACCCCAACCGGCTTAAAATCAATCAAGGGAGCGGGAGGTCTGTTAATGCAGACCTCTGATCCTGCTCCCTTGCGATGCCCACGGCAACTGATGCTGTGCGTCGGGATTTGATGTCAGATCCCGGCGCACAGCACTGAAGCCGCGGCCAGAAGAAGAGGCAAGAGGAAGAACGAAGAGGAGGAGGAAAAGTAACTAACAGAGGAAAGGTAGGAAAACATTAAGTGAGAGTGGATTAGTAAGTGTGTGAGAGTGATGGGTGTTATGCTGTAGTTTATGCTGAATGTTTGTGAATGAGTGTGTGTGATAGCATGGATGTGTGGGGGGGGATAGCATGGCATAGGGAGGCTGTAATCACATTAATATGATGCCCAGGTTCCAGCATGTACTGGCTGCCTGGGCATGATAGGAGTGTGATTGCTGTTAGCAATTATATATATATATATATATATATATATATATATATATATGTGTGTATATGTGTGTATATATATATATATATATATATATATATATATATAATATTGTTGTTGGGTTTTTTTGTCCAATTTTGATGTGTTATTTTTAATAAAGTGGGTTGTTTTTTTAAAGGGGGGTCATTTTCAGTTTCGGTCAAGTGAATGCTGAATTTTCGGTCCAGAATTTTCATTTCGGTGCATCCCTATATACTAAGCCAGACACTGAAGCGGTAGGTCTACACCACATCAATGTTTGGCTTAGTATATAGTGATATGGGTTATGTTACATTATTGGCAATGTCTGGCTCAATGTATAGTGATAGGTGTTGTGCTGTGCCTCAGTATATAGCGATAGGTGTTATGCTGTACCACCGTCAGTGTGTGCCTCAGTATATAGTGATAGGTGTTATGCTGCCCCACCGTCAATGTTTGCCTCAGTATATAATGATAGCAGTTATGCAGTACCACCGTCAATGAGTGCCTCAGTAAATAACAACAGTTATGCTGCACCACTGTCAATATTTGCCTCAGTATATAATGATAGCAGTTATGCTGAAACACCGTCAATGTCTGCCTCAGTATATAGTAACATAGTAACATAGTAACATAGTTCATAAGGTTGAAAAAAGACCAAAGTCTATCAAGTTCAACCTATATACCTATTGTGTCCCTACTGTGTTGATCCAGAGGAAGGCAAAAACCCTTATGAAGCAGATGCCAATAGCCCTATACCAGGGGGGAAATTCCTTCCCGACTCCAAATATGGCAATCAGAATAAATCCCTCGATCAACGTTCTGTCCCTATTAATCTAATATCCATAACTTGTGATATTATTGCTTTCAAGAAACACGTCCAGGCTCCTTTTGAACTCTTTTATTGAGTTTACCATTACCACTTCCTCTGGCAGAGAGTTTCATAGTCTCACCGCTCTTACTGTAAAGAACCCCCGTCTGTGCTGGTGTAGAAACCTTCTTTCCTCTAGCTGTAGAGGATGTCCCCTTGTTATAGATACAGTCCTGGGTATAAATAGGTCCTGGGAGTGATCTCTGTACTGCCCCCTTATATATTTATACATAGTTATTAAGTCCCCCCTAAGCCGTCTTTTTTCTAACTAAATAACCATAATTCTGATCATCTTTCTGGGTACTGCAGTCCTCCCATTCCCCTTATTACTCTGGTTGCCTGTCTTTGAACCCTCTCCAGCTCCACTATATCTTTCTTGTACACTGGTGCCCAGTACTGTACACAGTATTCCATGTGTGGTCTGACTAGTGACTTGTACAGTGGTAGAATTATTTCCTTGTCGTGGGCATCTATGCCCCTTTTGATGCACCTCATGATTTTATTTGCCTTAGCAGCAGCTGCCTGACACTGGTCGCTACAGGTAAATTTACTGTTAACTAAAACTCCTAAGTCCTTTTCCATGTCAGTAGTCCCCAGTGTTTTCCCATTTAATACATATTCCCAGTCTGGATGTTTCTTCCCCATGTGCATAACCTTACATTTATCTGTGTTGAACGTCATCTGCCACATCCCAGCCCAAGCCTCCAACCTATCCAGATCCATTTGTAACCGTGCGCTGTCCTCTATTGTGTTAACCACGTTACAGAGCTTAGTATCGTCTGCAAAGATTGATACTTTACTATACAATCCCATTAATAAAGGCCATTAATAAATATATAAAAAAGAATAGGACCCAAAACTGACCCCTGTGGTAGCCCACTAGTAACAGTCACCCACTCAGAGTATGTACCATTAATAACCACCCTCTGTTTCCTATCACTGAGCCAGTTACTTACCCACATACACACATTCTCCCCCAATACAAACATTCTCCCCCTAGTGATAGGTGTTATGCTGTACCCCAGTCAATGTGTGGCTCAGTATATAGTGATAGGTGTTATGTTGTACCCCTGTCAATGGTTGCCTAACGACAGAAGCTATGCAGTTTTTCCCAATAAAAAAAATAATTATATATATATATATATATATATATATATATATATATATTGATCCTTTATGCAGCCCGGAGCCCCCGCTTGTGATTCGCTCATAATTAACTTTTGCAGTGAGAATTTCACCTTTAAAATAGACCATGGAGTCAAAAAGGGTTGGAAATATATAGCTCCACCCCCCTTGCAATGTGATTTTTTGGCTCTGGGAAAAATTTTGCACAACAGAAATTTTCTGCACACACCACCCAAAAAAAATTAGAGGGAACATTGTTCTCAGGTCTTCCTTCTGCGTGGTTGTGTTACATCAGCAGGGTAGCAGCTGTCCAAATGGGGATACTGTTCATTATCATTCAGCTAAATAAGCCAGTGTGTGAGAAGAATCAAAGAAAGTTAATGGGGTTTGTTACTTTTGTCATGACAATTCATTTGATGCTAGCTGCACTGTAATGTACAAAGTGGGCCAGCATATTGCTATCTGCATTTGGATGTTACAGATGACACAGTCAGAAGACTAAAATAATAAAATCAATTTGTGATTATTCCATACCTGCTAAAATAACCAAAACTGCATTGCCCACCAATGAATTGTTGTTCTCTGTGACAGATAGTGAAAATAGCGATGACAGCCCTCCCATACAATCCATCCCTGCTGGGTGAACCATTAACCTGCTACCAGTTAATAACTGTGCATTGTATATTAATTGAATGAAGCATTTGGTGCCAGAGAAAAGAAGAGTTATACAGAGGCTCTTAATTATCTCTCCCCAGCAGATGCTGGGCTCTTGTTAAGTCTGTGCTAATGCTGAGAGGCACTTGTGTCCTGGTGTTCTCAGATATAATGTTATAATTTATTTTGCTGCAAATCTGTGTGTCAAGTGTCTGTAGAGAGCAAAAAAGGAAGACAAAAAGATTAAACTCTGCGCTCTTTCACATAGAGCACTTGAATACTTTAGTTGTCATTGATCGTATAGATATAACATTATATCAGATTTGTATCAAAAAAATCTGAGGTGCCCAGAAAACCCATGTTCACAAATATTCTGCCCACACCATGAAAATCCTCCATACAATTTTCCATTAGCAAAAGCACTGTACCTTGCTCCAAAACCTCAATAATACGTACCACTCATATTCTAGTGCCCTGTTGACATGACTATATCCTATTCATAGCAGTATGTCCTACTTAGTATCTGTCATACAAACAATTCATACCAACTCACAGATTAATTGATCTTCCTCTGTTCTGCTGGCTGATGTGTTCCTGTCCTGGGTTTAATCTGCCTTTACTAGCATAAAACAATAATAGAACATCCCTTCCCATACGAAAATATTTGTTTCCTGTGCTTGATAGGTTTTCTTTCTATACTGACACCTTTTGCAGCCTGGTTTCACACTCAACCAGACATATTTGGAGGAAAACATGATTTTATTTAGAAGCCATTTATATTACATAACCAAAATATAGGCATTAGTAGGTGCTTCTGGATCCCTAGTTTCCTTGTGTATGCCACATCCTGTCATATGCTAATAACTCAATTTCCTCTTTATCATTTGCCGTTCAAATTTTAAATATTATTATTGTCTTTTCTATTTTCTATGTCTTTTCTATTCCCCCTTTATTTATCATAATGAAAGACCAGTTCCGTATTTCCCGTCATTGTCTGTAACCATTTAACCTTATGTCCTAGTCTATTTCTATGTTACCTTGGTCTTATATTCTTTCCCAGAGTCTGGCACCTCTTACTCTAACTCAGTATTTGCAAACCTAGCATCCCTATCCCTGCCTCGTTGCTCCTTGACCCGACCCTGCATTATTTTTAATTTGAGCTCTCTCAGGAGGTACCGGAAACACTGAAAGAGGTCCTGAAAACAGCTGTAAGGACCTACCACGAGTTGGAGCCCAGTTGCAGGAGATGGCGCACACCCTTGCAAAATAACACTGCTCAGAGTGACAGGATGGAGGAATCACTTGAGCAGTGAGAGTGTGCACAGGGGCAAAACAGGTACGCAGTACAGACAGGGATATCCAGAAGCAGAGTCAACAAAATGCAGAGGTCAGGGCCAGCAGACAGGGTTCATAAAGGGTTAATTCCAAAGCAGAGGTCAAAGTCCATGAAATCATGAATAGACTTACAGCACATCCAGTAGGAAAAACATACAACCAGATACTGAGCTGGAGGTGAGGCTGACCTTTAAAGCCTGTTGATGAGGCCAGGTGAGGAAGGCAGGGTTCAGCCCATAACAGAACTAGGTGATTAAACATCAGTGAGTTCAAGTACAGCCAGGCCTCCTAAAGGGGCATCCATGTCTTGTGGTCTGTGGGACTCTGGGCGATGCCTGACAATGACTGAGATGGGCAAACAAAACACACCCTTCTTGTGTACACAACACACCAAACATACTTTTATATAAAAATTGGGTTTGTTGTTGGAGATGTTTTTGTCAGGCCCCATCCAGGCTGCGGAGCTGCATGTCTTTTCTTTCCCTGTCTTGCTGTGGTCCATTTCTGGATTTCCGTATGTTCTGTCCTGAACCTCTGATTCCTGGATTCTAGTTCTGCTCTTTGCTTCCGCTCTGTTTCCTTTATAAGGTGTGACCCACCAGTTATGTTTGTCTCAGTCTGCAGGCTAAAGGTATGTCTCTCTGATATGTGTTTAGATTCCATGTTTAGTTTGTTTAGCACCTCTGTAGGCAGGGTTTAGTGCTAGGACCCACCGTATACTGGAGTACTTTGGCGTAGTGGTGGGCTTACCATACTATGGCCATATGATGTGACGGAATCTCC
This sequence comes from Spea bombifrons, assembly GCF_027358695.1. Lineage (NCBI taxonomy): Eukaryota > Metazoa > Chordata > Amphibia > Anura > Pelobatidae > Spea > Spea bombifrons. Next base: position 23,371,907 of record NC_071092.1, on the reverse strand, counting down.
AATTATTATCACATAGCCCTAGGCTAGTCCAGTATTTATGTATGCCTTGTCTGTTATGCTTCTCCTGTACTCTGCTTAGCTTTCATCCGCTGCTATGTCAGAGCACTGGTATGTGGCTGCACAACCCTAGGTGCTCAACACTCAGGTGCGTGCAGTCGCCCTGCACCAGGCCCTCTCCAACTCTGCTACTGTACAATAACTCCTGAACTCCATCTTTGGGCGCTCTGGGTCATTACGGTCATCTGTATGGACCCAGTTCCTGACAGTTTTATTGATTATACAATAAAATATAATGTTGTTTTACATCTTTTGTCAACAGACCTGAACAAATAAAAGAATATCAAAAAAATAAATAAAAATAAAGATTATTATCTTTTATTTATATAGCACCAACAATTTAAGTAGAGCTTCTTACAATACATTTATTCAAGGGGTATGACAAGACTAGAATTGACAGACTAAGACAAACCAATACATTAGGTGGAGAGAGCCCTGCTCGCAAGCTTACAACCTTGAGGGAATGAGGTGAGGACAAACATAAGGCACAGAGAAAGGTGAGAGGTACTATGGGGTTGTACCTCTCACCTGTGGTGTTGTACCTCTCACCAGTGACAGGGAAGTTCTAGGAGCTAAGATTGTATTCTTCTCTGAGATGTTTCTTGAATGTTTGGAGGGAGGGTGGAAGCTGAAGGTTAGGTGGAAGTAGGTTCCAGAGATATGGGGCAGCACAAGTGAAATCTTGTAGATGGGAAAAGGTGAGAAGTGAGGCGGAGAGCCTTAGCCCATGGGAAGAACGTAAAGTAGGGGAGTATTTGTTTATGAGTGCAGAAATGGAGGAGCAGTGCTATGGAGAGCCTTATATGTTAGTACCAGGATTTTAAATTTAATTCTAAAGGTAATAGGGAACCAGTGAAGGATTCCACAGAGTGGGGAAGCAGAAGAGGAGCGGCGTGCAAGGAAGATAAGTCTAGCAACAGCATTTAGGACAGACTGCAAAGGAAAGATTCAAGACAGTGGAATGCCAACCAGAAGAGTGTTGCAGTAGTCAAGATGGGAAATGATAAGTGAATGAACAAGAGTTTTTGTGGATTCTTGGGTGAGGAAAGGGCGGATACGAGAGATGTTTTTTAGGTGCAAGTGGGAGGATCTTGCGAGGTACTGAATGTGAAGGATGAAGGAGGTCTGAGTCAAGGATGGGTAATAAAGATGTGCTCCAGTTAGGTCTCTGCCCCATCTCCAGTAATGGCTTGATACATATAAGTGACTTAATAAGTATGATTACACAATGCTGTGGAATAAAAACAAACAGAAAAGAAACATTAAAATGCAGAATGAGGCTAGAAGAGAAGGACAGAGTGGAAAAAAAGCCACTGGACTTTGGCACCCTAGCTTCCATGGTGACCTTCTGCCGCTGACTAACCTTACATCTTTCCTCGTAGTTAAACTTCCAGTAGAAAACTATTTTGAAAATGTTTGTACTAAAATATGTTGCAGACATACACAATAATAGAGAAATGCTACATTGGTATATGGATGACAAATCTTTTGCATTAGTACCCTAGTCTCTTGATCCCGACCCAGATGACCTTGTGTATTATCCAGAGATGACAGTAAAACCTGGACAAAGCTCTTCCATCATAAAATGATAAAATTAATGTCTCTTCAATCATTTCTGGTGGCAATATATCAAACACATCACAAGATAGCACCCAGTATCTATCTTCACACTTCTTATTACTGTTATTAACGATGGGGATTAATTAGCCATAAATATCCAATGCACTCAATGTCAAGTGAGGGACATCATTAGAGGACAAGATTTTGCAAAGTGTCTTGGTCTGTCACAGCTTCTTCTCTTGAAGTGTTATAGGCTGATTAGATAATTGATCAGGTTGTTATAATACTAATTGCATACAGATTTCTCTTTTCCAAATTATACTTGAGTTATTTATGCGGCTACCTTTGTGGCGTGAAATATCGTTATTTGATATTCATCAAAGGAGAGAATATGAATGTGTTTGTTCTAATTATAATTTAGAGTTTCCAGCTGTGAACCTGTGGACAAAAAAGGTCAAATTATTTTGTAGGTGTGGTATTTTGTTTCTGTGAAACAAATGACTAGCCTTTTATACCACTCTCTGCAAAACCCAGGGGGGGTGTACACACCATTAGCGATAACACCATGCACCTTATCATTACAAGCCGGCACCGGGACCGAACAGGGAGACTCGCCGTAGAGGAGAGAGAGAGAGAGGGGCGCCGAGCGGGTAAGCGAAAACCACTCAGTGCCCCTCTCTCTCTCTCTCCTCCGCTTCAAAAAAAAAAAAAAAAAGCGCTTGGGGCGGCAAAGTGCCGCCCCTTCTAAAGTGCCGCCTGGGGCAATTGCCCCAGTCTGCCCCATTATAGGGCCGGCCCTGCTCTTAAGCTGTTTGGACACAAAGATGTCAGAGGCAAGCTGTTTGAGGATAACACTGGCACTGTTAAGCTGTTTGGGCACAAAGATGGCACTGTTAAGCTGTTTGGGGACAAAGATGTCAGAGACAAGCTGTTTGGGGACAAATATGGCAGTGTCAAGCTGGTTGGTAACAAAAATGGTAGTGTTAAACTTGTTGGGGACAACTGTGGCACTGTTAAGCTTTTTGGGGACAAAGATGACAGAGATAAGCCAATGACTCCAATAACTAGGAAAGAGAGTTTGCCTATAGTAGCGTTTTTTTCAACTGCATTTTGAAACGGAAGGCAAGACATTTACAAACCACTATACTAGTTTATTAAATTGGCCTTGTGTCATGTTTTATTTACTGCACATTGCTTTAATAATTTCCTTATGTTCCATTGAATAGACAGATTAGCGCCTAGAGCTACCTAACTGCACTCTATGCTTCCTTATTGTGTGCATACAGTATCTAACTGGATTATTTTAACATGTAATCTTTTAAAAAATATGTTATCTTGACATTACAAATATTACTATATCCAAACTTTCATCTATATTTATTTGTGTAGCGAAAACTCATTCTTTCTTTCATCCTGTATTATTCTTACAGCTTTGTCTCTCTTCATAAAGCTGATGCTGTACTCTCTCTCTCCCGTTACACACATCAGCTGTTTGTGTTGTGTGCGTTTGACCCCTGTCTATCATAGTTGTCTAACCTTGCACATATTGAATTCACTGTATCTAGTGGGAAACAGATAGGGAGTGACAGCCCGTCAGATATTATCATGGGGCTGATGACTAGAAGTGAGGCTGTAGTTGGACAGGACCCCAGCTGCAAAAGTAAACTCATCTGTAGCAGGCAGGTGAGAACAACGAGAGGTTGTTCTTGTTTGATTTAAACCTCCTTTACCGTGGTGTGAATCGGGCAAATTGACTATTGTAGAATGTGATGAGAGAAACATGTGGCTCCAGATCTGTCAGCCTGTTCACAGCGGGGGAAAACATTTAACACTGAAAGTGTTGAATAATAAAATTCCCACCGTACTCAGTCACTATGAGTTGTAGTTTATAGTAGCAGAGGCCCCAACTGCTGTAATAATTAACATAATTAGAAGGGTTATGTTGTATAGCAAAATATGAGTTAAAAGTTAATACTAAGTCACTATGTATATATACAGTCACTGGCCACTTTATTAGGTACACATTGTTAGTACCGGGTTGGACCCCTTTTTGCCTTCAGATCTGCCTTCATTTTTCATGGCATACTTTCTACAAGGTGCTGGAAAAAAATGGTACTAAGGGGCCCAAAGTGTGCCAAGAAAATGTCCCCCCACACCATTACACCACCACTACTAGCCTGAACTGTTGATACAATGCAGGATGGATCCATGCTTTCATGTTGTATACGCCAAATTCTGACCCTGTCATCTGAATGTAGCAGCTGGACCGGACAACCTTCTTCTGTACGAATTGTAGCCTCAGTTTCCTGTTCTTAGCTGACAGGAGTGGCACCCAGTGTGGTCTTCTGCTGCTGTAGCCCATCTGCTTTAAGGTTCGACATGTTGTGCGTTCAGAGATGGTATTCTGCATACATTGGTTGGAACAATTGGCTGTTTTAGTTACTGTTGCCTTTCTGTCATCTCGAACCAGTCTGCCCATTCTCCTCTGACCTCTGACATCAACAAGGCCTTTTCGTCCACACAACTGCCGATCACTGGATATTTTCTCTATTTCGGACCGTTCTCTGTAAATTCCCAGTAGATCAGCAGTTTCTGAAACCAGCCTGTCTGGTACCAACAAGCATGCCTCGTTCAAAGTCACTTAAACCCCCTTTGTTCCCAATTCTGATGCTCGGTTTGAACTTCAGCAAGTTGTCTTGATCACATTCGTGCCTAAATGCATTGAGTTGCTGCCATGTCATTGGCTGATTAGCTATTTGTGTTAACAAGCAATTGAACAGGTGTACCTGTATATATATATAAAGATTTCTTGCACTAAATATGATATGAAAAGGTTTCAGTACAGAGGCACACTCCTAAATTATGTGACCTTTTACTAAATCCACCTGTGAACCAAAACTCACCTGTGAAAACAAAATCATTTTTGTGCAAAAAAATCTTTAAAGAAGGTTTAAAACTGTTAAAATGTATTAATATGCAGATTTGGTAAAGATTATATATTTATTGGCTAACTGAAGTATAATAAATTGCAAGCTTTTAAAGACTAGGTCTCTTCTTCAGGCTTATTATAAAAGGTATCAGATTTGCTTTTTTTCTTTCCATGGATAATATGGTACAGTTCGAAACCTTTATCAAACATTTTTAATGTAATGTTTGTTCACATTAACCAAGTATTAGACGAGTTCTGTTTTTAGTGCACTGAGTGGGCTACTTTATAAAGAGCTCTACGTGAGGATTACAGTATAACAGGCTAACTATGTTTTTTACTAAATGTTTTCCCCTATTGTTTCTTTTGGTTAAACATCAGGTGTCAAAGCACTTTCCACATTTTGATTGTACCTTTCTCCCACAATAGGGTTACAATGTGTTTCCTGGTTATGAAATATTGGACCAGCGATTGTCTCAAAGTAACAAAGCTACTAATGTGTGGGTACCTGTTGCCATGAGTGTATTTTATGGCATACTGATCTTAAAAACTCATAACACCCAATTGCTACTAAATATAAATGGCAATTATGAAAGCAACACCCACAGATATGAAAGTTAAACTGACTGCACTTAAAATACTTACATTTGGACTGCTTACAAATTATGAATTATAATGGATATTTATTTTTTAAAGTAGTAACATATGACTGTCACCCACAGCGTAGAAGGAGACACCGATATCAGGTAGGACCGAAAAGGAATAAAAGTCCAACAAGCCGAGATCAGGATACCAGAAGTCAGGAGTAACAAAGAACAAGCCAGATCAGCAACAGGAAATAAACGGAACGTGTACTGAGGAATAGGGACTATCAGGATCGGCACGACCATCAGAAGGCAAGGACTGAAGGTTTCTGAGTCCTTTAAATAGGATAAGAGTCTTAGGCGCCAATAGGAATTCTCCAGCCAAATTTCAAAGGTCCGTTACGTCACTTCCGCCCCACGGCCACCTTGAGTGTGGCGTGTTCGTAACCTCCCTATATAAGGTGAGGTAATTTCCGCCGGCACCACTAGGTGGCATGAAGAGGATTGAGACTCCAGCAAGGAGGCGGGAGGTCTTCCTTGTCTTCGCGGCGGCTGAGTAGAGGCGGGCGTATCCCCCTTCTTCACGGGGGCTGAGGCTGCTGTGCAGAAGCAGGGGGTCTCTCCTTCCTTCCCAGCGGCAGAGACTCCTGTGCAGAGGTGGGGGGGTCTCCCCCTTCTTTGCACCGGCAGAGGCTGCTGAATGGAGGACCCGGAAGGCCTCTCTGCTAGGTATGTAACAAGACACAGTCATACAATATTGTATATTCTTACCACCACCTTACAACAACATGCACAATTTTTCACTTAATTGCAATTCTCAAATATCTCAACATTATGCTTTAAGAAACTATGTATTCTCCATATGCATAGAGTAAAAAAAGCCACTTGTTAATCAGTAATTCACTATGCACAATTAATGTTGCATGTATGGAGGTCAAATAACTGATGCATGCATAATGCAATTATTAAGGCCATTTTCTCTGGTGTCAAAAAATGTGGGACAACAGAAGGGGCATTCCAGGACAGCTCTAAAGGAGAATGATCCTGCTGAACACAAAAAGACATGCTGCCAATTTCCTATTCATCACAGGCTGTGATTCTGGCCAATTACCATATGAGTTATAGTCCAAGAGTTCTCCAGTTGGACAGCCCAGTGCATGTGTTTGCTTTGCTAATAAGCTGACAGATATGATACATATTAGACTTGTGGACATGGACCAACAATGATTCAGACAAACAAATGTTGGTTTCTTAAATTAAATTTGTTGTCACTCACCCTCTCTCTCTCACACTCTTTCAATCTCCCTCAATGCCTCCCTACTTTCTCTGCCAACCACTTCCATGTCCCTGTCTCCTTTACAGCTCTGCTTATTGTCTTGCTTTTTTCCTGTTCTTTTTTATTCTATATTATTCTTTGGTTGTCCACTTCTTCCCACTAACTGCTACATTTACAGACCACCTGGAGTACTTCCAAAAAAGTGCACACCCTCTACCTGATTGGAGAAACACAGAAAGGTTGACAGAAGTTACAATACTTTTACCAAGTCAGCAAGTGGAAACAACCATATATTTTACCTCTTTGCAACCAATGTTGTACCAGGCACATCATGAAAAGATATCTCTAGAGGTCTAATGACCCTCCCTTGATCGTGGTGATCGCCTGGGGGGTCACTGCTGTAGCAGACTGCTCCATGACTGGAGTGGTCAGCCTACAGCAGATTCCCTTCACTTCTTTACATTTGACAATACCATGCATGGATACAGTTAAATGGCAAAGGTGGTGCCTGTCTCTATTCTCTGCCTCTTTCCATCTAACTGTGATCATAAGGGGGAGAGAGATAGAAAACAGAAATAGTCATTCAATGAATTTTTAATTTTTACCTGAGCCTAAGGGGTTGATTTTATATAAATAATTTTAATGCATATATATTAGAGTGAGGGTAGTTTGTTAGTGGGGAATTAGATAGGATTTAAAAAAAAAAAAAAATCAGAAAACTTCAAAACGAAAAAAATTTATAAACATTGTTTTTTGTATTTTTAACATTTATATTAGCTGTGGATAAATTATATACCTGCAAAACTGCAAATAAAGGTATTTTTTTATCCCATTTTTAATTGTTTTTATAAAAAATGTCATAAATATGGATTATTTTTTATTTTATTTTTTTACTTGTCTCAAAAAAGATATCATTTTTGTAGGTACACTAAATGAAAAAAAAGTAAAAAATGGTTGAAGAAAGACATACCAAAAACACAGAAATTGCTCTGGCCCTATAGTATAAAAATCCCTGTTCCTTAAGGACCTAATAGTGCCTTAAGGCACTTCCTGTCAGTTAGGGGTGGGGCTAAGCATAAAAAAGTTATTGACATATTTACTTTACATATTTAGTAAATTTATTTGAATGGTTTTTTTTTTAGAAAAAAATAGGAAACCAAGAATTAGCTAGGTTTTACCAGGTTAGAGTAAAATTAAAACATAAAAATCATGTATTCTGGGTAATGTCTTCTACACAGTTCCAAACAGATAAACAAAGAAAGCAATTGAGTTAAGAAATTATTGAATTCAAATTTCCTTAGACAACTTTGTTTAATCAGTAACTAATACATTTTCCCCAGGCTTTCTTCTAGCACTCTTCTAGCACTCCACTACTTTGTAGTACACTACTACCTCAGCAACCTATTGGCAAGCTGTGAGCCTTAAGTAATTCAATGCAGCCCCCTGGACTGTCAGAAAGGGGGAGCATGACTGTTGGCACAAAAGTGAAAAGTTCAATCTTTGGGCAGGAAAATGTGTTGCAAGTATGTTGCAAATGTGTGACATATAACTAGGGCTTACCATGGGACAGTTGCTTCTGTTGGTGACAGCAAGCAGCTTTGCGTCCAGCAGCATGGCTTCAGACCAGCATTTCTTAAAACTAACGTCAGGGTCTCTCTAATGGAGATAATATAGAGGACCCAATCAGCACCATTGGACCTTTAGCAGGAGACAAGCCGGAGTCTACCACCAGAGGCATCGAGACGACGTCCCAAGTGATCCAGGCCCCATCACATCTGAGCCTAAGTTCGCCAGGACCAGCAACGCGAGAGGGAAAGGATGACATCTGCCACGATGGGAGCGCCAGAGGGAACGGAGGCAGGATACAGCCAGATCGATGTGTGTGGGGCTGACCTGCCAGGGGTCGCCCACAGCAGAAGCCCCCACTTCACAGACGGTTGAAGGAGGGGGGTGGTAGATGGCGCTCCATCCTGCCTTCAACATAGGAGACAGCAGTGGTGCGAGCGTGCTGCAGCGCCAAGTGATGCGTAGGAGGGAGGCAGGGGCCGGGCTATTATGGCAGCCTCCAGCGATATCTCTCCTGATGCTGCTATACGGAGTAGGAGTGCAGTGAGCAGATGTCGGGAGCAGGGGCGTACAGGTGTATTTGCCAAATTCACAAATTTGTAAACTGTATGTCAACTGGGAAAAAAACTAGAAATCTGAAAAATAAATTATTAATGTATAAATAAATTAAAGTTTAAATAAATAACATTTACTGAACAGATATGCTACAGCATAACTCCTATAGGTATATAGTAAGCTAGACATTGAAGGTGGTACAGCATAACTTTCATTACTATACACTTAGCCAATGCAGCATAACCCCTATCACTATACACTAAGCCAGACATTAGGCCTTACTGTGTGAGGAAACTCTCTTTTCCCACCCAGGTTCCTGCTTCCCCTGGTCGGAGAAGACAGTTTCCTCACACAGTGTGCAAGCTCCACAGCGGCAAGCTGCGGGTCTGTGTTAGGTGGGCTGCGTTAGACTCCCCTGATGAGTGGCACCCAGGCTGGACCACCATCCCCCTTAGTTACACTACTGGTTCTGATGACTCACCAGCATCCACAGCATCAGAAAGGAGATCCACTTTACAGTTATTTGATGTTCTTCCCCAATTCCCCAGTTCAATGACAATTGTATGGGTGCTGATGCTGACCTGGCAAAGGTCCTCAGAGGGTTGTTGAATAGGATAAGACAGATCCCCATTAACTTCTGAGTTATTGTTGCCCCCCCCCCCCTCCATTGCAGGTACATAATATTTGTGAGATGGCACCGTTGAGCAAGCATGTTGCTTTAGATAATAAAAAGAAGATTTGTAAGAATGAGTTTGTGGATGTGCTGTCTTTAGTTCCAGTTGATAAGGAGGCTACTAATAAGCCTAGGAGGTCAGATCAGATTAAAGGAGACAAGAGAAAGCAGATTTCAAGCACTTTTGGAAACTGGCTGCAGGGGTTTGCAGTTTTTGCTAGCATATTGTGTAGGTGTTTTCTAGAGAAAGGCTCATCTTTATTTGCTTATTTGGATCTTATTTGTGGTGTGTACACAATCTATGTTGGGCAACGGTGGTTCAAGTATGACTAGCAGTTTCGCCAAAAGATGGCAGTGCACCAAGGTTTGAGATATTGCTTTTGCTCATGATTTCCAATAGGCATGCTTCAAGGTCAAGAGCAGGGGCGTAACTATAAACCACCAGGCCTTAATGCGAAAATTCAACCTGAGACCCCCAACTTCAACAGCTAGTCTGTGCCTTCTTTGCCCCTTGCCTCCTTCCAACATAAAACATATGTAAACACAAAATTGCACACACTTACTCATACTAACACTCACTGCATCTCACCCCACTTAAACATCCATGCACACACAAGTACACACCTATGCGCAAACACACACAGGTACATATCCATGCTTACACATACAAAAGTACACATTCATGCTCACATACAAACACACATCCATGCTTACACACACACAATTACATATCCATGCTCACACATACACACAACACATCCATATTCAAACACAATTACACATCCATGCTCACACACTCACTATCACAATTATACATCTATGCTGACATGCAAAAGTACACATCCATGCTCTCACCCACAAAAGTACACATTAATGCTCACACACAATTACACATCCATGCTCACAGACACACTAACACAATTACACATCCATGCTTATACATACACACAATTACACATCCATGCTCACACTAACACAATTGCACATCCATGTTCACACACAAAAGTACACATCCATGCTTACATGCATACATATACACTCACTGGCCACTTTATTAGGTACACTTGTTCAACTGCTTGTTAACACAAATAACTAATCAGCCAATCACATGACACGCAACTCAATGCATTCAGGCATGAACGTGATCAAGACAACTTGCTGAAGTTCAAACCGAGCATCAGAATGAGGAAGAAAGGGGATTTAAGTGACTTTGAACGTGGCATGATTGTTGTTGGTTGAGTATTTCAGAAACTGCTGATCTACTGGGATTTTCACACACAGCCATCTCTAGGGTTTACAGAGAATGGTCCAAAAAGAGAAAATATCCAGTGAGAAGCAGTTGTGTGGACAAAAATGCCTTGTTGATGTCAGAGGTCAGAGTAAAATCGTCAGACTGGTTCGAGATGACAGAAAGGCAACAGTAACTCAGATAACCACTCGTTACTACCAAGGTACGTACAATACGTCGAACCTTGAAGCAGATGGGCTACAGCAGCAGAACACCACGCCGGGTGCCACTCTTGTCAGCTAAGAACAGGAAACTGAGGCTACAATTTGCACAGGCTCACCAAAATTGGACAATGGAAAACTGGAAGAACGTTGCCTGGTCTGATGAGTCTCAATTCCAGCTGCGACATTCAGATGGCGTAAACAACATGAAAGCATGGATCCATCCTGCCTTGCATCAACAGTTCAGGCTGGTGGTGTAATGATGTGGGGAACATATTCTTGGCACACTTTGGCCCCCTTAGTACCAACTGAGCATAATTTAAATGCAAATGCCTACCTGAGTATTGTTGCTGATCATGTCTATCCCTTTATGACTAAAGTGTACCCATCTTCTGATGGATACTTCCAGCAGGATAATGCACCATGTCACAAAGCTTACATCATCTCATACTGGTTTCTTGAACATGACAATGAGTTCACTGTACTCCAATGGCCTCCACAGTCACCAGGTCTCAATCCAATAGAGCACCTTTGGGCTGTGGTGGAACGGGAGATTCACATCATGGATGTGCAGCCAACAAATCTGCAGCAACTGCGTGATGCAATCATTTCCATATGGACCAATATCTCTGAGGAATGTTTCCAGCACCTTGTAGAAAGTATGCCCATCTTCTGTTATAGTTCGGTAAAAAGACTAGATCTGACTATCCTACTTAAAGCAGCAAATAATTTTAAACTCTTTCGACACATAGAAACTATTATACATATACATGCATATTTTTAGTCATGAAAATCTGTTGTGTTTATGTTTCTGGAGGTGGCCATCACTTACTCAGATAATAAATATGGGCAATTAGTTGGCAGAAGCACAAAGCAAGCTGGTTCTTTAGATATATGCATCCAATATTTGAAAACAAAAATCTTGTTTTCAAGTTTTGTTTGCCTTAGGTTATTTCCGCATTGCTGTAATATAAACATTTCACTGCAGGGCAGCACTTTGTGGATGTAGCACATAGACAATGAACAGCCTCTGATCAAATGTAGTAGAAGCTAATATAGTGAATTAATTTAAACATGCATGGTGTAGATGTAAAGCTACCCTAACACATGTAGAAAAAAAAACTTTTCACCTGTGTAAATGTGCAAAAGTATTAGTAGTCCTACGTCTTTGTAAAAAACACATTTACAAAGTCGTAGCACTACTAATTCCCCCTATAAGAAGTGCGTTTCTCCCCATATACTTTGTTACATCCTAGTTAAATTATTGTTAAATGTATGTTGCATCCTTGTCCCTAAACCTTTTCATTTCTAATGTAACCTCATGTATGTTAGCCTTCATCACAGTATTAAAGCCTTTATTTTCTTATAAGCCAAAAATATGTGTATCCTGGAAATGTGAGCACTATAAAACATTATAGTATGTAAAAACTACTTCCACTGCAAAGGAGATACACTTCAGAGTAATTTACTCATATATTAAGGAATCAGTCATTTAGCCATCAGTAAGTTAACTTCATTAAAACTACAAAAAAACCCTGATGAAATTAATAGACTGTTTGGTAACTTATACAAGAGAATTGGGCAAATGTTTGTTCCCAACATCCATAAAATTTGCATTTGTGCCAATGAACTTTGGCAGATCCTACAGGTCCTTCCTAAGTGCTTGCCCAACGGTAGTTTTGTTAGGAACTTTCCATTACCTCTCCCATAAACATCCATGCTCGCTAGTGGCCAGTGTAATATTTTATGTTTGATGTAAATGGCGGCTGGATGCCAATGGTTTCTTGGCCATGGGCCTTCAAGTGCCAAGGCCATGTTTTATACCCAGTCCAGTTGTCTCTGTGAAGTTTTACTGAAAATGTTAGTACATTAACCATGCATAATGCATGCATATAAATTAAATCTAAGCTTTTATGGTAGACACTTCCTGTTCATCTATATGTAACACTGCATAATCACAACCGTCAGGAAGTAATGGAGGCCAAGCAACATTACTTCCTTACACAGGCCCATCATTGAGCACATCAAATGAGTTAATGCACTGGAGCAGAGTTCCCAATGATTTAACCTCTTTGTGACTGGACAGTTTTTTCAAATTTTGTACCCTCCGTGGTTATTTTAACATCCCTGCATTGTTTCTGTTTAGCTGTAATTTTATTCCTTCTCATTTACTTTACTCGTGCAAATTGCATATTTTTTCTTCAGGATAAGAAGGGGTTTCTTTAGATACTATTATTTTGATCATATGATATAATGCCTTATAAAAATATGGTGCAAAATTAAGCAAAAACCCTTTTGTGAATTTATTTGAAAAATATTTTATTCATCCACTACAGCTAATGAAAAAACCTGTTAAATAGATTCCCAAAAATTGCCCAGAGTTTATAAATACCCAATGTTTTTGTTTTTTGGGGGTTTTTTATGTGCTTTTTGGGGGCAAAAAGTACACATAGCGTATTGCTGTTTCACCATTTTCTTTTTTTTTTTCTCCAAAATTAGTGATAGTGACGTTGCAATACTGATATCTGTCATGAATTCCTGAATCATCCCGTGGACAACCAGAGGTATTCTCCTACACTTTAGTGACAACACAAAGAGCCTTTCCAAAGATGACCCCCAGTATGATTTTGAAATGTACCCCCTAATTACCCATTTTCAGAGTAGTACGCATCATCAGCATGCCTGCCGCATTACCAGCCGTCAAGGATACACAGACAGCTGTGATCGATCAGCCATCCGGATCCAGGTATGTACATGCCTCTCTGGACCTCCGCACCAACAGACGGGCGGCTGTCTGCCGGCAACGGATCCCAATGCTGTGACATCAGCCTGCACCAATGCCTACAACAGGTATATGGGAGTTGATTTGGCAGATCAGCTTTTGCAGCCATACCTCATCATGAAGACTAAGGCATGGTATACATGCATACATACATGTACTATATATTTACATACATATATAGTATACATACATGATGCAGATTTCAACCCATAAAGCATTTTTTATTTTTTAAAAAGGCAAACCTCACCAAAAGAGCCACATTTTTACAGTTTCAGATGGAGTTAATTAGAAATATTTTATAGCAAGATGACCCTGGCCCTTCAGTATCTCCAGGAAATGTTGCACGTAGTGGGGCAGCCCTTTTTCCTTTCAAATTGCCTCCAATATAAAACAAATCAAGAAACTAAGAAACAGTGCAGGGTGTGCTATGCCAAAGGATACCGGAAGAACACAACTCTTTATTGTCCTGATTGCCCCGATAAGCTTGGTCTGTGCATTGGCAGCTTTTTTAAGGAGTACCATACAGTTTTTGATTACTGAAAATTTTTATTTAGTTTATGTATTCCCTCTTTTCCCCAATCATGTTAATGTTAATGTTGTTAGTTTCACATCACTTTTTTATGGTTAATGCTATGTTTCAGACTTGCAGAAACCAGTGCACTCTCATACAGCTGATGAATAACAGGATTCAAGGCAGGTTGTGCATTAAGATGCTTTATTATAAAATTAATACCAAAAGGTGCAAAAAGCTAAGAGTACTGCTTGACGTGGTTCGCATCTGAGTGCTTAATCGTAATTTCTCTTAGTATCATGTATAAATACATCTCTAATTACTGCTGAACATATCACACTTGTGCCTGATTACAATATAAGTAAACACCTAGACTTGATCACTGTGGATACATTGTATCACTCTATTGAATACTTTGTGTATGTAAAACGAAAGATGCTAAATTTAATATACCGTATTTGCTCGAATATAGCTCGAGATCGTCTTAAAATTGGACTTCAAATAGAGGTCTGACTATAAGACTAAGATCGAGATCCCCCGCAGCGCTGCAGGGGACCTGAATGCTCCTCTCTGGTAACCTCCGCTGCTGCTGGCACTTCCTCTGGGGCTTCTATGACTGAGCATGACATGAGCGTGACATGACCTTCTGGTGCTCCATTGTAGAAGCCCCAGCGGAAGTGCCAGGCGGAAGTGGAGGTTGTCTATGGGCATCGCGTAGACATTCACCAGCTGGCAGCCTGGGGTCAGATGTGCATAAAAAATATGAAAAAATAGTTTATATGCGAATTGATATTTAATGGTAAAACTTTTTCCTATAGGGTGGTCTTATATTGTACGCTTAGAAGAAAAAAAGAGTTCAAAACAAGCCCTTCTAATATAAAATATATTTCTTTATTATACAAAGATATAAAAACACATACAGCACTCAAATATTGGACAAGAAAGTCTCCTAGAGACTAATCCGAGCATGTGAAGGTACTAAAATTGCATATATTAACTGGCCTGTATGCCTTATGGCAGTAATATCAATCAGACTAGGGTGTTGTCGCATCAATTACTCACTATGGAGTGCACAAAAACAACATCATGACCTGTATCGATTACCACATATTATTCCATTGCAAATCGCATATATGTATAGATAATCCGATAATAGCTATTAAATATTACCATATTACCATAAAGTGCTACAGTGCTTACCCATTTTGTAAATATAACCTCCGCTTCCCCTACGCCGTTTCGGTTCTCCTTTCTCAAGGGGCCGCTGTTATTCCTCCATTGTGTAGGTTAATTTATATTCCTCCCACAGGAAGTTACGTGTTGGATGCAATTTGGCGCCGGTACCACGTCTCCTCCCAGTTATTCACTGCCCCGCATCCGGCGCTTTTCCCATAGTGCGCGGACTCGAGACTGGCTACATCGAGCATGCACACACAGGTCAAAACATCGGGCAAAGACAGGACCTCTGGGCTGATACCGCCGCGTCGGCACACTACAATCCAACATGAAACCAGTCTTGCCTTTTACTTATCCTCACTCCTAACCAAAGGGACATTACGCCAAAAAAAGGACTAAAGTGCATACAGTGCATAATTCAAAAAAACTTTTGATAATTGCATAATTATCTTTCCTTTAATTATCATCTCATGTGAACCTATTTCTTTTAGTTATTATAAATTCATGATCATGTAATAATATATAAATTAATATGTAAATAATATTTATACCAGTGACAATAATTCATACATATATAAATAATTAAATACATTGTAATAAAATTATTTAATCAGTGTAAATATATATATATTAAAAAAAAAATTCAAATAATCACGTGTTATTGTGATAAGTGCATGACTACATAATATATTATTCACTCTTCTTTTTTTTTCTAAATTAATATTCAAATTTTGGGGGGGTCATCTGATTATCAGGGTCATCTTATAATCAAGCAAATACGATAATAAAAGTGTCTGCAGTACCGGACCCAGGGGTTAAAGTTTCAAACAAAATAATGATGATTACTTAGTGGGGTAATTATAACCCATATAAAATATAAAAAATATATATCATCACCAAATAAAATAAAAATAAAGTAAAATAAATGTGTCAAAGAAAACATTTCATAAGCATATAATTAATATGTATATAAAATGTACACATTAATATATATATATATATATATATATATATATTATGCAGGATAACTGAAATTAATTAAATAGTTTAACTGTTAAAAGATAAATAAAGTAATGTCATAACATAATTTTATATGGAGAATCTGGGTTCCTACACTCACAGACTCCTTATAAAATAAAAACCCTATTTTATATAAAGTCAGAAGCATTATATAAAAACATAAATATTAAAAACAAATAAACACAATTATAAACCAATCTCAACATGTATACAAGCATTATACACAGACACAGATAAATATATAAATCAAATATACTTTTAATTAACTATATTTAATTAAATGTAAACATAAAGAATGGTAGAATACCATATAAACAATTTTTCTATAAAGATAAAATCAGTCAGATTCTGGAACAATGTCATGCAAAATTATTCACCCTCACTGGCTTTTACCTATTTTGTTGCATTACAATCTGGAATTAAAATGGATTTTTATTTGGATTTCATGTAATAGACATACATAAAATAGTTCAAATTGGTGAAGTGAAATGAAGAATTTTTTTCTCGATAGTTTTAAAATTATAGGGATAGACATTGTTACCCCACATTGGCGCGGAGGAAACATTAAAGAAACGCTCGCTAAACGAGAAACAGAGTGGATAAGTTCCAGACACACAAAAAAGGGGGACTAAATATGGAACTCGATATTTTAGCTTTTATGGACTAGCTCATCTCTCATAAATTTTTATGGTTATATAATTTTAACTTCATATTTACATCTACATTTATATTTACATTTATATTTATTCATATATATTTTTATTACATACAATATTCACATATTTTAATATCTCATATATTATTTTAGGTTTAATTTTATTTTTATATTTATATATATTTAATATAAACATCCCTATAATCCTCTAACAAATAATTTTTTCATTTACTTTTTATAATCTTATAAATCCTGCAACCTATTAATCTCATAAGGATTTAAATATCATGATTTTTAAAATATTTTAAATACATAATTTAATATACGTCTTATAATAATTTATTTAAATATACACAATACACAACAGCACTCATAAATATACATAATTCTTATACATCCCTATATTTTTATCTATGGAGACACTTCCTTTATGGATTTTAGAACAACAATAGAATTTTCTAATCCCTTAATATTTATATTGATTTCATTTAAGTGATAGCAGATATCCTGATCTCTATAATATTTACACTATACCTAATTCATAATAATCTCATTCACATCACTACACAACAAATTATATTCATATTTACATTTTATTTCACAGAACCACAGACAAAATATACTTTAGACACTTAATTTATTCATTTTATTCACATTTAAATAACAGACTGTCACGTACAAGTAGTTTGGAGACACCATGGTCAGGTAGGCCTCCAGGACAGAACAGTTCAGACAAGCCGAGGTCAGGATTCCTGAGAACAGGATAGCCGGTATACGTAGCCGAGGTCAGGATTAAGGAGATCAGGATAAACGATAAACAAGCCGAGGTCAGGATACAGGATAACAACGTAGTCAGGCAAGCCGAGGTCAAACACAGGAATCAAGTAGGTAAACGCTATCTGGGTGCTAGCGCAAGGCATAGACGACCATCAGAAGGCAAGGTGAAACTGGTCTGAGGGGTTTAAATGGAGAACCGCGGAGGAAGTCAGAATCTCCCATCAGCCCCTCATGACATCACTTCCGGTGTCTGTGACTCGCGGCCATCTTGTGGATGGCGTAATCTCCCTTCATAAATTCCAGCAGTATGCGAGTTCGCCACTAGAGTTCGCGCCCGCGCAGCAGCAGGATGCCGTGTACCAGGAGGTCTGCCTCTCCTGCGCGGCACTTCAGAGGAAGGCAGTGGAAGCGGCCTTGTGGTGGAGGGGGGGCTCCCTCTCCCTCGTGGCGGCTGCTGCGGAGGTGGCCGTGCGGTGGAGGGGGGTCTCCCTCTCCTTCGTGGTGGCTGCTGGGGAGGTGACCGTGCGGTGGAGGGGGGTCTCCCTCTCCCACGCGTCGGCTGCTGCGGAGGTGGCCGTGCGGTGGAGGGAGGTCTCTTCCTCGTGGAGGCTGCTGCGGAGGTGGCCGTGCGGTGGAGGAGGGTCTCCCTCTCCTTCGTGGTGGCTGCTGCGGAGGTGGCCGTACGGTGGAGGGGGGTCTCCCTCTCCTGCGTGGCGGCTGCGGCAACATGGGGGCCGAGGGCAGGTGAGTAACACAGACAAATTGATTTCTGTGATATTCAAATCACATCTCACTATAATAAATTAAATAATTATTTAATTTTAAACACTTTGTTTTTTATCTAATAATCACCGTCACAACTAAATATATCTATATTGCACAATTAAAACTGCAAAATGAATGTTTATATTTAATATAAGCATACACAAATATATACACAAGTTAAATGTTCTTTTGGCAGACTTGTCTTTCTCTTTGTCTTTTCTCCGTCTTCTCTCCGTTTATTTTTTCACTTTCGGGTATGGAAGCCGAATGTATTTTCACTTACCTGCTTGATTACTCCTAACCGCATGTTCTTTTAACCCCCACCCCCGTGAGGATCGTATTATGATCATTCCAAATAAAAGCTGAACCGCCCACGTTCTCAAGAGGACTTTATTGACACGCACACGGAGGGTTGGAGACACATGGAACGCGGCAACACCAACAGAGGAGAAGCGGATGACGTACGCGATACGCGACAGTGCGCGATGACGCACATAATACGGGACAACAATAGACGAAAAAACGGACGGCGTGGGATGACGTATATACGGAAATAGTTATAAAAAAGCACAACAACGGAACTTACCGGATCGATTATACTTCTACTGAAGAATCCAAGTCGGCGAAACGCGTTTGGAAGGATCTATTTGGATTATTCTACATCCCACAATTGGTGGACTTTTCATTTACACGCTTCAAGCACTTTGGGTGCATGGACCAAATGTGAGTGCATTTTTTACTGGTGACATTAATTCTTTACCCGGATACTGCACTATTTTAAGTTTATTTTTTAGAGTCAACAAGAAGATTATTAAAGATATTATTGCATTCAACTTGGATGGGTCTGAATCATCTATTCCACTTGTGAGTGCAACACTTTACCCACACATAAAATTGGTCTTATATTCTGCACTATATTGTTTTTGTTTTTTTCCCTTATATATATCTGCGCCCCATAATTTTTTGGTTGGTTTGAATTTCTACCAAAAGAGTGTCTTTTTGGGTTGCTGGAGTCCTATTTGGGAAGTATTATTTGTATTTACCCTTTCTTTATCACACAGCACGTGATTTTAGGTTTATTCACGTTTCTTTAATTAAATGTAAACATAAAGAATGGTAGAATACCATATAAACAATTTTTCTATAAAGATAAAATCAGTCAGATCCTGGAACAATGTCATGCAAAATTATTCACCCTCACCGGCTTTTACCTATTTTGTTGCATTACAATCTGGAATTAAAATGGATTTTTATTTGGATTTCATGTAATGGACATACATAAAACAGTTCAAAATGGTGAAGTGAAATTAAGATTTTTTTTTTTTTTTAATTCTACAAAAAAAAAAAAAAAGTAGTGCGTGCAAATGTATTCACCCCCTTTGCAATCAAGCCCCTAAATAAGATCTGGTAGACCAAGAAAGATTTCAGCTACAGCTGCCAGAAGAATTGTTCGAGGTACAAAGAAAAACCCACAGGTGACCTGAGGAGAAATGCAGGCTGCTGTGGGAAAAGATGGTGAGGTTGTTTCAAGGCGCACAATACAAAAATACGTCAAAAATAATTAGTTGCATGGTCGAGTTGCCAGAAAGAAGCCTTTATTGCGCCGCCACAGAAAAGCCCGGTTACAATATGCCCGACAACACCTTGACACGCCTCGCAGCTTCTGGCACACTGTAATTTGGAGTGACGAGACCAAAATAGAGCTTTGTGGTCACAAACATAAGCGCTATGTTTCGAGAGTGGTCAACAAAGCCTACAGTCGTGGCCAAAAGCTTTGAGAATGACACAAGTATTGGTCTGTACAAAGTTTGCTGCTTCAGTGTTCTTAGATGTTTTTGTCAGATGTTACTATGGTATATTGAAGTATAATTACAAGCATTTCATTTCAAAACATCTGGAATTCGCCCTGGCATGCTGTCAATTGACTTCTGGGATACATTCTGACTGATGGCAGCGCATACTTGTATAATCAATGCTTGGGGTTTGCCAGAATTTGTGGGTTTTCGTTTCTCCACCCGCCTCTTGAGTAATTTATTTAAAAATAAAAACAAGGCTTAACTCCTCTTGCTAATAGTTAAAGAGTTATAAAGCGTTTTTTTACTGATATTTTTACAAATGATTGTAAACTCCCAAGAGCAGGGCCCTCTTCTCCTTTACACCTTTACTCCTTTATTGTATGTGTTTCTAAATTGTTCTACTGTAACAGCGCTGCGGAATCTGCCGGCGCTTTATAAATAAATGTAATGTAATGTGCCTCCTATTTTTCCAACCTAGATACAAGCAGTAAATGCTACATTTACTGCTACAAAATCACTATAGGAAAAATGTAATCTATGGTATGCTTATGGATAATATTTTCATGCCTATAAAATTTGATTATGTACTAAAGTCCAGCACATAATACTCATTGTAAAACTAACTTACAAAGTTAGTGAAAGAAAAGTTAGTGAGAAATAGTTAGTGAAAGTGTGAGAGAGCAGGGCCACCATCAGAAATTTTGGGGACCATTCCCCATATGCCCCCCTCCTCCCTAGATGACCATCCACACCACCAGAATTTTCTTTCCCACCTATTTGGTGCCACAGGCAGGCTGATTGTGGGCAAATATGGCACAGACAGGCTGTTTGGGGTGCCACAAGCAAAAGTTTGAAATGACACATTTCATTGATTATTCTTCTAAAATATTATCTACATTGTAGAATGTTTGCAATGCAACGCACAATACATTGGATGCATGACACAATGTTTAAAGGAAAGAATCAGAGAGCATTTGACAGATATTGCAAATAAACATTTCACTTCAGGTCTGGCTAGACATTTTGCAACTTATGTACAGAGAAATATATTTTATTTTTCATTTCAAGGTTTAGAACAGGTTAAGCCCAGTCCAAGAGGAGCCCAGTCCAAGAATCACATGGATGTGGCCAACCTCCTATTCAAATTCAGCTGCTGAACTAAATAATAATTTCTTAATGGGTTACAATGATGTGTGAGAGTGTATGTATATATCAAAGTATGTTCATTCACTGGAAACAGTATACCAGGGAGTCAGGACTTGAGATATACTTTGATGGTTTAGAAAACTTTATAAAATGTAAGCACTGGGTATATAAATGCATGCAGCACACAAGTGCATGTTTTACACAGCTTAATGTGTAGAGCATAGAAGAGGCACAAATGTGATATATTTGGGTTATCAATTGCCTTAGGTCTCTCTTGTGCAGGACCTCAGGTACCTGGTCAAATAATTTCTATGTAAAATAAAACCAATTGCAGCAATTGATGTGGCACATCATGAGCTTACACGGGTGTAGAAAGTGATCTAAGGTTGTTTTCTTCTCCCAAATTGGTATTGCTGTAATGCTTTGATGTCAAAGCATTTAGCAACACTGAAATCTGCAGCAGGGGCCCCGTCTGAATGTTAGGAGCATCAATATGCGCCATATTTAATATGGCGCATATTGATGCGCCATATTTAATATGGCGCATCAATATGCGCCATATTAAATATGGTGCTGGCTGCCTGTTAAAAGAAGCAAGGCTTTCCGCAATGCCAAAAACTCATTCCAGGATGCACTTTGACTCATCTGGAGAGAAGTCACAAGCACCATAGCGATAGATTTTCCTTCTCGCAGGATGGAGGCACCCATTAAAAAAATGAACAAGTTCTCAAGAGGTTCTCTCCAGATCATGCAAGTTAACGGAGTCCAGTTTACTAAAAATAAATAAAAACAATTTAGGAACATGTAAAAATAATTTCCCACTAATGTCACCATCGGGAGAACCATCCAGCTCCAACAAAATGTAAAAAAAAGTCCAAAAATATATATTTCAAAAAAGGTCCTTTTTTATGCACTAGTCCCAAAATCAGGGCCATATCTTCACAAAAATCCTTGCATGGAAAAGTTTAAAATACTGGCACTTGAAATACCCATGGGATGTATAGTACTAAAAAAATGTATGGTTTGATGGGATAATGTGAATTGACCAGGTTCAAAGGTGTCCCAAATAGGACGTGGGGCCAGAATAGCCACATGTCAAAATTCCAATTTGAAAAATGCACACCTCCCAAATGTAGACTTTTGGCCCCCGAACAACCTGACAAACTCATGCATGGGTGGTATCATTACACTCAAATGTTGCTGAACACATGTTAGGGTGGTGTTTGAGTGTAACATATACCAGGATTTGTAAGTAAATATCTATAGCAGAATGTGTGTGAAAACAACATACACAAAAAAATTCTAGGTGGCAGCCTGTAGTTAGAACACAAGTGATTTAATTCATCCAGATTTCAATTAGACAGCCATGCTATAATGGAAGAGATTTCCAACCCCACACTAAGGAGCAGATGATAAAAGAGATGCCTCCATACTGATTAGGAGTCTCATAGACTAGATATAATGTATCAGCCACTGTGTGATGGCAACCATAGATTCATGGCATCATTACTATATGACATGATCAAAAAGATATTATTATTAAAATATTTCCTTGTTACAATTATGTATAAATTGTGTGTTAATTACAAATTATTTGCAGGGATAATGAATTATTAAGTATGTCAGTTTCCCATTTCTAGTTTTATTTATTAAGAACATGCATATTTACCAGGGCAAGCTACAAGGAAATCCTCAGAGCTGGAAAGTATAACATATATCTTTTTTCTGGTCATCAATAACCCTTATTGCCTATGGTTGCCACCACACAGTGGTAAAAGGGCACCCAAAAATAAAACTTATATAGCTGAGTGACATGTGTGTTACTTTACAACACACACCTAGTGGCTTTAAAGGGGCGGACAAGTGGTCGCAGTTGAAACCCCTGCGACCATGATTGTCACGCCTCTTCCAGGAACCTTTGCAATTGCATTAGGTAGCCCCTCTGCGTTCCCGCCTCTTCAAATGACCCAGTCCGTATCGACCCAGCACAATTTTGCACTGGCCTCAGAGTAAACACATAATTGAATCCAGTACTATCCCCACTTAGCACTAATTGTATTATTATATTTAATGTTCCATTTTACGTTATTTACTCTTTTGTTCTGGCGTGCTCCATGGCATAGCCACGTCATTTTTACAAATTTCCTTTATTTTCCATGCTCGTTCCGTGAACTTTTTTTAGAATCCTATGGTCAGCCCAAGTAGGAAGTTTTAGATATTCTCCTATACTCTGCCTACAGACTATGCAGGACCCTCGAACACTAGAGATTGCTTACACATGTGCATGTAAATGTTGAAAAAAATATGTAAAAACAAGGAAGGTCATTACTCTTCTTGGCAGCCACCTATGTCACATTTTAATATGTTTCTATGTATTTCCTCTCAAAATTCGCATTTGATCTGTACATCATCATAAATACTTTATGGTATGTTTAAAACATATGATGTGGCAACATGATAATAGCTTCAGCAAACAGCAAAACAGATTATATCAGCACATTTATAGGTATACATTACTTAGATGACAAGAAGGCTTGGTTGATATGTTTTTAATGTAGGATTGGGGATAATGTAACAAGGGGTAGTGCCATGGAAAAATATTTTATTTACACAAAATTATTTACACAAAATAATATTATCTTAAGAAAAGTGACATTACTGTAAATAACAATCTGGATATACAAACTCACACAAAGGATACCTTGAGCATTAGTGAGAATTTGCCATGGGTGAGAATAATCTAAGTACCGGTATTTATAGAACAATTGTGTTATGTTATAACTCACTGTACTCACATATGCAACTAATGCAAGCTTGGCAACTGACAACTGATATTTCAAATTAGAGACACAAAAGCTAATCTAAGGTAACCTTAAAGGAAGGTAATGTAATCATTATAATGATTATGGCAAGATGATCCTAATTTACTTTGTGTAAATCCTTGTAACTAAAGTCTACTAATTAAAATAATGATGATAGCATAAGTCATTTTCATAAGATGTTCAAAAACTGGACATAAACATACCGCAAGTCAGATTATTATCTATTAAAACTGCAATGGGTTCTTAAATTTGTTTCATAGCAATGTTATTTTTGTATTCTAGAATCGCTGAATCCCATTACTATAGCTGATTCTTGTTGTATTAAATCAATATTAAATACTAACCCATTTAGCCCAAACACTCTCAGCATGATGTCTGTATATTGTCACCAGAGAAAAACAGGAAACGACACAGAGAACAAAATTAGTCACCTTGTGAGTCACAGCAAGACTTGTCCTCAGATGATCAAACAAATATGCCCAGTACAAAAAATAAAACTTAAACTGAAAAATAGAATGAAAGTAAATTAACTTGATTTGAGTGAGCTTTTCCATTGAGAAATCACTTTTTTCACACGTTTAATGACGCATGAAGATTACTTTTCTCCAACTTCTCTGTGTTTACCATTACAAATGTTTCCTCATTTCATTGTATTTTATTCTTAATGTTGCAGATGTTGAATGAAAATGAAAAACTTATTTGTCTTCTGAGTATAAAGTAGTTTTTCTCACAGTATTTTACACCTTCAACATTTCATGTGTTGGTGGGTGGCAAGTGGTTGGGGTGGTATCAGAGTCCAAAGTGGGTGGTGCCTTGTAGAAGTGGATGGACCCATGATGCTCAAGAAGAACCACCTTGTGTTGCTCAGTTGCAGAGCATCAAGACTTGGCCAGTTAAAAGCTACAGTAAAGGTCTATGCTGCAACAGCGCACACCTCCATTGATTTTAAATTTCCCTGGGCCAGTCAGGGGATATAATGGGATCCCCACCAAAGCCTGCAAAACAGGAACGTTGGGCAGTGCCCAAAAGCCAAGACTGTTGAGAGGTATGCTTTTTTGGTCAGGCTTCTGAAGCTTTTACATGTAGTAGAATAGAGAAACAGCTGTAAATTATGTAATTATGTAAAATATCCACATTTCCTTATATGAGAAAAATACAGTATATCTCACCAACTTGAAAGGGGGATTAATGCTGTAATTCAAATTTACATTTAAACTTGATTAATGAATAGATATCTCATGTACCACTCAAGAACAAATATTGGAAACTACCACTGTGCTCTAAAAATATATATTGCAGGCAAGACATAGGCTAGACATACAGCATGTGGAAGAGGGCAGTGCAAAGGCAGAGCTGAGTATAGCTATTATTGTCAGACCTGCTGGTGAGGTAACAGAAAGTCCCACTCTTCACACTAGCTGTATGGTGAGACATGTGTAGACATTGTCCCTGAGTGATATTGTATGATTCTGTTAATAAAACAGTGGTCAGCAGACCCACTGAATCGTATCTTTCGTGACATGGTGTCTGCAAGTTTGCTGTTATGTCCAAGTTCCAGCCTCCTGGACCCTTAGATTTCTCCCAGCTTGACCAGCATGGTATCAGCAGTTCCCATTTTCGCATCGCTTCACACAGGGCCGGCCCGACAATGGAGCCGAGTGGGGCAACCGCTCCAGGCGGCACTTTTGAAGGGGCGGCACTTTGCCGCCCCAAGCCCTTTTTTTTTTTTTTTTTAAAGCTGTCAGTACCCGCTCGGCGCCCCTCTCTCCTCTGCGGCGAGTCTCCCTGTTCGTTTTCGGTGAGGATATCACACCTAAGCTTCTGAGGATTTTTTCAGATCCTGTTAGATTCAGGAAGCCAGAAATTAAATACCTTTATCACCCTTCTTGGGCGGTTCTGCTTCCGCCACCTCCCTTATGGTATATCCTCTGTTCCTAAGATCTTTCAGAGAGCTCTCTTAAGAACCTATGAGGGCACAGTTGTAGTCATGGATGGTATCCTGGTGTACGGTTCTACAGAAGAATAACATGGTCGCCGTTTGCAGGAAGTGCTATAGACTATTAGAAAGTCCGGACTTAAGCTGACCAAAGATACATGTTGCTTTAAGCAATCTGAATTACAGTATTTTGGACATCTTGTCAGCCGTCAAGGCATATCACCCCATGGCAAGCAAAGCACAAGCTATAAATAAAATGAGAAATGAAATGCGACAGTGCAAGAGCACATCATGAAGCAGCAGGATCCATCCCTGGCCCTCATGGCACATAGTGCCATCCCATTGCAGGCTACTTACTAGCGCCACCTCATGTTGGGCTCACCTCATGTTGGACAGCCAAATCCATATCACTGCACCCCAATGAAATAGGGTACCTGCAATTAATGATTTTCCATGTGTGATGAATGAAATGGATAAGAAGACAAATAACTCATCCAATTCTTCTATATCAGAAGACACTTAGCATGCTATCTATCTTAACTGTCCCCTGGTCAGAGTGTCAAGTTAAGCTGGGCAACCCCTTCTCTCCCAACCAGAAAGTAATATTGTACCTCATAAGGGTTCCCAGGTCTCTGCTGCCTCCAATAACATGAAGACAGCATCCAGTGGTGAAACCTCCGGTCTGTTACAGGGACATGGACTGTGTACTGTTTAGTGCAGTAACATGAAGAATGGGCAGAACAATACCTATGTTACTGAGGGCTAAAGTAGTCTAC
Source organism: Spea bombifrons (assembly GCF_027358695.1). Taxonomy (NCBI): domain Eukaryota; kingdom Metazoa; phylum Chordata; class Amphibia; order Anura; family Pelobatidae; genus Spea; species Spea bombifrons. The sequence goes on along the minus strand of NC_071092.1, from coordinate 23,345,099 downwards.
CTAGATTCCCGAGTCAGCATTATTTTGTTGTTTAAAAACATAATAAAATTGCCTGCCCCTTCTGATAATATTGTTTATGTATTACTGTTGCTTTTTTATTTCCTTAAGTGGGAGATGTCATAGAAGCAGACACCTGGTGAATTGACAGCAAGTGGGAGGAGCGGAACCTTTCACTCATGGTTCTGTTAATAAAGCAGTCGTCACCAGACCCACTGGAGTATATCTTTCGTGGTAATTGCCTTTTCTGGAATACTTAAACTCTAAGTCATGGATTCTCAAACATTGTAAGCCTGTGAATGTTCAGAACTTGTAATTAACCTATGACCACCTACAAACATTTATGTATCAGTTGCAAAAAAGAAACAAACACAAAAAGGTTTGGTCAAATTTGGCAGCCCTCTACTCGGGAACAAACTTTGACAAGTGCAACAAGAAGTGAAATATTTACGTTTAGACACATCACCTGGTTCTATGCTGGGTTTATAAGTGGAAGATGTCCTCTTTTAATTTATAGGTAAAAGATGTGTTGGGTGACTAGGTTGACTTTGGCTGTGCAGAAATGGTCTGCAGAGCAGCTTGGCATTAAGATTTGTTGATATTCCTGTTCAAATTGATAAACACAAATGCTGCAACACCTATTGAACTATACAAGAATGTGTAAAAGAAAAGAATCACAACTATCTAAATAACTATTTTTCTCTCAAGATTCTGTGCTGAATGAGTACACTGAATCTCTACATATTTTTCATGGTTGTCAGATTATTAAAATAAATAGATCAATTATAGAGTCAATTGTAATTACAATGCTGTCTGAGGTCACTGATATTACAGTGGGGAAAAATCCTGAAGACTGTATTCAACACAATTTTCTGTTAGCAGTAGAGTTCTTCACAATTCATAATAGATAATGATGCTCCAGAGAGAACAATTAACCACTGTTTTATGAATTGTGCTGAAATATTGTTTCATATGTATGCAAACAATCCCGGTCATTATAGGAGAGAAACACAAAGTCCAGTAAACAATGCCAAAGAGGGGGGCCGGGAGGTCTATCAAGTAGCATAAGCTGAACACAGAAGGGACTGGGTCTGAGCAGAGCAAAGCTCTGTTTTTGTGCAGGGTTTTTATACTGGTCCACATGTAGAGCCCCTCCCTCTGGCTCCCGGGTACTCCTGCCCTCACCTGTAGTGCTATGCAAGTCCCCTAAGGGATTGCCAGGCTCTCTCTCCGCCTCCCCTATCTCTACCAATGAGATAGGGTCCACATATGCTGGGACACGCCCCCCCGCCGTCCCCAGAATGGAGGTGCTTGTGGGTCGCGGCACGATGGATCGGCAGCATGACGGATGCCGCGACAGAGTGGTGGCGCGGCTGGCGGTGGATGCCACAGGTAAGGTGGGGGGAGGTCTGGGAGCCTGACAGGTGACTTTAGGTTTTTAGGCCCTATTAATATTATTATATTTTCACTTATTAAGCACCAACAAATTAAGCAGCACTATACGATTTAAGTGGGGCAGGTACCACACATTACATACACATTAATACATATAAATACATCAGGAGAAGAGAACCTTGCCCGTGAGCTTGCCATCCTGCCTTATGGTGCTATTATACAAAGTTCCAATTAGGCATGGGCTTTTTAGGGCCCTGATCGAAAGGTTAACATCTAAAGGAATAGAATCGGTAATAGAAACAAAAGGAGGGGTGAAAATAGGGAGTAGTAGCAGAAATTAGGTTTCAGCATGGAAAAGAGGGGAGATTATATACCGTATTGGCTCGAATATAGGCCGCACTTTTTCCCCCCACTTTAAGTCTATAAAGTGGGGGTGCGGCCTATATTTGGGGTCTAACGCCCGACAGGCAGCGGGGTTAGGATACAGATCCCCCGCAGCGGTGCAGGGGACCTGCATCCTACTCCCCGATACGCTCAGACAGCCTCCCCTGCCAGCACTTCCCACAGGGGGGGGTGTCGGCACGGGAGGTTGCCTAAGCGCATCGTGCGGACCGTCCGCACGATGCGTTTTACCTCTGCCCACCCCCGATTTACCGGAGCAGAATCCCGGGTGTCTTGCGGGGCCGGCAGGGGACATCTACGCAATACGCGTATACGTGTATTCCGTAGATGTCCCATGCCGGCCCCGCAAGACACTCGGGAGTCTGCTCCGGTAAGTCGGGGGGGGGCAGAGGAGGACAGTGGCAGCATATCTCGGGGGGGGGGACAGTGGCAGCATATCTCGGGGGGGGAGGAGGAGGACAGTGGCAGCATATCTCGGGGGGGGACAGTGGCAGCATATCTCGGGGGGGGAGGAGGAGGACAGTGGTAGCATATCTCGGGGAGGGAGGACAGTGGTAGCATATCTCGGGGGGGACAGAGTGGCAGCATGTTTTTTTTGGTGCTTTTTTAAAGAAAAAAAACTTTTTCTTTAAAAAAGCACCAAACTTTTAGGGTGCGGCCTATATACGGGGGCGGCCTATATCCGAGCCAATACGGTATATATATATAAAATCACCAGAGGGGTGGGTGGGTACATGTACAGGAAAGCAAAATATGAATTTGAAAAATCTGAAAAACTTGCTTGTAGATCTGGCATAGTGGACCAAGTGAGTTTGAATACCTTTTCTTTCTTGCAAGAGCTTGGCTAATGATGGTAGTAAGCAGGCTGTTTGTTATGGTGCAGTTTTTCCAAAATATTATCAGGTTACACCTCTTTAATGTAGGTAAAAAAAAGAATAATTATGCACATATTGAGGAATACACTACAGAGGAAATGAGGAAATTGTTTTACCCTAAGAACCTTAGAATGCTGGGGATGTACGCAGCAGCTTAACTTGCTTATATGACGGCAGCCCTGGATATTGGCAAGTAATACCTTATGGATCTATTTACTATGAGGCAGATGGCACATAATGATCACCACTGTTTATAGAGTTTTTTTTTCTATATGATTGTATGGTCTGTGTATACCTTTCTCCTCTATCTTGGTGTCTCTTTCCAACATAAAAAGAGCCACATTGTTTTCCTAGGCATCCTAGACAGGACTGATGAGAGAGTATTTCTGCCTTATGGGGTAGGAAATATGAAAACCTTTAAATATACATCTCTCCCCTGGATACCTTGTGTTTTTTTTCCTGTCCTACTATGGCAAATAGGCTGTTTCTCCTGTTTATTAACTTGTCTGGTTTCCTACTCCCTTCCTCCTGCAGCCCACATGGTTGGGGATGACTGTTTGATGACTACCATTCTGGATTAGCATCCACGGTTCAAAGTCTAAGCGTGGATTATGACTTGGTTCATAAAAAATCAGCTCTTTGAGGTTTATTAGAACACGCTACTGGAGATATATTTTGCCGCCTCAGAAACATCCTCAATCCAAGCAGAAGTCAGTATCCTTTTGTAAATTTCATCATGCCAAAAACACAAGCCCTACAGGAGAAACAGACAAGCTGGCCTCAGGTTCTTATCATCAGAGGTAACCTGTGGGAGGCTACACTGCTTCCTTTCAGAATAGGAGCAGTTAACATTAGACCCTTGGGCCCTTCCAAAAGGTGTGTCACATACAAAGCCACAGTTCCACATACAAAGCCACAGTTCCACATACAGGTGAACACGCCAGGATTGCCTGGCTTCATCATGCTTTTGAAGTAAGGAGGTGTCTCAGCCAGAGCTGAGGCTGAGAGACTCCACTCATGCACAGCTTCGCAAGCCTTAAGTTGGGCCCAGTCCACACACAGGTTGCCTTGCCCATCTCTAATGTCACATTAGGCATTCTGGCAGAAAACAAGTGAATGTTGGCAAATGGCAAGTATACACTTTCATTGTTTTAGAAAGTCGGTGGGGGGGTAATAAAGGCACAGGGGTCAAACTCAGAACAATGCTGCAATCATGCAAGAGTGTTAGTGCTCCTTTAAATTATTATATAATCAATTAATATTGTAAACTTAATGGCTAGATTAAAAAAAATGTTACTCCAAAAAATAATTCTCACATTTTTTTTAAATCCATTTACAGACTCTTAGACTAATTTTAGAAGCATTTTGTAATAACAATCACTGTGATAACAATAAGTTATGTAATCTATCTACTTCATTTTACCATTCTGTTTCATGATTTAATATCAACAAGATTTTTATACCCTTAAATAAACATATCAACTTAAGATTTAAGAGCAAAAAAATACATCAGTGGTGATAAATTTATACTGAACGTATTATTATTGTCTCAGAACAATGAAAATTAATTCTCCTTATGCACAACTCTGTAATCGTATACTTGAGGAAGGTGACAAAAGAAACAGTCGGAGATTATTTCCATTGTGTAAAAAAAAATAATAACAGGGGGAAACCTGGCAAGCATAAAAGAGAAGGGAAAAAAGCAATCAATTAAGAAGAGGTGAGAGAGAGCAAGGAAAGAGAAAACAAGTGAATCGTAGCAGCAACAAAAACAGCTTTCGTTTTTCAATTTCCAAGCAACAGAACAGTGGAAAACACAATCAGATGCGCTTCAGGCACATAAAAGTGAAATTCTACCTAAACAACCATAGGGGCTTGCAGTTCCAAAGCTCAAACGTATAATGAGCTGTATTTTCTAATTGGTTATGTCTCAAGACATCTTTACCCGAGGTACTTGAATGGATTGTAAGCAGTCTAGACACTGGGATGTTTTTCTATCTATAAAAATATCCAATATGGCAACATAGATTTGAGAGCCTTATTTATCTTGGTAAACTATGTTTCTTGTAACCTTGCTTGTTTCAAAAATGCTTCGAATGGGCAGGTCAGCCCTTTTGGCCCCCAAGAGTAATGTTTTAAAACCTGTTCTTTTGACAGTATAATGGGTTATAATAGGATAAGTGTAGACTATACAATTTCATTGGTTTTCATTGGCTCATAATCTTCAAGTAGCACAATTAACTATCTTTACAGACAAACATAGGGTATGTTTAAGAGTCTTAAATCACAATATGGGGTGTAGTCAGCATGCTCAACTTTGCAACGCTGGTAATTGCCCTAGCAGGACCCTACGCTAGTCCAAGGTCCATAGATGCTAGCATAAACTGACTTGTGGAGTATATCTTTCTGAGTTAGCATGTAATGGAATGGGGTTAATAGGTTGCTTTTGTATGTTCTACAGTTTTAGACACTTTGGGATGCTGGCTGCCTTGGAGCAAAAGAATGCCATGGTAACAGCAAGAATAGAATGTTTCAAAATGGTTTGAAAGGTCAAAAATGTTATAAAAATTGGAAGCTAGAGAGACACAAGTAATAGTTACATGGGCTTCACAAACTAACAAGTAGCAGTCAGAGGAGGGAATTGAAATAATCAGCTAAATTCAATGAAGTGGCATTAAACATAGCACATAGCACCCAGTCACCTGACAGGGTTTGCCTTGACCTAGCTATTTCTCTGGTATCAGAACCCGGCTTGCTTTGACCTTGCTGCCTCTCTGATGTCCTGACCCGGCTTGCTTTGACCTCAGTGCTTCTTTGGTTTCCTCACCCAGAAATCTGCGATCTTACTGACTACTCCGAGTACTTCCTACTGGGTAGCAGGAATGGCCCACTCTCGAGGCCAGTAGCGCAATCGGGGTAACAGTGCTATATTTTGTAAGGAAAGTCTCCAGGCAAGGTAAGGGTGTTATGTAATATGAGAGAGTGAGGTATTACGTGTGATATCATGAGTTGTATGAGAGTACTTTTGTAAGAAAATTTTAGAACAAGAGAAAGACCATAGAATTAAAATTCATGTATATGTCTTATTGACAAAAATCAGTATTAAAAATGGTATTGAGTTTCATGTCCCATTATGATATTTAAAATACTGTGTGTCACCGTATCTTTCGCATGTAGCAACCCCCAGACTTTTTATACCTTTGTCAATTCATATTTCTTTGTTGTCATTGCCATGATGTAACATCACCTATGTTTTTCACTTACTGTATCCTGTTCTTTTTGTTACTTTGTGTATATATTTTCTGTGTCATTTCAGTTTAATTTGCAGAAATATGCCTGGGGAAAGAGACATCAGTGTCTTGAAAGCTTACACTTGACTATCGTTTATGTTTACCATTTAACGTATCATTTTACATCACTATAAAAAGTAACACAGTTCTGTTCTTTCCCTTTGAAAATTAGATCAGAGATTGAAAATATTTTTCCACACATAGAATTTGCACATTACAAATATTCCACATTTTCATTTTAAACACATCAAGTATTGTTTTTTTTTTGGTCTAATTGAGAATGTTTGTATGTGACATAAAGTGGCAATATTAGAATAAGAGAGTGAGTGTTGTATCAGTGGTTTGAGAAGGAGGATGTTGAGGATGCCAGGTAACAGTTGAGGAGTGGGATTGTGGGGGGCAAGGGGAAAACAATAAGACGTGAAGTTAAGGAGTAGAGTGGACCTGTTAGTGTATTCAGGGAGAACCCCACAGAGAGAAGGGAATGAGGAGAATGCAAAGTCTTTGAAGTTCCTGATACACTAAAGGTGAGGGAGGAAAAAGTCACAGGATAAGGGAGCCTACATTCACTTGTACGAAGCTAATGCTGGTAAAAAAAAAACATCCTCAACCCTGAAGGTGTCCTTTTCAGGGCAACGTCAAGTAAAGGTGAACGTGTTCTGAAGATACAGGCTTGGAAAGTCAGTCAACACAGCAGCCACTGTGAAAAGGTCCAGGGAAAGGATTTAAAAAAATTAGAGCTCCATATCTATGACTGGGGTCCCTGGGGCTATGGAGCTTCCTATCTACCACATAGCATGCTCCCATCGACCATATCAATAGCATTCATAGCCCCAACACACTAATCACGCTATACATTCACATGTATCGATTTGTCCCTATAGCCAGAAGTTTCATTAGCACTGATGAGGATCGCAGTCTAAAGACCCATGTGGTTAGCTCATAGTTTATTAGCTAAAAGGTGTAATACTCTCATTCAGGTCAATCATCTGCAAGGGATATTCAGGAGGAAGACAACAAGATGGAATTCGGCTCTCTACATCATCAGCAGCCAGAGGTAGGACAATGGCTTATAGCATATAGGGGGTTAAAAGGCATATCATGGGGCAGAGTGGTATATAGGGGGTTAAAAGGCATTTCTGAAGATATATATATATATATATATATATATATATCTGCTAACAGCAATCACACTCCTATCAAGCCAAGGCAGCCAGTACATGCTGGAACCTGGGGATGATAGAAGTCTGAGTACAGCCTCCCTATGCCATGCTACCACCACCACCCCCTTACACATCCATACTAACACACACACACTCATTCACAAACATTTAAATACTCATTCATTCCATTAATCACACATACTTCACACATTAATCACAAAATCCCTCCCCCACCCCCTTACCTAAACTGCAGATCTCTCACTCGAAGACTTCTGCAGGGGCCTGGCTGTGCGAGCAACTTCTCTGGCCCCGCCCCCAGAGGAAGGAGGGGGAGGCAGAGTTATGGGACACTCTACTAGCTTCCTGTTGCACGCGACCAAAGCCCGAAAATCAGCATGGCCCCAGCGGACATTTTGAGGTCTGATTAGAAGACGACCTCAATTATAAGACGAGGGGTATTTTTCAGAGCATTTGCTCTGAAAAAAACCTCGTCTTATAATCAAGCAAATACGGTATATTAATATCAGACCCTGCTGCCGATACATACTAATATTATACCCTGCTGCCGATACATATTAATATTATACCCCACTGCCGATATATACCGTATTGGCTCGGATATAGGCCGCCCCCGTATATAGGCCGCACCCTAAAAGTTTTGTGCTTTTATAAAGTGGGAATTCCCGGCAAGGGAGATTGTTAAAGCACATCGTGCAGACGTGCCGGCAGCGGAGGCTGTTTACCCGCATCGCCGCAGCCGGTGACCGTCCGGACGATGCGCTTAGACAACCTCCCGTGCCGGCACCCCCCCCCCCATGGAAAGTGCTGGCAGGGGAGACTGTCTGAGTGTATCGGAGAGTAGGATACAGGTCCCCTGCACCCCTGCGGGGGATCTGTCTCCTAACCCCGCTGCCTGCGGCCTATATTCGAGCCAATACGGTATATAAATATTAGCCCCTGCAGCCAATATATATAAATATTAGCCCCTGTTGCCTATATAAATATTAGCCCCTGCAGCCAATATATATTGATATTAGCCCCTGCTGCCGATATATATTAATATTAGCCCCTGCTGCCAGTATATATTATTATTAGCCCCTGCTGCCAGTATATATTATTATTAGCCCCAACTGCCGATATACATAAATATTTTCCCCTGCTGTATATATATACATATACACACATACAGTGGCGTCGCTACAGGGGGGCAAGGGGGGAATATTCCTTGCCCCCCCTGTTGCCCCCCGCCGAATTTGGAGCCACCCAGGACAGTCCCATTGACTGCTAACAACGGCATGGTGCCGTCGCTAGCAGTCCCAGTCGGGTGCTAACGACGGCACCATGCCGTCACTAGCACTATCTTACCTTGATGGAGGTCTGTGGACCCCCATCACCACCTACCCCGGCGATCTGCCCCTCACACTGAAGGGCATCACCGGGTCCACCCGATCCGGCCGGTGACGGCACGCGCAATGACGCGATGACGTCACCACGCAACTTTATTAATAACTGACAATTGTCAGTTAAAGCGGTATGGGGGCATGCTGCTTAGATGCCTGTATCTCAGGCATCTAAGCAGCTACAGACCTCCAACATATACCGTTGGAAAGGTAATTATCTCACCTTTCCAACTGTATATAGCTTGTAAAAGAATTTTAAAAAATTACGTTAAAAAAAATGTAAAAAAAATGATTTAAACATAAAGTAGTTAAACTTAATAAAAAATGAAAAAGTTTAAGTATTCTAGCTAAATGATCACTGTGGTAGCCAATGTTACCACAGCGATCATATAGCTATAAAAAGTCACATTCCCTTTTTAAAAATGGCCGATACTAATTTTTAATCCCATGATCCCTTTGATCATGGGGTTAAATTTAGCCAACGGTAGAGGGAGGCAATTTTTGAAATCCTGATGAACTGCAAATATTATTAAAATCAGTCATTTAGCCTGTGCGGTACGTGAGTAACCATCTCATCCCTGGAGCGCCTTGCATTTTTACTGCAAAACTTATTTTTGCTGTAAAAGTGATTTGTTTTTTCTCCCTTTACCATCATTTCTTTGGGATTGTAAGGGGAAAGAATGGTGTGTGCTTCTGTGAGTGAATGTATGGAAAGTATGGTGTGTGCTTCTTGAATGGAGATATGAAAGGCGTGTGAATGATCAGTAATTAGGGTTGAAGCCTTGACGTGGCATTACTGCTCATGTAGGAAGTTAAATTATGGCACAAAAAGTACACATTTGCAAAAACGACATCCCTTGGCGCATCAAATGAGGGGCTGCATGTGTTTCTAGTGCAAACCTGGAGTGCGCAAGACACAAATGAACATGTCGCTATGGTTAGAAAAAACATATTTTCTAGCCAAAGCGACATATTCCATCATTATTTGTGCACTCAACGTTTGTCCTAGAAATACATGTAGCCCCTCATTTGAAGCTCCAAGGGGCGTAGTTTCTTAAAATGGATGAATTGTCTGAATGAGGGAGAGCATGAGTTAATGTGTGGATGAATTGTCTGAATGAGGGAGAGCATGAGTTAATGTGTGGATGAATTGTCTGAATGAGGGAGAGAATTAGTTAATGTGTTTGTGTGTATCATAGATGTATAATTGTGGAAGGACAAAGATGGCACTAGCAGGATGTTTGAGCCTTGGGGACCGAGATGGCACAGGCCGGGTGTATATGGGACAAAGATGGCAAATCTTATGTGTGTTATCTGGGCGCTGGCCAGGTTCTATGTGGACAGTGTGGACGCCAGGGCTTGCTTTGGAGTGTGCAACCTGTGATCTATGCCTGTAATTTAGGGGTTTTAAATATACCTTTAATGCTGTGTTTTTATGTGAATTCCAATTGATCTATACCTGCAAAGCTGGGTTTCTGTGTTATTCTGTAGATCCATATCTGCTATGCTATGTTTCCATACATTATTTATGTATACCTGCAAATACAGGGTTTGTATGTCTTGTTCAGTTGATTAATACCTGCAATGCTGTTTCCATGTATTTATTTGATCTATACCTGCGATGCTACGTTTCATATATTATTATTGTATACCTGCAAATACAGGATTTATGTGTCTGATTCTGTTTATTTGATATATACCTTCAGTGCTGAGATCACAAGTGAATTTAAATTGATCTATACATGCAAAGCTGGGTTTGTGTGTTAATGTGTTGATCTATACCTGCTATCGGCAGCAGGGTCTAATATTTATATATATATATTTATATATATATATATATATATATCGTCAGCAGGGACTAATATTAATATATATTGGCAACTGGGGCTAATATTAATATATATATATGGGCAATAGGGGCTAATATATATATATCAGCAGCAGGATCTAATATTAGGCCCTGAAATCATTTAGTGCAAAAGTGAAGGTATTGTGTTGTTTAAAGGATTTCAAGGATTAGTCGTACTAAATTGTGGCTTCAGGCTTCCCATGTTGAATGATCAAGTATTGTATTGTCCAATAACAAAAGTATAATTCCATAGCACATTACTTTTGGCAATATATATATGTGTTTTTTCAGTGGTATGATTTAATGGTGGAAATTATTAATGCCCCCCCAGTTTGACTGTGGTATCTTGTGTGCCCCCCCTATATATTGTTTCTAGAGTCGCCACTGCACACATATATATATATATATATATATATATATTAGACCCTGTTGCCAATATGTTTTATAGTGAAAAAACTGGACCCTACCCAAGCATTTCCTTGGGTACCGCTCCTCGCTCCCTAGCATGCAATCACTCCCTCCGCTACCACACCAAAAAAAATTAATTTGCCACACGGAAGGCAGATCAGGGGAAGACACAGTCTTGCTTCGTTCTGACTGCACCGTGACATTGAGAGGTCCTCTCCCCCCGTAATCATCCCCAGAGTCCCTTTGTACCCTCATTCACTAAACCATACCTCTCTTTTACTTACTCCCTGTGGTTCAGGTATAGATCAAATAAACAACACATGGAAACAGCACGTGCAACTGAATAAGACATAAAAACCCTGTATTTGCAGGTATACATAAATAATGTATGGAAACATAGCATTGCAGGTATAGATCAACAGAACACACAAACCCAGCATTGCCGGTATAGATCAACTGGAAATCACATGTAAACTCAGCATTGAAGGTATAGATCAAAGACATGCAAATCCTGTATTTGCAGGTAAACATAAATAATGTATGGAACCATAGCATAGCATATAAAAATTAACAGAATAACACAAAAACGCAGCTTTGCAGGTATAGATCAATTGGAATCTTTAAAGTGGGGGTGCGGCCTATATTCAGTCCCGGGCGCCGGGCAGGCAGCGGGGTTAGGATACAGATCCCCCGCAGCGGTGCAGGGGACCTGCATCCTACTCCCCGATACGCTCAGACAGCCTCCCGTGCCAGTACCGGCACGGGAGGTTGTCTAAGCGCATCACACGGACGTTCACCGGCAGCGGCGCTGCGCCGTTGCCGGTGAACGTGCGCACGATGCATTCTAACCCCCCCGACTTACCAGGGCAGACTCCCGGGCGTCTTGCAGGGCTGAGTGCCGGCACCGGGAGTTGTATACACGATGTGCATAGATGTCCCCCTCCGGCCCCGTAAGACACCCGGGAGTCTGCTCTGGTAAGTCGGGGGGGGGGACAGAGTGGCAGCATATCGCGGGGAGGACAGAGTGGCAGCATATCTCGAGGGGGGGGCAGAGTGGCAGCGTATCTCGAGGGGGGGGACAGAGTGGCAGCATATCTCGGGGAGGGGGAGAGGACAGAGTGGCAGCATATCTCGGAGGGGGAGGACAGAGTGGCAGCATATCTCGGGGGGGGAGAGGACAGAGTGGCAGCATGTTTTTTGGTGCTTTTTTAAAGAAAAAACTTTTTCTTTAAAAAAGCACCAAACTTTTAGGGTGCGGACTATATACGGGGGGCGGCTTATATGACGTCATATTCCGGTGCTCAGCATGAAATGCCGGCACCGAAACCCCCCCTGCTGACACCACTGTATAACAGCCTCCATTCTTCTGGGAAGGCTTTCCACTACATTTTGGAGTGTGTTTGTGGGAATTTGTGCCCATTCAGCCCATGTGAGGCCAGGCACTAATGCTGGTTGAGGACTGACTCAAAATCGGTATTCTAATTCATCCCAAAGCTGTTTAGCAGCGTTAAAGCAAGGGCTCTGTGTATGCCACTCAAGTTCCTCTGCACCAAACTCTTCAAGCATATCTTTAGGGAATTTACTTTGTGCACATGGTCATAGTCATGCTGGGGCAGGAAAGGTTTTCCCTAAACTGATGCCACTCATTTGGGTGCATACAATTGTCTAAAATGCCTGTAGCATTCACATTGCTGTTCACTGGAGCTATGGGGCCTACCCCAAGGCCTGAAAGACAACCCCAGACTATTATCCATCCTACACCACACTTAACAGTTGGCACTATACATTCCGGTAGGTAGGTTACTCTGGGCATCTGCCAACACCACATTAGTCCATCAGATTTCCATCTAGTAGCGCCAGAGAACACATTTCCACTTCCCCAGATTCCAGTGGCGACGTGCTTTACACCACTTCAGTCAATGCTTGGCACTAAGCATAGTGGTCTTCATCTTGTGTGCAGCTGCTAGGCTGTGGAAACCAATTTTATGAAGCTCCTGATTGATAGTGCTTTTGTTGATGTTGCTTCCAGAAACAGTTTGGAACTATGTAGTGAATGATGCAGAGGATGGGTGATTGTTACATGCTAAGCACTTCACCATTCGGCTGAGTTGTTGTCACTACTAGACGCTTCCACTTCACAATAATAGCACTTACAGTGGACCAGGGTAGAGCTAGCAAGGCAGAATTTTCATGATCTGACTTGTTCCAAATTTGGCATCCTATGACAGTGCCAGTTACCGAGCTCTTCAGTATGACCCATTCTATTGCCAATGTTTGCCTATGAATATATATGGCTGCCTATGTGCTTGATTTTACATTTTAGTAATGGGTTTGGGCGAAACACATAAAATCAATAATTAGTTGGAGTGTCCTCATACTTTTGGTAATATAGTATATATATTGCTTGGATTAAACATTGCATCTGCTCTTAATACCATTGTATATATGACTAATACAACTTTATTTTGCGAAAACCACATGCATTTTGTTTTTTTTCTGAAATACATTGGCGGAGTTTAAAGCTCTTCTGTGCTATTATTTTATCTTAAATTATATTTCCCTAAAGATACCTAACAATATGCCAAGATTTTTTTGTTATTTTGGCAAAAACCAACCTAGAAACAAGGCTGAAAACAGCAAAAAGCCTGGTGATGTGCCAAGTCCAAACGTACCAACCCCAACATACGTTTTGCTGTAATGAGCTTTGTCAGGGGGCCCCTGGCCCTGGTGATGAATGGTGCCAAGTCCAGGCTTTTTGCTGTTTTCAGCCTTGTTTCTAGGTTGGTTAGTAACTTTTGAGCGCCGATGCACCATTGCTGTATGTTATTTCATTTGTTCCTTTTTACTTTATCGCTGTGGTCATCCTTGTGTTTCTTATTTGTGCCTTTATATACATACGTATTTCCATCCTAGTTCCTGTAGTCCTGTGCCCTTGTTCATATGTACCTTCCTATATGTGTCTTGGTGCCGAGCTGCTTTTTTATTATATATATATTTTTGATATGTATTTAAATCATTTTTCTTAATAAAGATTTACTTTGTATATACCTGTGTTATATGGTGAGACTTGGAGCAATCCATAGTCTCCAGTGGTTAAGGAGAAAAAAGAACTATGCCCCTCCAATAAATCCTTCCTTAGATCTGTAAAAATGAATAAGAGCACAGTGACTCTAAACCATACACCACCATAAAGGGCTCTGTACAGCATGTCATGTCTCTCTGTTACATGTTGATACTAAGTACCATTTAATTTTTCCATTACACATAACCCTGTTTGAACTTAGGCCAAAATGGCAGAGCTTCTGGTGATTTCCTCTCCTCCTTATTGGAGGGTAAGATAACCTTGTGTGAAGTTGCGCTCCAAATGATGGAGCTTCTGGTGACTACCTCTCCCCCAATTGCAGGGTCTGGGCAGAGGAAGTCACTGGATGCTCCGCCTTTTTGCCTTAAGATAACCATTTTGGCAAAACTTCGCCGGGAGGTTATGTCCATGGAGATGCGTACAAAGAAAGAAGAGATAAGAAAGAAGAGAGGCAAGAGAAGATAGAAAAGAGGAGAAAAGAGAACAGGAAGACACAAGACACGGACACGGAAGCGGAGGAGGTAGGGAGACGTTTAGAGAGCATGAGAGAGAAAGTGAACAAAAATGAGAGTGTTAGAGAGTGAGAGTAAATGCGGGCGTCAGACGATTAATTTTGGAAGGAACAGGAAACAGAGTTAGTTGTCCAAAAATAAATGGGCAAAAAAACAAACAAAAATGTATCTGAATCATTTTTGGCCCATTGGCATCAAAATGCTTGCAGCCCACCTAGTTTTTTTCTGCAAATTAAATAGTTAAGTGGGTAGTACCGTATTAGCCATGGAAAACCAGGCGTTTAATTGTATGCTTTCAGGTATTGAAAGCTTACAGTCAAACTCTCAGCTAAAAAATGGTAACATTTTAACTTTTTTTCCTACAAAATAAACTAGGACAAAATGTTCCTTGTTTAAGCTTCATGAGTTTTATTATTGTTTAGTTAAACTAAAGTCCATCTGCATAATTAGATAATGCAGATGATACTATGAACTTTTGTGCTGTGATCAAACTATATTGGTAATCTTTATTGGGTTATTGGGTTGCTTTGTTAAAAATGTTAACATTCTACTTTTCTTTATATTGTGTCAGAACTGTGTTGTACAGATGAACTCTAGTGTTCCAAAGATGTGCCATGGAACGTTACTGAAACTAAATTGTGTCACCTCTTTCAAAATTACAACGGTAGGGCTTAGTATTGCCGGGTTATTGTTCTATTATCGCATTACTTACATGAGTCTGTATGTCTTATGATGAAGTATACAACAAATATATGATATACAATGCAGTGTTGTTATTTATTCAACAAGAATAAAGCCAAAATGGAAAAACTTTACACGTTACGATTCAATAGCTTGTAGAACCACCTATAGCAGCAATAACTTTAAGTAATCATTTTCTGTATGACCTCATCAGTCTCTCACATTGTTGTGGATGAATTTAGGACCACTCTTCTTTACAACGTTGCTTCAGTTCATTCAGGTTTGCAGGCATTTATTTTTGCACAGCTCTCTTAAGGTCCCAGCCTTAGCATTTCAATCGGATTGAGGTCTGGACTTTGACTGGGCTATTTGCAAAACATTGATTCTATTCTTTTTCAGCCATTTTGTTGTAAATTTGCAGGAGAGACCCTCCTGAGAACTTTGACCCTCTGGGAACTCTTTTAGTTTGAATGGGCACTGTCATCTTGTTAGAGGCAGCATGTTGATTGAACGCGATCAAACGGGGCCCCTGACTTTTTTGTGTGTAGCTGAATGCCTCTATATAGTGACACTTCAGCAACACAGGCTGAGCTTAGGAGGCGAATGTTGATCGTCTCTATTACCTGGTTATGGTGCTGATTTGTATGCTCTGTCTTGTACATACTATGTTGTTGAATAAACTCAATCAAGAAAAAAAAAGCCAGTTGTCTGTATTAACCAAAAAATAAACCTAGCAATGTCACACCTCCTTATCCTTAAATATAGAGTGCCTAGATGTCACTGTCCCTAAATTGAAACCTCTGTACTAGCTACTATTTTGTCTCTGAAAATATCTCCCAAAAAGCCTGCTACACAGGTTAAATCTCACACATCGAATGGACAGAGCAAAATGGATTTGTCTGGTGTTTCACATAGAAACACTCTGCAGAAAATAATCTATGAAATAACAATTGACTTTTTTACAATGTTACATCACTTTACTGTTTTGAAACAAATGTTTGTTGAAAAAGCCTCCATTATAATATTGCTTAGGAGCCCTTCAAATCTTCCCACTATTGCAATGTTGAGTTGTTATTTCTTAAGAGTTCATCTACAAATTGGTTAGATTAAAAATCAGGCTCTTCTAATTTGAAAATATTATCTTTAGTGAATTATACTTCTTTTTTGGGGAAAATATATTAGCAAAATAGCAATCCAATGTTGATGAGACAGTGCCATCTACTGGTAAAAAAACAAAATATTTTTTATTATTACAGTTAGTAATTACTTGCCAAGGATTTTTACAAAGAACCTAATTGGATTCATACCCAGGGAATTATTATTAATAGAGAACGCCTTTCTGTTTATTATACATTAATAATAGTAATGATTATGGTCTTGTGAGGCAATGATTGAGAGTATGTTGACAATAGTTATAATAAATAAATGCAAAAATAATAATAATAATAATCAGCTTATAAACTCAATGAATCAATATGATTATAAATCGCATGTGTGTATGTATGCATGTGCAACGTTTTGACTGGGAGTAGTCTCTTGGTTTGTGCATCAGTCTGGAGGAGATAGTGATCAATATTGAGTACTATCAAGTACGTCTGAGACTAGTAAGTCTGAATAATATTTTCCCAGGTCTGATTAAACGATACTATTCATATTGTAGAACTATTTTTACTGCACCTCATCTCTTGTTAACCTCAATTATACAATACATAAATTAGATCATACATTATACCAATGCATGGCTGTGTGAGGCGCACTGTCTGAGGAAACTCTATTCCCGCCCACATTCCTGCACCCCCTGAGCGGGAAATGAGTTTCCTCATACAGTGCGTGGGCCCCACAGCGGTACACTGCAGGCCCGGGTTAGGCGGCCGACAGGCAACCAGGAACCCCCCTGAGAAGCACCCGGGGCATACCGCCCCCCTTTAGGTAAGCTACTGGCAGTGTGGCAAATAAAAGGAAACAAAAACAAGAAATTCATTTTTCTCAATCATGGTTTTTATTAAATACGAGAAATAGTTTACATGAATTTTTTTACTAGTAAAACTTTTTTAGGTATTAAAACCGAATATTGTGTTTGGGTTCTTGTACCTCTAAAATATAGCTTTTATTATGTCATAGTAAAATAAGAAAATTACAGAAATGCCATTGTTATAAAGAGATAGAAAAAACCTCTGGTTCCATCTGATTCATTACAAATTCTCCTGCCAATAAACTCTTTCTTTATAAACAAATGTTTGTTTTTTAATTCGATCTACTTGCTCCTTCAGAGCAATCCCTTTTTCATTGTCACCATCTGCCCTCTATAAATATTATTTAACCAAACTGGATTGTGACAATTTCTATAGTCGAAAAATGATCAATGGGTTTAAAAAGGTTTAGTCCGTATCTTATTATTCTTGAATTCTGAGACACACACGCAGAGGGGAGACTGGTAAGCATACCTGGGAACTTCTGGGCTCCGACTACCCGGAGCCTTCCCTTGCGGACGCGGCCAGGACTGCCCACTGACGCCAGCTAGCGGTCCCGTGACGCCGTGGGAGTTCCCGCTAACGGCAGCGGGAAACACCCCCATTAAAAGGGAAAATGGGCGGGGAGCGGGGTGTGTCAAACCCCCACGACCCGGAGGAATCGGGTCTTGACCCAGAGAACCAGAGTTTCACCCGGCAATCTCCGGGTCAAACCCAAGAGTTCCCAGGTATGCTGGTGAGGAAAATAAGCCTGGCAGCAACACCAATGATGGATCGTAAGAGGGTGAGATGAGTTACAGCATATAGAAGACTATGAGCGCATGAACAGAGCTTTACTGACAGCTTGTGGTGAGATGGGGCAAATACAACCAATGTATTTAAGATAAGTGTCGGTTTTTGGAAACAGAATGAAGATGAGGTCAGAGTAAACGGTGATACAAAGGCAGAAAACAAGTGTTTTCAAACACAACTATTCAGAGAAGGTTAAAGTCCATGCTCTTTTTTTAGCACCACGTTACCAGAAAAGGTCTATCTTCCTTACATCTCTCTCTTTATTTTCCGGCGCCCTGGTAATCACCAGGTTGTTAAATGCCCCTCGTGAATTCTTGATACTACGCATAGAAGAAAACACTGAAGGATTTGGTACAAACTGATGTACTTTATAAAAATGTAGGAGGCACCAGTGAACCTTTCTTACACGGTGGAGAGGGGGGTCTCTCTCCTTACGTATCTACAATTCCACAAGAGATCACAAGTGTTCTGCTGCACCAATCGGAAAAAAACGTAAGCCATATTTCACGCTGCGCAAACTGACAGTAATTGACACATTTCGCATATATCTCCCATTTTCTTTGCAGATTTACTTTCCTGTCGCCCTCAGTATGACGTACAGGAAGTCCCAGAGTCCCAAACAGGAGAGTCAACATTTGACCAAACAGCACATTCGTCACCACTAGCGAAGATCTACCAAGCAATGGTCTCCACCAAAATGGCTCTCGGAGTGTAAAATGTTTGGAACTCGATGTGAGGCTACGGAAACATGACCCGGAAGTTGATTGTAGTTTGTAGCGGATGACTGGCACACACGTGTGGATTTTGCAAATCGGAGAGAAGTGCAGCGATGTCTGCATCACTACTTAGGAAAGGACTGGATTTGTTGAGTCCGGATGGAAGTGGTGAGTGTTGAGGAGCGTTACACAGAAAAGTCTGCCCGACACCGTATGTCTGTTAAGTCAGCAAATGGCCTGTGCTGGGAATATAGACGAAAGTAAAGCAAGATTATCTATTTTGTCATTTGTTAGCGATATGTGACGTAATACGTGGGTAGTAAATGGGAACAGCTTCTATCATAGCCCAGTGAACTATCCAAAAACAGTCCTGCTCTGCAGCTTCCGGTGCACTTCTAGACAGATATGCCGATAAGAGCACAGTCTTTTTTGATTCCTTATATAAAACTGTAACATCTATTGCTTACGTGTACTTGTATGAAAATGAAACAGCCACCTAAAATTTTAATATATGGGAATAAAAATGCCACTGTTTAATACAAATGTCCCAAAAAAATTGTAAGTTCAAATAGCATGTTTGTAACAGGTATATTTCTTTGAATAACAATGACTTGTAAGTTGACTTTTACTTAACAACATGCCCGATTACTTTTGCATATAACCACCTAGGACCGAAGAAAAGTTCTGGAAGCAATCAGAAAGTGCCCTTGAGCAGCCACAAAACGGGAATGAAAAAACAGCTCAAGAGGCTCAAGCGACAAGGTGTACCCCAAAAGGAAAAGGCAACCGCCAAGGGCAGAGTAATCAAATCAGCAGTAGGTGAGGATCTTGAATTGTGGGGAAAGAATACTGACATCATTCAAATGCTGTGGCTTTTGTCAATATTATTTTATTATTGTGTTCCTGCAAGAAGGGGGTCTTAATATTGTGACCTATATAAGTTCTAGGTTTTTCAAGCATTCAAAGTGATGTATTCAAATAAATGTGATATGTCCGCGACAAATGTCCCATGAACAAGAAATGCTCCCAAGTTTTCAAAGTGGGGTTACAGTTCCTTAAAATAAATGCAAGAAAAGTATAGTTACAATGATCTCTAGATTGTTATGTCCTATCTACCCATTGTACAGCGCTACGGAATTTGATGACGCTATATAAAACAAAAAATACCGTTTATTGGCTAACTGAGAGTTTAATTGCAAGCTAAGCTTTCAAGACCAAGTTGTTAGGTGCCTTCCTCATGCATTAACCCTGGGGAAAGGACCTAACAACTTGGTCTTGAAAGCTTAGCTTGCAATTAAACTCTGTTAGCCAATAAATGGTATCATTTTAACTATACTTTTCTACTTTTTTCAATGGCTAACACGGTACAAACCTTTTTATCATTAAAATAAATGCAGGACAGATGCTGTATGTGTGTCACAAGACACGGCTTCCCATTTGCAGGCTCGATTTGTTTGAAAATGGTATTATCTATGTGGCCTGCTGACTTGAAATAATAAGGTCTGCATTCTTGTTTTAGAGGAGTTTAAGAAGAACAGCACAAAGGATTACTTGGCGCAGAACATGAAATACATGCTCGAGTCCCACCAAGTTGCATCCAAAACTGTTGTGAAAAATGTAAGTAATATGCCACTAAATGCAGCATTAGAAACGAAACTCTGTCTACCGCTGAACGGCTAAAATGTCTCCAAAATAATTCTCTACTAAAGTTAATATTTTTGTGTCATTCATATTTGTTCATTGAATGGTTGTCATGTCACACAAAAGCAGACGCTGACAGGGGGTTGCCATAAAAACTGTAAAGGCGTCTGCACGGTTTCCATGTTTATACGCGACTGATCTACTAACACATTGAGTGATAAAACGTAACTTTTAGTGAATCGATTAAAAAAAGGAACTGACAAGGAACTAACAAAAAACCTTAGATTCAGTTAATTCTAACTGATGGGGGGTCAAAAGGCATATCATGGGGCACAGTGGCGTTTAGAGGGTTAAAAGGCCTATCATGGGGCACAGTGGCATATAGGGGGTATAAGGCATTTCTGGGGCAGATGTGCATAACTGGGGGGGCAGGTTGGAAAATAGAAGGAAATAAAACCAAAATATTTTTCTCAATCATAGCTTTTATTAAAAAAAAATAGTTTAGATGAATTAACATTTACTGGTAAAACTTTTTTCCTATAGGGTCGTCTTATATCCAGGCTTTTTCTTTTTTTTCCTAAATTAATATTCAGATTTGGGGGATCGTCTTATAATCAGGGTCGTCTTATATTCGAGCAAATACGGTGTATATATATATATATATAATATATATATAATTAAAAATGAACTATATTTAGTATTTTTAATGCTCAACTTGTTTTCTGTAGCTGCCCTTTTCCTTTCCTTCTATTGTTAATGGTTACTTTTGTTTGCAAAATTGCCAAATCATTTATTTAATCTAAAGTGTTTTTTTGCATTATAGACTTCACACCTCCTTTAGAGAAATGGGCATTCTAGTTTGTGTAATCATTACCTCTGTATGTGTAAAATTTTTGTGTATTACTCAAGTTTCTATATTCATGCACAGATCCTGAAACAAAACATTGGGCGCAAAGCAAAGGACCAGCGAGTGAAACAGCAAAGTAAAGTACAGCAAAAGTCTGTGTTCTCAGATGCTGACTTTAAACGCTTTGAAAAAGAATACTTTGGGAATCGATAGAACTCAGCCCAGGACCTGGAAAATGACTGAACGCTGTAGGTTACCTTTTGGCAATTTGGTAACCCTAGAATTCATAGCTTTTTCACAGAAAAGTATCTACAGTGAATGGCTATAAAGTCTTTCACTTGGCTGTAAAATAAGTTGTAAAGCCAACTTATTTTTTTGTCTGTGAAGTACAGAATTAAATATTTGGAGTACAATTTTATTGTGTTCATATGTCATTCCAAAACTAGGCAGATATGTGTTCTCTTTAAAAATTATTTATATAACATGATCATCAATTTGTTATAAAGTATGCTTCGTGGTGTAGGATGACAATTTAAACCTCCGGACTATTTTTTTCTTTTCAATTTTGTGGATGTATTTTGCCATTTTTTGCAATTTGTGTGTTTCGCAATGTGTCATTAAATTTCACATTTTACGTAGAAAAAAAAAAACATTTGTGTGTGTATATCTGTGTATATGTAAATAGTGTGTGTGTGTGTGTGTGTGTGTGTGTGTGTGTGTGTGTGTACACTCACTGGCCACTTTATTATGTACACCTGTTCAATTGCTGGGTAACACAAATAGATAATCAGCCAATCACATGGCAGCAACTCAATGCATTTAGTCATGTAGACGTGGTCAAGACAACTTGCTGAAGTTCAAACCGAGCATCAGAATGAGGAAGAAAGGGGATTTAAGTGACTTTAAACATGGCAAGGTTGTTGGTCTTCGTATCTCAGAAACGGATGATCCACTGGGATTTTCACACACAACCATCTCTAGGGTTTACAGAGAATAGTGCCGGTGTGCGGCAGTTGTGTGGACGAAAATGCCTTGTTGATGTCAGAGGTCAGAGGTGAATGGGCAGACTAGTTCGAGATGACAAAATTGCAACAGTAACTCAAATAACCTCTCGTTACAATCATGATATGCAGAATACCATCTCTGAAGGCACAACTCGTTAAACGTTGAGGCAGAGGGGCTACAGCAGCAGAAGACCACCAGGAGACACTCCTGTGAGCTAAGGACAGGAAACTGAGGCTTCCATTCTTCTACCTTTGGCTCTCCCACTTTGCTGCTGCTCACCAGATGCTTGTACGAGGTCAGTGCAGACAGCTTGCAGTTCGTCGCAGGTAATGCGCAGCACCTCAAAAACAGTGCTATTTATTCCCACCCTTTAAGCAGCGCAGGGTGGGCAAAAAAATGTGGTCAGCGCTATGTAGCGCGAGCTCAGCTAGAAGCTTCTACCTTGCTGAACTATTGACCCTAACCTGCTCTACCTGCCTGACTTTTAGTTGACTCCCTATACCCACAACCACATGCAGTCCTGACTGCTAAATTAAGCCAGGGTTATCCAGTGATGGAATAGGTAATTCTCTTTAGCTAGAGTACCATAGATTCTGTTCTGCCAGATATCTAGAATGAAAAAGTGATATGAGTTGTTGAATGGCCAGGTAAATCCTGTTGTGGATCTGGGGCAACTTTTACCTTGCTTAATGACTATTGGTATCAAGTGGATTATAATGAGCAGCATCCCATCATACTTTACTTTATTTGGGGGTTTTTTCAGGGTTAAAATGGGTTTATTCACTAAAGGAAGAATTGTCAAGAGGGTTTGGAGAAGAATTGCTAATTGAGCTCATTAATTCAGAGGGGACAACACTAGCAAGAAAACGGAGCCGTGCCTGTATAATGCATGATTCCGTGTGTAAAGAGGCTAGCATTGGCTCTTCGTAACGTACAGTGAAGTTAAGTAAATGAAACGCACCTCTCCCTTGAATAAGCTCCGTTATATTTATAAAATGTAAAATCTTTCTGAACCTTTATTTTCATAAGCGCCCCATAGGAAGGATTTATTATGGTTAATGTTGGGAGTGGGACTCGGTCCCTTGACCAATGCTGCCGGCTCACATACAGCGTACAGGTGTGGCAGTTCTGCGGCAGTCTGCTAAGCCTGTATTAAGTATGGATCTTTAGCGACGTAGGATTGTGTTGCCGCGATGTTTCCTTTATGTGTTAAGATCTGTGGATTGGAGCCTCCATCTGCATGTGTGCGCTGCCTGAATGGTACTCAAAGATGCAAAGGATGGGATTTACTAGGCCCTGTCTAATCCTCAATTGCAGCTACATTGTTTCCATGTCTGGCCACATGATGGCAGCAATACCTTTTTTCCCCCTTTCTTTCTTTCGGCGATAGTAGCCCTGAAGGGACATTTTAATTCTTTAGCTTAAAATAGGTTGGTTTGTTTCTCTTGGTTTTGTTCAAATGTGATACATATTTTAGTTATTATTAAGGGCTTATTTGAATTACTATCATTGTATTAATGTGTTTTTGCAAATGTGTCACATGCTTTGCCTTGAGCACCCAACAGTTTTCGCTCTTTCGTTTAAGCATTGAAGACTATACAATGTACAAAATTGGAAAGTTTATAGTACACGGTCTGTTGATATGTATTGATAAATATAAATATAAAAGTAAAAGAACTGATTAGAAAATATAATCACTGATTAACCCAAGTGAAGGGTGTTCTATGGAGATTACTAACCAAGCCATTGCATTGCCAACCAGTAAGCAACATGAGCTTAGATATATAATATAAAAACATACGCTGTGTCCTTATCTGCATTCTAGAGCTACCTAGAATTGCTAGAATGTTTTAGAATCTTTTGCACTTTTACAAATTCAGAGAAGCATTGGCATAACTATTTTATTTTGCTTGCCCACGCTGACAGGACGAAGGTTGCATGTGCTTACGTTTGTACTGAAGAGAATTAACTCGATGGACTATCATCTTGTTTTTTGCCCCTAACCCAGGAAGTTAGATGTGCAAAGAGAACATTTCTATCATGAGGTTAGCTGTGGTCTTGGATATGTAAACATATAAAAGTCATCTATTAGTGAGCTATGCAGAACAAATTTTAATATTTTGGTACTATTTAGTATGCCTTAAAATATCTATAAAGATGCATCTGCCATCTGTAACTTACAGTGCTGCATAAGAATATCTTGACACATTTCTAGAATGGGTTTGTAATTTGGGGGAAATGCAGTGGAAAACTTCAGTTAAGTGTTAATGGTAAACTTTGTTAACTGATATGTTTAAAATTAATAGTTATGGGGGGATATATTGCTGACCAAGACATGTAAAATGCTACTGTCCAGTATGTGGAGTGCGTGTTATGGAGTCCCTGTGCCAGTACTAGAACTAATGATAATGTTCATTCTTACAAGAAATCAAATAAACTATTCCTTAATAAGTAGGTAACCCTCAGATATATAAAAGGTGGCTTCCTTTAAGTGTTATTTATGTTTAGAATATATATCTCTAGGAGTGTATAGTTCAAACCTAGAGGTCTTATCCTTTTTACAGTCCCACCCACGTGTCACTTAAACCCTGTCTAATAGATCTTCCTATTTCCCAAAGTTGGTGATTAAACCAATAAAATGCATGCCTTTTGCGGGTTTCTTTTTTTTTTTTTTTTTTTTATTTATTTATTTATTTTTTTCTACTATGGGGAGTCTTGCTTCCAGCTATTTTGATTTTTGGTATATGAAGGGAATTTTCTGTGTCCACCCCCCCCCCCCCGCCCCACGATTACCAAAACAAACATTTTCTGTTAACTTTTTACTTTATAGAAGTGTAGAATATGTGATATAGGCAGGCTGCTTATATCTTTACATAAATTAACTCTTTTCCTATAATACTCTTGTGTCTGTATTTTGCACAGCCCTGCTTTAGCATAATATAGGCCAGAATTTACGGAATTTCAGTAATGCGGTCTAATCAGGAAGTTATGTAGGTTTCTTCAGAAGTTTCATACACATAAATCTGCCTTGTGAGTAATGGGAAGCAAGCACAGACAAGCGATTAACTTTTTTTTTTTCCGGGGGAAACTTTTGGTGAGACTTAATTGCACAACAAGTTGCTAATTTTGACGTGCATGCATTTCTACTAATTTCTAATGAAATATTAAAATCTCCCCACCCTTTCCTAGCAAATCATATGATATAAGCACTATACTGTACCCATTCTTCATCCCCCTTACATGCTCCCACACCTCGGCGTGCCTAGCAATCTTTGTCCATAAACCTACTGCCTAAATGTCATCAGGAGGCAGCCATCTGGTATCTTAGTAGACTTTTTCCATGAAATTCTATTTTGGCTTTGGAAGGACAATGACATTAAGGCTAAAAAGATATGGTGGATATCGTGCTGCCCAGTTTTTCCCCACCTATCATTTCTCTCAGTATGGTGGAATGCAATGCTGTTTAGCAGCCTAAAATATCTTTGTGTCAGATATGCCTACAGGTTTCAATCCTGAGCCCTGTTACTAGCGGCAAATGCAGTGGGAGCGTTTGACCCCCCCTCACTCGGTGCTTTTGCATTGAATCATAGTGTCACACAAGCAGTAAATCTGCAGATTATTACAAAGAAGGGAATTAAACCACCAAATAATTCACATAACAACTTACATTTTCCTGTTGCGTTTCAGCAAGTTGATCCACATAGCTTGAATAAGCTATTTATTTGGGGCAGATTTCGGGCATTGCACAAACTATTGCTCTTGCACAATTTGTGTTGTAAAAGACATACATCAAACCAGATACGTAGCTGGGAGGAGCACATATTTGGGGTAATGGGAACTCTAAAATTGCTCATAAGATATCCACTAGTTACATCTCTCTTAAAATGGTGGCTTTGGGAGCTATGTTGACATGAAAGCTTCGGATCTAATCTGCCTTAAGGGGTGTATTCACTAAACCACAAGTTGACAGGCATCTAATCCGCCTTAAGGGGTGTATTCACTAAACCATAAATTGACAGGCCAGGTCTGGTAATATTATCTTGCTAACTGCTAAGCCCCTCACCTTCCTTGTCATGTTAGTCTGTATAGCAGGCAAGCATGTCTCTGGCATCATGGCGCAGTACTGGGTTTGATCCTAAAGCTGGTCACTATGTAAGCATGTGTAGATAGTTGTGATGCCTCCCTTACGTCGTGATACAGCCTACGAGCAAGTGGACAAGCAGCTTCTTCAGATCCCATCCTCTCTTGCTGAAAGAAGGGGTCCGTTAAGCGAATCTAGTTTCATTTATCCATGGAAAAGAGACATTGATGCTTCGTAAGTCTATGACTTGGTTTTCATAAAGGCCATGTCCTCTAGCATTTAACAACATAATGAATTTTACAGAGGAGAATGTGTTATCTCTGGTAGATATATACATATATATAAACACAAACGCACAAACACTTATTGCCCTCTATGTCAAAGCAAGCAGGTCTCCATGACCCAGAAGTGTAAATAGTCAAATTTGCTTAGGGAAACATTTTTAAGCAAGCAAAAGTCAGATATGTTGACCCAGCTGGATCTTTCTCAAGAGAGTCAGGCAAAACCAGTGGTTTGCATGCAGTATTGTATTGTTGCCAGACTAGTTCAGCTAGATATTTTTGGGAACAGAACTCAAGGCCATTTACGCTTTTGCCAAGAAAAAAAAAAGAACTAAAGCAAACCAATGGATTCTTCATCAGCCCTAAGCAAAACCTAGCTGGCTACCTTCCCAGACGAAGAAGGCTTAGACTGTTATGCCTTAGCCTCTTACAGAAAGGGGCATATGATGTGCATTTAAAAAAATAGGATAATAACCTTTAATATGTTACATTTATGTAATTACAAATCATTTGCATTACTAAAATTCTAAAATCGGTAGATTTAGGGGAAATGAACAGGTTACACTTGTGTTGATGTTTAACTACAACTGCAATGATTTTTCATCTGCTTGACCACTCTAGACAATGAATAGAAACAGAAATCCTATGCTTATTAATAAAAAGAACATGTATTTAATAAAAATGAGGTGGGGGCAATTTTTGTAAAAAGGGTTTTTATTTTTGTAGGGGAGAGGTATAGGGGTGTGCACTTTTTTTTTTTCTTTATTGGGGGAGACTGTTCAGATTTTTCCTCTTTTTATACTGCTGCAAGCTGCGGTGACAACCTGTTCCCTTTAGCATACCAAGACATTTTGGACAATGCAATGCTTCCAAGTTTGTGGAAACAGTTTTGGGACCGTCGTTTTCTATTCCAGCATGACTGTTCCCCAGTGCACAAAACAAAGTCCGTAGACATGGTTATATGAGTGTGGTGTGGAAGAACATGACTGGCCTGCACAGAACCTCAACCCCATTGAACATTTTTAGGATGAACTAGAATGCTCTACTGGATGAATGGGCAAAAATTCCCACAGAAACACTCCAAAATCTTGTGGAAAGCCATCCCAGAAGAGTGGAAGCTGTAATAACTGCAAAGGAGGAACAACTACATATTAATGTCTGTGTATTAGGAATGCAATGTCATCAAAATCCCTGTTGGTCAGTGGCGTAACTACAGGGGTTGCAGCCTTCGCAACTGCATATTAACGTCTATGTATTTAGAATGCAATGTCTTTTTGGTCGCCATCAGAATGAGGGGTAGCCTGGTGTTGACAGTAATGATGTCACTGGAAAGGCAATGCTGAACAGAAGTTTGGGCATTTCAATCGACTAACAGTCTGATCTCCTGTGTATCGGCAGGGATTTACAGGACGTAATAGTATATTCTCAGACGTCAACTGCCAGAATTCTGTGAAATACTAAAATGTACATCATCGTGAAGGGCTTAATGCATATTTAATTTTTTTCTCTGCAAAATGAAACTTTGATTTGTACAAAGTATCCGATTGACAAAGGAGCCGTAAGTGCAATGTATTAATCAATGTAGATCAATATATAGTTACAATGCTAAGAGATAAAACAGAAAAGTACAAACCAATAAAAGAAAAAAAAAACTAAACCGGTGAGTAGTGTTAATAAACATCATGATAGCTATACGTATCATGCATCCAAATTAACCCAAAAAAGGAGAGTGGTCCAATATAAGCTGCTTCAGCGAGAAGTAGACCTTCAGATCAAAATTATTGTAAGGGAGTAGTATTTGTACCCATAATACGTTTGAACCTTGGTGAAGCTAAAAATTCCAGCCATGGGAGCCACTTTAACCCATTCCTATACAAGAGTCCTTTTGAGGACATAACTAAATCTTCCTTAATGCATAATATTCTGTAGCAGCAGTGTTTTTTGCTTATCTAATAATCTCTACAAACAAAAGTCAGTAAATGTAAACATATACAAACTAACTAGGTCAGTTGTTTGTTTTGAAAACTTAAAATCTTAAAATCTGGCCTGCATTTATATCAGTAACTAAACATGTTTCTATTTCTGTCATTACAGTATATTGATTTGCAGGTAATGTAGCTATGGACCTGAGTTACAGGTGATCCTACAGCTACAATTCCTGGCAGCCGACCAGGACCCGACTGGCAATGACGAGTTGGCCCTGGCACTTTAAGGCCAGCGGCAGCCTGGAAGTGCTGATTAGGTGAGTGTTTGGCACTGTTCACCTGCTGCACCACGGTGTGCCAGACGACCAGTCTGGACCTGCAGCCTAATGTGTCACAGATCTGTCATCTACCCTCCAGGTCATATCATTCTTTCTCCCCACCCACTTTTCTCCTGCTCTCAGGAGACAGCAATAAAGGCTGTCTGGGACTAGCCCTGCCCCCACATGAAGCCACACCCCCAGAAAAGTGAGAGCTCATTATTATTCGAGCAACCAATGGTATTTTTCTGCTGATTGTATCATTCTTGAACCAATCATTTTTATACATAATGCAATTTTGTGCTATTCTCCACTTTTTGTGTAAAATATATTGGAAATGAATTTACATTTGTGATTGCATATGGGAGCATTCATTGGTGTTTTGACATAGACTGCACTGTTGGTGGCATATTTATCTATCGCCTTGATTTACTTAAACACTGATTTCGCTTGAAATAAATGACAATTGTCTAAAATATATTTTCAAACACTATGTTAATATTCCCGAATATCTGTTGAAATATACACTATATGGACAAACGTATTGGGGCACCTGACCATTACACCAACAGGGACTTTTATGACATCAGTAGGCTTTCCACAAGATATTCTGTGAGAATTTTTGCCCATTCATCCAATACAGTATTTGTGAGGTCAGGCACTGATGTTGGACATGAAGATCCGGGTTGCAATCTCTGTTCCAGTTCATCCCAAAGGTGTTTGATAGGGATGAGGTCATGGCTCTGTGCGGCCAGTCGTAAAAGTCCCTGTTGGTGTAATGGTCAGGTGTACCAATGCTTTTGTCCATATGATATATATCTATATGTATCTATAAGCTCTGGATTGTAAACTTGTTTGAGCAGGGCGCTCTTCACCTGTTGTTTAAGTCAAATTGTTATGTTATATACTACTTGTTATGTCCTGTCCACCCATTGTACAGTCCTACAAAATAAAATGACACTATATAAAACACAAAACACAGTACCACAAACATTATTATTGATACTCTCTGGACTCTTTTTGTATTTTAGTTTGATACATCATAGTCATTTACAAAGACTACTCTACACCAGTTGACCTCCACTCATATATATATATATATATATATATTTATATATATATATATATAATGTATGTATGTATAATCCACCAGCAAGTCTTATGTACTTACAATTTTATTAAAAAAAGCTCTACCTGTCCTTATGAAAGATTAAAAGAAAAAAAAACTGTACTAGGATTAAATAATCTTGGACAACTGTCTCCAAGGCAGTCATCTTGTCACTGCTTTCACACTAAAAAGGTTACAGAAATCCCTACCCTTCTCTTCCAACCCAAAAGTAAAACACGTTAATTGCTAAAAGTATTCATGCATTGTTGGATCCTCCCTTTACGTTCATTGTTTTTTTTTAAAACATGCATTATAGAGGATTAAAGGAAAAAAGTCTTCCGCCTTAGCTTGACAATTTTTGGCTCTAAACAAATTAAATGTATAAGTTAAAGCTTTTAGTTTTTTCAATCTTATTTATAAACAATCCGATGGTAATTAGTTTAGTACTCAAAGTTAAGTATAAATTTGTAGATTTACATCAAATGTTAACGTGCTGGGGGTCGGGACACATTTTTAGTTTTGCTATAGTTAGATTTATGTGACAACCTTATAAAGATATATATACCGTATTGGCTCGAATATAGGCCGCACTTTTTTCCCCCACTTTAAGTCTTTAAAGTGGGGGTGCGGCCTATATTCGGGGTCTAGCGCCCGACTCCCGGGCGCCGGGCAGGCAGCGGGGTTAGGATACAGATCCCCCGCAGCGGTGCAGGGGACCTGCATCCTACTCCCCGATACGCTCAGACAGCCTCCCCTGCCAGCACTTCCCACGGGGGGGGGTGCCGGCACGGGAGGTTGTCTAAGTGCATCGTGCGGACCGTCCGCACGATGCGTTTTACCTCTGCCCACCCCCGACTTACCGGAGGAGACTCCCGGGTGTCTTGCGGGGCCGGCGGGAGACATCTACGCAATACGCGTATGCAACTTCCGGTACCGGCACCGGAAATTGCATACGCGTATTGCGTAGATGTCCCCCGCCGGCCCCGCAAGACACCCGGGAGTCTGCTCCGGTAAGTCGAGGAGGGGTGGGCAGAGGAGGACAGTGGCAGCATATCTCGGGGGGGGGGGACAGTGGTAGCATATCGGGGGGGAGGAGGAGGACAGTGGTAGCATATCTCGGGGAGGGAGGACAGTGGCAGCATATCTCGGGGGGGGGAGGAGGACAGTGGTAGCATATCTCGGGGAGGGAGGACAGTGGCAGCATATCTCGGGGGGGGACAGAGTGGCAGCATGTTTTTTTTGGTGCTTTTTTAAAGAAAAAAACTTTTTCTTTAAAAAAGCACCAAACTTTTAGGGTGCGGCCTATATACGGGGGCGGCCTATATCCGAGCCAATACGGTATATGTATACTGGATGGGCCTAATGGTTCTTATCTGCTGTCACTTTCTATGTTTCTATATATTATTCAGGACAAATTAAGTTATTCATAGTTTAAGGCAAGCCATGCATCACACCACAAATATATTACACTTAATTATATAGCAGCAGCTTCTATAGTGCTGTTATATTGGGGACAATGAAAATATTTAACAAAGACAACATTTTTTTTGTTTGTGTAAATTAAAGTTTGTATTGATTTTAGTCACATAAAGGAGGTCAAAAGGGAAACACAAAAAGAAGGGGGGGCTGACACAGCAGGACATGACAAACATACAAATAACAATAAAAGAAAAAAAAAATCATAATTAAATAAATAATAATAATACATATGAGGTCATTAGAAGATACAAAACAATATCATGCAACCCGATTAGGCATTTCACATAAGAAAGATCCAATATCTCCAACAGTTTAAACAAGGCTGACCCGCTCAGAAGGATCAGCCACAAAGCGGGACCAGTAGACCCACTTCCTCCCGTGTTGGGCTTCTTGACCCACATTCCTGGCCACCAAGAATCCTCCCATTTTCTTCCCTCGTAATCCACTCCCTAATGGAGGGTAGCGTGACCTTATTCCAATTTAGGTGGAATCAAAGCCTTAGCTTCGTTAAGTAAGTATCGTACTACTGATTTTTTATATGAAGCGATCAAATCAGGAGTGTGATGCACCAAATAAGCGGCCGGCTGAAAAGAAAAGAAGGAGGTGAATCTGTAAAAAGATGTAAAATATCCTGAATCTCCCTCCAAAATGGCGTGATAAGAGGGCACTCCCACCAGATATGTAGGACCGACCCCCCCCCCCTTACGACCACAACGCCAACATACATCGGGGTGATCGAGAAACATGGCGTGTAAACGTGTTGGTGTGCGATACCACATTGTAAGAAAGCTCGTCTTATGTATTAAATTATGTAATGGTATTTCTTGGCTACCCCAAGCCTCAACTATTTAGCCAGTATCACAATCTCATGCTGATGAGTCCCATTAAGGAGTGTTAGCGGATCGTACAAAGGTTGGAGAACAAAGGGTCAATTTGGTGCTCACCACGTTACATGGGGAAGGTGGTCTACTGTGAGAGACCAAAGTAGGTGGTGAGGAATAATAGTTTAGCAGCAGTGGAAGAAAAGGGATCTAACATAGTACATTGAAGTGTCACACTTCACTAGTGTAAGAATAGTAGAGGAGACATTCCTACAAGTAAGGGCCATGCAGCAAAAATAGAAGGGCCTGGAGGTTTGTAAATTATAACACTCACGGCAAGTGGCAAGAAGAGACATATGGAGTGAACTTCAAAAGAATAGGAGAGAGAGGACAGGGAAGTGGTGAAAGGTGCAGCAGGAGACAGAAGGATGCTGATTACTCCTCCCTCTCTGTCTCCAGGTCTGGGGATGTGATTGAAGTCAGTCACATGACTACAGGGGTCACAACTGCACTGGGGCCCGTCCTTCCAGTTGTTCTGGGGCGACCCCTGCGACCACTTGTTCCTATCTCCTTGTGCTGGTTCAAAATTGCTCTGAAAGGGCCAGGTCGAAAGGACCCTTTCTAAATAATTTTGACCCGGCACGGAGAGACAGGAGTGCAGGGGTTACGCAGTTACATTACATCACGTGACGCCACAGTGAGAGGGGGTATGTATATTTGTATGTATGTGAGCATGGATGTCTGGTTAGAAGTGTACATGAGCATGAATGTCTATGTATAAGTGTGTGTGGGCCTTCTTTATTTTACACAGCGTCATCTAATTCCGTATCGCTGTACAAAGGGTAGACAGGACATAGCATGTACTATATAAAATAAAAATTTGACTTACAGAAACAGGTGAGGCGGGCCCTGCTCAAACGAGCTTGTGAGCATAAATGTGTATGTAAACATAGCTAGCCTGAGACTAGCTTAGCGCACCGACATTTTTTCTTTTCCCTGTTTGCACATATTTGAGGTTGTTGGCTCCTCATCAGTCTGGTTGCAGCTTGCTGTCCAGGAGTTAAATGGGAGGAGGTTTAATTGCACCTCCCCCAACACATTAATCTGGTTTTGGTAGCAGTATAAACTGCTTTGAGTGCCCACTATGTAGGAGGTGAGAGTAGGTTCTCACTCTATTGAGACTGTGCCTTGACGTGGCGGGTGAGCTTAATTATGCTTTGGCCAATTCATATAACCAAAACCTCTCATTTATATTATGTTTATATATTTGTTGCCAACTTTATTAGGGTGAGAAGCACAGACAGTATTTTGTTTTTTGTATACATTGTACAGCCAACACACTGTATTTGCAGCATGCTCACACTGTTTGGTAGGCCTCATATTATACATTTGTATTACCGTATTTGCTCGATTATAAGACGAGGTTTTTTCCAGAGCAAATGCTCTGAAAAATACCCCTCGTCTTATAATCGGGGTCGTCTTCTCAGACCCCCCAAACAATGTCTGCTGGGGCCATGCTGCTTACCGGTCGCGAGCAGCGTCTCTTCTGTTAGAAGCAGGAGGACAGGAAGCTTGCAGCGTCCTCACAGAGCTCTATCTCCCCCTCCCTCCTCTGGGGGCGGGGCCAGAGAAGTTGCTCTACAGCCGGTCCCCTGCAGAAGTCTTCGAGTGAGAGATCTGCAGTTCAGGTAAGGGGGTGGGGGAGGGTTTTTGGGTAAGTATGTGTGATTAATGTGTGTTTAATGTGTGAAGTATGTGTGATTAATGGAATGAATGAGTATTTAAATGTGTTTGTGTGTGATAGCATGGATGTGTAAGGGGGGTGGGGGTTGTAGCATGGCATAGGGAGGCTGTAATCCCACTACTATCATCCCCAGGTTCCAGCATGTACTGGCTGCCTTGGCTTGATAGGAGTGTGATTGCTGTTAGCAGTTTGATATATATATATATATATATATATATATATCAAACTGCTAACAGCAATCACACTCCTATCAAGCCAAGGCAGCCAGTACATGCTGGGTTAAAAGGCATATCATGGGGCTGAGTGGCATATAGGGGGTTAAAATGCATTTCTGGACCTCCAGAAATGCATTTTAACCCCCTATATGCCACTCAGCCCCATGATATGCCTATATACCTCCAGAAATGCATTTAACCCCCTATATGCCACTCAGCCCCATGATATGCCTTTTAACCCCCTATATGCCAGAGTGGCATATAGGGGTATAAGGCATATCATGGGGCAGAGTGGCAAATAGGGGGGTATAAAGCATTTCTGGGGGCAGAGTGGCATAACTGGGGGGGGGCAGGTTGGCAAATAAAAGGAAATTTAAAAAATATATTTTTCTCAATCATAGCTTTTATTAAACATGAAAAAATAATTTACATGAATTAATATTTACTGGTAAAACTTTTTTCCTATAGGGTCGTCTTATATTCAGGCTTTTTGTTTTTTTCCTAAATTAATATTTTGATTTTGGGGGGTCGTCTTATAATCGGGGTCGTCTTATAATCGAGCAAATACGGTATTTGAGCCTGGGACTAGCTTAGTGCACCGACATTTTTTCTTTTCCCATAAATGTGTATGTGTTTGTGTGTGAGCATGTATGTGTAAGTGGTGTGAGATGGAGTGTGTACGAATGTGTGTACGAATGTGTGTGAGGATGAGTAAGTGTGTGTTTACATATGTGTGCCTGAGTGTATGTTTGAGGGAGGAAGGGCAATGATGGCACAGATAAGCTGTTGAAGGCAAAGGTAGAACGCTGCTTGGTAAAGTTGGGGGGCCACAGGGCAATTTTGGCACTGAGGCCCTGTGGTTTCTAGTTACGCATATGGCTGAAGTGCAGGCAAAATTTAGAAAGAGCAGCAGGAGAAGTAGCATCAGAGGAGGATGGCAATGTTTCAGTCATAACAGGGAGGATGAGTAAATGAAAAGGTCATGAACAGCAGTGATTTTGTTACACATGGAGCATGTGCCCAAATACCCGATGTGTTAGTCCAACCCTGTGTATATTTTAGTGTATAGTGTTAGGGTATAGCAAATGTTGGGTACCCCCAAATATGAGCCGAAAATGCATTTTTTTCCGAGCTACTAACAGCTCAACAGTTAATTACTCAAACTAAATGTTCAGCTATCCATATAAGTATGGTATCAAAAAAGACTCCATCTCTCCTTAAAATATATATATTTATATATATATATATATATATATATACATTGATAAACAATTCACAGGGAAGAAGGAATAAATGGTTAAATCAAAATACGGCAAAAATTACTCGGGTATTTGAGGTACAAAAAAAAAACAACCTGGCAGAATGGGTTAATTCATACTATTCTAGCAATATACCAAGTCCTTCCACAACCTTATACTTGCTGTGTTTAAAAATTGTGTGCCCTATATGACGATGCACATACAGAAATTACAAACCTTGGATAGATCATTTATTGAATATGTAGTTCATATCCATCTGCAATACTTCAGTAAAAGGTTATACACTTACGTTTAAGTAATAATATCAACAGAAACAGGTTTCCCATTTTTAACCTCTTCAGTCCCAGGGGTTTTTGGTACCTCAAGTCCCATAGCAATTTTGCGGTATGTCGGTTTAGCGATTATTCCCCTTTCCTGCGAAAAAGCGTACCCATGTAAACTATATTGTTTTTTCAAGGAGAGAGAGGGCTTTCTTTTGATATCATAGTTAAATGATTCGCTGTAAATTTGAATAAAAAACTAATTTTTTATATATTTTCCCCTCTGAATCCTTTACAAAATTAGGTAAAGTGACAGAAAACCCCCTTCCAAGTTTATCAATTCAGGTGTCCTGATTTAAGAAATACCTAATTTATATAGAATTTCCATACTTTCCCAGCACTTATAGGGAACATACTATAAGGTGTACATTATTCGTAGAATTTTTACATTAGGTATGATGGGATTGCAACTCTAATTTTAAACACATAAACCAAAAATACACACAAAAGCATATATTTCTGTAAAGCAGACAACCCAGACTATAGTATCAGGGGTATTCTTCATGCAGCTATTTGGCCACCAATCACGGTCAGAATGGCCACAGAATTTAAGAGTATGTGTTACAGCAGAGTTTAGTTGCATCTCCTGATTATGGAAATACCCCACATGCTTAGTTTTTTTTTTCCTTTCTAGAGGGCCATTTCCATCCCTTACATATTGTACCCTATAGGGTAGTATGTTTTTATATCTATGGCTTAACAGGGTTATACCTTTTAGATGTGTTAGGACTGGGATGTAAGGGTTTTGTTTTTTATTGCAGCTCTCTGCAGTATGGTTAGAGGTTCTCTTAGGGACCTCTTGAACACGTTATTAATGCCAGTGATGTCACAATGACAACTTAACTCACCATTTTTTTTAAACTATTTATTGTAACACTTTGTGATTTGTGTTTCAGCAAGTGAGAATGATACATGGTTTCTCACTTCCCTCCCATTGATCCTCCTGTACCAATCACACCGATCTCCATGTGAGTCTCCATAGACATTACCGTATCTGTTTAGTGCCTCATCCGAGCTATCCGATAGCCCAGGGTCTATCCTGTCCTCCAATGCCCTTCCGGGTGACGTCAGCAGTGACATGACCTGAAAGAATGCCCCATCGCGTGATCAGGCATTTAAAAGTAAGCTTTCCAGTGCTCGCGCTGGCAGCTGCTGACAGGGGGGGCTGGAGTCCAGGCTGTCGAATGATCTCCCATGTAGCATGTCCCTGCAGAGTCAGGACGTATCGGTACGTCCATAGGGGACTGAAGGGGTTAAATACTATTTTTTCTGGCTAGATTGTGTTTTGTAAGGGTTCACAAGTTTTTATGTACTACATTTGTAAGTGTCAACACAACCTTCACCTGTAAACAAAAAAAAAAAAAAGCAATTTCTACCAAAACCCCCCATTCACAAAAAAAAAAAAAAAAGTAGTCTAGAACAAGGATGTTTAACTATAAAATAATTTATTAAGTAGACATTCTTACACAACACTTGCCACATAACCACTATGTACAACAACACAACGCTCCACCTATCATCTACTTAAGAACTATTTGCTCGTTTGTTTTTGGCCATGCGGACTTCTTCCATCAGGTCTTTCAGGTACTGGATCTCTTTTGCAAGAGAATCTGCTTTGTCCTTCAGGGACTCATTTCTCATTTCAAGTTCCCTGCACTGTCCTGATATTGCCTCTTGTTCTGCTCTTTTCTTCTGTCTGTAGCGAGTGGCTGCTGTTTTGTTCTGTTCCATTTTTTTTGTCTTCTTGTCTACTTTGGGCTGCCCCCCAGCTACTTTAACCTTTGCCAACACTTCTCTATCCTTACAGGGAAGATCATATGGTTTGGGTCTCTCAGATATTGGGGACTCAGGATCAGATTGCACACTACTAGGGTACTCTACTGAATAATCTGAACTTTCTTGGGAGGATTCAAGATATGATGGGCTCATGCAGATCCCACTGTCATTATCAGAGGAATCTTCTTTTTCACACTTTATTTCAAGATTGCATGTTGCAGAGGTTTTTTTGTCTTCCTCTGCAACATCTACCTCGAGGCCTACATACAATATAAAGGAATGGTCTTGGTTAGGGATTGTGGATTCTGTTAGTTCAGGATTCACTGGGGCCACTTGATCAGCCTCCAGTGTAGGTTCTGGAATAGAGAGAGGGTCTGGTGATGGTACACACTGCCCAGACATTGTGAGAGGTGGGTCCTCAAGGAAATCACAGGAGTATTCCAACGTGGCCATGAGGTCATCTGGTGAGATGGTGGATTCCAGATCTTCCATCCCAAGCAGGGAATCAAATTCCTTCAAATCCATCTTTTCCACCATCCAATCCATGCCGGAGAAAGCATCTCCTGAAAAGTCAATGAAAAAAATAGTTAAGAGTCTAGTATTCAAAGAGAAATCTTTCACAATGCTCTTACCAGACAAAAGTATTTCTGGGAAATCAGCCAACCAGATACTGAAAATCACACCATGGTGTTTTTTCCCACAAGCTAGGTTGCAACCCTGCAAATCCCCCATCCTGATTTCTGATGTGTAACAAGGTATGCGTGTTCTTTTGTGGTTACCATATGGACAGCAGTTAAGTGCAATTGCAATTTGGGAGTTTGTTAGCATTTCCTCTTACCCTGAAAACTGCCCAAGGGATCCACCAAAGGCAGCAGTTCGGAGACACCATCCTTAGCCTTATCGCTGGAGAACCCATGCAATGGGAGGAACCCGGGCACCTCGATGCAGTCATCCAAGAGACCCAAACTTTCTTCAACCGCCAAAAACGGCTGGCTGAAGGGGGACAGGAAGTCCCCCAATGCAATCTCGTCGCTTAAACTCATCTTTCTCAAGTATTAGGGATTTGAGCTGTGAGGTTGA
This sequence comes from Spea bombifrons, assembly GCF_027358695.1. NCBI lineage: Eukaryota > Metazoa > Chordata > Amphibia > Anura > Pelobatidae > Spea > Spea bombifrons. The sequence continues at coordinate 23,306,668 of NC_071092.1, read as the reverse complement.
TTTTGAGCTTTCTTTCTCGTATACAGCAAAGCTGCTGCGGGATACCTTGAGGAGCCTGAAAAAAAATAGATAACATTTTACAGAGGGAATACACACGAACATTTTCGTTTGGATTGATTTTTCTTCTCTCCGCTCCAGCATCTGGTAAGTACACTCCGCTTGCGAAACCTTAGACATTTTGTGAAGGCATGTGGCTTCCTCATGACCAATTATGGCCATCTTCCCTCCCGACACACCCACAGCCTATGAGTCACCAAGCCTTTCCGCAGCCATTTCACATTTCTTCTGTCTCGTTTCGACTCCACCCTCCAACACCCGCCATTTTAGCTTCCTCCCCATTTAACCTTTTAAAGTCAGATCCAGTTTACAAATTAAACGTTTTTAGAGCCTTCTATATATATGCTTCTCATGCTTTCACTAAACTATAAAAAATGTAATTAGATAAAAATTTTTTACCTTTTCATAAATCCACCTTAAGCCTCTTTAATGATAATACCACACAAAGAAACATCAAAGCACCTTCACACCAAGCCACTAAAAATAACCGCACTACATACCATCTGCTGCAATGTAAAATGAGACACCCAGGGGCATAAAGCTACATTCCCCGAGGAAGAAAATGCCAGACATCTGTTACTATGATGCCAATTAAACAGCTGAGCTGCTTCTGGGATTATATTATAGTTAGGTGTATAAAAGTAAAAGTACTCCTACGGCATTTAGAAGACAAAGCCCTACTCGTTCACTGCCGTACTAAACGTAAATGTAAACGCATTACTGTTTATTACTACATCTAGAATGGAGCAGACATCGGACCGGTTTTACACAATGTAAACACCTCGGCAAAGTTATGTATAAAAATTGTGAATTACATATACCACATGGGAGGCTCTGTCGAGTTTAATGCGTTGATGGATTAACTGCGTATACTCCAGGAAATCACCCCCTAACAAGTCGCCATATAACCCCATTCCCCTGGTAAATACTCACGCCATGATCGTGCCGTTGCCTGGTGCTGCCAGCTCTGCTGGGTGCTGCTGCCTTGCACTGGCCTGGGGGAGGGGGTGCCTTTGGCCACTGCCGCTATACCGCCATCGCTGCGCGTTTCCGACCGCGGCGGCGGTAAACTAGAAGAAGCTGGCTTGTGAACAGTAGCAGGCAGAGGAGCGGTAACCTTTGGACGTTCTCAGTATGTCATCGAGGGTAGAGCAGATCAAAACACTATAACTAAGTCCCTTCTTTCATTCCAGCAGCCGAATGACGTGGCGGGAGTTAGACGTCTCGTTATATAGAACCGCACCACCCTGTCCATATTCATGCGCCTAGTAATATTCTTCCGCCAGCCACGCTTCTTTAAAAATAGAGAAAACCTTAATATTAATAATAGATTATAAATATAAACGTATAACGTTGCGGAGAAAAATATTGTTATGTAATTAATTTTTTACTACTACATATTTAAGGCGATCATTGATAAGACCTCGTGTACTACCGCTGAACGTGGGCGACATCTGTGATTGAACACACAAGGTCACATTGTAGTCACAACAATCGCAGTCGATGATTTATGGTTAAATGAACACATTAGAAAGCACAGCCTGTACAAATGTGTAAAGGCAGATATAGTTTTCGCCATAATTGTGTATTGTGAGCTTCTGTGTTTTGGGTTTTTTTCCCGTGTATGAAAGCAAAAAAATGACACCACTGCGCGTGGACTGCAACACCCATAAGAGTCAAGGATACCCTGATAGAGATGCATCAGATAGGTAACAATAGGACTGTCCTATTAATAACAGGAAGCAAGTCCATTCTTACAAGTGATCAATATAATCTTGATATCCGTTTTCATATTCTGTATGATTTGAGAAGTGTAGTAAAGGGGGTCAATGTCTACTTTTGTCTAATCGGATTGTGGTATAATTATTAAGATATGGGTTTTCAACATTGTTACCCAAAGTGACCCCGACCAATAGCAGCCAATGAACTGCATATGGCCTCTCTTAGGTCATCAGGTGGCCTTATGGTGCCAGGGTCCTCTTGTCAACACCATATGTGTGTTTATATATATATATATATATATATATATATATATATATATATATATATATATATATATATATTCATATATATATATATATATATATTCCCTGGTAGAGAACACACAACAGCAACGATAAGCCTTGGATAAACTTGAATGACACAAGGCATAAGCATACGCTAGAAATTGGAACTTTATTAGTTCTGTATATTCTGTATATTTGCCTGTATATTTCTTACCTTGTATCCATATGTACAGAACACGCTACAGCCAGATGGAATATGCTAACATGATCTCTGTGGATTCTAGCAAAATCAATCCAGTAGCATACCACAAAGCGCACATGCCAACTGGTGCAGTTTACATCATTGTGCAAGTAAAGCCAAGGTGGCAGAAGTTTCAGAAAAAAATACCCAGTAGAATGATAAATAATTTCATGCGCCTAGTAATAGATGACAGAATAAAGACATTGCGAAGAGATTAGCGACAAAAGGGTAGATGAAGCCAGGGGAGCACATTTTAAAGAACCAGGATCAGGTTTTCTTATATCAGTCAAGTCGGTGAGTCAATAGAATAAAAAACAATGCAATTAAAAGAGTGTACTCCTTTATTAATGCCTCCCTGCCAATGTTTTAACGGCCATAAAGGGATACATTTGACATCACTGATGTGACTTGGTGTCGCATTAATCACTCTTGTGTAAGGCAGTATCATATTCTAGACTGAGAGGGGGGCATGTTGCCTTCTTGGGTGATCAGCCCCCAATGTGCTGATGCTTGAAGGGCTGATTTCAAATGAGATCTCCGATCTCCCCTACCAGTTTATTTACACTTATACTACTTTAAACGGCGCTCGGCACCATTATGTCACAGAGTGCCATGATATGATGTCATGTCCCTGTGTTCTGCAGCACAGATGGCAGCTGCAAGGAGGGGTGGCTGGGGTGCTCACAGCATAAAGCAGAGCATTAAATTATAAATGTGGATTCTGACATTCTATAGATAAAATATAATGTTCTCATGATCATTTGCATTTGTGCCTGTTCATGTTTCACTTCCTCATTTATATCCAATAAAAGATTGCCTATTATTTATGACGAGGCACTGTTGTTGCTTTCTCTTATATAAATACATTCTCTCCTGCGTATTGAGCCCGAACAAAGGACGCACTTGATTCCAATTCATGACACAGGCTGTTTATAACGCAGTGAACTGAAGCGAGAAGGCGGGAAATAAAACGCACATCAAAAGACCGTTTTAATCGGGAAATGACACATCGGATCACGAGGCTAACGCGTGGACAGTTGTACGTGATTGGTTGGCACGGACAGCGCCCAAGTCAATCCTTCCACGTTATTGGCTGGAAGCCGGTGAGCCTCCTGGTTCATGCTGTGAGCACGCAGAGCTGTTCCCGTATAGTCGGCGGAGGGAGGACCGCCCGACAACTGTGAGCTTCGGTTCTTCTTAGCGGGGTCAGGTTTCTGTAATCTGGTAATGACGAGTATCCGTGTTATAAAAATATCTCGGCTTAGTTGCGTAAATGATTATACAATAGATATTGTCAAGTGTACGTTTTGCCAAAGAGACCTCCCAAAATTAAATAATTCTGAACTTTCAGGATGTGTTCGTATTTTCTGCATCAATAGAGTCATTGCATTTTCGCATACATGAAAAAAAACATACAAGTCTCCTCATCTCATAAGGTCATTGCATAAAAAGAATACCTGGAAAGCACACCTCAAAAAACTGCAGCAGCAGAAAAAAGTATAGAAATAACAATTATTTATTAATGGACATGCATAGCCTTCATTCATCCATATACGGGAAAAATGACCCATTTACATACATTATATACATACGTGGTTAAATAAATAATCTTGTTTCCTTCTTCCAATTATAGCTTCTTTAGGGACAAGCATTTGGGTGAAAACAGTATTCTTGTTTTCCACATTAGGTTTTTACATGAAAAGACATACAATTTGTACAAATTTATGGAAGTATTTGTAGTCTGTTTATTGATGACATAAAATAATAAGTGCATTTTTCATGTTTGGCTGGAAAATTCACATGGTACAAAAATTCAAACAGTGGTAATTCTTTATTTTTTGATACTGGTGCCTGGAACCATTGGCTGCTAAAATTGGATGTAGGGCAGATAGTGACTCTTCTAAGGAGCAACAACCGGGAAAAATAATAATAAATCCAAAGTACGCCCAAAGTAAATATAAAATGATATACACAATACTCAATAAAACAACCCTCAATAGTACTACAAACCATACAGCAGGAGGGAGGAATGGACCAATTGGGTCAGAAGACCCCAAATGTTGCATCCCTAACTGCCTTTCTCGTGGGGGCAATTGGAAATATACTTCTCTATGGAATAAGCATAACATGTTGCTTTAGTTCCAATATGTGCTTGTGAAAAAATGTATATAACAGGCATCCGTACTCCCCCTATACTTCTATACATCAGTCTGATTAGACTTGGGCATTATCTTTAGAGTTAATGGTCTTAAACTGCTCACTATTGAAGAAATGTCTTCTTTAAAGGGTTTTAAACTGATTTGGGTGCGGCCTTACGAAGCATATCTCCAGCGAATGTCATTTTTTGTAATGAATGCACATAACGATAACTGCAGAAGTCATGAGTCATGGTTTCCCCAGCTAAAAAGTATTTTACTGCACTCTTAAAAAGACATATGTTTCACGCCAAGCCACATGTTTGTTATTTATGTAAGAACTAATAATTTATACACAGTGAAAATAACAATCCGTTTCAATCATAAAATAAAAGGCCTTTGAATAAATTATAATCAGAAGGTGGTTGTCAAAATTAACCAATGAAACAATCACAATGGCAATATTTATTAATCATTTGGCTCAAAAAAGCTTTTAGCGTGTAGAACTTTGTTTGATGTCCTGATGAAAGTCTGTAATAAACAAGACTGAAACGTTGACTTAAAAACCGAAGTTGTTTGTGTGGTCATTTGCAAAGTCCCTGGAGTGCCGGTAACTATTTTTGGACTTTATATTATTTACTGCTGCAGTTATTTGGCACCGGGCAGAAATTTGGCATTTGGAGTGCAATTGTTAATTTTGGACTTTATATATATATATATATATATAGATAGATAGATATGAATATATATATTCGTACCCCAATGAAGGTGCTCTTCATTGATTGACATACCCGGAGCCTTCCCTTGCGCGACGCGGGCCAGGACTGCCCACTGAGCTCGGTGGGCGGTCCCGCTGATGTCTGCAGGCGGTCCTTCTGACGTGGGTGGGAGTTCCCACTGACTTCGGAAGGAAAAACTCTAAAGGAGGATTCGGGTCCTGACCAGAAATGTGTATTTAAGTTCATTCATTAAGTATTCATGTGGAGTTGTTGGGCTTCATTCCCTAGAAGTATGGCATTGGACCCAAAACAAAGTATCCACTATCCCTGACTGGGCAACTCATATTTAAGTCAAGTTAGCACAGAGGCACACTGTCTACTAAATGTCTACAGGAAAGTAATCCAAGGATTCTTCAAGGTAAATCACAATTCTTCCAATGGACCCCAGCCAGACAACAGAAGCATTTGACCATTTTGAAGAAACAATTTACTTCGGCACCCGTCTTATAAATCCCAAATACCCAAAAGATGATCTTCCTTGAATTAGATTCCTCAGAAACAGCAGCGGTTGCGGTTTCTTCACAAATACACGATAAAAAGGAAATATTATACATTGTCTCATTATTTTCTCCTGAAAACTTAACCGCAAGAAGTAAAATTATTATGTGGGCCGACGACCACCCCTCTTGGCTATTAACTTGGCTTTGGCGTGCAGGCATCTCTTAAGGGCCTCACCCACTAACTCCTCAAAAGAATATGCATGAATGGCCAAATTACACACTTTGCATTATTCACAGAGTGGGTTCCAAAAGTGGTATGTACTAAAGAAGTCCAAAATCTATACCTTTCCCTGAAACCACCCTGTCATCTGAGCTTTTCTTAGTGACTCATTCAATCAACAAAGCATTGATAACAGGTGAAGAAAAAATCATTCTGGGCTAGGACCCCAATCAGGACTATTTTAAGGGACAATTATATCTTTGTACCTCACTCTGTACTTTACATGCACATGAAACAAAAGCCCACACGCTAGACCAGCACACCTACTAGTGCTCACCATGGTCTGGAATATCTGTGGATTTTATTGTTGAACTACCAGAGGCTCAGCAATTTTTTCTTCTTGGTAGTGATATCTACCAAGATATCTACCAAGCCTTACCAAAATGACTCACATCACCCCTACCAAAGGTCTACATAGAGAAGACATGAAAGCCTCTATTTACTAATGATGCCTCCAGCCATTTTTGGTAGGCATTCGTAGTATTGGGATCATCTGGCCACTACAGCTTTCAAGTTGCAGCTTATACATTACATGCACTTTTAAAAAAAAAAAAAAAAGTGGCTTGCAGATTTCTTTCCTGACTTGAAAGTTTCCCCACCTGATCCTATACTAGTGGATGGTGAAAAACAATTTAAGGTAGAAAAGATATTAATTCTAGTATCTGTTGAGGACAGCTGGGCTTCATCCACTGGAAGGGCTATGAGTCTCAGGAACATTCCTCCAAACCTGCTTCCAATGTCCATGTTTCCATAAAGGTTTGAGCCCTCCATAGAGAAAAACCAGACTGACCCTGGTGCTCCTTGAGGTCATGCTTGGGGATGATCTGCTACTCACTCAGGGATTGTTTCCCACAATGCGGTTGTCCTCCCCACTCTCTTGCTCGTGTACTGTGAGGAGCATGGAGGACCAGGAGTGTGTGCAGCAACCATGTCTTACTTAGCTGGAAAGTGTGCAAGGGTACAAATGACATTGCAAACAGCTGCTAGGTTATAGCGGTGGTCTGGTACCTGCTTGTCATCAAAGACAAACCATTCAATTTCACTTCTCCTTTCTACAGCTATTTTAAGCAGACATGCCAGGGCAGTTTGACAATAATGTAAGTTTAATGTGTTGTGTTCTTAAAATGCTATTATTTTTAAACAAACACCTCATGTCTGCTTTACAAAAATAATCCCTAGTACCTTCTACGCTGACAATTACAAACAATGAATATTTGCTTGTAAATACAAACTCTCACTGCACCTGTTACCAGCTGTGAACAGGCTGGTAGGGGGCCCCAATGGAGAAATGTTGACGGCCTTCCTAAAAATATTTTCTTCTCTTGCACAGATTTTGCTGGCATAGCTTTGTCAGACCCCTGCTACGAGGGACGTTCAAAAAGTTTCCACACTATTTTATTATTATTATTATCTTTTATTTATATAGTAACAACAGCGCGTAATACAACACATAAAATCAAGGGGTATGACAAGACGAGAATTGACAGACTAAGACAAACCGATTTGGTGGAGAGAGCCCTGCTCACCAGCTTAAAATCTAGAGGGAAATGCGGTGACAAACATAAGGCATAGAGAAAGGGTGAGAGGTAGTGTGGTGGTTGTATCAATGACAAGGAAGTTCTAGGAGCCGGCTTGCCAGACAGAACTAGTCACATGACCCGCTAAGACACGGCCAATTACTACTACTCCTGCTGTCACTCTTTCCAACACAAATATAAAAGTGTATTAACTTTTTGAATGTCCCTTGTAAAAAGAATGTAAAGCAAACAAATGGACCAAAAAGGCACACCCCAGCCATTACAGGAATTTTAATGTACATTGTAGCCGGGAGGTCCCTTTGATTGACATGGTGTCCCCCTTGTAAATGCAAATATGAGCACATTCCTTCCACTAAATTAGCTGCCTCTTGGAGATCAGAAAATGACAAGACAAGCCTCATCAGGCAAAGGGGAATACATTAAAGGAAAATCCTACAGTAGCAAAGTAAGATCAAGCCACATTATGGTGAGGATAGTTAAACTGAACCTCATAAGCATACCTGGGAACTTCTTCACTCCGGCTACCCGGAGTCTTCCCTTGCGGGACGCGGCCAGGACCGTCTACTGACATCAGTGGGCGGTCCTGCTGATGTCGGTGGGCGGTCCTGTTACATAAGTGGGCAGTCCCGCTGACGTCAGTGAGAGTTCCCGCTGATGTCAGTGGGAGTTCCCGCTGACATTGGGGGCATTCCTGTTGATGTCAGTGGGAAACACCCCGCAACCCGGAGGATAAGGGTCTTGACTCGGAGAACCGGTGCTTCACCCAAAGATTTCCGGCTCAAACCCGGAGAGTTCGCAGGTATGCTCATAAGAGCTACTTCAAACTGGAGGGGTGAAGGCAGAGTCACCCCCTGGACCTGGGACCCTAGGCTTAGATACATCACTAGGCAGATGTCCTTGTAGAAATATACAAAGATTGAACAGCAGGTGGTATTTTTTTTGTTTCATTACAAAATAATGGTTGGAAAAGCACAACATTTTATTCAGCTAAACAGAGTCCTGCCTTATTTACTAGGTAACTCGACTATTATGAATACTCTTTTTTTATATCTTCTTTGGGAGAGCTTAACGTTCTTCATAAAACATTGTACATGAGGGAGCTGAATGTACTACTATCCTGAATTAGTGAATAAACCGCCCAAGGCAAAATTACAGCCTCCAAAGCGGTTAACTCTATTTTCAGGCAACGCTTTGGCTGGGACACACACCTATGTTTACACACAAGGACTGCTGTGATGCGTATTTTGCAAGAACTTGGTATCAGCTGTGTGCTGACGCTTCATCGCTCCCATAGCAAAAAAAACTGTATAGATGCAAACAAAAGGCATGGCTGGGAAAGGAAAGCATGTGTGTAGGGGTTTGAGCCAGAAAAACCGACACATCATCCTATGATAATTTATGCTCGTTACTTGTTTAACTGGAAGGTCAAGTTAGCTTTTTGACATAAAAATTACATACGTGTCATGAGGACACTACCTCATACCATATATAATGTACCACAGGTCTAATGGTCCCCTATGATGGTATGAAAAGTTGTATAAGGGCAAAAATGTTTCTGTTACGAAGAACCAAACTGGTTATTATAAGAAACAATCTGGTTATCAAATATTTTTCAGTTTGTTTATGTATAGGTATTATTTTTAACCCTTTAAGGACAATGGGGGTCCCTAAACCCATTGAAAACAATGCATTTTGAGCGCGTACATGTAGGGAAAGAATTTATCAAGTTGGGAGGAACGCTTACAATGTAACATAGAATTTGACAGCATTTGCCCATCTAGGTCTGCCCCTTTATCCTGATCTTAGATTCAGGGAATATTTTTTCTCCGTGTGACTTCTCCTGTAATCTTACCCTGAAGAAGAAGAATGGGAAGATTAATTTGTATACTCAAGATATTTGATTTAATCAGCAGATGATTCATAAACTGCTGCATTTGTTTAACGTTGTTAAGGAAATAAAGTCATTCTGCCATTGTTTGGCTTTTTCTAATGCTGCACTTACAAGAGACATATCCATCACAGTGGTTCAAATGTGTCTTTAAAGTAGCAATTGGACTTGACATTGACATTTGAAATTTGCCTTGGAGGTGTACAAGGAAATAATCCATTCATCATATTTCAACAACTGTAAATTGTTGCATTTATTTAGCGTACATTTGAGATATAAACCTTAGAGAGTTTAATTTAAATACACAGAATCAGATGAACAAAGCAAGGACGCTAGGGCTTAGTTTAAGGCTTCCTATTCAGTAACAAAAACAACATGCAAAAGACTGGCTGAAGCCAAGACAAAAGAGTCCAAATGAAAGGTGATGCCCCACATAGACAAAGCATTAATTGCCTTTCTAGCATGTTTCTCAGAAATGTTATTATTTCCTCTGATTTTTTTTAACAGGAAAACCCCAGACATGTTTATGAAGCCTTTCATTGTCTCTTTAGTGACATGTGATAGTTAAGCATTCCCTGGGAAATTATGAATGCGTCAGGTTTTCACACGATTAAATAATTAATCTGATAAGGCTTTGAGCATTCAACATGTTTTCTGTTGTCTGAAAATCCTCAGAAACATTGTAACCTTTCATAGATGTTTGGGAGTAAGTTTAATGAGCTGGGATAGGTTACACCCTTGCCTTTGGGTAGTAACCATGGCAAACCAAAAATAATCAATGTTGTTAATATATATATATATATATATATTATTATTATTATTATTTTCTTACCAGGGATGGTTTTCTTAGAATCTTTTTCTTAAATATAACACTACCAGCTTCTTGGGGGGGGGGGGGGGGGGGGTTGGGAGCTTTACTTTGAAATGAGAGTTTTTCTTTAACCTTTTCAGAGACAAAACAAGAATGGTGTAAATGCCTCTGGTAGTAAAACAGTTAAACTTATCCAATCTGGATTTTCCAGCACACGTAATGGAAAGCATCAAGCCTGGGGGTTGAATGCGGCCCATTAAAAGGGTTTGCCCCTTTTAAATCCACGTTAACAACATCTGCTAGCGACTTCTGTAATTATAACAAGGAATGTACAAAATGCGAATTATTTTTTCTGCAAAAGTCTACCTGGCATTTATGTGTTTAATAACCAAATCACACTTAAATTAAGTCTGAATTTGCACATAGGTAAGGTTAGATTGTAAGCTCATTTGAGCAGGGCCCCCCCTGGTGCTTCTGTCAAATTGTTATGTTATATACTACTTGTTATGTCTTCTCTACCCATTGTACAGTGCTACAGAGTATGGTGGCACCATATAAAGCAATAAATAATAATATTAATAGACATAACTATTAAGATCCAAAACAGCATACAATCATGGGGAGGGACATGGGCCCAATGCAAACCTATGGTCACCCTCATAATCATAATCATTCAGCTGCAGTATGGGTTACGGCCATCACACAAATGAGAAGATGATTTGTATCATATGGGGGTAGATGGTTAGTGTTACAAAGAAACAATGCTAGCTGTCCATTAAGTTAACCAAAAGCATGACACTTTCTAACCATAAAAGCAGATCTCCAGAAAAATGGCTACTAAAGGGAAAAATGCATACTCCATACACAGACATAACCCAGTTAGAGTTATTCAACAAGACCGCAGGGAAGGAGGAATGTGACCTCTCACATACTTTACCACATAGACCAAATATTTTATTCTTATTAAATACATATTGGAAAGTTGACAATTTAGCATCATGATTAATCAGCTCTGTTGCAATTTACTAGCTCTAAGATGAAGCTACAATGATATTTTCGGTTTGTAATATACTAGAATACTAAGGAGAGAGTGAAAACCTTTTCTAACTACTACACACAAAACTATTTTAACATGCTTAAAAAGCAGTTCATTTGTGTCAAGAACGAATCGTCTATTGAAGAAAACAGAAATGAGTATCAATTATAGAAAAGAACACTGGATTCCACAGTTATCATGAGAACATTGTGCTAAACAGTGTGAAATTTAGTGTGGAAAATTCACATAAGGAACACAAGGAAGCGAGCCAGCCAGCTGGCACGTAGACACATGGAAAGGTAAATCTAGGAATATGTGTATATCTTAAAAGCACTCATTAAATACACTCATTTATTTAATTCTACAGCCACCTGACCCAAGCACTGTTTTGTAGGCTGTTAAATGCTGTTACTGACATATGACTACATTGTGCTTATCACATGAGCATAAATGAAGAGATAACCGATTACGCAATATAATTAAGTTAAATACGCGATACCAATGTCAGGCATTTTTAATTTATCTCTCTCCCAGGCTTAAGAAACACATTATGGGGAACAGTTGACTTGGTTTCCTGTGTCTCTAGGTTGAACTATTTGCATTCACCAGGTTGACTACATGACTTCATGGACATACTGGCAAAAGTTACAGATATCTGTTTCCTTTTTAGTCTGTAGCAGGGGCGTACCTAGAGTATTTGGCACCCGGGGCGGATCCTGTATGTGGCACCCCCCACACACACACTTTAAAACTACCTGGCCGAAACTGAATATGACCCCCCCACACACCATAAAAAAATCTAACACTTTTATTTAAAGTAAGTAACACAACAAAATAGGACAAAACAATTAAATGACAATATATATATATATATATATATATATATATGTATATATATATATAATTGTTAACAGCAATCACATTCCTATCATGCCCAGGCATACCCAGATTCCAGGAGGCACTCGCAGACTTGGCATGATAGGAGTATGATTGCCCTATCTACCCCTTCTCGCTCCCTTCTGCCCTATCTACCCCTCCTAACTATCTACCCTCTCCCTCTTTGAAGTTCACTTACCTTTCAGGAGTCCTGCGGTGGGGGTGCAAGGCCTCTGTCTCCCAGCTCTGCCACTGTATGGAACAGTATAAAGTGATGGGAGTTATGATGTACTTTAGAGCATAATTATATAATGAAAAATACATTGGAAATGGTACAGCATAACACCCATCACTCTGACACACTTACCAAACCACACATATACCAATACCAATCCACACACACATACCAATCCACACACACATACCAATCCACTCTCACTGAATGCTTTCCTAACTTTCCTCTTTTCTCCTTACAGCTCCTTTTCCTGCTCTTCGCTCCTCTTCTTCTTCAGTTCTTCTGTCTTCAAGGGAGATCCTTGAACCGGCTTAAAATCACTCAAGGGAGCCGGAGGTCTGTTAAAGACTTCCGATACCGCTCCCTTGCGAGCCTGCTCATCCAGCGACGGACATTACTGTCTTTCTCCCCCTGATGAGCGGCACCCGGTGCGGACCGCCCCCCCGCCCCCCGCTAGGTACGCTACTGGTCTGTAGTCACATCTGTAAAGGGTCTCAGGTTTTTCCATCAATCTCAAAGTCTCAGGATCTCAGCGGACTTCTCCATATTCTTCTCAGGTTTAACCTGCATGTTCCAATTGGTGTTTTTTTTCACTTGTATATCACAGTTAAAATACAGACTGGAATATAGATTATTTAGAAGAACATTTGTTTTATTTTGTGTTATTACTGTTCCTTGAGATTCATTCTAACACTCACCCCGTGTCTCTACCTGTTTTCGTAGGTGAAGTAGCTTCTTAACTCTTTGTCTTTACTGATGGCATATTAGCCCCCTTAAGATGAGGTTAAGCTAAACAGGTTTGTAAGGGTATTCTAGCCCCACTTGCTCATATGTTGTGTGTGGACCTGCAAGTCACGTCACACAATCTGGGTAAAGGACACCCGAAGGTTGCCAAGTATTTAGTAAAAGAAGTAAACAATGATTTCAATATAAACTGAACAAGTAACTTTAAGGGGTCAGTGTTGGAGTGGAGTTGAAACTTATATATGGATAAGAGGGAATAGAAAAAGATGGGAAGAATATGGAGTGCTTATAAGAGGAGAGAAATATGCTTAAAGACAAATCATTTTCAGTTTCAGGGCAGCTAGCAATGCAATGCCACAAACAGCTTTACATATTATTCTGCACCTGGCTTTGCAAATTCTAGAAACATTGCTTGCAGGCACGGCCTATTTAACAGATCTGTTTCATTCTGGAACAGTGAAAATCACAGTAATCACCTGCCATGTGATACCCCCTATTCTTTGTGCACAGATGTTACCCTTTTGAATGTAAAGGTTGGAATTTGATGCTCTCACTCCCCCTAGTGCTTAAATACCACATCTTCATTGAGTGTTCTTGGACGCAGTACCTATATATATGCAGCTAATATATATACATCTAATCATAGATTAATAAACTGTTCTCTTTACAGGTAGTGCTATTATTATTACATTACACTTTCTACTAGCAATGCTAAAACTCTATAGGTTGGGTTTTTTCCTCATATCAAAACATCCTCATATCTTTTTTTCCCACTCCCCTATTCATGCTGTTTTAGGCAACTAGATTGCCTCTACATATCTGGCATTAAAACAAGGGTTTCTCATTTTAGGGAAATAACGCTTGAAATGAAGGTACTCATATAATCGTCATGTGGTATTATCATGTGTAAATAAACCCATTTTTATCACATTTTCCTTTTAAAAAAGAATCACCTTAATACCTTTATCCAGAGAAGTTATTGTTCACATATAAACTGCTTCCAATAGTGAACATAACTTATAAGGTTGTAAGGACGGGGGGGGAGGTGTCTATAGATTACAGTTACAGTACCAGCCAAACTTGTTTTTCACATGTTCAGGAAACTAATTTAGTTAGAGATGATTGAAAGCATGATGACTCCAATACAGTGAAGTATTTGGGTTGGGTTGGGTTGGGTTGGGTGCTTGTTTTCAACCTACAGCTGAAGCTCATAGCTCTCAGGAGGGTCTGGAGAGACCCTCTTGAAGACTTGGTTTTTTTTTAATGGGCTGTGCCATCTTGCGAGAGGCAAAGTCTCTCACAATGGCACTCGTGTCCGATCTCCAGAGCAGTCACAGCGTGCCCTGGAGTGGGTTTTTGATATTGAGGCATTCAGCGTCACCGTTTAAGCTTAAGACATAATTAACTTAATTTAAGCTGATGGCCTGCCCCATATTTAATATGGAGCACGCTGATGCTCCGTGTAGTGATCAGATGGGTCCCCTTTTGCGGAATGCCTCGACATGGAAGCATTATAGCAACACCTTAGGCAGGAACTCTAGACTTTAGTCGCATAACAACCCTGTCCTCAAGGAATATGAGAAAAGGTTCTTGAATGGAGATTACTAATGAAGCTTGAACTCTTCTGTTGGGTGTAACCACCAATAAAACAAAGGTATATGTAAGAAGTTTCAGAAGTTCCTCCAGAGGTTCAAAATGTGCAGAGGATAATTGCCAAAGGACCGGATTTGCCTCTCATTTCGGTTGTGGACTGCCCTTTTGGGTGGGACCAGACTGATATATAGATGGAGATATTTTTTCTTACTGGCACAAGAGAGCTAAAATTTGACATGCTCTCAAGCGGGGACACACCGTAAGGTAGAGTATGAAGCAGCTGTCTGTTCTTGGTGAGCATCTCACATCCTTTTTGTATGGTGGCTCCCCAAATCCAAAAGGTTGAAGAATCTAGTGATGAGCTCCTGTGTATGCAGTGAAAAGAACAAGTCGCAGCATAAATCAACTCCTAACGATATGCGATAGAAATAAGAAGCAGTATGTCCCTAAAATGCAGTATGCAATAAATATACTATAAATATGTGGAAATAAATAAGTTATAAACATAACAGACCAGCATGGAGTCTTCCAGGAGAGCTCTTTGAGAAGATCCTTTTCTCACCTACCATTTGAGGGAAAAAATAACACCAGGTTTCTGTTTTACCTTCTTCTGGAGGTCAGATGAGAGCGATTCCAGTTGTTCAAAAGATAACCCTTGAGTGGTCTTATGTGAGTAACGGATGGGGATGAAAGCGGGACAAAGTCATCAACCATAGAATAGACATCATGCATCAAATGGAGGCTATTTCCCTTGCAGGGACATAATGCATTCTCTGTAATTTCTCTATAGGAAGCAAGGCCTTCTCCTGATCAGAGTCCAGGATCATGCCTAGAAAAATTATTTTGCAATGGAGTAACTGGGATTTCTCAGTGATGACCAGCCATCTCAGGTTTCTCAAGGAACAAGGTTGAAATGGAACAGAAGTTCTTTAGAAGGTGCAGCTATCAGCCAGTCCTCTAGTACATATGAGAAACAGAGACAATGCAAAACAGAAATGAAACAGGGGGTGCTAAATGTATGACTTGGTAGGATAGCAGAGATACCCATTTGCTTTAGAGGATCTTTTGGAGGACGAATGGGGAGCAATCGTTGGAAAGATGCTGAAATTAATTCCAATGCATAATCATGTTGTATTGTACAAAGGGCCCAAGCATCTGAGGCAATCTCCTGCCACTTTTGCAGAAAAAAAAGTTGTTTGCCCTCCACTATTGATAATAGGGACTTCCTTGGGTACTTCTCCTCCTTACCCCCATCCTCTTTGAGGGTAACCTCTGGGGTTTTATGACTTGTCTCGAAATGATTGTTAGGACTGATATCCCTACTCCTTATCCGTTGATGAATGAAAGTAGAAGCTCTTCTCTGAGGAAGCCGGTTTTCATAGCCCGTAGTTCTTTCCAGAATGGATTCAAGCTTACTGCCAAAGAGCTCTTTTCCCTGGAAGAGGATTCTTGGAGGCGATTCTTGGAGGCGATTCTTGGAGGCGTTGTCAGGACTTTCACCAAAGAGTCCTTCTGGATACTGTTGGAAAATGCCGTCACTCGGGCTGCGGTACAGATTGGCTGCATCGCAGATGAAATCAACCTCCCAGCAGGTGGCAAATATTTCTAGCCACTTTTTCTGCTACAGGGATAGATGTCAGATCTAGGGTCTGTTGAAGTCATAACCTCACAGCAAGGGAGACTGAGGCAATGGCAAGTAAAGGGCGGCAATTAGCTGCTGCCGCTGAGGCTTTTTGTCGAACCCACAGCCTTATGCATTGGATCATTGAAGAGGTGGCATCTAGAGGCCTGCATTGAGATGCAGGTCCTGCGGGAGCCATCAAAAAACTTGCGGGCGGGCGTGGGCAGTCAATGTACCTGCGCACTCCCGCAAGGCTGCATTCGCATTGCTCCCACACAGCGTCTCACAGAGACGCTGTGTGGGAGTAACGTGAAGACAGCCTTGCTGGAGTGCACGGGAAATCTGCAGATCAGGTAAGGGGGTGGGTGGGATGGACCACATATGTTGCGGGAGCAGGCAGGATTGGACACATATGTTGCAGGAGTGGAACACACATTGTGGGAGCGGGATTAAAAAACAGTCCCGCGCAGGGCTCTAGTGGCATCTTCCAACGGTGTAATTGTCTTACTTGTAGCCTTAGCAACTGAGGCATCTATCGTAAGACCTTCCCATAGATCTGAGTACTTGGGGTTGCCATGGACTGGGAAGGTTTTGATTTTGCTAGTAAGTCCCATAGCCTTAGTGCAAGCGGGGCACAGCTTTACAGATATGTCCTGTAAGGTCTTCTTACAGTTAAAGCAAGCTCTATGTTTAGTCTTGAAATCAGCTGTTCCAGGACAGCTGTGCTCAGAAGGAAGGTCAGTACTTTTATTGTCTAAACATCCTATATATAAAAAAAAAAAAAAAAAAAAAAAAAAATGAAAATGCCCCAGGAACAACCAATCCCCCCCCCCAAAATGGCAAGGAAACACTGTTTCCCAGGTTTCATGATCTGGCTATTGTAGGACTTGCTCCACTGACAGCTCCAGATTAGACAGACAAAAACAAAACTACAAAGCAATTGCAGAAGTTGTTTCATAACAGCAACCTATAAATATAGTTTTCATTTCATTAAATACTTCCGATGATTTACAAAGTACATTTCTAAGATAACATACACCCTTATCGTAACATGTTGGATATACAAAACATAAAATGTCAAGTATTAATAGTAAAACAACACTCCACTATTGAGATAATTTGCACTAACAAAGACACTGATACAGCTTTGTTTTATTTGTGTAATTTATTGGTTATACCATTCATTTCTAAACACACACCCTCTCAAACAAAAATAAAACATGCACATTATACACTTCCAACCCATCTTCATTGATATATACTTTTGTAGGTTACAAAGATATCCGTTAAAACACATAAGGAAGCAGAATCCTAAATTGGCAAAAGTGCCCATAATGTGGGCCTTTCTGGAATCTAAAGTGATAAATAACTAGTTTAATCCAAGAGGGCTAATGGGTTTTAATACAACACACAAGAACACATATCCAGTTTCACACCAACAAAGTGTCTGCTTCAACAAAGTTGTATAACTGCATTGGGGTGCAAACAGAGTAACAAGTCCTAGAATATGATAAGGCCGGGTTATGCCCTCCTTAAAAGCAAACATCTTTAGCCTGGAAGTTAATTTAGGGCACTGGAGCCACAATGCAAAGATTCAAATATATCAATAGAAAGAAAAAAAAAAAAAACATATCAAAAGGTTAAAATGTGTAGGAATTCAGAAACCCGAGAGGACATATTTATGTCCGGCAGGTAATACAAGGATTTCTTAAATTGGCAGGGAACAAAGAGCATCCAAAACATTTATAATATGGAACCATCTTGATGCCAACACAAAAGCAGTTCATTATTTTAACTGCAAAGCATTATGCTCCTTGGCAGTTCTATAAATTTAGTAGTAGAGAAAATATATCAATTGATATATACATCAGTTTACCCAAATACTTATCATTTCTTTACAATCTCATTCAATCCGGAAAATGTCAAGATGGATGCCATATTTAAAAAAAGGGGAAAATAACATTTCCGCAGCAAACAGAATTTGGTTGTTTTGTTTGGGCGAGTTCTTTAGCAGTGGAATAGTAGATAATTTATAGTTTGTGTTATTCCACACAATGATGGCGTGTCTGGCATGACACCATGTCTCATCAAACTGGAAATGCTCATTTTATGACTGTGTCAACAATGGCTGCCTGTAAATGTAGGATTAAGTTTAAGTATGCCACTTTTTTTTTGGTGAATTACTTAAGATTTCTGAAGTGGAATACACACTGTACAATAGCATTTGAATTCACAGTTGAATAACCAGGCTACAATCACAAACAGTGGCAAGAAGATGACAGTTTTGACCTTTAAATAACAGTGCAGGGTGCATCCTTCTGTATTGGTTTATCTAGCTGTTAATAAAAAGATGCAGAGGATACAGACAAGCATAATCATATCACAATGTTACCGATATTCTATAGAAAAGTAATGGCAAGCCGAGCAGCAGGGCTGCAATGTTTTAGGAGTGAGCAGTGACCTTGATTGTGTATATTTACAATTGTATAAATACTGCAAACAGATCTACAAGTACACCTTAAGAGCAAGCGGTGAAGTTTACCAGACAGCATCTTAAATATCCTGATTTAAATTGGTACTAATCTAGATTACTGAAGTACAAAGAGCTAAAATACAGATATTCTAGCACTCCTTTAATCTGGTCCTCGCTTGTAGAGTAAGCATTGTATGCCGTTTCAGAGGTAGAATACTTGAATGCCCTACTAAAGAATCACACCTCTAAATTTAAAATGGTCTGTATATGGCATACTCTGTGCTTAAGGAAACATCCCTGTACCTAAAAATATGATGGTTATTATAAAAGTCAAGTTGCCGAGTGTGGTCCGTACCTACTACCATTTCGGTAGCCCCATGAAAGTTACGAGCTCTCTCTGGGAAAGCAGTGATTGTAAGGAGACCTGGAGCAATTAAAGGCTTCATTTAATGCCCTTCACCTGTTCATTCTACACAACCTTAAATAACTATTTAGAGCTGTGATATATTTCCATCAGGGGAAATGTCATAAGAATCGTATAGAATAAATATAAAAACATACGTACACTAAACCACTTCCCAGTCAGTGTACAGTATATACCACATGCAGTAGTTGAATATAGGAGGGACAGGTTATATTTAAAGTTCCTATTAAAAATTTCAATCTAAATTTAATGGGGTTCCTGTTACCCACTGTGCAAAAAATACGGAAACTGATATTTCATATGCAATAGATTGTTCTCTTAAACACACTAGACTAGTATGTGTCCACAATGATGTTTTCTTAAAGAAATGTCATTGTATAAATGGTGAACGCCTTGGTTTGTATTTAGGAATCCAGGAGGGTTAAAAGTTTCAACCCCAAGACATCACCATGTATTATAAATAGGCCATTTTAGCCCTTATAGTAGAGGGCTATTGGAGATAACTCTTTATAATGCATTGTGAGGAAGTTCAAAAGTTTTAACTTTCGTGCAAACTCTGTTTCATGAATAGACAACTATAGCTGTATCACGTCACAGATATTATGTTAAAGCTGGCATTCTGACCCTAGCTAGTTCAACACCTTCTAACTTCTTTTTCTCCACAGGTAGAGGACAGTAGATCCAAAGTTATTAAAACATTCCATAAAAAATAAGCAGAAGAAAAAAATACACGGTTTAAATAATTTTGCATAACAGAATGGCTTTGTGTAGTAATCCCTGCTTGCTGCGTTATGATGAATCCCCCGAAAAATTTGTAGATTCTTCCTAAATGTATCAACCTCTAGTCCCTTGTCCTCAATAGCACCTCAGGCTCTGTTATAGAGCAGTAAAGAAAATACCCCATCTCGTCCACCTCTTCCGCTGTGAGTTCTGAAAACAGGTTAACCTTGGGGTCCAAGGCAGAAGGTAATTCCCCTTTCTCTAGGTAGCTTACTGTCTCTTTAAGTGCCTGAAGGAATCGGTCAGCTAGTGCACCTTGTGACCACTCCAATTCCTTCTCACACAAGTGGAGGAGGATATTAGTTAGGTGGGAAGCTGTAAGATGTGTGAGTGATGGATTGTAGCGGCAGATGGCTTTAAGAATCTTTAGGCAGAGACATCGGCACCCAGAGTCCTGTTGATCTTGACCTATAAGGGCTGCTGTTTCGGCCCCGCGCTGACTAAGTCTCCACATATTTCCATAGCGTGGCAGTCGATGAGATTTCGCTACTGCTGCCCTATCCCCAAGTGCCACCAATGGGAGAAAATCGATGAAAAGCCTTCGATTTTCCTCATATTGAACCTCCAAGATAAGGCTGTCTGATGGCACCACAGGTCGAATAACGTAGCCCAGCATAGAACCAATAGCTGGCCAGTTGATGGATCCAGCCACCACTTTCTCAAATGTAGCTACCACAGTCTTTGGGCAAAGATATCCCCCCACCACACAGCGATCCCAGTAGCTTGTCCCCCGGGGAAAATACTCAAGATTTTCTCGCCGTAGAAAACAGAAACCTGGCAGGTTAAGTATAGTCTCTTCACCCGGGACACAAGACCACAAATTCTTTTCCATAGAAAGTGGAACCATGAGTTGAATGTGATCAGCCCTCACTACCTGCAGATGGGGGACAAAAAGTAAAATCACAAAAACATATCAATAAGAGAAAAATCGCATCATTTAATCATGGTTGTTCAGAAAAGAACCCGTTGAGCTTGGATATTATAATCATTTGTTAGAACATAGGTAGCTCTAGAGTTATTTCACTGTTCAGTAGGCAAAACACACATGCATGCGTTTTATATTTAAACTAGGAAACCAGAAAGATCACTAAAATATGATACATGTCCCATTAATCAATATGTACCTATATGGGCAAATTTGGGATATATTAGGCAACAAGTTAACATTTAATCATTAAAGTTGATGTGTTAGAAGCAATGGGCAAAAGTAAGGACCTGAGCGACTTTGACAAAGGCCAAATTGTGATGGCTAGACGTCTGGGTCTGAGCATTTCCAAAACTGCAGCTCTTTTGGGGTGTTCCCGATCTGCAGTGGTCAGTATCAAAAGTGGCCCAAGGAAGAAAAAACGGTGAATAGCGACAGGGTCAAAGGCGGTCAAGGCTCATTTATGCACATTGGGGCAAAGTCTGGCCCGTGTAGTCAAATTTAACAAACCAGCTACTGTATCTCAAATTGCTGAAAGAGTTAAGGCTGGTTCTGATAGAAAGGTATCAGAACAGTGAATTGTAGGTTGTTGCATATGGGGTTGTGTAGTCACAGACCTGTCAGGGTGCCCATGCTGACCCTTGTCCACTGTTGAAAGCGCCTACAATCGACACATGAGCTTAAGAACTGGACCACGGATTTAAATCACAAACACCCACATGTTACACTACAGCAACTGTTGGGTGTGATCAATTAAAAATGTTTACCATTTTGGGAGCCATATAAACACATTTAGTGCACAGAAATACTATATGTACATAGTACCCCAAAACACATGGACATAAAAGGCATCCAACATTGCAGGTATTCAGGTAGTCTCATGCCTACAAAGCAGAAGGTATGACTGAAGAGTGGTTTATTGACTGGCAAAAGTAATACAGGGAGAACTTAAGTCAACCAAATGACTCGGGTAAAACAAACAATTTTAGTTTATGAGATCACAGGTTAGTAAAAAGCAAGAGGGCAGGGAGAGTTTACATGGCAGCCAACCACAAATTAACACAAATCCTATTAATCCCTTTGTCTCCTATTTGCATGTCTGAATAATGCAGATACTCTTAAAATGTACAATCAGGGGCTCCAACTGCATTCTGATCATATATAGGGCCCATAACTATGAATCAACGGTCATATCAGGAGACACAATGTACTAATTTAATTCAAAATATTAAGGACAAAGGCTAATATTGTATTGGTTGCACTACTGCTACAAAAATGGAGGCATAAGCGCTTAGCAGCAGATAAAAACCATTCAGCCAATCTAGTCTGCCCATTTTATTCCTGATGTAAATACCCAGGCCTTAATCAGTCATTGGTCATGTCTTTGATTCATGATAGCCATATGCTTACTCCACGCATGTTTAAATTCACTCACTGTATTAGCCTCTATCACCTCCATTGGGAGGCTGTTCCATTTATCTACAACCCTCTTGGTAAAGTAAAACTTCCTTACAATAAGTCTAAACCTCTGACTTGTTCTAACATTTCACCTTCTTTGAAATAAACTAACCTCTTGTATTTTGTTTAATCTATTTAAAATATTATCCATGCTACCCAATGCATTGGCTCCACTAGTGTCAGCTGAATTTCATCGAAGGCTGGTTTGGGAGTGGTTGCTGCCCACACTGCACATATACTGTACACACACACGCAAATAATTGCAAAAAGATTTCTAAACTGACAACATTCTGATTTCTTCATTTCCTGCAGCCTCTGCTTTAGACATCCCATTTAACTATATAATGTGGACTTGCCCCAGCACCCACAGTTGTCTGTGCTCAGAGTCTCAGGCCTCCTCTTTATCTTCACCTTCATTATAGCTTCCATTTTTCTCTCTCCTTTTGCTCTACTCACCCCCATGTGTTTGACTTTTTATCTCTTCTCTCTTTTATCTCCTTTTGTTCTATTTATTCTACCTTTCTTCACTACTCCTTTCTCTTTACCTCCCACTTATTTTATATCATTCACCCTAACTCAGCTGCACATGTCAGTATGTCTGATTTGGAAAGCTTTCCACATGGAAAGACTAACTGTAAAGAATATACTAAGCTAAAGACGTGTTCCACCGATTAACATCAATAGGTTAATACTGTAACATGGTAGCTAGGAAGCCCCCCCCCCAGTTATCAGTTTAAGCAAGCATGTTAAGCTTCCACTGACTTAATGCAAAATTAACTCAACAGTGCCTTTCACTAATAATTAAAGTGCTTGTCACAGAGCTACATATCACTGAAATAGTGTGATGGGGTGAACCCTATTAAATGAATAAAGATGGTTGTGTAAGGCCAGTGCACATAGATGAAAAGGAAGTTACCTGCAAATCATCATAGAGGCTCCCGCTAAGGTGCATATCTCGCAGAGGCATGTCTGGGAATTTGTTATGGATAAAGTTACGTAGTTCAGCACATATATCAATAGCAGCCTGTTTGGCACAGCTTTGCTCTGTTGTAGGGATGGCGACATGTTGCTTGTAATAGGTAAACAGCTTCTCCTGCAGCGAAAACTTCATACGGGTCTTCTTCAGGTCTGCCTGTGATTTCCGAATCGGTGGTTTGGGACGCTCAGGATCTGCAGAAAAAGGAGAACTAAGAGTCCTTCTAGGTATTTGTGCATGTGTGTCTTAGTGAGTTTAACGTCTTATATGTACCTTTAAAACTAGGTGAAACAAATTTTTCTTCTTCTCGGTTAAAAGACGTTAACAGTGCTACATGAAACTACATACAATCAGAGAAGGACTGAAGCAATGGTGCCCAGTTACAACTGAGGCTACCTGAACCCTACGCTCGCTTGTACACGCTATAAACATTTTTTTTCGTTATAGGAAAGCATTACCAACTAGGCATAGGACGGCAGTCCCCCTGGTACACAATTGGGGAGCAGATAGTCTTTTGGGCCAGTTACAGGGGAGATCTTTAAGCCTATTACACTCAGCACAGACCCCACAGAAAGATGTGTGCCTTTGAAACACGGCAACTGGGCTATGTTGTCACATCCCAATGCCCTGTTTCTTCAATGTGTGCAGTGCCTTTCATTGTACCTTGGACGTTGACCACAGAGGGAAGATGTGCCCCAATGGTAAATAAATTACTGGTGCACACCATGGGCAACCCCACAATAAGTGATAGTTGTCAGAGGACAACTGACACTATTCATTATGAAGGGCCAATCGTGTCCATTTATATAGCATAGTGAAGTCAAGAAGTTACGTTCACAGCTCTACTGCAAATTATCTTTCCAATTCTCCCTTTAGTGAACAAAACCCACTGTGTTTCCAAACAGCTAGTTCTGGGACACATAGAAGGCAACTCCATCAGTAGGATTGCAAGTGCTGATAGACTAAATAAAAAAATTGTTCTATCAGGAAAGGCTGAAGCGACACTGCAATAGTAAATAAAAAGCAAATTAATTGAATAAACTGGACCTTTTGTTTGCCCTCTTTTTCTCTCTCTCTCTCTCTCTCTCTCTCTCTCTCTCAATAGTAAATAAACCCTTAGGATTGCTAATTCTCTGTATTCACACCCACAGGTTTCTAGACCATGCAACTGCTTGGCTATCCAGTCATGGCTATCAAAAACATAATTGATAAAGCCTCACCTGGTTCAAATACTGAAGAGTCTGTAGGTAAAGTCTGTAGACTGCGACTCACGTTTGTCTTCATATCTTTGTTCAACAGTCGTGTAGAAGACCCCAACCAGCTTGGCTCCTCCCAGCTACGCTTTCCCGACTGATTGGAACGGGAAGGACTGGCAGGAGCACTGATGGCTCGATCATACATCTAGGAAGCATAAGGACAATACATAATAATTGTCACAAGCAAAGAATATGTGACATCTAAAACAGGAAGGACTTTAAATCACAAACTACAAATACAGTAATATCTCAATCAAATCAATGCCTTGATTTCTGGTCCTTCCCCAGCATCATTACTCACCCGTTTAACTGCTAGGGTAGCTATTCCCAGGAATGCAGCTCCTCCCACACCTAGCACCAAGCGTGCGTTGGATAAGACAAAGTCAATCGCTGTACCAATTCCATTGTCATCCTTCTTCCCTTTTTTCTCACCAGCTCCTGCCATGATTCCTTAAATAGGAAAAACCCAGGGACTATCAATAGGAGAAAATAGAAAGAAAGAAAGAAAAAAAAGAGCATTTTCTAATTTAGACCTCATGTAGGGTTTATTAACTGCAGGAAAATTAAGAGAACTGCAGTTTCAACCCACTGGCTTCACTAGCCATTATCATGGGCCAACTCCAGTGAGCTTCTCTACAATAACAGCTAGGATATAGAATTATTAAACCGACTACTCCAAATTATTCTAATGTGTATAGCATTAAGTAGAAGTACACCTAAATAAAATGTAGTCATGCGATTATAAAAAGGTACACAATTGAATCTAAATATTTGCATGTATTTCCTTAAAACAAAGCCCATTGAAGCACTAATTTCTGTTGGATTATGAGAAGTTTATAAATGACTGTAAACACACTTCACAATTACAATCTATGCCATGTCACATAGACCACTTCTCTTTGGACATGCCAAACTACTATAACATCAACAATTGATTTTTTTCTTGTTTTAAGAGAACTCCAACTTTATCGTGAAACAGAAATTTAGACGTACTAACGACTGTAAAATCTTAACACTAAGGCAACAGTACTGAAAACATAACATACCTTTAAGGTTTCCTGAAAGTACACAGTGACAAGGGAGATGTCACCTGTTACATCAGCCCACCAAGCTTAGTCTTGAGGAAGAATTGTCCTTTTTCCAACTGCCTTTCTTTGTCCACGAGCTTTGTGAGTCCTTGCTGTTTTCTAAACTCTCTCCGGACGTACGATGCGTAAAAGTCACGGTCAGTATACTGTAGCTGGCGCCCCTGGCGCAGAAGGGCACGATATAATGTTAGAACTGCCTCACGTGACCAGCCTGCCATGACAGGTGGGAGCAAAGAAGAGCTGGCCAAGCCAGTCTGTAAGAAGATAATTGGTGTTGCATTTAATAGTGAACAAGTCAACAAAATAAGTAGGAAATGTAGAAGTTGTGTGTGCCACAACTGTCCATCTTCACCAAGATCACCAAAGCATTGATAATATTGAAACAGCAGCAGGGAGAAAAAAAAACCTCTTTGTAGACAGGACAGATTTTGTAACAACCTAAGATCTGTAACAAGCCACAATACATGTGTATGGGATTATCTACTGTGTTTGTATATTTCATTAAACATACAAACTTTAACAATGTGACAGCTTCATTTTTGTACAATGCATTGTAACATACTTACATGGCCAATACGGTAACATTTAATAGTGTTAAATACCTAAAAAAATAATTTAATCTTATTTTTTAAGTGATTACTGGTTGACCTCATTCAATCCTAAAGGCAACAAAAACAATGCAAGCTTAAACCCTTTAAGAAGGTAAGCAGCTTTGTACATTGTGAAAAAGTTACCATTTATTTTTTTAAATGCATGCATTAGGTATTTTCTGTATTCAGAGCCCAACACGTATTATACAGGTTACAAAAAAAGCCATCATCTGATATACATTGGACCTATTGATGAGTGGTAATGAAATGTACAACATATCTTTCGTTTACTATGCTGCTAGATATGCACACATTCATGATCACTGCAGTGCTGTAACACACCCCACAAACAACTTTAAATTTAATAAGGTCACTGGAAAATATCACGTGCCACAAGTAAGCGATTATTATAGCTAACCCCCATACTAGCGAAGGTTACATTGAAGCTGTCCCGAGCAGGCTGTCTTCGGACTACGCTCACCTATTAGCACGTTATTGATAACCCAGGTCCCCGTCACTTTATAACTTGGCCCTCGGTTGGCCGCTAAATTCACATTACCTCTCAGGGTCGCCGGTAATACGCTGGAGCTTCCGGTTCATGAAAGAGGAGGCGACTTCCGGATGAAATACCATAGAGTGGACAGAGAATTAGTCATAGACAGTACCTTACAAGGCATGGAATCGTAATTTGTATATTTTTGTGATGCGTAAACTGCCACGGGTCTTCTATTTTGAATCATTTTGAGCGGCTGTGAATACATTTGCTTGCTGATAATGTCAAGCTGTATTTTTCTGTTAAGTACTTCCGGTTTAAAAACCATAGCGATAGTAGGTGCATTTGGAATTAAATGATAGTTAGACCTGTTGTTTGTGGAAGTAATACGTTGAAGAATGCTAGGCTTGTCTCAGTGTTTGTTAAAGGTTAACTTCGCTGGTGGCAGATTATTATGCTGTAACTTCTATATAATTAACGCTTTGGTTATTAATGAATTGTACGAATAATCATGTGAGAGCAACAGTACTTGTGCTCCTTTTTTGACAAGGCAGCCCTAATGGAAGTTTCATGACTGGTGTTTCCACCATAACCAAGTAACTGGACATTTATAGGTGATTTGATATAAAATGATCTTGTGATTATAGAAATCAGTAAAACAGTCAATTCAGCAGTAATATCTAATTCTTGATAGAGTTCAAACACCTTTTAAAAAAAAAAAAAAAATCTTAATCACTTTTTTATATGTAACCTAATTTTATTGGGCCAACATAGAAAACGATGTAAATTCAATAATATTATCTTATATTTAGTAAGTGCCGACAAATTATGCAGCGCTGTACAATTTAAATGGGGCAGTTAACACATACATAACAAATATACAATCGTGGCCAAAAGTTTTGAGAATGACATAAATATTAATTTTCACAAAGTCTACTGCCTCGGTTTAGATGATGCCAATTTGCATGTACTCCAGAATGTTATGAAGAGTGATCTGATGAATTGCAATCAATTGCAAAGTCCCTCTTTGCCATGAAAATGAACTTAATCCCACAAAAAACATTTCCGCTGCATTTAAGCCCTGCCCCAAAAGGGCCAGCTGACATCATGTCATTGATTCTCTCATTAACACAGGTGAGAGTGGATGGAAATCACTTTGTTATGCTGATTGAGTTAGACTAACAGGCTGGAAGCTTTAACTCCTTGATGACGGTCGGGGCACGTCACGTGAAAACAAACGGTTAACGACAATTGACGTGCCAGGACAGTCATGACTTTAAACGGGTGCATAAAGCGATCTGTGTTTGCTTTTTGCACCCAAACGTTGCTGAAATGCCTCGATGTTGAGGCATGCAGCAACACCGCATCAGGGGCCATATCTGGCCCCTATCTGGGGCATCAACATCCACCATACACTGTATTCCGGCGGAAGCCCGTTTTAAAAGAGTTTAGGAGGCGATCAATGATCACCTGGTGTCAAGAAGGGCAGCAGAGAAGCCACTTCTCTCCAGGAAAAACATGGACAGACTGATACTGTGCAAAAGGTACAGGGGTTGAACTGCTGAGGACTGGGGTAAAGTCATTTCTTTTCTGATGAATCCCCTTTCCGATTGATTGGGGGATCCATAAAAAAAGCTTATCTAAGGGAGACAAGGTGAGCGCTATCATCAGTCCTGTGTCATGCCATTAATAAAGCATCCTGAGACCATTTTAAAGCATCCTGAGACCAAGGACTTAACTGTCTCCCCGGTCCCGCTCCATGGCTGCTCCCGCGACGCGTTCCTCTCTGGTGGCTTCCCGGGCAGTGGGGGTAGCCCCGCTCCCCGTCTGGCGTCTTCACCGCGTGGTTGGCCACGCGGCAAACCAGTAACACAGCACCACTGTGTGGCCAAAACCTAAAATTGCGCGTTCCACCAGGAACGCACTCTTAAAACCTTGGGTGACCTCCTTGAGTGACTTCTCTGGCTTTCTCTTGGTTCCTGTTTGGCCTGGCTCACTCTGCCATCCGGGGTCCTACCTCACCAAATCATTATAGTACCAAGGGTCACCATGGATCCCACGGAGATTGGCCAGAAGATGTCTGCCTGTGAAGCCTATATTGAAAGTCTGGATTATCGCATGGACCAGTTCTCTCAGGTCATCACGTGGTCCTCTTCCCACGACTGCGGCCGCACCTGCTGCTGTTCCACCGCCGGCTGACCCAGGCCTTCATACCCTCCGTTTGCCTCCTCCCAGATATGGAGGTGATTCAGCCACCTGTCCTAAACCAGTGCTCCATTCACTTTGAGATGTCTCCCCACTTGTGTGGAATATGTCATCTCCCTACTCACTGACAGGGCTCTGGCCTGGGCAACTCCTCTTTGGGAACGAAATTCTCCAGTGGTCAACAATTATAATTACTTTTTAACCACTTTCCATCAAGTGTTTGACAGGCCGGCTTGTGGCCATATTGCCTCATCAAGTCTCTTCTCACTGCATCAGGGTACACGCAGCCTATCTGACTATGCCATCAAATTCCATAGCCTGGCAGCAGAAGTGACATGGAACAACGATGCCTTGGTTGCCGCTTCACTAATGGCTTATCTGACCGCCTGAAAGATGAGATGGCTGCCCCGGACCAGCCCATGGATCTAGAAGAGCTCATTGCCTACATAGGCCGCATTGATCTGCGCCTCCGGGAAGGTTAGGTGCAGCTAAATTGACAAAAGAGGCCTCCAGTACATTTTGCTCGACTAGCACTTCTGAACCTGCTTCTCCTCCCGCTGAAGGCCACCAGGACCCTTGTATGTACTGTGGCAAACAAGGCCATTGCGTGCGCTCCTGCCCCGTGAAGCCGGAAAAACTACAGGGCCTTAGAGGATTGGGGTGTCTCCACTGGGCCTTCCTGCTGTTTTTCCCCACTACCGGGTGTCTGGTATGTTTGTACCTGCTGCTCTCGCAGTCCAGGAGAGAACCATTCTAGCTCCGACCTTTATTGACCCTGGGGCCGCCGGAAACTTTATCGACTGCGACTTCTGCAGGCTCCACAACATACCCTTGTAGGGGAAAGCTTCCCTGTTTTTTTTGGAGGCAATCGATGGGCGGCCTCTCCTACCTGCAGCGGTGACCCATGACACTACAGCGCTTTGTCTCCAAGTAGGGGTTCTTCATAAAGAGACGTTGGTACTACATGTGATTTCCTCTCCGGCTGCTCCCATATTGTTAGGCTACCCTTGGCTGCAGCTACACAACCCAGACATCAATTGGTCCACCCGTGAGATCATCTCCTGACGGTGTTGTACTTGTGTTTCACCTCAACCCTGTGTATTGAAAGTTGCCTCCTTAGAAACCACCATCCTACCTCCACAATATCAGACCTTTTCTGATGTGTTCGACAAAAAGGAGGCGGAATCCTTGCCATAAAAGGCTTTATCCGCCACTTTCTTTGTTTCTAAGAAGGATGGAGGTCTACGTCCATGCATTGACTATCGAGGTCTTAATTGAATCATCAAAAACACTTACCCTTCACTCATCTTCCAGCAGTGACGCAACATCTCTGAGTTGTTTGACCGCCTCGAAGGCTTTCACAAAATTAGATCTACGGGGTGCGTACAACCTCATTCGTATCAGTCAGAACGGCAAGTGGAAGACGGCTTTTAACACCCGCTCTGGTCATTATGAATATACAGTAATGCCATTTGGGCTCTGTAATGCCCTGGCTGTTTTTCAGGACTTTGTAAATGACTGTTTTCGAGACTATCTGCACCAATTCGTTGTCTTCTACCTTAATGACATTCTAATCCACTTGCCTGATGATTGGGCATGAAAGCCGGAAAGCTATAACATTTTAAACTGCCCGATCGCGCATTCCCTTCCGGGTTGCGTCACTGCTGGAAGATGAGGCAGAGACGCTGCGATCTCTATGCACATCTGTGAGAACCTGCATAGAGATCACAGTGTGATCGGTGCAGGGGGATTGTGGAGGAGAGTGAAAAACCATGTTTCTCACCCTCCTCCCATGCTGAAACAGAAAAAGAAGGGAAAAAACGGTTATTTATTTTAAAAAGTAATAATAAAAAATCATTAAAATAATAACCAATAAAATAAGTGAGCTAAGTGATGTCATTGTGACATCACTGGCATTAATAACTTGTTCAAGAGGTCCCTAAGAGGACCTCTAACCATTTAAAAAAAAAATATATATATATATATATATATATATATATATATATATATATATATATATATAAAAATAAAAAAAATATTAAAAAGATAATAAAAAAATTTAAAAACCTTACATTCCATTGCCCTAACACAACATCTACCCAGTATAACCCTCCTGCCCCCGTTCACAACCCCTAAACCCGTTAAGCCATAAGCATAACAATTCTACAAAAAACGTTCACCTTCTAGTATGTTCCTTTTAAGTGCTGGGAAAGTATGGAAAATCTATATAAATTAGTGATTTCTGAATTGATAAACTTGGAGGGGATTTTCCATCACTTTATCTAATTTTGTGAGGATTCAGAGGGAAAATTTAAAACAAATTAGTTTTTTTTTCAAATTTTCGATAGTTTTTACTAAATTTTTCATTCTAAATTTTCAGCTAATCATCCAACTATGGTATCAAAAGAAAGTGCTATCTCTCCTTGAAAAAACAATATATACCGTATTTGATCGATTATAAGACGACCCCCCAAATCTGAATATTAATTTATGAAAAAAAGAAAAAGCTGAATATAAGGGGAACTCTGATCTCTGACAGGCGGGGAAGGTCTGCGCGATGGACGCAGACAATCCCCGCTGCTAAACGCACCTCCTCCCGGCTGCAGCGGAAGTTGTGTACACGAATCGCGTAGAGCTCTACACACTGCCCGGACCAAGCACCGTGGACTCAGACGTACCGGTAAGTGTGTGTGGGGGGAGACAGGAGGATCCAGGTCCCCTGCATCGCTGCGGGGGATCTGGATCTTAGTCTCATAGTCAGACCTAGTTGAGGTCTGATTATAAGACGACCCTGATTATAAGATGGGGGGGATTTTTCAGAGCATTTGCTCTGGAAAAATCCTTGTCTTATAATCGAGCAAATACGGTAGTTTACACGGGTACACTATTCACAGGAAGAGAGAATAATCGCTGAACCGACATAGCGCAAAAATAGCAAAATTGCTCCGGGACTGGAGGTACCAAAAACCCCAGGGTTAAAGAACAGTCATGTCCATTTATTTTATGATGGGGGTTTTTTTATTAGCATTGGTCACAAGGCAAAAAATTAAAGAAAATATAATATTCGCATGGTCAATAAAAGAGTACATCCAGCGCATATAGTCAGAGACATTTACTGATTGCACATGACAGCAAAATTCGAGTATGGCATGGGATGTCAGATGTACAGAAAAGGAACATTAAAGGACAGACTACTCAAATGGATGAATGACCATGTATATAATGTCGTGACAACAAAGCAATTTTATGTTTTTATACAGAAACGTCAAAATATTATTCCTGAAGGGTGGGGAGAAATGGAAAGGAGAGAAGAGAAAAAAAAAATATTATAAAAGTGTGTCTCCAGCCTCCTAGAGGTGTATAACAGAGTGGACCACAGCGGGTTCCATAAAGGTGGATATCCAAGGGTCCCAGATCGCCTCAAACTTTGGCACGTCATCTCGCAGGGTAGCTGTCATTTTCTCCATAGTGAAAATATGCCAGATGTTAGCGTTAATTTCCCCCTGGGTGGGAGGAGAACCCTTCCAGCGTCGTGCAATTGCTTGTTTGACCGCCGCACATATGCGGTGGATAAGACGAGAAGCATTGGGGGACAAGGTGTCCGTTGTGTCCATGAATAGCAGGGCGAGCTCAGGCGACGGTGTGATGTCAAAGCCGAGAGCTTGTGATAACATATCAAAACAGGAGGACCAGATTGGGCGAAGGTGTTCGCACGCCCACCAAGCGTGGAGGTAAGTACCAGGTTCCCCACAATCTCTCAAGCAACCTCGGGCGCCCCCCTGAGTCATGCACGAAAGTCTCACAGGCGACAAGTACCAGTGGGCGATAACTTTATAAGATCTTTCACGAATGATCGTGTTGGTGGGGAGTTTATGGACGTGCTCCGTGGCCTCGTCCCATGTGTCATCGGGGAATTCCTCCTGGAGCTCCTTGTGCCATAGAGACCTGTAGGCCGGTGGCTGGGGAAAGAGCACAGTCACAAAGTGAGCATAATGCAATGATATAGAACCTTGGAGTCTCTTGTGGAGTAAAAAGCGCTGTTCGAATGTCGTAAGGGCCGAGAGATCTCCGGCACGAAGCAGTGATTGAGCAAAGTGCCGCAGCTGTAAGTAATGAAACAATTCCAAATTGGGGACATGTTTAGTTTCCTGAAGTTCTTGAAATGAGAGCACCCTTCTTCCCCGGGCCAGTGCTCCGAGCCTGGTCAGATCCGCAACCTGCCACCACTGGAATTTGATGATGGTTTTTTTTTTATGTGAAACCCTTTGTACTCCTGCTTGGCCCTTTTGATGATCTGGCACCTAATCCTGTGTAGGTTTACTTCTGACACCAGCCATCAGGTAATGAAGCATTCTATGCCTAAAGTTTTCAAGCACTGTTTAAGTTTATTGTGTATTATGTCAACTTCATTAACTATATAACTGTGTAATTTGGTTCTTTATGTTCTTCAGGACTTTTAACTTGGAGACCCCTCTTTCCTTATTTGATGTTTCCCAGGCTGCGCCTGTCTGCCTATTCCTTGTTCTTGACTTCCTACCACTTGAACTTTGGAGCTTTATCTTATATGTCATACATTGGTCCTATCCTGACCAACTTACAACATCCTCCTTTCATTCCAAACTTTTAGTACCGCATCTTTGGAGCAACATTTCACCAACTGTATTTTTTAACATATTGTGTGCTGTAAATGGGCTGTCTGTCTCAAACAAAATCCAGCTGCCTGCTGTCAATAAGGTCGACTGCCTGCTCCAGTGATGTAAGGTCATTTAAGTGCCCCAAAAAGCTTCACCAAGTATAAATGCATATTAAAGTTCAAGAACGTACCACACAAACTTTCAATTTCAAGGTGAATTAGTGCCACCCATGTTTATTATAAACAGTACACTCAATAAAATATGCAAACATTTCGGGACTGGATGTCCCTTTATTAATGCACCCACATTAATTAGTACTTTTATATGTATTATTTAGTTTCAATTTAAAATAAAAAGAGTACATGCCTACCATGTTACAGCTGCAGTGTAATGTACTTCCTTGCCCTCTGTAATTCTTGTCAGTTTTGGCTGCTGCAAACAAACACCACATGAAATCACATCATTGCAGGTATAGATCAACTGAGAAATCACAAGCAAACTCAGTAATGAAGGTATAGTTCAAATAAATAATGTATGGGAACCCTAAACTGCAGGCATAGATCACATGTTGCATAACCCAGATATTGCTGACCAGCCCAGATAATGTGCTGCCCTGCAGCATGGAGGATGTGTAACTGACTGATTGGTTCCCTTGCATGAGTCTACACATCCCATATACTGCAGGGCAGCACTTTACCTGTGCTCTTTAGCAATATGAAAAAAATATGTGTCCAAGAAAACATGGCCGATGTGGTCACCTTACTTGCCCAACACCCAGAGTGCGCAAATAGAATGCCCCCGGCATCTAGATTGTATCCACAGGACTTGCGTAGCATCCATATTGCACACATAAGGAGATGCTCTAATACCCAGATTGCACACATAATGATTTGCCCCACAGCAATTAGAATACACATGGAACTTGCCCAGATTGCATCTACAGGATTTACCTGGCACCTAGATTGCACCCAGAGTGGTCTCCTCTCAGTCTGGCTCACATACACCCTTTATTTATTCTATACCTGTCCAGCCCAAAACCGGAATAGTCATGGAAAGACTGTCACAATACACATGTATACACAAAAAGAAAGGTTGGAATGCAGCACTCAGCAGTGAAATGGTGCACGAGCCAGGGTACCACCAAGTCCCTCAATAAATCCAAAATAAAGAAGCAGAGGCTCAGCACTCAAATGATAAGGTGAGTTTATTTCACACAGGCAACGTTTCGACGCACAGGTCTTTCTCAAGCCTTGACTGTCACAATACACATGTATACACTACTCTTACAAATGCCTCCCCATAAACTTATACGCACACACACGCAGATTTACACTTCCCCTTACACATAGACATCCTGGCTTACACTTGCCCTTGCATTCACACTTTCAAAACATATTTTCTCTCTTTTCTCATAATTTCTCCCCTGTCTCATTATCCACTTTCTGCCTGTCTCCGTATCTCTCCTCTTACTCATTACTCAAACCAAAGTAATGTGCATACCCACGCACCCAATACCCAGACACACGCTAACATACCCAGCCAGACACAATAACATAGCCAATGACACATGTTGCACTCTAATATATCCAGGCACACACTTTCACTGAAATACCCAGACACACATGCTAACATATCTAAAGACATGTTCACACACTAAAATACCCAGACACACACTAACCTACCCACACAAGCACACATGTTAACACGCTAACATACCAAGACACACACTTTAAAATACACAGACACACACTAACATACTAAAAGACATGTTCACACTGACATACCCAGACACACCCAAAGAAACATGTTTACACACTAGCATACCCAGACACATAGACTAACATACCCAAAAACACATGTTAACATACTGAGACACACACATACATGCCCTGACAAAGACACATGTTCACACACAAATATGCCCACACACATACTAATATACCCAAGGACACCCAGACACACTAACATACCTCAAGCAACTCACACACGTCACTTCCCGGGATGCCACAGCAGGTGCTTACTGCAGCTCCGGCCAGGTCATGCATAGACGTTGCGTGACCCAGCTTGATCCCGAATCCTCTTGAAAATTAAAGAGATAAAAAGGTAAGCCTGGGTGTCTTATTAGATCTCCCCAACCAGCTCTGCTCAGCTGAAGGGATCACCCCCCTAGGTTGAGTGCACTCTAAGTGTCTGGGTCAGCCACTGGCCATGAAACAGCATGTGAGGGCTGTACCTTTATCATGGGTCTTAAATGTGATTGTGTGTTTGAAGCGCTCATTCTAACTTTCCGTCTTGTATGTACTGGTACAAATATATATGATTGTATTGATAATGTCTTTCCTGATAAGACAATTTCGTAACAGTCCATAACCATGAGTTTAAGAATCATGACAGTAATCTGCAGGTATCAGTTCTTTGGTATAAATGTATATACTATATTAACTCTCTAGATTGTAAGCTCATTTGAGCAGGGCCGCCCTCACCTGTTTCTGTAAGAGAAATTGTTATGCTATATACTACTTGTAAACTTTTAAACTTTCAAGTATAGTAAGAGACCAGCAGTCCACTAGCACACTGTGTTTATTATACGTACATGTAATGATTCCATCATATGCTCATTTATATTGCAGTTAAATCAATGGAGGCTTTCTTCTCACTCCAACCTCACTGGTCTAAAGGTTGATCTTCTCTTTTTACATCTTCAGCTTTGTGTGGTCAGATGAATCACTCCTGAGACAGTATGTCTGGCCAAAGTCCCTATCTGAGCCGCAACCCTTTTCCTTCCAGGCAGGGAAGAGCCGCCAGGAAGAGAAGCGATCGCTAGCTGCTAGCTCCCCCGTGTATACTGATACACCGGTATTATCTAAAACATGTTGCTAAAACTTTTAATATTTGTGTGTGAGATATGGTGCAGTTTTGCAGATTGACAGATATAAAACAATATGTTTTGAAGTAACAATCCAGCATAGTGGTGGTAATGGCTAGATGTGACCTTAAAATGGCAATAGCACATGTATTTTACATCAAATATTTTATCAATCATCTGGATACTGTGAGAAATGTTGCCTCACGCTTTAAAGTGCTTTTCTACTTGGACAAAAACATTAACTGCACTCTTTAGTATGTAAAGCATATAAACCTTAGCACATCTGTTATTTCATTCTTTCTCAAGGTTAAATCACATACAAACACAAACATATCTAGTTTTATTTATGGCAACAACCTTTCAGTACCAAATGTTTCTGGGGAAAAAAGTGTGAACAAGACGAAATGATGCATGATTAAGGAGTAGTTTCTGGAAAGCTTTGGGGATTCAAAATAGCAGCTCCAACCGTCTGATATGCAGATGGGGCAGTATGCAGCACCTCTGGAGCAAGTGATGGTTCCTGCAGACTGGCTTGAGCATGAGGCAGAACCTTGCACCAGGAAATATTCCAGATATTCTACCAGATTATACCAGATTCTTTAAAATCATTTTGTAACATGATGACATGGAACATTATGAAAGGCAGAAGAGAATAAGAATATGTAGTTTAAAGATAATAGACTATTTTACCTTGTAAGAGCTGTGTTAAAAGGTAACAAAACTAGCATATCAAATCTTGAAAGCAGGAATTCAAGATATATGTTCATAAGGTGGGTGTTGCATGTTCTTCTTTAAGTAAACTGTGTTTACTTATCAGTTAATAAAATTATCCTCTGCATTTTAAGGCATAATCATCAAGATAAAACTGCAACCCCTGCATCTAGGACAACAGGTGCAGGGGGTGACAGGATCTTTTCCCCATAACAGGGAGCCAATTAACTTTTTGGGTGATCAGGCTCTCTGTAGCACCAATGCTCAGTGGGCCAGTTAAATGATCACAGATCCCCCCCACCCATCCCTTTAACACTACGGAGGGCTGTGGTAAGTCAGCACAGCTTTTATAGCTTACTTACGCCCAGCACCACATTTCTTTAAAAGGTGGAGCGCCACGGTATGACTTCATATCCAGACACTCAGCATTAAGGTTAATAGTTTAGAAGGGGAGGTGTTAGGCACTGCCCTTGGATTGGCTTAGGGCAGTGCCGGAGATAAATACAGTATTGAGCGACCTTTGGCAGCATAAATATCGCATTGGTTTTGTGGATAATAGTTTAGTTCATAAGTATGGCCAACCAAAGTGACATAGCAGTCCATACTAGATTAGTTTTTTTCAGAAACATAATGGAGTCCTTGTTGCAAGTTACTTCTAGCTTAGATCTGCATGTCCACATTAGGCCACTGGTAAAAATAAAAAATGGGCATACTTCATACACAGAGCTATATGAGTTAGAGCTTTGAATTTTGTCACATTATGCCAGTATCCCACTGATATTGTGGGTTTATTTGCAGTAAAGCAGGCTTTTCACGAGTGCATAGCTGGCCTGCTGTCAGAATGTTGGTCAGCCAACGGGACATGACATCCAGACTGGAACACTTGGTAAGCTAAAGGGAAAGCCTGCAAAGAATAATGTAAGAAGTAAAAGTGCCTGCAACTATAATGAAAACAAATCCAACACAGATGATGCTAAAGGTCCGCTTAACATCCAGAAGTTAGCCAGAGAGCTGACAATGGAGGCAGTTGCCCCTGGGCTGCTCTGTTTTCAAGATTCGGGGCCAAATGCCTAAAATATTTTATTGAGGGTTACTTGCAATTCCACATAATGCTATCAGGGACTAAAGGCAGCATTTACCCATGCCGGAGTTTGTCTTTTCCACCTGGTATGAATCTTCCATGAAGTCCTTATTGGTTAATGTGTGTAGGGGTGGATAGTATCCTTGAGCACATTACTATCCACTCTGTGGATTTGCCCCCCCCCCCCCGACTGAATGGTGCCAGCTCTCCCCTTGAAGTTAGGCTGTGGTTCTTAGGACTATCTCATGCACTGGCAGGAGTGAGGAGGTTTCATACATTGTATGTGCTTGCTTTTGTAGTTACTGGTTTTCAGTTTGAATATAACAATCTATGATCTATGTGCATGTGAATGAAAAGTACATAAAAAGAAATACTTTGTTACTCACAGTTCTATGTACTAGAAAAAATATGTGATTAGAGGGAAGAGGGTTGGAAAAACTGATCATTTTAAATGAGCCGTGCAATGTTTTTTAACTTTAAACAGATGTCATTGTCTCTTACTAATTTTATGCTGGAATATTTCTATAGAAACATTCCATTTACGCCTGTAAAAGAAGTGAATAATTTCTGATTCACCCTTTACTAAACCGGTAAGTGGGAGAAAAAAAAAAATCTTAATGAACAGTTAATTACAAATGTATATTATAGACCCAGAAATAATACACACACTCAGTTTAGCTTCTTTAAAATTTTTATTCATTTATTCTTTTCTTTTATTAATAGTATCTCTTAAACATCCCTTTAAGGGCGAAATTAAATAGAACCATTTACAAAGAAAATGATTTGCAAGTGTTCATTGTAATATATAATTATCTTTACATCAAGAAAAAGAACACACACAAAAAAAAGATTTGATTTGTTAAAAGATCACAGCCTTTAGAATAGAAATTAGCTCTGCTAATTACAGACACAATAGCATCCCTTTAACAGAATCTGCGTAACCACTTTACTCACTGGAGATGCTCGCAATTGTGCATAGAAGGGAATCCGTAAGTGTCACACTGACAGTGCAGCCTGGCTGGAATAGCGCTTAAAACTATAGTATTTCTCGGAATTACATTTTCCTGCAATGAATAATTAAAATAAATTTAGCACAATAACTTTTGATGTAACCTTTTTAGTTTACGAAAGGTTATGCCCCTGTAGTCTGACAAATTATTTAAAATATTTAGCTCTGGCCTGATTGAGATCTTTTAATACCAAAAAAATATTCGACATGAAGATAGTTCTAAGCTTAGATACATCTTGTCTTATACTCACTGACACCTCTCAATGATAAAAAGCCCATCTCCAAATTGATTCTGTACACTTTGGTTTATGGACCTGGAAATTAAAATGGAAGTCAAAACACCAGCCACGTGCTTTTATTGTCATCCATCATCATGGAAAATGTAAATCTGAAATTAGATGCAGAATGCATGCCATTCATCTAGATCTGTGCATATGTAGTTTCTAGAATATAAATAAATAATAAGTACCAAAAAAGAAAATGGTAGAGATGCTTGGAAGCAATTATCCTTTTTTACCTCTGTTTAATCATGATTAAACTGATAACTACTTACCAGAGATGGCAATTGAAGCTTCATGCACACAGAGGCCTACTGAACTATTATCTCACTGCTACCCTACCATTCTTCGCCTGGGTTCAACAAGAGTCAGGAGACTGAATGTCAAACCATGGTAAGCCATAAAGGAGAGGCAAAGACAGCCAAAGTGGGGAATCACAAAAACTGAGGCACAACATACTTAACAATACATGGGTGCAGTAGTGTACATTGTGGGATGTCATTGTGGGAGGTAAATGCTGTTTGCTTTGCTGATCCCTAAAGAGAAGTAGAAGGGCATTACTTTCTTAATTCTTAAATAGAAGGCAGTGCATAGAAGGGATTGTAATTAAGAAATTATTCTCATATCAGTAATTCTTAAGGAAATAGAAGGGTTGGGGAATACATAGAGGGGATTCTGATTAAGAAATTATTCTCAAATCAGTGCTACAGAGGCCTTACTGGGTTAATAGGTAGAAACAGTTTTCAATATACTTTTGTAGTTTTTGGCATTAAAGGATGCTGGCACTGAGCGGTACAGTAATGCCTCCGTTTACACTTAATTTTAATGCCTCTCCTTCACTGTTATTTATTTTTTGCTTTGAGAGTTGTATATATAGTGAAATATCGAATATTAGAGATTCGTGTGACAGACTGTCAGGGATAAACAGGACGTAAATCAACAAAATTTAGAGAGGGAGTTGTAGAGGACAGCAGTTAGAGGAACGTGACTAAATAATCTTACAAAATCAACACCTTTAATGTAATAAAATCACTAAATTTTAGCACCTGCTATAGTGAATATAGTGTTATCCTTGTCACCCCCCCTCCCCAAAAAAATACACGCAGTTTTATAGATAATGGCTTTAAGGTTTGTTAGTTTGTTGCTTTGTTGCCCGATGTGTAGACATAAAAACTATTTTTTCATTAACAGTTCTAGCAACAGTGATATAATGCAAAAAAACAAACCTTGGAGAATGTGTGACAGCAGCTAGTATAGATCTGCGCTTCCATATATTATATATGCAAAAGATTATATAGAAAACACAATTCTCGTTGCAGATGGTAAAGATGGGGCAATCAGGAGGAACATCCAATTGGTTGTTATGGTGACTGCATCACTTTATACCAGAATACGATTTAAAACATAATCCCAACAGCTCTAAAATGGGCCTTTACCAACAAAAGTTTGAAACGAGAACATTGGGTGCTATTGTATAAAAAGCAATTTTGGTGTAAGGTGGTAAAAGTGAATTAGTAGAGAGACTTTATTGGCTGCTATGGTGACAACCATTGTCATTTTGCACCAGAATTGCTCATTATACAACCCCTTATAACATGGGTAGTAAACAGGGCAACAACTGCAAGTTCCATTGGCCATCAACTCATTGCATGCCTTACATGTCCTGTTCTACCTAGTAAGCAATATGCACCAAAAACGTATTCAACAGAAGAACTCTTCCAATCATAAATTAAAGTTATTTCTCTACCTTTACATCTAGCGACTTTTTTTCTGTGAACCCTGTTACAGAAAAAATACAATTATTCTAAGGCTGGCTGCCGATTTCTGTAAATAGGGAATATTCATCAGAAGGAATAAGAATACATTATTTATGCATATGCTACACATAACTATGTACATACATATGCATGACATCTGAAATCATCTCACACACAATTTATGCCCACACTAACATCTCTGGAATTACGCAAACACAAAGACCCTTGTTCAAGCAGCTAGGAAGCTGGGATCTTGGCATCCAACCTTTAGCTAAGAGAGTCTGAGACTTCTTCACCTACATATGCTGGGAGACAATAACTTATGGATACAACTGGTCAAGATCTTTAACCGCGTTTGCTAATTGTGAACATGTAAGCTTCCTACAGCATTTATCTATTGTCTTGGGGTGACGGGAGTTGAGGTG
Source organism: Spea bombifrons (assembly GCF_027358695.1). Lineage (NCBI taxonomy): Eukaryota > Metazoa > Chordata > Amphibia > Anura > Pelobatidae > Spea > Spea bombifrons. Next base: position 23,264,959 of record NC_071092.1, on the reverse strand, counting down.
CAACAAATGGCCTAAATGCCAGAGCGCATCTAGTTTGTATCACTATGGGATACATAAATATAACCAATATTGTGTTTATTTTCTAGAAAGGAAGCTATCAAGAAGTCCTCAGATTACAAATACTGGAAGGAAATGGGTGACAAACAGTTTAACCTCCTTGAGGACTGAATAGCTGTATAACATACAGCAGTCTGTATCGTCACCGTTTACATTATATACTACTCTGGACCAGCATTCCTCCTAAGGCTATGAAGCCAACAGCTAAAGGAAGATACCGTGCAAAGAATTCATTTTGCAAGGTTGCACCGATCAGTGAACGTATCTTGATAAACTACGGGGCATGGCTTTAAAAGTTCTTTCTTAAACATTTTACAGTTGGACTGCAATGCTCTGGAACAGTATGTATACGTTATATTCTCTTTTTTTATTGCTGGAGTCCTCTTTCAGTAATGGGGGTTTAAAATGTATTTATGAAAATGTACATTCTTGGGTGAGGGGTGTGAAATGTTTCAGATTCTTTTAATTACTAGGGTATGGTAACCATGTGAAAGCAAAATAATACATACAGCATTTGTGTGTGTGTTTTTTTTTAATTGTTTAGCAGCACATATGGTTCATAAGCACAGAAAGCTGAGAATTTTGAGGGTTGTACCTAACTTAGACCAGCACTGAATCCATATCATTAAGAAGCATTATTAAACCCTCATCTACAGACACCAGACAAGCCAGAAGGCTTGCTTTTCCCTCAGAAATCTCATGGTGCTGCCACAACCACAAGGGATTCTGGGTAGGCACATGCAAATAAGGTTAACAAATATCACCTTTTGCCTCTATATCCACTTTATAAATGGATCCCTTGAAAGTAAATGCCCGCTGTACAAGACAGCCTTTAGACAAAACTCGGGTAAGAGGTGCAATAGCCAGATCACTCGTCAGCATGAGATTGGGATACTGGCTTAATAGTTGAGGCTTGGGGTAGCCAAGAAATA